>NC_133529.1:56518270-57718270 GCF_048544455.1 Silene latifolia | reverse complement strand
ACGGTCGACTTCACACCATGCCAAATATCCTCTAGCAAATCTCGTCTACATGTCATATGATGCGAGCATCCACTATCAAGTAACCAATGGCCATGACTATCTTTACTCATACCTGATTTCGATGAAGTACCTTCACTTTTTCCACTTAAAAGTGACCGCAACTGAGCCATCTAATCCTGTGTGAACCCCTGCTTCCCATCGTCATTGGTCGTGGTTGTAGCGTTGGCGTGTTGGTTCAATCCGCCTCTGCCTCTGCCTCTGCCGCCTCTTCCACGGCCTCTGCCACGACCTCTTCCTCGTCCGGAGATGCGAAGTTTTTCCCAACACTTGTCTTCAGTATGCCATAATTTATCGCAAAAAGTGCAACGAATAATGCTCGCTGTGTCTTCATCCTTACTCGAATTAGAAACCCGAGCATTGCTACCAGTTACTTGTGCTGTCATGGTCGCTTACGTGGTCTCCTCTTTAATTTTAGTCACCATTCGATGGCGTTCTTCACGTAGAACTAGGGCATATACCTTACTCAAGGAAGCAATTTCATCTTCCATCAACAAATTGGACCTAACATGTCCATAAAGAGTAGTGCCGAGCCCCATCAAAAACTGGTGTACCTTCTCGTCCTCTCGATCTTTAGCAATTGCAGCAGCCGCTCCACAAGTACACTTTGGTATCTTCGTGTAGTTTCCGAGTTCATCCTAAATAGCCTTTAGTTGTGTATAATATTCGACTACGGATTGATTTTTCCCTTGCTTGCACTCATTTAAATCTACCTTGAGTTGATGAACTCAAGGATCATTCCCGGTGGAATATCGATCACGTAGTTCCTTCCATATTTCAACAACGGTTTCAGAAAAAACTATGCTTGGATGGAGTTTTGGATCAATGGAATTTCTCAACCATGCCTTAATCATGGCATTGCATTGTCGCCAAGCAACGGCCTCCATGATCTCTTGTGCACCTTCCTCCACGACTGGCCTCTTCACGGTACCCTCGATGAAAGTTAATTTATTCTTAGCATCGAGACCGTTTCGCACCGCATCTGCCCATAATTGATAATTATCTCCATCGAAAATAATTTGTGATAGAGATAGGTTAGGGCTTTCACTTGGGTGTAAATATAGAGGTGAAGAAGGGGGTATGTGCTCTGGTTTGGATTCGCTCGGCATCTCCTAAAGAAGAGTTGTTTTTTGAGAAATAAAGGAAAATAGCAAAGATCCAGGATCAATGCTCTGATGCCATGAAGACGAGAAGGAGCGAAAACAAACAGAAAAATTGAGAACGTATTATTGAATGAATAGAAATAGTTACAGACTATTCTACTTATACACAAAGAGAAGATTTACTTGCCTAAGACTTAGCCTACAAAAAAGGATACAAGATATACATACAACTAAATATGGTTAGGATATATTTACACAATATTCTCCAATAGTATGGGACTTGATTGAGATGTACTATGCACTTTCGTTGATTGGACTGATACGAATATTAATCAACCTCCGCGGTACTGGAAGAAATAAATATGCCAGTAGGCAATTTTGTTTTTCTCAGATCGTAGATTATGACGAGATAATCATTTTAGGAAAAAAGATTGGCCCGTTCTGAATTCCGGTCTAGGAGTTATGAATAATTGCGTTTTTTTATAGCGACAAAAGGGTGTGTTGTGCATGAAAATTAAACATGGAGGGTATTATGTACACAAACTTAAAAAGTTAGGTACCACGTGCAAAATGGCAAAGTTCGAGGGTACCACGTGAATTTTCCGTAAATATAAACTCGTAGAACTCACAGCGGAAAACTGTCAAAACCGTGAGATAGAATAGTAGATCAGACTGTTGATCACGAATGTTGCACAAAATTGGTTGAAGCAACAGCCTTACAGACTGTTGATTAAACTCTTAAATCTTTCGGTATTATTTTATGTGGTTTTGATTTTTTTAAACGAAAGAAATAAAAGGGATATTTGACCAATCTAGATCTATAGATCGTTCAATGGTGATCAATACGCAAGACCTATTGCTAGTTGATCGAATTAATGTTTTAAAACACGTCAAACAAGACTAGGGTTGGAACGAAACGCGTCGATCCGAATAGCACAATGGCAACAACAATTCTGTTTGTTTTCTTATTCAATATTCAATTTTATAAAGTACAACAACTTTCTCGCCTAGGGTAATATTTTGATCTTTTAAAAAGATCTTATTCTTGCCTAATAAGCTAACATAAACTAAGGAAGGAAATAACAATGTGAACACAGCTTAGTCTAAAATAATAATATCCTAAGAATAATAAATAAGGCGTTATTTTATTTCATTTCAAGCTGTATCAATATCTCGTGCCATAACTGAAAACAACCCCAAGTAACCGAGTGCAACAGTTGCTGTGACTGTTTCCTGACGCTTTCACTGTAACAGTCGTGGACACTGTTTCTTTTGACTGCCACGTCCTGCATCTTTTACTTTGACATTCACGCTTCCCATTAGCAGCTTCGACATTACTTCGACATTGATCACTTAGGCTTATTATTTTTGGATCATCCCTCCTTCTTCGAAAGGAATTGTCCCCAATTCATGTAGTTTTAAACCGCCATGATAAAAAAACGAACACACCTTCGATGCCAAGACTCATCTCGTTTGTTCCTGTTAATTTCAGCATCCCCTTGTACCATAACTGCTTGTGCCTTCCACCCCTCATCCCTCCGTGCACAAGTCCCAATCGTTTACAATGAACCATGCTGCCGAACAAACAAATTAGACAAGATGATTTTTGAAATTCGACCAAATATGAACTCGGCGAATCTGTAAACTTCAGAGAACCAATTGCGTTTTTATTTCTGTTCAGTTTTGCTACACCTATATTAAACTTGTGACCCAAACCAAGTGAGCAAAACGATTCCCTTGCAGATGTATCAACCGTGTCCTCTTCCCTACAATCGTCAAATATAGAAGGACGATTGAAATCATGGAAGAATCGATGTCGAATTCAGAATGATTTTCACCGCTATACACTAACGGTTCATCATAATTATCAAAGACGGGGTAAATCCAGATTTAAGAACGAATTACCTTCCATCTGAATTTCTTCATGAAAGAATATATTGCTGTAGAATCTTATCTCGATTGTCCCCATAGGACCGTCTCAATTTATGGAAATCAAGAGCCGAAACTCTGATGCCACTTATGATACGAAAATTAATCAACCTTCGCGGTAGTGGAAGCAATAAATATAAACTTGTAGAACTCATAACGGAAAACTGTCAAAACTGTGAGATGGAACAGTCGGTCAGACTGTTTAACACGAATGTTGCACGACATTGGTCGAAGCAACAGTCTTAGGGACTGTTGATTAAACTCTTAAATCTCTCGGTATTATTTTATGTGGTTTTGATTTTTTTAAAAGAAAAAAATAAAAGTGATATTTGACCGATCTAGGCCTATATATCGTTCAATGTTGATCAATTTTGCAAGACTTATTGCTAGTTGATCTGTAACACCCCCATACACCAAGGTGCCTTACCAAGACCACCTAATGCATGGAAGTGCTACCATCTCGGTTACCCGAGGCATAGTAATCAAAAGTGACCATCAAGAAACATAGTTTAAGCATAAAGTTTAAAGTGATTACATCAAAACCAACTGTAAAGTAAAGTACAACTGTTCTAAAACCAAACTACAACTAAAGTAACAAAAGTATTTGAAAGGATTCAATAACCCTCTAATTAAACTCTTTTAATTATTGATCTAAATTACTCATTAAAATAGATGTTGATCTAGTGCATGCATAACAAAATATAAAATAGAGAAGTAAGAACAAAGTTTTTTACATTAATAAAACGGTTTTAGGGCACAAGTGAGGACTCCTTCCCACACTTGTTCTTGAGCTACAAGTTTATGGATGATCCTCCAAAACCCCAATAGTAGAGATTCTCCTCTTGATGGCACCAAGACTACCCCTTAATTCTAATAATATATTAACTAGATATATTAATTAGAAACCTTAAATTTAATCTTAATATTATTTCATTACTACTATAGTAATCTTAAATGAACATAAGATTTTTGAACAATATTTATTCTAAACTTATTTTAGAGATATAGTGAGAGAAGTGAAAATATATGAAAATATATGAATGAATGATGAGAATAAGAACAATTATTATTCTTGTAGTGGAGGGTGGAAAAACCGGTGGAAAGGAATGGCTTGGGGACTGGGTAGCCAATGCATACCCTTTCACTTTTTCAATTTTTTTCTTCTCAAAACAAACTAGAGTGTAGATTAGGTTAAATGGTAATCATGGTATTTTCTATAATTAAAACAATTTAACCATTTCACCCTAAACACCCTCTAAAAATCGGTCCACATAGGTAATATGGAATCCATTTTATTTTTGTCAATTGTCACTATGTCATATAATGTGTAACATGTAACATGTAACATGTTATTAATCATGTTAATGCATATTTAACAATTAAATATCATTACATATATTAATTTAATTATATATAACGATTGACTAGTAATTCATAATCACAAGTAAATAAAATAGTTCATGTTAATATAATTAAACAACATATTGTAATTATAATAACCAATCATTCTTAATTTAATTGTTTCATAAACAAAGTTTTAGTAATATAACATTTTATTTACTAAAACGAATCTCATTTAATCGAATTACAATAAGATTCATATTCTTACTCACATATGTAAATTTTTCAATTTTAAGGAATTAATTAATTTGTAACAACATACAATTAATTAATTTATCTATTAAGGGAATCGTCCTTTAGGTGTGACCTTAAGGGATCAACTGATCACCACCGTCAAACGACAATAATGTCAAACTCTAGTCAGCCAATAATTACCGATTAATATTGATTAGTTGACGTATAAAAATGAATCATCCCTTCATGTATTCGTATCATGAGATTTAATTATGTGATCGCACTATTGTTGAGGACCCATACTCCAACAATCTCCCACTTGTCCGAGGCAAGTGTGCGTCACCAATTCTCTTGTCCTATTACAATCTCCCACTCAATGCAAGGTGTCTTGTAGGTCGTATTTGCATTTGATCATATCTAGAGTGGTTTCCTCGATCTGGAGAGTAACTGTTTGACCGGAAGTATCTACCGTAGATACTTTTCGAGTGTGGCCACGCATTTCCAGTTCAGTACTCCTCGAGTGGCCTTGAGATTTCAAATAACCCTGACAAGGGGGTGGACAATTCCTATCGCACTATTCCCTTTGTCTAGCCACAGCTCATCATGACCCAAAAGATGCCCATTTAACCTCATTTACGAAAGTCGTAGAGCATAATTTAAAGTCACTCAGAAACTGTGCCAACTTGGATGAACAGTCTCTAGTCAAAGAATTGAATCAAAAGAATATTATAGTAGCTCTCGCCACGACCAGGCTATATGAATTACCAGAACTCTATAAGCGGTCACTGGCCGACAGAGTGTCTCATACAGTCTGCCTATGTGATCGACTAGTCATCTCTTATGACTCTATGGCACTTGAACTTGCCATCAATCGCATCACACTCTAGTCACTTGGAGACGTCACCTCATATAAGTAAACTAGGGGCCAATACTATGTTAATCCAGTTCACTTTAATAGGGTTCAATATTGTCTCAACAACCTATTTGGATATAACAAAGTAATAAAAAGAGTTCGTAATTAAACTCTAACGACGAATATATTATCACATATGTAAAATTGATACAATATCAATTACTACATAATCTATAATCCATACTTAATATTGTATAAAACAATACATATCAACTCAATTGAAATGACATGACTTATCATGCTTAGCCTATGAAAAGGCCTTGGTTAGCAAGTTTTAGCAATACTTTGCACTTTTCCTAACCTTACTATATACTATTTCCCATTCTTGTGTATAATCTTATATTATAAGAATTTCTTTGAGTACGTGTCTAGATCAAATCTGGACATAGGCTCTCAAGCCTTGAATAACTTTCACTGTCCTCACACTGTGTAGGGATAGGACCTTCGGTTATTGGAATGAACGACCATAGTTACTCCAATTCACTAAACCGAATCCTAATTTCATCCCTTCCTTCTTGCATATCTCGTTATTGCAAGTGTACTCAATTTCCGTTGTGTATATCTCATTGTTCAGCTGCCTAGGACGTTTCTAGCAGATTTCCTCCTTAAATAATATAGCCAAGATGGTCCTCTAATTATCTTTGTGTGTTAGAATATGGTTTTTGTGTAACTCCTTGCACATAAATCCATTTATTTTCTAAATGCTTAGCTTCATGTCTTTAGTACTTCCTCATTACTAACTAATGAACTATGTGGCTATGTAGAGACTTCTCTTAAATATTCGATTTGTAACATCTCGTCATACTCCTAGTATACGAGGTTTAAGAATGGTAATACATCTTAGCGTAATGAATTGATCCCGCAGCGGAAGCATGTGGATTTAATTTCTACATGTTCAACACCCTTGAACTTGTCTAGACTCTTATCAATATAAGAATATTCATTTAACGCTAATATTCTCTTAGAACTATCTTTATAGGTCTGGATACTTTAGAGATGTATTATACTAATAATACCACCCTACTCCCACTAAACTTCATGTATAAACAAAACTACTCGACAATTCGAGAAAAGTTTATCACATAATCAAAACATACAATTCAACTCCTTAACTTCTACTTAAGACTTCTTCTTAAGTTTGTATCCTACCTTAGGATAGTTGCGATTTACAAAACTCATGCAAGATGATTTTAAAATCCAACAGTTAAATAATATTATGAAATCCGAATTTAACAAAGCGTTGCAATTGGTGTAAACCTCTTACCTCCAATCAACCAAGTCACATAAACATCTTAATGTTTATGCTCAATTCGGACTTATGCGGAGTTGAAACTAGATAAAGCATCTTAATAAGTTACAGATTTGTTACTTTCAAAAATAACATGACTCCTGTCCACTTTAGGTTTCGAAGAAATAATTACTGATTTTGACCAAGAAAGAACATCTTCCTACGTCTTATTCTCAGTTTGTGGCTCTTGAACATTTTCTCCCACTCTGTCTTTAAGAAATAATCCTCTTTTCTTTAATAGACATCATCACGAGTCACAAACCCTTTGTTCTCGTGATCATGTAGGAAGAAAGAGCACATGTTTACTATCGAAATAAGCTACAATTTAGGTACCATGTCTAACCATATCTCATATGAAAAGTAGATGATTTCTTTAACCATGTTTTGTTTGAGTGGAAAAATTTAAATGCCAAACAAATTTTATAACAGAAACTACCTCTAACTATATTGTAAAGATTCAATCATATCGTAATGAAAGTGAACTTGTGATACCATATCACTCTTTATTTAGTGTAAAATAAAGTCATTACTTCATGGTTCTCATCCTAAACAAAGTACTAATACTTTGGTTTTTATACTTCATAAGAAGAATTCATTGAACTTATTCAAAGAATTTCTCTTCTTACCTCATTAAGCGGATACCAAGTATCTACCTAGTTCGTCGGTAAAAGAGAAGAAGTAATAATGACCTTCTCAGATTGAAAATATATTCGACCATACACATTGACGTGTAATTAGGTGAATAACTTATTCTATTCGCTTTACTTTTCAAGAAAAGTCACGAATCATCTTGCTTTGAATAAAAGATTCGCACATTTCATGAAATTCGCAATCAAATGGTGTGGGATACTAGTCAAAACTAGTTTTAATGCGATTTTCAATCGACAAATGAAAAATAATTTGGGATCACCAACTCGAGTCTTGTATATATATGACATTTTATTTCTAGTTTGAATATAATTACCTTGATTTGTATGGTCTCACCATAAACATAATCGTGGTATGTTAGGGCACAACGCTTGTTTTAGTTGCATAATTGAGAAACCCTTTGCGTTTTATACAAAAACTTGAATTATATTCTTATTTAGAGTTGGTGTACATCATAACAATTATTGAGGTACATTTCTAAATACAAAACTAAAATGAGTACGCTACAACATTCATATGTTCATGGATGAAATGGCAACTACCCTAGTTCCATTCATGCAAATTTCTGAACTTATTCTTGCTAGTCATCATACGATTATTCAATGTTAGGATTCTAAGGATTTACAAAACCCTCGGATTGTGTTATGAACAAATCCTCCTCTAAATACCCATTTAGAAAGGTGGTTTTGCATCCTTTTGCCATATTTCATAATTATGAAATGTTGCAATTTCTAACATGATTCACAAATTTGTATCAAATACTCATGATGTGGTAATTGGCAAGAATGCAATGTCAATGTCATAGATATTCAGGAAGGAATATGTTTGGAGTCACACGGCCAACTTCCTAGATCTTTACTTATTTGGGGTTTGTCTCTGTTTTAGTGTCTAACACTTTCTCTTTCGAGCCTAGTTCTATCCTTAACAATTAAGATAGGTACTTACTTCTTATTGCTCCCACTGACTTCAAGAATTCCTACTTGATGAAGACTTATCATCATATAAATTCCTAGTTAATCCTTCACAAGGGTTAACTCTATTGTGGTATTTGGTTAATCAAAATTTCCAACAAATCAATTTACCAATTTAACATTGTCATGTTCTTAATAATTTAAGAGCTTGATAACAAGTGTTTAGTTTGAGCAAAAAGACTTTTGAACCGTGGACGCATAGATGATATTATCAAAACATATTTTGACTAATCATTACTTCTATTCATACCTCTTCACAAGAAATCATACATAGGCATGTTAGGAATTTAAGATGGTAATCTTATATGACATAGGACAACTCCTATGGAGTTCTATTGGAATAGAACGATTCTTATGGAACTAGTCCATGCCCTATTTAAACGGTTCATATGAGGATTTAGAAAGAGATTCTATTTGTCTTTGGCAATAGTGGTTTAATGGAGACATAAGTTAAAATCGAAATGATATCGTATATTAATAGGAGTAATGATAAAGAACAACATAAAACAACGAAATAGTGGGAAAAGAAACATTCGTCGTTAATATATGAAAACATTTTAGCATGTTTTAGCATTTATATAATGACCTCCACCCAATTATATAAATGATTCCGAGATCCATCTTTACACAAACATGGGCACGGGAAACCGATACATCCCATACTTTCATAAATTTAGTGAATTAACTCTTTAATTGATTCTACCTTAGAACTCTCGGTCGATGAATTATATAAATTTCATCTCTAGCCCCGGAACATACGACTAGTCTTTATATCCCGTTGAGTCCAACCAAATTTCGCGTGTAATAACGTTTTATTACCCCACTTACCCAATGAAAAATGAAAGTACCCCGGGAAACCGAATTTACTCCAAATGTCAAAGGGATTCATGGATCCTACTATTTGGAAAGGCTAATCTCAATTTTAAATATGTGAGAGGTCTTGTCGATTTATTATCTATCACTTTTATGTGAACTATATTAGTGAACTAACGATAATTATAATCGACACGGTCCAAAACACGATATATATATATATATATATATATATATATATAGGATCCTATAAGTCCTTGTTTATAAGTTGAGTCTTTGAGTCCTAATATAAACCATTGGATCTAAGATAATGGATGGCTAAGATTTAATAAAAAAAAACACATTCTCCCACTTACCTTTTCTAACCAACTGCCTCATCATTGCAAATTTTGAGTCCCTATGTACGTTTCCCTCCCTCTCTCTTTCACAACTTCCAATTCACAACTCCCAACTCATTCATTCAAAAAAAACAAATTGCTGGTGCTTCGTCTTCTACTCAACCGTCTGCTCATTCTCAACCTTCTGCACCGTCAAAAAATTGGAAGGTCCTTCATTTTCTTCATTTATCTGATCAAGTAATCTTCATCTCCTTCATCTCGTTCATCTTCTTCATCACTTTCATACCATTATCAACTATTACTTCAATTTGCATGTATTTTTTTTGTTATTTTACTTACCCATTCTTGTTCCAATTACCATTTCAATTATCATTGTCTATGTTAACCATTATTTTTGACGATTTTGTTCATCTTGCGTTTTTGTTTACCAATTTTCTCGTTTTTTGTTCCAATTACCCATTTTTGTTTATATTGTTTTACATTTTTGTTTATACTGTTTATCTTCTGTTCATCTTCCTCGCCGTTTTTCATATTGTGTTTATGTTGTAGATCACTTTGTTGATTGATTTTTAGTTTTTGATTTAGTTAATGTTTGTATTCTTCGGCTGTTAATGTTTGATTTAGTTAATCATTTTTGATTTAGTTTTTGTTCATCTTCTGTTCATTCAGTTTATTGTAACCGTCTAATTTCAAGTCCTTTCTTAAAATATCATTTATGCAAACTGTTTCGTTTACATTTATTTTTTTAGTGCGTTTATTGTATAACTTTCTCCTTTTCAATGTGTAACTCTAGCTCATTGAGTTTGTAACTTCTAGTCATTTATATGTTGCATGTGTAGTCATTTAAAAATTGTTCAATTCTTCTTTTATTTAGATGTGTGATTAAGAAGCTGAAGAAATTGAAGAGGTGGTTGCTCCTACGCCTCAAATTAGTGTCAAATGTCGTGGAAAGAGGTTATTTGAAATTATACCTAAGTTGAAAGATTGTCAGATATCGGCCGTTAGGAAGATTGGGTTTGGCGGCATGCTTGAGTTGAAGCTTAAGCATTTCCCGCTTGAACATGTACATTTATTTCTTAACTGTTATAATGATTGCTCATATGTGTTTAGGGCACCTAAGTCCAAACACTTCATGGTGAACAAATACGACGTTCATGACTGTTTCCTTATACCACATGGTCCCAATGCCATCAAACTTGTCCCTACTGGACCGCAAAAAGACTCTGCCAGCCTTGAAAATGTGTCATTGAAAGAACGATGGAGGAAAAGGTTTGGTATTAAAACCCCTAATGGCTACATTCCTATCGGAAAGTTAAAAGATGCAATTGTGGCAGACACAGAAGGCGGAGATGACTTTTGTCGATTCTTTGTCTTATTTTGCATGTCTTCTTTTCTTGCCCCCACGATAAATAACGGCGTTGATTTCAAGCTTTTGAGGGCCGTAGAAGATGTAAGCGCCATCCCTTCTTTGGACTGGTGTTCTTATGTTTTAAAAAGCATTGTTACTGCCGGCGAAGATGTTAAAAAAAAAAAACAGTCGCACTTGCTTGGTTGTATTCCCTTTTTGATGATTACCTACTTTCAGCGGTTTGATTACCGCGGTGAGACTTGCACGCATGACCTTCCACTTATCAAGTATTAGGACAAGGAGAGATTAAGGAGTAGGATATCCGGTGAGGTGTCGGACGGGGGTTTGGGTCGTCAAACATGGTCTTTGGTTAAGTATCCGCGCTGCATTCATGCAACCACTAACAGCCAAGCCAATGTTAGCAGCGTTCCTCCATTACTGATTTCATCTACGTCCCATTTACTTTTGCCATCTACGTCCAACTCAAAGCCCGACAAGAAGTTTATTCAAATTGAACTACCTTAAGGTGTCGAGGATGACCAGGAGTTGAAAGTTCAAGCTTTGGATGTATGTCCTGTTTTCCTGTTTTTTTTATTTATTAAATTTTTGTTAGCGATTTTATGAAAAATTTAATATTGCAGTTTTTGATACATTCTTAATACTATTTACTCATAGCTTTTGAAATTCATTGTTGTTTGTATTAATTAATGTTTATGTGTAGCATGAGAATTTGTAACTGTCCAAGATACTTTAAATCATATACTTTGTAACTTCACTTCATATTGTGTGTAACTCCAATCTATAGTTTTTGTAACTTAATATCATCATACAGTTACACTGCTTTAAAATATATACTTTGTAACTTCACCCCCTCATATGTGTAACTCCAATGGATAGTTTTTGTAACTTTAGTAGAACTTTTAAAATCATAGCTTTTGAAATTCATTGTTGTTTGTATTAATTAATGTTTATGTGTAGCATGAGAATTTGACGTGTACTTGTTTTATTCAGGATGTATATGAACTTTATTTAAAGATTCAGAGGAATGCTGTAGTGTTTCATTCATGGTATGCCGAGGCAATATCGAGGATCAAACACCTAGCAACTGGCTGTATTGATGGAGCTGGCCTTGTCCCTTCACAGTCAACCCAAGATTTATGGCAATGCAAAGAGCTTCATCGTTACTGCGATGAAGTTGAATATGTTGCTGAACGGATGAAACAATCCGTTGCTAAAGCACCTTCTGTTCAGGCGTTGACTGTGGATAAAAAAATCTTGTTTGATGATGAGGATAATATTGCTAGCATGAAATTATCCGAAGTACTTTGTCAGCTTAAAAATTCTGTCCTAGGGAATGATGATGTGCCATCAGTAACTGAATGTCTTGGGAATGATGATGTGCCATCAAATGATCAAGTAATTGATAGTGGGGCATTTTATAACACCGCTGAAATAAATGAAATAATGGAAAACGCGAAAGATTTTGTGCCGGTTTCTCATGTCGAGGGTTCTTCATCTAAGTCAATAGAGGTAGTTGACCATACACTTTTGGAGGAAGCAGGTTATACTCCTACTGAGATAAACGAGGCGTATAAATATCTGCGGGATAACATGGAAGGTGATACTGATGTAGGGTCTGTTGATATAGGTGAAGGGGAGGTCTTTTGTGCGGACGGCAAGGGTAGTTTAGCACCTCCCCCCGTTTATGTCCCTCGCACTGATTTAAAAAACCACCCATTCCTACTCCACTCCTCTTGTGCCTTACCCTGCATGGGTGTTGTTCCTGAGAATCTAGGGTGTTCTGATGACTGTGGGGCCCCTGATCCCGAGCAGATTGTCGTTTCAGATTTTTTATGCAGTAACAAGAGCCTCTTTTCTACAGTTTTCAATCGTAGGAAAGACGTAATGGACTATGTGTTCAATGAAATGGAATCCGGTGACAAAGTGTAAGTAGCCATTTCCCAAATGTGTCGTTTTTAAATTCTTTTTTTTTCTATGTACAACATATCACTAATGAGTGTATTTTTTTTAAATTTTTTTTCTTTGAAGCGAACAATTGGTTTTATACACCGACGTTTACTTCATAACTCGTGAAGACATGCTTTCGCTGCAACCTGGAAAACAGATTACGAACAATATCATTGAGTGTTGGTGTTTGTTGCTGAACTTCTTGATGAATGCAAGCACTGCACCTGTCGCAAGTACCCGCTGCTTTTTTGGGCTTTGTCATACTATATGTTATCATTTAAATTCCATGGTAGTCAACCTTTTTTATTTGTTTAGTATAACTTATTTGTAACTGCAACATTTCTGGGCCATTGTCTCTTCATTTCAGCAAGTCTGTATGATATGACCATAATTAGAGCATATTTAGTCCCCGAATTAGCCTTGTTCCCATGCTTTTTAATGCATATTTGGGTCATTTATTGTCTTTAGTTCTTTGTTTTGCATATTCTTTGAGGTTTTGAGTCCTTGGTAGGAAAGGAGTGCAAACCTTGCATTTTCATGGCAAAATGAGACTAAATTGATTGAATTCAATGACCAAGCATCAAGGAGAGACAAGATTAGAAGGCCTTTGTACATACTATAGTAGATGGGCAATGATGAGAAAAGATCCTTGCATCCCCGAGGAAATCCCCAAGGATTTTATGAATAAAAGGGAAGAAAATAAGAAGAAAGCACGCTGCATGACAATCCGTGCGTCTTCCCAAGAAGACGCCCGTCCTCCACCTTCACAATCTGTGCGTCTTCCTTACAAGACGCCCGGGCAGCAGCAACCAGAAGACGCCCGTCTTCTCCCAAAGACGCCCGGGCAGAGACAATAGAATCCGGCCGTCCTGAGCCTAAGACGCACGGATTCCAAGGCAGCACAACTTCGTTTCTTCAAGCTTCAAGAAAGATGCCCATCCTTCTAAAAATACCGGCGTTTCCTTAAGTAGGGACTTAATCGTCATTTAAGCCCTTAGTTAACCCTAATTCCTACACCTAATCCCCACTATAAATACCCCATTAGTCTAATTGGAAGAGCATGTTCTTCTTAGCAATCTCTAGTGTAGTTAATATCAATCAAATCTCTCTTTAATTTTGTAATCAACAATTAATCAAGTTTTAATACAAGTTTTATTTCCTTAATCTCTCTTTTGTTCATCCTTTATTTTGGGTAATTGAAGATTATTTGGGTTATTATTGGGAGATTGACAACCTCTCAATCAAGCATCAAGTACTTCTTTTATTCTTTGCTTTATTATTGGAATCATTAGTAGGTATAATTCTCTTAATCCCTTTTTAATTATTGTTAATTACTTTCATTTATTCATCATGTTTCACTTTGTTGGTATGATTGACAACCTTGCTAGCATGTTCAACATGATAATGAGTGAGTAGTCACCTAGCTAGGGTTAATGGGTAATTAGGGGAAACCAACATGGGGAATGATTCATGCTTAAATTAATATGCTTTCATGGTTTATTTGCTTGCTTGTTTTGATCTCAACTCATGCATATGTTATGTTTGATGAAATGCGAGCCTATGAATCCTTGCATTTTTTACCCATCACCTATCTTTTCAATGAGACTTGTAAGACATAAACCAACTCGAGTCTCATTAGACCATGCATGTTGTTGAGTAGGGAAGACTAAGTCGACTTGTAGGTGTTGTACAATCTAATTAATTCGGCTCCGGGGCCCAAACTTTCCTAGGATTGTAAGATATAACCCAACTCAATCCATCACAACAATAATTGCTTGCTTATAATTTGAGAACATGTTTGTATGATCAATTCCCATGATTCCCCTATGACCCCATGATACCCTAGTGCTTTTTATCAATTTTTTACAACCCTTTTAATTCATCTTGCTTGTTTATTTTCATTGTTATTTAGTTTAGTGACCTTCTACATCAACCCAAATTATGACACCCCTAAGTCACCACTAGTTGCAATAGAAATCTCATCTCAATTCCCGTCCCTTGGGATCCGACCTTTACTTGCCTCTTTACTAATTGTAGAGTTGTTTGTGAAGCTATAAATTGTGTTTTGGTCTAGGTGCTCCTAACGACAAGTTACCGAAAAGATTTAGTCTGACCAAAAATGGCACCGTTGCCGGGGACGGTGTTAACTTGATTTAGATTTTCTTATATTGTTATTAGTTGTGTCTTTCTTTGCCTTGAGGAAGTAAAACTCCTCAAGGTTTGTTCTAATTGTTTTCAAGTTGTTTGATATTTTGCAAGATGGACCTTATAGATTATTTTTTAGAGGACCACTTAAGTATACCTTTCTTCAAAGATCCCATGCAAGCATTGGAAGCCTTGGAAGCAAGTGAGGCTAAAAATATGTATTGGGAATTGGAGGTAGATCTTTTTGAGGCCGCTCTAGCTAACAAAGAACTTACTCATGCACAATCCGAATTAGTGCATAACATCCTTGTGGAAGCATGTCAACCTATAGAAGATGAGCAATCCATCCTAGAAGACATCTTACAAGCTCAAGAGCAAGAGGAATCCATTATGGAATTCGAATGTGATGAGGTTGATGAGAATGAAGGACAAGTTGAATATGCTATGAGAATGGAATGTCTAATGGAGATGGAGCAAATTCTCAATGAAACTCCAAAGGAGGAAAGTGAGGTACAAACTCCTACTTTAAAACCCCTTCCCCTGAATTTGAAATATGCTTACCTTGATGAATCAAAGACCAAACCCGTGATTGTTAATGATAGACTTGATGAGAACCAATTGGGAAAATTGCTTGATGTGTTGAAACAACATGAGAAGGCTATAGGTTATAGTCTAGATGACCTTAAGGGGATAAGTCCAAATTTTTGCATGCATAGAATTCATCTAGAGGAAGACCATAGACCTACCATTCAACCTCAAAGAAGATTGAACCCCCACATGCAAGAAGTTGTCAAAGGAGAAGTCATGAAATTACTTGATGCGGGAATCATATATCCCATATCAGACTCTTTGTGGGTTAGCCCCGTCCAAGTGGTACCTAAGAAAGGAGGTACCACGGTAGTGACAAATGAAAAGAATGAACTAATACCCACAAGGAAGATCACCGGTTGGCGTATGTGTATTGACTATCGAAAATTGAATTCCGCATCGAGAAAGGATCATTTCCCCCTACCATTCATTGACCAAATGCTTGAGAGGTTAGCCTCCGACAAATTCTTTTGTTACCTTGACGGGTATTCGGGATTCTTCCAAATCCCTATACACCCGGATGACCAACATAAGACCACCTTCACATGCCCTTATGGTAATTTTGCATATAGGAGGATGCCTTTTGGTTTATGTAATGCCCCCGCCACTTTCCAAAGATGCATGATGAGTGTCTTCTCCGATTATCTAGAGACCATAATGGAAGTTTTTATGGATGATTTTAGTGTTTATGGAAAGGACTTTGACTCATGTTTGCATAATCTTTCTCTTGTATTGCAAAAATGTGAAGATGTTAGTCTTGTTTTAAATTGGGAAAAGTGTCACTTCATGGTCAATGAAGGAATTGTTTTGGGTCATTTAATTTCGGAAAAGGGCATCGAGGTCGATAAAGCTAAAGTTGAGGTGATAGAGAAACTCCCACCTCCCGTGAATGTTAGAGGGGTGAGAAGTTTTCTCGGTCACGCGGGTTTCTATCGCCGTTTCATAAAGGATTTTTCAAAAATAGCGAAACCCCTCACTCAACTCTTGCTTAAAGATGCCCAATTCCTTTTCACTGATGAGTGTGTTGAAGCCTTTAATAGAATCAAGGAAGCACTAATCTCGTCACCGATCATTCAACCTCCAAATTGGGAACTACCTTTCGAGATTATGTGTGATGCTAGTAACTACGCCGTTGGAGCGGTTCTTGGCCAACGGGTAGGAAGAGCTCTTCATGCCATCTACTATATAAGCAAGACTCTTGATCCCTCCCAAGTGAATTATGATACCACCGAGAAAGAGCTTCTTGCCATTGTCTATGCTTTGGACAAATTCCGTTCCTACTTGCTTGGATCCAAGGTGATTGTCTTTTCAGATCACCGTGCTCTCCGACATCTCTTGATAAAGAAGGAGGCAAAACCAAGGTTGTTGAGATGGATTTTACTTCTTCAAGAATTTGACTTGGAAATAAGAGACAAGAAAGGAGCCGAGAATGTAGTGGCGGATCACTTGTCAAGGATCCGGTTTCATGATGAACATGGAGAAACCCCGATCAATGACTCATTTCCCGACGACATTTTGATGGCCATTCAAACACAACTTGAAAGGCACATCACCCCATGGTTTGCCGATTATGCTAACTATATTGTTGGAAAAGTACTCCCTCCAAATTTGAACCACAACCAAAGAAAGAGATTCCTATTCGAAGTAAAGAGGTACTTTTGGGATGACCCAAACCTCTACAAGGAGTGTAGTGATGGGCTCTACCGGAGATGCATCCCTCAATGGGAAGTCCAAGGAATTTTGGAAGGGTGTCACTCATCACCCTACGGTGGGCACCACGGAGCAAGGAGGACCATTGCAAAAATTCTTCAATCGGGCTTCTATTGACCTACAATGTTTCAAGACACAAGAGAATTCATCATTCATTGCGATGCTTGTCAAAGAACGGGGAATATCTCTTGGAGGAACGAAATGCCACAAAGGGGCATTCTAGAGGTGGAGATTTCGATGTTTGGGGGATCGACTACCAAGGGCCCTTTGTGACATCCAATGGGAATAAGTACATCCTTGTGGCCGTAGACTACGTCTCACAGTGGGTGGAGGCAATTGCCACTCCAAATGATGATGCAAAAATGGTCACCAAGGTCTTCAAGAAAATAATCTTCCCAAGATTTGGAGTTCCTAGAGCAATCATAAGTGATGGAGGAACGCATTTCCATGAGAAGAAAATTGCATCTCTTTTGACCAAATATGGTGTTCAACATAGAACCGGCTTGGGATATCATCCTCAAACAAGCGGTCAAGTTGAAGTTTCAAATAGAGAGATCAAGCAAATCCTTGAGAAAGTTGTGATCAAGACCCGAAAAGATTGGAGCACAAAGCTTGATGATGCTCTTTGGGCTTATAGGACGGCCTATAAGACTCTCATAGGAGCCTCCCCTTACAATCTTGTCTATGGAAAAGCATGTCATTTGCCAATCGAATTGGAGTACAAAGCTTTTTGGGCAATCCGAGCTCTTAATCTTGATCTCAAATTGAGTGGTCAAAAGAGGATGATTTAAATTCAAGAGTTGGAGGAATTACGACTACAATCCCATGAGAATGCAAAGATTTACAAAGAAAGAACGAAATTACTCCATGACAAGAGAATTAGACAAAAGGCCTTGCACAAAGGGGACAAAGTCCTTCTATTCAATTCCCGCTACCGACTTTTTCCGGGAAAGTTGAACTCTAGATGGATGGGTCCCTATGTGATAACCGAAGTTGGAAAATATGGAGATTTTGAACTCAAGGCGGAAGATGGAAGCAAGTTCAAAGTCAATGGTCAAAGGTTGAAGCCATACTATGAGGGAGCGTTTATTGGAGAGGTCGAGATCACCTACCTCGGGCCTTCTCATCCTTGAAAGAACCATCAAAGGGAGAGTTTGGTGGAGTCCTCCCTAAACCACCACTTGTAAATATACTAATCCTCTAACTTGTATTTATAATTTTATTGCATTTCTTTAATCATGAACATAAACTCTTTTCATGAGAGTAAGTGAGGGAGGGTCACTAACGAATTTTGAATGAAGGAAGGAACCAATCTTCAAGTGTGGGGAAGCATCTATGAGAGGAAAGGAAATCAAAGGAAGAATTCACAGCTTGAACACGTGCGTGTTCCCTGGAATCCGGCCGTCTTTCTGGAATCCGGGCGTCCTGGGAAGAATCCGTCCGTCCTTCTAAACTGAGAAATTGAAAATTTTGGGACTGTAGAAGACTCCGAGCGTCTCAGAAGGGAAAACGCTCGTCCTGAAGAATCCGGCCGTCTTTGCAGAAAGTCGACCGTCTTTCTAACTGTGCATTTCAAGAAAATTACCTGGAAAGGAATCCGCCCGTTTTCAGCAGAAGACGCCCATCCCGCAATTGAAGAATCCGAGCGTCTTATGCTCGGGACGCCCGTCTTTGTGGCGTAAATTTTTGGAAAGATGACTGTGACAGAATCCGGGCGTCTTACCTAGAATCCGCCCGTCCCGAGGAGCTTGAATCCGAGCGTCTTCTGCTCGAATCCGCCCGTCTTCCTGCAATAATTTGGCCCGACTTTTCTTAATTTAATTACACCCCACCACACACTTTGTGACACATCACCCTTCCTCCCACTTGTATTATAAAAACCCACCTCCTTATGACTCCAAAGCATATCCAAATCACTCTTTTACCCCACAAAATCAAAAAGCCCCAAATTTCTAGGGTTTCAAAGGCAACATTCAATCTACAAGGAGCATCTTTATTCTTTAACAAATCAAAAATCCCAGCTCAATAATCATAGAATGGCACCAAGGAGATCTTCTTTTAGGAATGGGAGGAGACCAAGGATGAGGGGAAGTTATTCTACCTCCCACATCAACACATTAAGAAGGGAGCATGAAGAAATAGTGGATCTTACAAGACTTGATGACTTTTCAAATGTTGAGTTTATCAATGATGTGCAAAGACTAGTCTTCCACCGGCTTCTAAGTAAGAACATTCTCCCTACTAAGTTTTTATGTCTTGATACCTTGAGGAAACTTGGGATTTATCACCAAGTGGAAGCTCTCTTTGAAGTATTTGGTCTTTCTACCCTTTTCCACATGTATGAGCAAACTTATCGATCCCTTGTGCTTGAGTTTTTGAGCTTTTTGAAGATTACAACCTTGAACAAAACAATATGCATAGAATTTAGGTTGGAGAATGTTCCAAGAATGATGACCCTTGTAGAATTCGCAAATGTGCTTGGTCTCGATGTTTCGCTTACCCGGACATCGAAGCCAAAGAAATATAGTGTTGAACCTTTGTGGAGGGCCATGACCGGCCGGGATTTCATACACAACAAGGAATGTTTCGCTTTTTATATTCAAAATCCGATCTTGAGAGTCACTTACCGGTTCCTCTCGGGCACCCTCTTTGCTCGCCGAGATCCAGCGATTGTAAATCAACTTGACCTTGTGTTTATGGAATCCTACCTCAATATTCAAGGAAGAAGTGTGTACCACTTCAATGCACCCCTTGTGCTACTCGAGAAATGGGCAAAGTTTAGGAATGGTGATGATGACGGGATGAAAAACATTGTAAATGGAGGGCTCATTACTAGGCTTGCGAAGCATTTTAATCCGAGATTCAATGAGAATAATGAGTATGCTCCTCTTTCGGGAAACACGAGGAAAAATGAAGATCTTCTTCTCATTCATCATCATTAGATAACCCTTGAGGGGGTTGATAAGCGGATCAAGTGGTTAACGAAAGGAAGTGATCCGATTTATCTACCGATGACCGGCCTACCACGAATTTCCCCGAGAAGAGGACCTTTGTCTCCAATTCCATCCTACCTCATCCCTCCAAACCCAACCCAACCAAGACAAGCACCACCACCTCCAAATCCCCAACAACAACAACAAGAGCAACATTCTCAAGATGAGAAGATCAAAGTGCCTCCCTACCCATTTCCTTATCAACCGTACAACCATCCCAACCCCTTCATCCTTCCCCGTGACGACATTGTCACGGGAATTCTACAAGATTTGCACTTCCGCCAATACGAAACCACCGTGGACAATTACTATGCACTCTATCCGCAATACCATGATATGGTTCAAAAGGGAAAGATTAGTGAGGAAGGAGCATTTCCCTCATGGGAACAAATGGACTTACTCTTCCCCAATTTGGAGAGGCCAAATGAAGGGGCAAACGGGAGACAAGAGGAGGGGAGCAACAATTCTTGCGGAGGGGACACGGTGGAGCTTGAAAGTGAAGATGACGAGTTCATGGACCCAAATATTAGTGATGCATCAAAGGAGATATGGGATAGTGATCTAGGAGGAGATGATGCCGATCTCTAGAGGATTAGTTCATAGCTAGGTGGAGCAGGCGAGAGGCACCCATCACAAGCTTAAGTGAAGTTTCCTCATCTCCTCTCTTGAAGTTTCAATTTTCATGAAAAGAAGTTTGTGTTTTGTTAACTTGTATTTTATCAATCTTGATCATGATTGGAGTAGTTCTAGCAACATAGAGGACTAACACCTCAGCCCCATTGAGGTGTTCTTATTTTATTGTTCCCACTTTTGAAAATCCAAAATGACAAATTTAGTTTCATGCATTGCATCGTGTGTGCATGAACTACACCCAAGCTTAGGACATTAGCAATAATGTCTAACTCAGTTTGGGGAAGTACATACATACACAACGGGAGGTAATCTAAATTATCCTCTCCGTCATAAACAAAAAACCCATGCATCATGTAGTGTAGATTAGTGTAGTTTGCATTTAGTGTAGAATTCATGCATCATGCTTGCATGATTTCCCATAATTTTGGCCATTGAGGACAATGCCCATATTAGTGTGGGGATGGGGAATTCTAACTTAACTTTTATTCAAAAATCCAAAAAATTTGAAAAATTTCGAAAACCATAAAAATTTGAAAAATTGAAAAACCAAAAACAAGTTCATTTCTTTTGTAGTGTAGTCATGTATATATTATTGTATATATTGTGTTTGTTTTTGTTCACATTGATCGACTACGCCACATCCGAGACATGAGGATATTGAAGACCGCATGGTATGATCTTTCCAATCTCCTTTTTCCTCTTTATGTTAATGACTATGTGGCTTTATTTTAATTGATGCGGTAAAACAATGTGAACTTAGGACTTGCATTTAGTTTATATGTCATATTAGTTGGTAGAATCATTTGCATTAGGATGTTTATATGTTAGTTGCATCATGGCATGTAGATTGCATGTTAGAAAATTATGCGAAACCGTCTACTTGGGAAGCTTGAAAAGTGTATATAGGCCCTAGTAGATGCTTTTTGTTCTTAAGACTTTGCTTGTTAGAATACTTGTAAAACACCCTAGGATGTGTCATGCTAGTATCCTTTGACCCATGGATTAAGGCCGAGTCAAGAGTACCTTGTGGTGTGATAACTCCTTGGCTACCGTTTATTCCAAGGTGACCGTTGAAACCATGCATCCATCCATCCATCATCCATGTTCTACCACATTTTTGTCATCAAAGGGAATGGGCACAAAAAGAAATCAATTTGAGTTCAATGAAATGAAAAGTGAAAGAAAGTTTGCAAAAAATGCATCAAATGAAAAGAGGAGCAAAAATAGAACTCCTAAAGCTTCAAATATAAGCCACCCTCACTACATATGGGGTGACTTTGAAAATGTTCAAAAGAAATGCAAAGAAAAGTTGAAAGTTGTCAAGTGTTGAAATGCCAAAAATCAAAAAGAAATGGCAAGAAAGTGTTCTCAAATGTCAAAGGCCACAAGAAATTGGGGGGAAAAACAAAAACAAAGCAAACTCCCAAAGTGAAACTCAAATGTCTATCGATCCCTTTATCCATCGTATCCATTTTTGTGCATCATAGAGAGGGGACGACCCTTCTTCTTGTCTAGGCAAGAGGGGGAATTCCGCGATCCTCCAGTGTTTCTAACACCATAGAGAGTCTACTCTTGACAAAAGCATTTAACGATTGAGGACAAAGGTACCCTAGCTTGACACAACTTGGAGGTGATTTATTGGTATCCTTCTAGGCTTAGTAGTTTGAACACATTGCATCTATGAAGGAGTGTGTACCCTTGAATTGCTTCCCTTGTAGATAATTTCCGCCACTTAGATGAGGAAAGTGGCTATTCTTTTGTAGATGCATCCATTATTTGTTTTGTGTGCTTAATGCTTGGATGTGTCGCCATTTTGGCAAGACCCACCTTGCCTTGCAAGAAGGCATCCTACCTCATGGTTGTCTTGTTGTGAGTTGAAGGGGCGGAGTGAGACCCGCTAATTGTCTCATATCGGCTATGTTATTAGGTTAGTTTAAATAATGGTCCTAGTCTTTGTCACCTCTTTACTCGGGACGAGCAAAGGTTCGGTTTGGGGATATTTGATGTGACCATAATTAGAGCATATTTATTCCCCGAATTAGCCTTGTTCCCATGCTTTTTAGTGCATATTTGGGTCATTTATTGTCTTTAGTTCTTTGTTTTGCATATTCTTTGAGGTTTTGTGTCCTTGGTAGGAAAGGAGTGCAAACCTTGCATTTTCATGGCAAAATGAGACTAAATTGATTGAATTCAATGACCAAGCATCAAGGAGAGACAAGATTAGAAGGCCTTTGTACATACTATAGTAGATGGGCAATGATGAGAAAAGATCCTTGCATCCCCGAGGAAATCCCCAAGGATTTTATGAAGAAAAGGGAAGAAAAGAAGAAGAAAGCACGCTGCATGACAATCCATGCGTCTTCCCAAGAAGACACCCGTCCTCCACCTTCACAATCCGTGCGTCTTCCTTACAAGACGCCCGGGCAGCAGCAACCAGAAGACGCCCGTCTTCTCCCAAAGACGCCCGGGCAGAGACAATAGAATCCGGCCGTCCCGAGCCTAAGACGCACGGATTCCAAGGCAGCACAACTTCATTTCTTCAAGCTTCAAGAAAGATGTCCATCCTTCTAAAAATACCGGCGTTTCCTTAAGTAGGGACTTAATCGTCATTTAAGCCCTTAGTTAACCCTAATTCCTACACCTAATCCCCACTATAAATACCCCATTAGTCTAATTGGAAGAGCATGTTCTTCTTAGCAATCTCTAGTGTAGTTAATATCAATCAAATCTCTCTTTAATTTTGTAATCAACAATTAATCAAGTTTTAATACAAGTTTTATTTCCTTAATCTCTCTTTTGTTCATCCTTTATTTTGGGTAATTGAAGATTATTTGGGTTATTATTGGGAGATTGACAACCTCTCAATCAAGCATCAAGTACTTCTTTTATTCTTTGCTTTATTATTGGAATCATTAGTAGGTATAATTCTCTTAATCCCTTTTTAATTATTGTTAATTACTTTCATTTATTCATCATGTTTCACTTTGTTGGTATGATTGACAACCTTGCTAGCATGTTCAACATGATAATGAGTGAGTAGTCACCTAGCTAGGGTTAATGGGTAATTAGGGGAAACCAACATGGGGAATGATTCATGCTTAAATTAATATGCTTTCATGGTTTATTTGCTTGCTTGTTTTGATCTCAACTCATGCACATGTTATGTTTGATGAAATGCGAGCCTATGAATCCTTGCATTTTTTACCCATCACCTATCTTTTCAATGAGACTTGTAAGACATAAACCAACTCGAGTCTCATTAGACCATGCATGTTGTTGAGTAGGGAAGACTAAGTCGACTTGTAGGTGTTGTACAATCTAATTAATTCGGCTCCGGGACCCAAACTTTCCTAGGATTGTAAGATATAACCCAACTCAATCCATCACAACAATAATTGCTTGCTTATAATTTGAGAACATGTTTGTATGATCAATTCCCATGATTCTCCTATGACCCCATGATAACCTAGTGCTTTTTATCAATTGTTTACAACCCTTTTAATTCATCTTGCTTGTTTATTTTCATTGTTATTTAGTTTAGTGACCTTCTACATCAACCCAAATTGTGACACCCCTAAGTCACCACTAGTTGCAATAGAAATCTCATCTCAATTCCCGTCCCTTGGGATCCGACCTTTACTTGCCTCTTTACTAATTGTAGAGTTGTTTGTGAAGCTATAAATTGTGTTTTGGTCTAGGTGCTCCTAACGACAAGTTACCGAAAAGATTTAGTCCGACCACTGTAACACTACCTGTTTGATTGTGGAACTCTATATGGTCCTAGGTGTAACCTTTTTACAGTGAAACCCTGTCTGTTGACTGTGTAACCCCAATAGTATGATTGTGGAACTCTAGTGTTTCCTAGTTGTAACTTTTGTACAGTGTAACCTCTGTCCATTGTCTGTGTAACTCTACCTTGTCGAGTGTATAACTCCAGTAGACATTAGTTTTCACTTTTAGTACAATGTAACTGTTGTTCGTTGACTTTGGTCCTATTCCATTGATTGTGTAACTTTAAGGCCAATACATTGACTTTAACCCCAATTAGTTTTATCTATTTTTCAACATTCTATTGAAATTCATTGGACGGTTTATATATTTTTCCCGGATAGCTTACTGCGCTGGAAATTTGGAAGGCCCAAAAAATCGGAAAAGTCGTGGACTTAACTAGCGAGCTGTTTGCTTATTGGGACCAGTGGATTGAATCATGTTATCCTCCATTTAATATAGAAGCTGATATGGTATGAAACTTCAACTTAAAGCTAATATTTTGTACATTATCTTCATTTCAGATTTTTACGGTACAAACGTTATTATAATTGTGTATATTATATGTTTCAGGTTTTTATCCCAGTTTTGTCCGGTGATAATGATCACTATAGTTGTGCTTGCATTAATTTCATATCAGAGCAAAGTGAGTATCTTGACAACCGTTCTTATGACGATGATTTTTCCCAGTTACCTTACACAGGCATTGCACGTATCGTGGTATACCGTCTATCTCATGCTTTTGCACACACTATTGTTTTTTTTTTGTTTTGTTTTTTTTTTCTGTTTTCACCTACTCTATTACTAATGTTCATATACTGAAACTACCTTCAGGCTAATGAAATGGTCAAGTACCTATTGTCCAAAGGGGTGGTCAAAGGATCAAAGGTTAGCGGGTTCAAGCTCGTGAATGTTGTTTTCAGCTAGCAGGGTGTAGGGTTCTCAATGAATGACTGTGGTGTTTATATGATGCTACACATGTTGTTTTATTGCGGATCTCCTTTTGAGTGCGGTCTAGGGAAGATGGATGCCAATAACTTATTCCGAGCTGAAATTGCAGCTATCCTTATTCTTAGTGACATTAACAAGTGCAGGGCGGACGTGCGGTCTAGGGTTGCTTCCTTTAGTAAGGGTAAGGGTCAACCGAAGAAAATCTATTCGTCTTTCAAAACCCCTCCTAAAAAAGCTGACCCCAAGAGGAAGATTGATGATGTGGATGAGTGTGAAGTGACGTATAAAAGACGTCGATCCTTTACGCCTGTTGCAGTTGTTAGCCCAACCACTGGTGAACCCCTCTCAGCCCTTAGTAGTCGTCGTCGTGGTAAGGGTGATGGGCTTGGCTGTTCCTACAATTACGGGCAGTCATCTGGTTTGGCCTGCCTTGTTGTCTCTAATTTCCTACGGAACAACCAGACATTATTTAAGGATGTTCAAGATTTCAGGAGGCACGTGGCTGACTATTGCTTCCTAGACGACAATGACATGCCAAACGTGTAAGTTTACTTCTATCTGCTAAGTCAATCAGTTTACGATCTAATGTATCTAAATTGTTGAGCTTATCTTACGTTGTTTCAAACACAGAGAGGATCTTGCTTGTTATGGTCCCAATGCATCACTCCGAAGGGATGACATCCTTTCTATGCTACCCCACAGTTTAATGTCCTCATTTGTGATTGAGTGATGGGCAATGTTGCTGAACAAGATAGAGTCAGAGGGTTTTAAAGTTGCTAGGATGGCTTTCTTTGGGCTACGTCAAACGGTTCGAGCCTAATAACTATTTTCTCTGTCACTATGTTTATTAACTTCACTTTTTATTCTTCTTTTTAACCTGGTCACGTTTAAGTTGTAACTTCAACTTGTAAAATGTGTAACTCAGCTCCTATAATTTTGGAACTTCAGCCCATGTAATTTTGGAACTTTAGCGCCTAAAAAGTATAACTTCAGCCGTATAATTAGTAACTTCATACGCTAAAATGTGTAACTTCAACCAGTATAATTTGTAACTTCAGCCTCTTTAATGTTCATTTATTCCAGGACGTTCTCATGCGGCTAATGGATACACCAACTCAGTGCACACCCAGTGATATCAACTGCGATATGCTTTACAAACATTGGGACGTCTTTGTCAAGGATTGTGGCAATACTATCAACTTGGGTGCTGATTTAATTTTTATACCAATCAAAACTGATGACCATTTAGCATGCGTTTGTATCAACTTTAACTCGGAAACTGTGGACTTACTGGACAACCAATTTAACCCAGATCCGAGCAAGTCTGACATATGCAAAGCGGCAACTATTCTTGTAAGTCTGATTTCATTATTCCAATGTTGAATTGTCCATTATACTTTCCTTAATTCAATTGCTTAATTTACTAAATTATGTTTAGGTGTCCGCTATGAGCGACTATTTGGAGTATAAAGGGGTGAGCAGAGGTTGTCAGGTTGCTGGGTTTGAGCATCGCCAGATAAATTTTGATTGGACGCGTCCTCCCCCTCTTCACGAGGAGTCTGGCATATTCACCATGGTCCACATGTTAATGTACGAAGGTGAGCCGTTTAAGTATAATGACCTCAACAACAAGACCAACCGGCGTTACTTGGTACTACAGCTTGCTGCATCCCTTGTACTAGCTAACATGAATGGCATAAGAAAGGAAGTTTTGGAGAAGATTAAAGGTTGGGTAGATCAAAAAGAGAGTATTTGGAAAACAATTCAAGCTAGGCGTAAAATCACCAAGTTAATGTTAAAGTCATCAAAGTGACATTTGTACCTTTTAGAATATATTTGGAACACTATTCAAGCTAGCTATTTTCAAACTTGTACGCTTTTGAATATTTTAATCCTTCTATATAGCAAACAATTGGCGATGAAGTTTGAGTATTTTTATCCTTATTTTTTGTTCAAGTTCAAGGCATCCCTGTTTTCTAAATTTCATGACTTGTAGTTACAAAATAACCCTATAAAGTTACACCTACTGCGTGAAACAATTACACTGTGTAAGATTTTTAATATCATATACTTCGTAACTTCACTGCTTTGTTTTTGTAACCTCAGGAGATATTTTTTTGTAAATCCAATACGTACCTTTAGAATATTTTGTACAATAATAGCTATTCTCACATTTGTACCCTTTTGATTATTTCGAACCTTCTATAAAGCAAAAAAATTGACTTTGAAGTTAGATTATGCTAACTTACACCAGTATCCTCATACATTTACAATGTCCAAGATACTTAAAATCATATTTGTAACTTCACTCCCTCATATGTGTAACTCCAATAGATAGTTTCCGTAACTCCAATACAACTTTTAGAATATTTTGTAAACCAATACAAACCTTCTATACAACAAAAGGGATGGGACTCTTTTAAATATTTTGAACCCTAAAAAGTTACACCAATAGTCCATACAGTTACACTTCGAAAGCTACTTAATATCATATATTTTGTAACTTCACTAGATATTATCTGTAACTCCAATCCATGATCTGTGTAACTTCAATGGATGTTTTTGTTTGCAGACTATCATTTCCAAATTGTAAGGCAAAAAAGTTTCATTGACTCTAAAAAAGGATTTTAATATTTGTTCTTCATTTAAATATTACACAATAATAGTAAATTAAAATATGCTAATCCTAAACTTCTACTCAGAAGATTGTTGTGGGTGCTCCGAAAACGGGTTGGGGCAGTTTCTCTTGTCGTTATGTGCCATTTGTTTGCAATTATTGCACATCCGTTTCGGTTTAGATAACAATGCTTCGGCTTTTGTCTTGTTAGACAACATCCTTTTGCCACTCCCTTTTGTTTTTCGCATGTTTGGGAGGCAATATTGTTATCTCCTTGCTGGCCTTATAACCCAGTAGTTGTTCAATTTCTTGCTGCTTTGTCAATTCCTCCGCTGACGGTGACAGCTTCTCTCTTAAATCCCTAATTAAGTTGGACAAGGTCTCAATATCATCCTTATCTTTACCCCTTAGTACTCCAACAGTGTCATGTATCTCAGACCATAACTTTGTCATTTCGATTTGTTTTCGATCAATTATTTCCTTGCCATCAGAGGCGTCGTATACTGCATCCTTTCTCCATCTTCGAACCACGTACGATTTCGGTATGGACTGAACACCATTACTTGAATAAATCCAAATGATGTGCCTACATATTATTCCAGCTCTTTCAAACTTTCTACACGAGCATGTTGCCTCATATGTTCCTATTTCGCCACATATCACAAAAAAAACAAAGGACTCAAAAAAACTGCAACAAATAGTATGTAACTGCAAGTCTTATTGTGTATATCTGCATCAAGGTTTAGTTGTAACTTCAACAAACTATCAGAGTTTTAATTTTAAGTGTTGCTCTGTGTAATCGCAAGGGGAACAACTGTAACTATATACCATACTATGTGTAACTCTAGTGGTATTTAATTGTAACCAAAAAAAATCAAGTGCAAATAACAAATGTCAGTGATAAATACCTGGTCTGAAATGAACCTCAAAAACTCTTCCTCTTAAGCTATCCTTTACTTTTGTCAGCTCTATTTCATTCTCCACGGTGAAACCCCTGGCACCAAGTCCATTCGTTGACATTTTTATCTCTTCTTGAAACTCATCGAATACGGCATGTGTGTATACTCTTGCTGCATGCCACTCGATAGGACATTGAGTTACCATTTTTGGGGACGTGTTCCTATTGTCATTATCAGTTTTCTTCTGGGTATGTCTTTGTTGGTCAATTGCACTTTCAAAACGCATCCAGAATTCAACCAATGTTCCACTGTTGTTCTCAAACTTTTTAAAGAAACTATTTTCACTCTCTGATCTTTGTGTTGTCCTCATAACACTTCCCATATTCAGGTCCCTACAATGGGCCATCACCCATTGCCTCCTTTTAAGGTACACTTCCTCAAACCAAGCAGATTTACCAACGGCATGCTCCTTCATTATCTCGCCCCAGCGAACGTCAAATTCATCCGGTTCAAGTTCGTCGTCCCAGATTATGGCATTTAACTTCTTTATAAATTCGGGATAATCTTTGGTTGTACCCCCGTATTTGACTGGAACCTTGTTCATGATATGCCACATGCAGAAGCGATGCCTAGCTGTCTTAAAAACAATCTTGACAGACTTTATAATACCCGCATCTTTGTCGGTTATAATATATTCCGGTTCCTTCCCACCCATTGCCACCAAAAAACGTTTGAACACCCAATCAAAATAGTCCTCGTTCTCCCTGAAAAGAATTGGACCACAAAAATTTATTGAGCACTTGTGATTATCAATAGCCGTGAAAGGTGTAAATACCATGTCATACTTTTTTGTCGAGTATGTTGGATCGAAAGACACAGCATCACCAAATACAGAGTAGTTTTGTCGAGCAATACCATTCGCCCATATCGCCCTGATCAAGCTTCCATCGGCATCGACTTCATAATCGAAGAAGAAATTTTCATGTGTTTCTGCCATGTTTTTAAATCGATCTATGAACAATTGACCGTCCCTCTCATTAATATAGCACTTAACGTTTCTATGGAAATTCTTGAAGTCAGTTAAACTCGCACCAATATTTTCGAACCCATTAACATGTTCCTTGCACATTTTATATGTCCTTGTAGCACCTATCTTCAACTGCATTCAAACAACGTCATTTACACCGGTTAAAAACAATCCAATAAGTTTGTAACTGCACATGTATATGTTTGGAACTTCAATTGCGTAACTATGTAACTTTAACCATAGGGTAACTGTAACACTAAAAGATGTAACTCCACTCCGCTGAAAGTGTAACCCTAACAGAAATTTGTGTAATTCCATCAAATTTTTTAATCCAATAAGAATTCATAATCTAAAAATGTAGTGCAATGTAACTGGAACTTCAATTGAACAAATTTGGAACTTCAAAACGAGAATTATGTAACTTTAACAATAATTTAACTTTAACGCTCATAATGTAACTTTATCCGATAAAATATGTAACTCTACTTGGATGTGTAACTTTAAGGAAAGTGTAACTTTAACACTGATTAATTTAATTGTACCCGGGTAAATATGTAACTCTACTCGGATTATGTGTAACCTTAAGGAAAGTGTAACTTCAACAGTGATTAATGTAATTGTACCCAAAGGAAAGTGTAACTTTCACAGTGATTAAAATAGGAAGAGTACACTAACCCTCGAGTTATAGACTATGAGCTCCTTATGATACTTGTGTAGTTTCCTTGACAACTTTTGAAACTCCCTATCTCTAACTTCAACAAGTTCATGATTATGTCCCGCGTGAAATCGGTAAACTAATAAAACACCATTGAACATGAGCAATCTAATCCTCGCTTTGCACCCAATCCTCCTTACTTTCGTTTTTCTCCGCTGCTTTTCTCCAATTTCTTCCCCCTCTTGTGTGTCCTTAAATAATTCAATCTCTTTGTCTTTGCACAGCTTTTTTGCGTATGTAAATCCCTCTCGGTTACAAACTAAAAGTTTTGATTTAATGGTCCCGTCACGCCACTTCTTTGTCGTGTATCTACGCACATCGAAACCACATGCAAGAGCGTACATCTTATAGAACTTTACAGCTTCCTCTATGTCATTGAACTGTTGCCCGACAAATGGTGTAAACTCGCTTTCTACAATCCTACAAAATTCATCTCCGCTTACATTTTGCATGACTTCTGCAAATTCATGTTCTCCTACCTCTGGTTCGTCCTCTCAACAATCCTGCTCTGTAAAAATCAAAAACACAAATTGTCATAAGTTTTTTGCTAACACAACGCAATTTTATAGATTAACTGAAACTAAAACTGTAACTTTAGCCCCAATTAACTGTAACTTTACTGCCAACCGAGTGGAACTTTTCTCCAGAGCTTTTTTACACATAAGAACTCCTACTCTCTAGGGTTGCCAAATTACACGCATTATTTACTTATGACTAAACAAGCGACATAACACTCCTCCTACAACATACAGGCTGGGCAACATAACAAATTTTGTAACTCTACATCTAAGTCTTTGTAACTTTACATGTCAAGACTCTTCATCTTCTATGTTCATCTTTCAACTTCATCTTCCAACTTGTTTTCTTAACCATCAGTATAATTTCATATCAATTTATTCTTTACAAAAATTATTTAAAAAAAAAAACAAAGTTGAAGTAGTCCCTAAATAAATAAAATCAACACGCTAGAAAACTGTACTTACCATTGTTGAACTCGACAATCTGCATATTGTCCATGGTTGTCGATATTTTGATATATTGTAGACGACCCTTTTCAGATGGTTGCATGCAAATTCCAGATTATATAGGAACAAAGGATGGAGATGAGAACTCCAATAAAAATACGGATATGAAGACGTATGTGGAAGAATGAATTATGAATGAATAATGAACATGAAGCTTTGGGGAAGATGATGAAAGATAAAAAAAAAAGCTGATGATTAAACGTCATATTGGAAATAGTTTAGATTGTGTTTATGTCAGTTTTGGGAAGCTAAATCCATAATAATGACAGCCAAAGTGTATTAATCACATGTTGCTTTTTTTTTCCCTCCCATAAATATTGTCTAATTGCCTATCTAATCTCCACCATCCATTATTCTTAATCTAATGGTTCATATTAGGACTTAAGGACTCAACTAATTATAAGGACATATTAGAACTAATATATATATATATATATATATATATATATATATATATATATATATATATATATATATATATATATATATATATATATTTTATATATAGAATTGGGATCCTATGAGAATCACTAACATAATGAGAATCGTGAGAACTCCACCTTATGGATTTTTTTTTTTAAAATAATGACATATTTGGATTCGGCATGGAATTTTATGGCTAGATAACATATTTATTGGCCTAAAAAACATAAACTCGTGATAAAAATCGAGACGAGATGCATTTTATTAATTTCTATGCACCTACTACTCATTTTCATGTATCTAACAATTTTCACGCACCTAGAACTCATTTTTATGCACCTAGAACTCGTTGTTTTCATGCACCTAGTAATCATTTTCATGCATGTAACAATTTTCATGCACCTAGTATTTGTTTTCGTGCATCTATAACCGTTTTAGTATGCCTAAATGTATTTTTGTACATTAAGTTTATATTTTGTTAATAAAATCAATAAATTTTGTTTAGCTATACTAAAAATGTGTTTGAATAAACTAAATTAAGGGTAAATGATTCATAAAAACTTTCGGAATAGGATTTGATGATGATTTAGTTAGGGTTCTCACGGTTCTCATTATGTTAGTGGTTCTCCCGGATCCACGACCCTATATATATATATATATATATATATATATATATATATATATATATATATATATATATATATATATATATATATATATATATATAATGTTGCTTTAAATTGATCGGCTTTACATAATGTTTTTGTAAAACGGTTGACAGGCGAATAGCGATCCAAAGAAATAGGTCGCAATTTAAATGAATATTGCCTTTTGGAATGTTAGGGGTACAAAAAGAAAAAATTTTGCCGAGGAGCTTAGTTTCTTTAGCTCGTCCAATGGTATTAAAATATTAGCTATTTGTGATACGAAATCAACATCAAAACCCGAACCTTATACAACTGCTAGTTTTGGCTTTAATAACTGTGATTTTATTCCGAGTATTGGGCTTTCGGGTGCCATTTGGTTATTTTGGAAAGAGTCTATTTCCATGATTTTTTCAATAAATGTACTTTTCAAATCAATTAGATTCATTGCTTGTGAAGTATGTGACTTACAGAATAACTTGGTTTTTTTGCCTTATCTTCGTTTATGCTCCAGCTCAACCGTCTGAAAAGGCGGATTTTTGGAGTGAGTTTTAAAATTTTGTCCTAAATCTTGATTTGCCTTTCTTATTACTAGGAGATCTCAACGAGATTAAAAGTGCTAGTGAAAAAGATGGTGGTGCAAAAGTTACCAATGCGCGCTGTGTGAGACTAAATAATGCAAATTGTGTAGACCTCCCCTTTTCCGGGAATTTTTTCACTTGGAGAAAAAAGAAATATGGCTCTGAAAATATTTTTGAAATTATAGATAGAGCTTTAGCCTCTCCAAATTGGATTAGTAGTTATCCAACTTTACAAGTTGTGCACCATGCTTTCACTAGCTCCGACCATTGTCCTGTCTCCGTTAAGTTTCATGAACATGCTCATATAAAAGCTCCTCCATTTCGTTTTGAACTCACGTGGACTCTTCGAAATGACTTCACTAAGATGGTTAAAAGTAGTTGGCAGTACCAATTCTGTGGATCTTATATGTTCTGTCTCTCTCAAAAATGCAAATTACTAAAGCAAAAGGCTAAGAAATGGAATCAATCTACCTTTGGAAATATTTTTAGACAACTTTCAATTGCTGAAAAGAAGTTAGAGAATATTCAAAACCAACTTGGTTCATCCCATATTACGGTTTTAGAAGTAGCGCAGGTAAAATGGCTGAAAAAACGAGATGCCTTACTTGACTATAAACGCATGTATTGGCAACAGAAAACTCGCATAGATAAAGCTAAGTTTGAAGATAATAATACCAAGTTTTTTCAAAACCACGCCACTATTAGACGTAGTAGGAATGGAATTAAGCAATTCATAAATAGGAGCGGTGCTTGTATTACTGACCGGGAACTTATTAAACAAGAAATTTCCGACAAATTTAAAACTAGGTTCACAAAAAATCATCTCTGTCTTTTCTACAAGAATGAGGATTTTAAGTCGATTAGTGGATTAATTACAGACGAAGATAACAAATTTCTTACAAGTAATGTTAGTACGGAAGAGGTTAAACAAACTGTCTTTAATTTAGCCGCAAATAAATGTCCAGGTCTCGATGGTTTTCCTATTGAGTTCTTTCAAAAATATTGGGATATTGTAGGAAATTCTGTAACTAAAGCAGTTCTAGCTTTTTTCCTTTCAGGTAAATTATTAAAACAAATAAATCATACTTTCATAGCATTAATTCCTAAAATTGATAATCCTCAAACAGCAAACCACTTTCGCCCTATTAGTCTTTGCTCAACAATCTATAAAATTATTTCGAAAATTTTGGCCACTCGTCTTCGTAGTGTCTTGCATAAGATTATACACCATTTTCAAGGTGCTTTTACACCTAATCGCTTTATTCAAGATAATATCCTTCTTGCCCACGAGATCTTCAATTCTTTTAAGCGTAAAAACGGTAAAGGTGGCTGGATTGCCATTAAACTTGATATGGAGAAAGCTTATGACCGACTAGAATAGAACTTTATTGAGGAAACTTTTAGACGAATGGGTTTCAATGATATTTGGATTTCATGGATTATGGAATGTATAAAAACTGTCTCGTTCTCGATGTTAGTAAATGGAACACCGGGTGACGTCTTTACGCCCACTCAAGGCATTAGACATGGAGACACACTCTCACCGTATATATTCATTATGTGCGCCGAGATTCTAGCAAGATCTCTACAAAAAAATAGTGATCTTAGTTCTAGTTATATTGGCATTAGAATTGGATCTGGGGTAGAGAAAATCCCTTTTCTCACTTTTGCGGATGATACTATCATTTTCGCTAGAGCCTCTATTTAGAGTTGTAGAACCATTAAGTTTATTTTAGATAAATTCTGTACGATATCAGGACAATTTATCAATTTTGACAAATCCACCTTTCAATGCACTAGAAATATTGACCGGCCTATTCGAGATTCCTTTAGAGGTATTCTCCGTATGAACGAGGAAGCTCACCTAGGCAAGTACTTAGGATGTCCTATCATTGATGGTAGTGTTACAAAAAATACTTTCGACAGTATTATTCTTTCTTCTCACAACCAATTATCAAAATGGAAAGCGAATTCTCTATCACAAGCAGGTAGACTAGTTCTGATCAATGCAAATTTAGCCTGAAAAGGAACTTTTCAAATGCAAAGCTTCCTTCTTCCCTCGTCAATCCATAAAAGATTGGATAAGATTAATAGAGATTTTCTTTGGAACAAAAATCCATCTCAACGATCCTCTAATTTGACAGGTTGGCAAAAGGTCTGTCTACCGAAATCTTTGGGTGGACTAGGAATAAAAACGTCTGAAGCAGCTAACAAAGCTCTCCAAATGAAATTATGGAAAATTCTTATGGATAAGGAAAATATATGGGCCAAAGTGATAACTAAAAAATACTTATGAGTCGTCGGACTTTATTTAGAAAAGGATTGAGATGGCAGGTTGGTAATGGTAGCAACATTAAGTTTTGGTCTGATAATTGGGTTTTTTCACACCAACTTACAAGCAGTAATATGGTTGATAATGATAGTAACCGTGATCCTAATCTTTTGGTTAAGGATTTCATTACCTCAAACAAACAATGGGATGTTTGTAAATTATCCAGTTTAGTCGATAACGAAACCGTTAATCAGATTATGGATATTCCCTGCCACATAATGACATTTCAGATACCCTCATTTGGGGGTTGTCCGTAGATGGAATTTTCTCTACCAAAACAGCAACCTGGTTAGCGCAAGGTTTGTTCGATCAAACCCTTGACAAATGTGAATTTCAGTGGATTTGGAAATTGGATATTCCTCCAAAATTGAATTTTTTTTCTTTGAAAAGCCTGTGTTGATGGCTTTCCAACGAAAAGTAGACTTCTCCAAAGTCATATTGATGTCCCGCCTCATTGTGTCCTGTGCAACAATCCTATTGAAAATAAAGATCATTTCTTTTACGAGTGTCCCTTGATTGGGTCTGTCATCCAAGACCTGAACATTACTAGCTTCAACGAGTTTTTGTCAAATTATGATAATATTACAAGCCAAAATTTTCTAACGAAACTTAATTATCTCAAAGATTTAATTCCAAGAGATCATTTCATTAAGATTATTTTTATTTGGTGGAATGCATGGTTTCATAGAAATAATATTATTTTTAATAATGTTAATTTAAGCATCAACAAACTTATTACTTTATGTAATAATAGCACTAAGACCTGGAATGTGACTAGATTTAAGGATCTCAACAATCCCGAAATAGAAGAGTTAGCTAGAAACAATTCTAGTAAGGAAGAAATTTGGTGGGATAAACCTAGTAACGGATTCCTGAAGCTAAATTTTGACGGATCGAGAATAGAAGGTAATAAAGCTGCCTTAGGATATTCTATAAGAGATCACAATGGTAAAGTCGTTTTATTGGGAGCAAAAAAGTGCGGATCCAATAGTATCCTTGTTGCGGAAGCACTTGCTTTAAAAGAAGGTATTTTAACAGCTAAATACTTAGGAATCTTAAAGTTAAGCGTGGAGGGTGATAACTTATGTGTTATTAACTCGATTCGAGTCTTGGCAAATTCGATGGGAAATTTTTAGTATTATCAAGGATGTGAAATTAGACCTTCATTTTTTCGATGAAGTGATAATTAAACATTGCTTTCGTGAAGCCAACAAGGTTGCTGACTTCATGGCTTCTTTTGGACATTCATGTCCAACTCTTTCGAGGTGGTTTGATAGCCGGTGACTTCAACTTACCCCCCTCATTCGAAAGGATGAGATAGGTTGGTCCTACCCTAGAGGATCAACTTAGTTTTCTTACCTTATCAAAAAAAATAAAAAAAAGAAATAGGTCGGAAAATAATTCGATTAGATAATTTTAATTTTTTTTCCTGCGGATGTTGTGTATTTTTACACAAAATCTCATTATAGACGGCACATACCCGTCTATAACTAAAGACGCGCTAAATACAATACCAAATTTCTAATAGGACAAGCAACAAGTGGTGTGGTGGGAGTCAAAAATGTCACCACTTTCCAGCTATTTGACCCGTCTTTAGCTATAGACGTATATCCGTCTATAGCAAGACTAGCTGATATTTTTATATCTAAGCAACAGAACACTCTAGAGCCTACTGCCTAGTCCCTCGAGGGAAACCAGGAAGACTAGGAGAGACATCTAAATTGTGAAACAATAAAACTACCACATCTTCCATATAGGTCCATAACAAATTACCAATACAAAACCATAGTGTATTAAACTAGCAGACAACGATAGAATCAATTATTTAATTCTAATCACACCAACCATTAATATGGAATTAATAAAGCTTTAAATAAAATTAAGGTATGGATAAACCTAACTTATTAGCCGACTGTAATGAAAAAGAGTCCACCTTTTACCCTTGAAAATAGATGTTTAATTCCTTTTTTTTTTTTTGAGAAAAGTTAAGTATATATTAATAAAGACCATCAAACAGTTTTGCAACTAGAGATAATCACATCTCTAGTTAATTTCAATTTTGACATACACTGTTGACCCACTCCTCAGCTCTCCTAGAACCAATTCGCACATGACCACATCTCAGTCTCCATTGCAACAAATCCTTCACCTGTTTTAATTCCTATCAAGTTAAAATATAATCATATTGATAGGCAATCTGTAAACAGCCCACTGGTCTACCCGCCTTGCCTTAGATGAAGCCTACCCTTAAACCAAAATTTTTATGTACCAAAAACAAAATCAATCATGGTCGAATGTAATGTACAATATAATACTCCGTAATAACAAACAAATCAATCTCAACTTCCAACTAATTTCAATGTTCAAATACAATTTAATTACCACTAGGAAAAGTGTAACATATATATCACCTAGCTTAATTAGTACAACAATGTATTCTAATGACAAGTTATGATCGGGATTCAAAACCCGTCAGCATATAATATAATTACAACAAAATTATACCAATTCAAATTTGCCCATGAATTACTTAACTACAGAGCATTGTGAAGCTAGTAGGGCGCTGGAGGATGAAATTTTCAAAGTTTTTAGTTAAGAGTTTTAGAACTTTTTTCGATTTTCCCTTACACCATAGCTTGCTCGCCCCGGCTGAGTTCGAGTTCAAATCCTGCCTCGAGCACTGCTAAAGAGCGAGCATAGAAAGAAGATGTAGACTTTCTTCCTCATTAGGTTGAAAATGTCTTCCAGCTTGTCTAGATTGAGCAACTCTTTCACGAACCAATCTCAACCCTCGATCCCATCGACTATTACTATTATTATTAGCCGTTGGATCATCATTTGATATACCATGATGATCATCATTAAGGAAGATTTGGGAGAGTTGGAAGACTAAGAACCTTGAGGAAGTGATTAAGTCATGTGGTGAGACTTTAAGACTAAGACATAGTTTAAGTAGATAAGGCCATATTAAAGTGGCCAAGAATCTTGGGGTGGCTACACCCGCACCACCTCTTGAGAGGTGGAATGCGGCTAGAGGTATAAGGTGTACACCCATGAGTTTAAGGGTAGGTGGATTAGTAGAATGTTTTGCGGAAAATTATGGGATAATTGGATGAGGATATTAGTGTGTTTTTGACAAGGTTTTAAGGTGTGTAAGTAAAAGTGTAGATGAGATGGGCAAGTTTATATAGGATGATGGCAAGTGATTTTTACTTGTAGGGGATGTAGGTATGTGGTGTAATGTCCCTAGTGGACCCCGAAATATAACAATAATATGATGTATTTTGGAAAACAATTGGTGTCTCTTGTGACTAGGGATGGCAGTGGGTCAGGGGCCGACTCAGGCACGAGAGTCGGGCCTGTGGGTCGGGTATGGGTCTCGTTTTTTCACCCGATGGGTATGGGTCGGGTATGGGTCTTAAGAAAATATTTGGTCAGGTCCTGGTCTAAGTTATGAGACCCATACCCGACCCTTAACACCTTTATTAAAGAAAAAAATCAAAATTACAACTTTTCTCAATTCATACTTTGTGATCGTAGAAACAAAATTAAAGTCTCTTTCTCTTCCTCATCCCATAAAATGATAAAACTCAACTAAACTCTTTTCCGACAATACCACCACTCCATCACCGCACAAGAAAACCACCACAACAAAGACGATCGCGACTCGACAACCACTTCTCTAATAGCCGTGACCACAACCATCATTAACGGCAGATTAATAAACTTATAATGTTAAAGTAGTATGATTTTTTTTTTTTAATATTATAGACCCTATAAATTTGTTAATATTATTCTAAAGTGGTGAAACTCGGACCCGCGGGTAGACCCAGACCCTACCCTTACCCATAGGGTCCGGGTATGGGTCCTAAAATTTTAGACCCTTACGGGTCTGGGTCGGGTACGGGTTCAAAGGGAAAATCTCGGGTCGGGTCCGGGTCTAGGCAGACCCTACCCAGACCCTACCCATTGCCATCCCTACTTGTGACGGGTTATCATTTGTGGCGGATATTTTGTGAGTTAAAATGGTAACAAAATGGGTTAGTGGAGAAAGGGGACCACATGAATAGTGTTGCAGAGAGAGAAAAAGTGGGTACTTTGTGAGGTAAAATGGTATCCGTCACTCAAGAGTGACGGATATGTGCCGTCACAAACAAGAATTTGTGTTTGGAAAATACCTGTGTTACATTTTCTTTACGTTTAAAGGAGGAGGATCAAAATATAACAGTAAGTTATAACAAAGAGGCTGATATATATCATTACCTCAAAAAAGGTATTGGTTTGAATTCTTTTACATACTTGTTGTAAATTATTTTCATTTACATACTTCGATAGTAAAGAAGAACTTGTGTATAATTAATATCCATATTTTTTTTTACCTTTTTAAGTGAATAAAACTATGTCAAACATATATCTCAGCCGCTAAGTCAAAAGTGGCGATTTTTTCAGAAAAATTATTCGACTTTACAAGATCTTTCATTTAAATAAAATCAAAGTTCTTTTGTTCAAAGGGCTACAACTTATAAACGTAAAAATATAAGAGTAGTGCATAGAATTTCCCGATTTACAATTACTCAATACATCTACCAAAAAGACATACGTAAATAAGACAAAAGCGTCTTTGCTTGTTTGGACGTTATCCGTCTTGATTCAACTTCAGAATTCGGATAGATAGTCATCTCACAATAAGGAAAGTGGGAGGCCAAGTGGGGGGAAAATGGAGTACCCCATGAATAGTGTCACTTGCATATTGTGAGATGAGTATTATCCGTTTTCAACTTGTAACGAATAGTGCCCGTCTTCAATGAGAATCTGTGTATATAAAAAGTGTATGTTATGGTAGTTTTGATGTAAAGTTGAAAGAGGAAGGAGTTGGAAACTTGGAATAAAAAGGACATATTTTGTTGTTTTGATCATATTTCATAATAGTTGGTGTATAATATGGTCCCAAGACCACATGACATGGATGATAGTGAGTTAGTTATTGATTAAAGTAGTATATACTGGGGCAGGCCAGTGGTCGACTACTGAGGAACGGCACTTAAATAAGTTCGGGCCTGTATTATGGATTTCATGGGCTACAATCGTTATTTTAGGGTCGTATTAAATATTGTCGATACTTTTAGTAATTATCGTCGACTATTAAGACAAGTTGTCAAGTTTGCCCTCACTTAACTCTACCTTATCTCTCTCTCTTTAAAATCTTTCTAAAAAAAAGACGGTTTTTTTTACGTAATGTTCGATTAAAACGGTTTAATCATGTCAGATAATAACGTTAACAATGATCAAGCTAGCAACGAATTCGCCGGGGTATGTTTAGATTTTAATTACGCTTCTATTTTATAATTTTTTGTTCGGATTAGATTAGAACGGATTAGCAATTACCCTTCCCCATGCCCAAAATAAATTCAAGACGGAAATTAGTTTTTTTTAGAAAAAAAAATAGACGAAATAGGCCTGGACGAAAAACTTTTTCGTCTAGGCCCATTTAGTATTTTTTTTTTTAATTTTCTAAAAAAAAAACTAATTTCCGGCTTACCGTTAAATATATTAATTAAATAATTACGATAAACTAATTTCCGTCTTACAAATATCGGTAAATGTATTAATTAAATAATTACGGTAAATTCCGTCTTACAGATGTCATTAAATAAATATAATAATTTTCGTCTTATGTAATTTCCGTGTTAAATATCATTTTTTATTTTTATTTATATTTTAAATTTGGTTTGTTTAATATGATAATTTTTGAAATTCGTGCAGGATTACTACGATGATTTTGGTAGCAACGGTGTTGATTACACGGAACATTTCATTACCAACAGAGTATTCACTTCAAGTAAAGAAGGGTTCAATTGGGCATATTAGATCGCACTTGGACTCGGTTTTGGCATTAAAAGAGCAAGCAACAAGAGACGGGGTCAGAAGACGGATCTTCGTGTGGATTACTTTGTATGTCGTAGAGGTGGAAGACGTCCTAACAATGATGATGGGGGCGCGTTAATGAGGGCTAACACGACTTTCCAATGGTGTGATTGCAAATTCAAAATGAAAGTTGTTGAAGTACAAGCCGCCCCTCCACAATGGTTACTTTACATACGATTCGGAGTTCATAATCATGCTTTGGTGAAGTATGGCGACGTTGATAGATATTATGCTAAACTTGATGATGATGAGGTGGCGTTAATCGATGCCCAAGTTAGAGCTCATGTACCACCGACTCTGATTAGTGCGGGATTACATAAGCGGAATCAAGAAAAACCATGACCCGCAAGACGACAAATCTACAACCGGGCTCAAAAAGTGAGGACCGACGAAAAAGAAGAAAGAAACCCGACACAACAAATGTTAGCACTTGCGGTTCAACATAAATATGTGCACTTTTGGGTTACCGATCAGTCGACTAATCAGCTAACCCACGTGTTCATGGTTCATCCGGAAGCCGTTAAGATGTTTCGATCATACTACTATGTGGTCATCATGGTCTCCACGTATAAGGCCAACAAACACGGTCTTCCGCTTGTTGAGATGGTTGGGGTCACACCCGTTGGAAAGACCTTTGTGATTGCATATGCTTTCGTGAAGTACGAGTCCGAGGATAGTTATGCTTGGGCCTTACGGCATCTGAAGGCCCTTCTCAATGACGACGTTCAACCTAATATCATTGTTAAAGATTTCGAAAGAGGGTTGACGAACGCGATTCCCAATGTTTTCCGAATTCCTCCTATTTGCTATGGCTTTGGCATATATATGCTGCCGTAGAGGCGAGAGCACTTGATGTCGTCACTCGGGATAGTAATTGGGCTATATTTGTAATACCCGCCCTTTTAGGGACCCTTTGACCAGCGTTGACTAACCTTGGGAGTGGGAATAATCCTTAGAAGTGCGTGCCAAGTTATCTTGGATTGCGAGTTATCTGTGGTACTCGATAGAGTAGAGGCTACTCGATCGAGAAGCGTGGTTACTCGATTGAGTAGGGGGTCACTCGATCGAGTATGTGGGACACTCGATCGAGTACCGGGTTTTCAACGAGGGTTTTTAATCGCGTTTTATTAAATCCGCAAATCATTTACGCACCATTCCTTCAATCCTTTAGTCGCCCCTTTCCCTTCCCTTCACCATAAAACCTCCATGGAAGCCTTTTGAAAGTCCTTGTGCCTTAGGAGAGCATAGTTTGAGTCGGGTAGCGGTCTTTTGCCGGGTTTCTCCTTGTAGGTATGTCGTCATCATCATCCGTATCATTGTCTTTGCGGTTAGGGTTTGCTTGATAGTAATAGATGATTGTGTCGTGGTTATAGGCATTGCTTGATTGCTGGATATGTCGTATGTTGGCATGGATTGGTTGCGGTTGCTTAAAGGTAGGTTCGCCTACTCAGTTTTTGTAGATAGTCTAGTGTATCGATCGTTGTGTCGTTGTTGTTGTTGTGTTGTGGCTGTGTTTATGTGGCAGCATGTATACGGTTGTTGGTTATTGTTGTATTTCAGCAGTTTGTGATTGTTTGTCTCTGGTTCTCGAGATGCGTTCTCGGCTAAGTGGAGTCACTTGTGGGAGTGGCTTCACGCTCTAGTTTCGCCCTCCGTGGAATCCGCCACGGGAGGGGATGTGCACATTAATGGGATAGGGTTATCGCTCGGTATGATGAGCGGGGCTTAGGTGGGAACGGCTGCGGTCCCCCACTGGCAGGGCTGGTCCAGTGGACAGTCGGTGACGGAGATTGATTGGAGTGGGTGTGATTGTGTGTGTGCCTGATCGTGTTGTGTTGTATTGCTAAGTGTCGTTGGTTTTGCCATATCTTATCTCAGTACTAACCTTGTGTGGTTGTCTTGTTGTTTTATGTGTCTGCCGTGATCCCTTATGGTGAGCAGTATGTCTTAGCAGGTGTTGATGTCGTTGATAGCTGGAGTCCGGGCAGGGATGAGTCTTCACGAGATTTGATAGTTATAGCGAGTAGCCTTTGAGTTGTGACTTTATTATGTTTGTTGGTTTTAAATCACTTGTAATATAATAAAATAGTTCTTTTATCGACATTTGATTATTACTATCCTCGGGCAACCGAGTTGGTAATGCCCTTATATGCTAAGGAAGGCCTAGTTAAGGCTTCTTTGGATATGGGGGTGTTACAAAGTGGTATCAGAGCGACGATTTTGGAACCTGTAACAAATGAACTTAATGAACTTAGTCAGTCTAATAAAATGAACCTGGTGTATGTGTGATGGGAGCCCCAGCTGATGCTAGATTTTGGGTGAGTAGGCACCCTTATTTCAAAATCTTGGCCCCATGGTACTTAAGCCAGTCACAGGGTATGGGAATATGGAGTCCGTGTGTATATATGTGATGTGTATGTTAGTTGTGTCGGAATTAATTGTGGTCGAGTCTTAGTTAACGTAGAGATGGGCATAGTGGTTGCGACTGGATGGTGTATAGTGAGGAATTGGCATGATTAGTGAGCTTAGACGATGGTTATGAGAAACGTGATAAGAGTTTATTTGATAGAAATGCGTGAAAATGTGAAAGTGTATGCCGTAATATGAAGGTGACCATGTTAGTGTTTGCTTCAGGTTGTTAATAACGGTAATTATGTACAAGTTTATAAGCCCTACCGTAATTACAATGATGATAGTTATAGAATTGTTGGGTTATAATATGAGACATAGCATATAGTAATGCATATGCCTTGTTTAGTGGTTACAACTTTCCGCTGCGTGACGATCGATTTATGTAGAATGATTTGCTTATGATTGAGCTTGGAACATGATAGACCTTAATTTGCTATGTAGAGTATGCATTTGTATGACATGTGAAAGAATGAATTATCGTTAAATATATGTTTCATGTTGATGTGAACACGAGTTTGGTAGTAATGTGGTAAGGTAAGTTTAAGTATGGTATGATGATGTGATTATGCTTTTGAATGACTCGGTAGCAAGTAAACCGAGTTGGGTAATTGTTGAAGCGTATTATGACATAAAACTTAGTTGTTGAGACGATATAGTATGCTTGAGTGATAATGGTAATGCGTGAACGAGCATGATAACTAGTGACGAATCCGAACTTAGTTTGGAATCGACACACGATATTGTTTTTGCAGGAATCTTCGATTTACTTCGTAGTTTTGACCGTGTACTTAACTATACTTGACTGAGTGCGAGTGCTTACTAGACCGAGTAGACCTCACTCGATCTAGTTAGGAAGCTATGACGTCGGGATGTGGAAATTTTCTGCAGATACTCGACGAAATAGCGCCTACTCGATCGAGTAGAGGGCACTCGATCGAGTACCCTAGACACTCGATCGAGTAGGTTACTGTACAATGATTCTTACGGGTTTCTTAAAACCCCTATTCTTCAATATCCCTCTCATTCTTCCTTCTTATTTAGAACCCTAAGCCTAAATCCTTCTCAAAAGCTCTCCTCATCTCGTGTTGGTGGTGGTTATTTGGGTTGTTTCTTCTTATTTGTTTGCATTCTTTTACTTTCCTACTTAATCAAGGTATGATTTCTTCCCTATTTACATGTTTCTATGCTTTTAAATTTGTTGGGATGAGGGTATGTCTGAAATTTTCGATTCATATGGGCAAATTATTGCTTTTAATTGTTGTAATATGATTCACATGCTTCCCTTTCATGAATGTTGGTGATTAATTGCTGTAGAAATAGGCTAGAAATTGCCAAATTGGGGCCGACATTTTCTAGGGTTACCAAAATAAAAATTTATTTTTGGTTGTTTTTACATGTTATATAATGAAATTGAACACTATATATGGTACATATCATGTCGAAGGATGAATTTTAGTGATTTTCACCTTAAAAGTTGCCTTAAAACTCCGTCTTAAAAGTGCCCAAATTGAAATTCGTCTTCTATATTTGAAAGTTTGGTGTTGCATATGATTGTTTAAGTAAGAGTAAACTTCAACATGGTAATGGTGGTGTTAATTGATGGTGGATATGTCCAATTAGTTACAGCTGTAGAGACCGTCTGACAAGTCTAACTGAGTTGTTTTGTTTCTAATATTGAAGGTTGATGATGATATGTTCTAAATTACGTTTCTATGAGCATGTATACATATCTCACATGTTATTAAAGCATATGTATAGAATAGCATTTGAATCATGCTAGGATGTTAGAATGGGTTGAGTAAACCATGAATATCATGCTAAACTTTTCACAACTATCGATTATGAGTTGCTATAAACTGAATTTGCATTTCAAAATTTGGAACTTATTGATGAATGTGTGTACCTAGCTGAGTATTTAAAGTTCGATTGTATGAATTACGTGCTTCACATGTCTATACGAGTTTGTTTAAGTTATATGCTGAAACAGATGCCGAGACCGAATGTAGGGACCCGTCAGAGTAAACGGGGAAGGGTGACACAGCCTGAGACTGGGGAAGGAAGTGGACCCGTGGTACCCGCGGTACCGGAATAACCTTCGGTAGTGTTTGTAGATTTCAAACAAAGAGAGCTTTTTGTAGCTTTGCAAAAACGCAAAATGAGGCCAACGAGGCGTGTGGATACCACACTTCTGACTGATTTGGGAATAGAGACGGATGTGCATCACATATTTGAGACCTTGGGCTTTACGGGGTTGTACCGGCTGAGGAAATATTCCTACCCTTTTCTTACTTTGGAGTTTATGAGCTCCTTTAGTTATGACCCAGCTGCCCAGACTGTTGAGTTTCGGTTGATGAACACCAGTTTCTTGCTTACTATGGACTTTTTCGCTTCTCAACTTGGGTTGGCCAAGCCTCCCAAGGATTCTATCACTGATATTCCTGCTGAGTGCGGTGTCTGCCGCCTAATGCCTTGTCTTACCGGGAAACCAGCTCCCACCTCAAGCAACATGCTGATTAATGATGTTCAGCATGTTACATTGAGGATCTTTCTTCGTTCTCTCTCGAACCTCCTTTATGATAGACCGGATATCAGTAAACTGAACAATCATGAGGTGTTGCTTCTGATGTCTTACTTGAACCCGGAGCGGGCCAGGAAGGTGGTCTTCAATGCTCCTGCCATCGTCTGCGCTAGCCTTGCTTTGATGGCTACTGCCACTTCCCGGTACTTGAGTTGTGGCGCTATCGCCATTCGGTTAGTTGAAAAGCTAACCTCATTTGAGGCTTCTTCGGAGTATGTGCCTCTGGCTACACCGGTGCCTACGATGGACCGTGACTACTATCTCGACCTGAAATGGTTGAGAACTTTGGCTGACGGTAGCTTAGCCTGGAGAGTGTGGGGGATGAGTTGGATGGGGATCCCGGCTCCTGAGCACCTTCCACCGACCGAGCCGTTAGAGCCGGTGGTGACAGCTGTTGACTCCGACGAGGAGGAGGAGGATGATGACGTGCCCCGCCAGTTGCAGACCTACCTCATTGATGACACGATCCTCGAGGTGATGCCCGAGCTGTAACACCCCCATACTCCGAATGCCTTACCAGGACCACTCAGGTATGAAGACATCACCATCTCGGTCGCCCGAGGTATGATAATCAAATAGACAAAACAGAAACAACATTTATTGTAAATAGTTTAATGAATAAATACAATCCTCGAAACCAAACTGAAAGTGCAATACATTATTCCAAGCTATCTGTTCTCAACTGAAATGTGAATAAAAGCTAAACTACAAGCGGAAGACTCTATCGTCATGTCGTGGCCATCCCAGCTATCCCAGTACTCATCTCTATACCTGTTCAATATCTGCTCACCATCCCCGAATGGATCACCGCAGGTTTTACAAAACAACACCGGGGTCAGTACTAATCACACAATCAATATAGATAACAACAATAAGACAAACAGACAAAAACCGTCACACACACACACACACCACCAACTCCCATCATCTCAATCTTGACCGTCCACTGGACCACCACCGCCGGGGGGACCGCAGCAGTTCCCACCTAAGCCCCGCTCATCGTACGAGCGATAACCCTGTCCATTAATGTGCACATCCCCGTGGCGGGTTCCACGAAGGGCGAAACTAGGCGTGAGATCACTCCCGCAAGTGACCCCACTCACCGAAACGCATCTCGAGAACCATCAACAAACACAACCACAATCACAATCACAATCACAATCATCATATCAAACAACTAACTACAGCACATCACCAATATCCCATTATGGGACTAATACTGAGTAGAAAATCCTACCTGGAAAGCACAACACGCAGACGGTATCTACAAACAGTATCAAAACGGTTCCTCTACGAATTCTCCTCCTATCATACAACACATAGATGCTACTATTCAAATACTACTCATAAAAACCCCCAATTCCTAAATTAGGGTTTCATCAATCTTATCAAAACATTATAGAAATTATATTAAAAGCTTACCCTCGACGCAAGGAATCCAACGACACGAACTACGATACGAACCGACCGTCGAACTCCGGAATTGTCAAGAACGCGATTAGGAAGAAGACTAGTTGCTTTCTCTCTTAAACAGGTTTTAGGTTTTGTAAAAAGTGATTTAGAACAATTACGAATATGTTTAAATACCTTAATCGCGTAATTAACAAAACCCGAGAAAACTCCCCCGTAAAACCGGACACTCGATCGAGTACCCAAGGTACTCGATCGAGTACCCCCCTACTCGATCGAGTGCCCTAGCTACTCGATCGAGTGCCCAACAGGTCAGAAACTATTTTGCTTCGCCACTTACCCTTACTCGACAGAGTAAGGCCTACTCGATAGAGTACCCCCAAGACTATAAATACGGAGTATTACAGTCTTCCCTCCTTAAAAGGAACTTCGTCCCCGAAGTTCAAACCACTACTAAAACAAAGGTACTCCAAAACATTCCCGACTCAACAACCAAAACAAAACTCAATCTAAAACACGCTACTTACCCAACTCATCCCGACAACCTACCGACGCAACATATAAAAATGTGTATAAAACTCTTAGAAACTGCTCGCGATCATCTCCTACCCCCCTAAAAGAAACAAGGTTACGTCCCCGTAACCATACATACCGATAAAAAGGAAGGGGTAACGCTCTTTCATGATATCCTCTGCCTCCCATGTAGCTTCCTCGGTCTCGTGGTTAGACCAAAGGATCTTGAGCAAAACTGTCTCACCACTCCTGGTCTTCCTAACCTTTCGGTCTAGGATCTGCTTAGGTACCTCAAGGTATGATAAAGACTCATCCAGCTCTAAGCTCTCTGCCTCCAACACATGCGACGGGTCACTCACATACTTCCGCAGTTGCGATACATGAAACACATTATGTACTCTCTCTAACGCAGCTGGTAAAGCCAGACGATAAGCAACTTCCCCAACTCGCTCTAAGATCTCATAAGGCCCTATAAACTTCTGGCTTAGCTTGCCTTTCTTCCCAAACCTCATAACCCCACGCATAGGAGACACTTTCAGAAGAACCTTGTCCCCAACCTGAAACTCTATGTCCCGACGGTGTAGATCTGCATAACTCTTACATCGATCCTGGGGTCGCTCTCATCCGTTCCCTGATCATCTTAATCTGTTCCACCATCTCATGTACCATCTCTGGTCCTAAAACCACCGCCTCAAAGACTATCGTCCCAACAGATCGGACTCCTACATCTCCTCCCATACAAAACCTCAAACGGTGCCATACCAATACGGGTGTGATAGGCTTTGTTGTTGTAAGAAAACTCTATCAAGTCCAACCTCTGCTCCCATCTACCACCAAAATCCATCACACAAGCTCGCAACATATCCTCAAGAGTCTTGATTGTTCTCTCGATCCGCCTGCCTGTCGCAGGATGAAATCTTTGTACTCATCTTCAGATTTGTCCCCAACGATTCCTGTAACTCCCTCCAAAACCTCGATATAAACCTCGCATCTCTATCAGACACTATGTCCTTAGGGACTCCATGTAACTTAAGCACGTTCTTTCGATAGGCCATAGCCAATTGTGCCTTAGTCCATGTATCTTTCATTGGAACAAAGTGAGCTGACTTGGTCAGACGATCCACTATCACCCAAATCATATTGTTACCTTGTTGACTCTTAGGTAAACCCACAATGAAATCCATGGAAATGGATTCCCACTTCCACTCGTGCACCTCCAACGATCAACCTTACCTTGTGGTCTTCTCTGTTCCCCTTTAACTCTCGGCATGTCAAACAACGGACACAAACTCAAATTGTCTCTTTCTTCATCCCAGGCCACCAAAACGTTTTCTTCAAATCTTTGTAAAGCTTATCTCCACCCGGATGCACTGAATATGGTGTGCAATGTGCCTCTGTCATGATAGTCTTTTTCAACTCCTCATCATTAGGAACACACCACCTACCATCAAACCTCAAACTACCATCTGTATGAATGGAAAACCGGACACCGCCCCTTTCTCTACTCCAGCTCTCCACTCCACTATCTTAGGATCCAAAGCCCGCTTATCCCGAATATCATCATAAAACTCAAGTCAGTCTTTGTCATATCACCCATGGCATCTCCTTTCGCATCATATGTATCCCGAACCTCGCTACCTCATCCCTCAGCCTCATCAAAGATAGAGCTGTACACAAAGAATGTACACTCTTCCTACTCAAAGCATCAGCTACAACATTGGCTTTCCCTTCATGGTAGATGATTTCCATGTCATAATCGCCAATCAACTCCATCCACCTCCTCTGTCTCATGTTCAACTCCTTCTGCGTGAAGATGTACTTGAGACTCTTATGATCAGAAAATACCTTAAAGATTGCTCCATAAAGGTAATGTCTCCAAATCTTGAGAGCAAACACCACCGCACCCAACTCCAGATCATGAGTAGGGTAGTTCTCCTCATAAGGCTTCAACCGCCTAGAAGCATAGGCAATCACTTTACCATTCTCGCATCAACACACAACCTAGCCCATTCTTGAAGCATCGATAAACCTCAAAATTCTCGCTCCTTCAGTAATGCGAGGACGGGAGCTGTGGTCAAACGCTCCTTTAAGGTTTGGAACGCCGTCTCACAACTCTCATCCCAACGAAACCTGTTCTCTTTCCTCATCAACGCTGTCATCGGTCTAGCTATCTTGGAGAAATCTTTCACGAACCGCCCGTAGTATCCAAATAAACCCAAGAAACTCCTAACCTCAGCAACATTCTTCGGTGCTTCCCACTTTGTCACTGCCTCAATCTTCGCCGGATCCACAGCTACCCCATCTTTAGAGATTACATGCCCCAGAAAAGCAACTTTCTCCAACCAGAACTCACACTTGAACGACAGCATACAACTCATGATCTCTCAAAGTCTCGCAACACGATCCTCAGATGCTCCTCATGCTCCTCCTTAGTCTTAGAGTAGACTAATATGTCATCGATAAACACCACCATGAACTGGTCCAAGAACTGTCTGAAGATCCTATTCATTAAATCCATAAACACTGCCGGCGCATTAGACAACCCAAATGGCATCACCACATACTCATAATGGCCATACCTCGACGTGAAAGTCATCTTCGGTATGTCCACCTCTCTAATCTTCACCTGATGGTACCCCGACCTCAAATCAATCTTAGAAAAGACTGTTGCACCGCTCAACTGATCAAACAGGTCATCTATCCTTGGCAAAGGATACTTGTTCTTTATCGTCACACGGTTCAGCTCCCTGTAATCTATGCACAGCCTCAAACTCCCATCTTTCTTCTTCACGAAAAGAACTGGTGCTCCCCAAGGCGATACACTTGGTCTAATGTATCCCTTCTCTATCAAATCATCCAACTGCTTCCTAAGCTCCTCCATCTCCTTAGGACCCATATGGTACGGTGCCTTAGATATTGGCCCCGTCCCTGGCTTCAACTCAACGGTGAAATCTATCTCCCTCTTCGGTGGCAACCCCGGAATCTCTTCGGAAAAACATCTCGCAAACTCTCCCACCATGGTATCTCGTCAACTGCCCGGCTCTCTATCCGGTCATCTCTCACATGGCACAAAATCAGAGGACATCCCTTCCTCAGATACGACTTCAAGGTGACAGCTGCAATCAACTTAACTTTGGGTTTGACTAGAAACCCACGGTAAGACACACTAACACCCTTAGGACCTCTTAGGGACACTTTCTTTTGATGACAGTCTATCTTAGCTTTATACTTTCCTAACCAATCCATCCCAACTATCATCTCAAAACCATTAAAAGGAAACTCTAGCAAGTCTACCGGGAAATCGACTTGCCCAACTATCAAAGATACATCTCTAAACAACCTCCCACGATACGAGACTCACCCGAAGGTATGAAAACTTGCTCCCTAACGGACTCATATACTCTCAAACCCAACTGTTTTACATGACTCAAGACACAAACGATCGAGAAGCCCCAATCAAACAAAACAAACGTAGGGATACCATTAACAAGGAATGTACTGGTGATAACGTGCGCATCTTCCTCACCGCCTTCTTGTCCATCATGAACAACTTGCCATTTGGTCTTCCGCCCACCTCCCTGGGCATGCGATCTTGGTGATGCGGTCGGCTTAGCACCCGACCCTTGATTGTTGTTGTTGTTGTTCGTCGGTGTCTTCTGATAAGAATTACCGCCGTTGCGGTTGCCTCCACTCTGGTAGCTCGACCTCCCGGTTTGGCCATGATCCACCGGGTCCATTTGCTCGCAAAGCTCAGTGCGGGTCTCTACGAAAGATCCGGTGCACTCGTGCACTCATGTCTCTTGTGGCCTACGCCACCACAACCAAAGCAGGTCACTCCCCAGCTATTGCTCACACTCCCACGGCCTCGCCCAAAGGAAGTTCCAGCACTAAACCCAGACCCAGAAGAAAATCCCTTAGATTGATTGTGGTTGCCTTTCTTGAAATTAGATTGGCCACCACCCTCGCTCTCAGACTTCCTCTTTTCTCCACCTGACCTCTCCTGAGCCATCTCCACTAGTCTCTCGGCTCTCCCAGCCCTCTCATACGCTTCCTTTACATCAGTAAGGACTCCCACGGGTAACTTATCCATAATTTTCGTGGTTAGCCCTCTCTCAAACCTCAAAGCCAGATTCTCCTCACTCAAACCCATATCCTCGGCATATCTAGATTTCTCATTGAACTGCCTGTAGTACTCAGCCACAGACATCTCAGCAGTCATCTTAAACTTATCGAACTCCTCTCTCAACTTACTCCTCACATGTTCTGGTACGAACTCCTTCCTCACAGCCCTACGAAACTCCTCCCAAGGTATAGCAGGTAACCCTTGGTTGGTATATATCTCCTTGGCACTCACTTTCACGGAATCCCACCACTTGCCAGCTGCCTCCCTCAGATAGAATGCAGCCTGATCCACTCTCATCTCATCGGACAACTAAATCTAGTATGTTCTCCATCTCCCTCAGCCAACTATCAAGATGGTTAGGCTCCTCAACTCCCTTGTACTCCTTCGGGTTAAACCTCGCAATATAGAGGCTGACTTTAGCATGGTCAACCTCCTTCTCCTTACTCTTATCCTTGTCCTCATTCACTCTCTTCAGGGTCTCAGTAAGAGCGTCCTGGTGTTCCAACATCTTAACGATGTCATCCGTGGTCATAAGCTCTGCTCTCGCGTACAAAGCATTTCTCTTTGGCGGCATCTTGAAACTATACATATATAAGAAAAGGGTAGATATGAACATACGTACTAAACTTCAAAACACGAAAACACGCTGCCCAGAACCTACTCGATCGAGTATCCAAACCCACTCGATCGAGTAACGGGCTACTCGATCGAGTGCCCCCATGTACTCGATCGAGTACCCAAACTCCAGAACCAAACAGACCTTCTGATCTCTAACCCACTCGATCGAGTATCTAGGCTACTCGATCGAGTGACCCCCTACTCGATCGAGTACCCCTTGTTACTCGATCGAGTGCCCCAAAACGCGATTCTGGACTCAAAATCGCCATAAACCTACCCGATCGAGTCAGCCTCACTCGATCAAGTACCACCAATACGTAAGAGCTACCCGCATATTACGTCACATACTAACATTGCTAACTTTATAAATCACATTATATCATAACATTTATGCTATTAATTACCACGTTGTAAAACATTCCATCATGCTATCATTTCATCAACAATGTCTATATATATATAACATCACTTTTCTTTCGTCTCATCAACTTCCAATTCGAACATCCAACCATCAACACATTCCATCACATTGTTACGCAAGTTACTAAGCACACACATGACTCAACACACATTTCCCCCATGTGACCGGTTCAAAGTTGTAGGGCGATCCCCGCGACTTTAGGACGTCTCCCAAGCCTTTGCACTAGCTCCTACAACTTTTACCCCGGGTTCATTTTAATTGACTCCCTATGTTCATTAAGTTCATTGGTTACAGGTTTCAGGATCGTCGCTCTGATACCATTTGTAACACCCCCATACTCCGAATGCCTTACCAGGACCACTCAGGTATGAAGACATAACCATCTCGGTCGCCCGAGGTATGATAATCAAATAGACAAAACAGAAACAACATTTATTGTAAATAGTTTAATGAATAAATACAATCCTCGAAACCAAACTGAAAGTGCAATACATTATTCCAAACTATCTTTCTCAATCGAAATGTGAATAAAAGCTAAACTACAAGCGGAAGACTCTATCGTCATGTCGTGGCCATCCCGCTATCCCAAGTACTCATCTCTATACCTGTTCAATATCTGCTCACCATCCCCGAATGGATCACCGCAGGTTTTACAAAACAACACCGGGGTCAGTACTAATCACACAATCAATATAGATAACAACAATAAGACAAACAGACAATTTGAATCATCACACACACACACACCACCAACTCCCATCATCTCAATACTTGATCATCCCCACCGACCACCGCGATGGGGACCGCAGCCGTTCCCACCTAAGCCCCGCTCATCGTACGAGCGATAACCCTGTCCATTAATGTGCACATCCCCTTCCGTGGCGGGTTCCACGAAGGGCGAAACTAGGGCGTGAGATCACTCCCGCAAGTGACCCCACTCAGGCGAGAACGCATCTCGAGAACCATCAACAAACACAACCACAATCACAATCACAATCACAATCATCATATCAAACAACTAACTACAAAGACATCACCAATATCCCATTATGGGACTAATACGAGTAGAAATCCTACAGAAAGCACAACACGCAGACGGTATCTACAGCTGTATCAAAACGGCTCCTCTACGAATTCTCCTCCTATCATACAACACATAGATGCTACTATTCAAATACTACTCATAAAAACCCCCAATTCCTAAATTAGGGTTTCATCAATCTTATCAAAACATTATAGAAATTATATTAAAAGCTTACCCTCGACGCAAGGAATCCAACGACACGAACTACGATACGAACCGACCGTCTGAACTCCGGGAATTGTCAAGAACGCGATTAGGAAGAAGACTAGTTGCTTTCTCTCTTAAACAGGTTTTAGGTTTTGTAAAAAGTGATTTAGAACAATTACGAATATGTTTAAATACCTTAATCGCGTAATTAACAAAACCCGAGAAAACTCCCCCGTAAAACCGGACACTCGATCGAGTACCCAAGGTACTCGATCGAGTACCCCCCTACTCGATCGAGTGCCCTAGCTACTCGATCGAGTGCCCAACAGGTCAGAAACTATTTTGCTTCGCCACTTACCCTTACTCGACAGAGTAAGGCCTACTCGATAGAGTACCCCCAAGACTATAAATACGGAGTATTACACGAGCCGAAGAAGGGGGAGAAGGCGGCGGTAGTGGAGGTGAGGCCCAGGTTGGGGAGAGGACCCCGTCGAGTGAGAGAGAGGACCGCTGAGACTAGACCACGACCGGTAACACCACCACAGCATCACCCTTTTCCGTGCTACCTCTACCTTGACACCCCGGAGACGCGATCGAGTTACTTGGCAGAGAGAGTGTCATCTACTTTGACACTCAGGAATATGCACGAGATGGCGTACACTCAGGGGATTGGGACAGAGGGACCGCATCCGATATGGTGGAGTGGAGTTGGGGACTATAGTGGGGTTTTCCACTCTTACGGGGTGGATAAGTCAGCTTGGGGGACGCCTCAGTCTTTTGCCTTCGGCGGCTTGACCCCCTGGTACGTGAGTCCTGGAGCTGGAGCGGGGGTTGATGCGGGTATTGGTTCATCTGGAGCGGGCACATCAGGAGGTGATGGTGGTGGTGATGAGGTGATGGAGGAGGAGCAGCAGCAGCAGCAGGAGGAGTGATACTCCTATTTCTTTATTCTTGGTTATGGTCGTTGGTGTTGGATGTTAGTAGTTATTAGTAGTTAGAACTTTTATTTTCGGATTTGTATACTTGGCCATAAGGCCGGATTTGCTAGTTGACTTTGTTGCAGGATTTTGTGAGTCGGGAGGTCATTCCGACTCAAGTTATGTGACGAGTATGTATATATACATGTGGGTTATGACAGGTTTTCCAAGGCATTTGACCTTTAGGTACTCGACAGAGTACCCCATACTCGGTCGAGTAGCTACAGGTATGACAGAACTGATGCAATATGATCTCAGAACTACTCGATCGAGTAGCCAAGACACTCGATCGAGTAGCGGGCACTCGATCGAGTACCACTAGTTACTCGATCGTGTAGCACTGTTACAGGAACTTTTCGAAAATTAAAATTGTTTTAATGGTTACATAATAGTATGTTCGATGTTTAGCATGGTTAGTGATGCTTAGTAACACCTTTGAACCGTTAATGTCACATGTTAGAAGTCGCGTTTGGGTTTTATATGCATACTAGTATTGGTGCCCGGCTTCGCTCGGGCTACCTCTACTTACCATTAATTTTTTTTTCATTAAATTAAATTACTTAAAGTTGCATAACCCATAAATTTATCATTAATATATTTTTCTGTGAGATATCCTAAAATTATGATGAAATAAATATTGAGACACATTCACTACTCCCGCTATTAATATTTTACTCTTATTAATGAAAGAATTGTAATAACATTTCACTACTTGCCCGTAATCATTGTTACTTTCATTATCCCAGTCGTAATTATTATTACTGTCACTACCGCCACATTAATATTGATAATTTCACTACTCCCGCCGTAATTATTCTTACTTTCACTATTGCCGCATTAATATTGATTATTTCAGTACTCCTGTTCTTGTATCTAACACTTACACTAATCTCACCGATAATATTGTTATTTTTACTATTCAAATGAGTGATTACTATCATATAATTATATCCAATGTTACTACAATTCTTTTCTTTACTGGCGAAATTACTTTTACTACCTAGGCATGCAATTTTAAGAGGGTTATATATTTATATAAATATATTACATATATGCATTAAATCGAATCGAAAGAATTATGCGATATTATATGTTATGAAATCTAACAGGAATTATTTACAACCTACTTATATTATATTTTCGTATGTTAAATAATTAATATCTCTATACATCTAATAAAATATAAAGTTTAATAAAATTGTATAGATTTTAAATTTAATATATAATTTTATGATGATAATAATTAATACCATAAGTGTGCATGTTTATACTAATTAATTATTTATTTTAAGAAATTTACCATCTTCTAGTCTTTTATAAATATTTAGGAAAATTACCAAGCATCTTATTTTTTTAGTCTCTGAAATTGATCATCTTAATTAATTATTTTATTTTAATGAAATTGCCATCTTAATTAATTATTTTATTTCAAGGAGATTGTCATCTTAATTAATTATTTTATTCTTAGGAAATTGACCATATTTTAGTCTCTTACAAATGTTTAGGAAAATTACCAAACTTCTATATAATTTAATTTTAACCCAAACTATATATTTTTTTTGCATTGAGATCCCTTAATCGGGTTCATCACACGGTGCTAGTGATTTAAAACTATATAGTATAATTAATTTGTATAACTTTCTTTAATTACATTAAAGTCCCTTGGTTTCTGGAATTAATATATAGTATTGATTTGTAACAAGTAGTGAAGTGGCGATTGTTTCTTGTTGCTTTAATATTACATCCGCCATATTTACTATCTATTCATCGGAGATACATATTCTCATACACTTGTACACATGATATTAACATGGTTTCTCGACAGCAACTAGTTATTCGGGTGGGTTGTGTATATTTTCTTATTTAATGAGCATATGATTAGTGAGTAATGTCCATAATAAATAATAGGGTTTTAATTTATGACATGATACAAGTAATAAGTAACGTGTGTGATAATTTGGTGGTGAACTTCGGGGACGAAGTTCCTTTTAGAGGGGAAGAGTAATGTCGCAAAATAAAAAGGCTGATTTTGAAATTATGTTGTTGTTCGTTTATAATGCTTTGTTGTTTATTTACAAAGTTTTCTATTACTTTGGTCACATTGGTTGTATGAAGTTGTAATTGGTTACTTTAATTCGTTGAGTAATTCATGCGTCGAAGTGGAAGTTGATAGTCGTGGTGCCATGTGTCGTAATAGAATCGCGTTGTTGAGTAACATGGTGGTATATTCGTGCGGCATGAAGTTGATATGAGATATGTTTCGTGTTGATAGTTGCTACTAGTGAGTGGGGTAATCTCATATATGATGGGTGATCGTTGTTTGTGCTGGTTCGTATTGCGAGGTCGGTGTTTTAGATGATAGTTTGTAAGAGACGATATACATATACATATATATAGAGCGTTAGATAGTGATGATGATGACGTGGGGGAATGACATTTCAGGGGAGTGGTGACTTGTGTTGAAAGAGTGGTGAGGTTGTTGTTTCCCGTGTCTTGTGCGTTGAGGTAGGTGAGTTGAACTTCGGGGACGAAGTTCTTTTTAAGGGGGGAAGACTGTAATACCCGCCCTTTTAGGGACCCTTTGACCAGCGTTGACTGACCTTGGGAGTGGGAATAATCCTTAGAAGTGCGTGCCAAGGTATCTTGGGTTGCGAGTTATCTGTGGTACTCGATAGAGTAGAGGCTACTCGATCGAGTAGCGTGGTTACTCGATCGAGTAGGGGGTCACTCGATCGAGTATGTGGGACACTCGATCGAGTATCGGGTTTTCAGCGAGGGTTTTTAATCGCGTTTTGTTAAATCCGCAAATCATTTACGCACCATTCCTTCAATCCTTTAGTCACCCCTTTACCTTCCCTTCACCATAAAACCTCCATGGAAGCCTTTTGAAGGTCCTTGTGCCTTAAGAGAGCATAGCTTGAGTCGGGTAGCGGTCTTTTTCCGGGTTTCTCCTTGTAGGTATGTCGTCATCATCATCCGTATCCTTGTCTTTGCGGTTAGGGTTTGCTTGATAGTAATAGATGATTGTGTTGTAGTTATAGGCATTGCTTGATTGCTGGATATGTCGTATGTTGGCATGGATTGGTTGTGGTTGCTTAAAGGTAGGTTCGCCTACTCAGTTTCTGTAGATAGTCTAGTGTGTCGATCGTTGTGTCGTTGTTGTTGTGTTGTGGCTGTGTTTGTGTGGCAGCATGTATACGGTTGTTGGTTGTTGTTGTATTTCAGCAGTTTGTGATTGTTTGTCTCTGGTTCTCGAGATGCGTTCTCGGCTGAGTGGAGTCACTTGCGGGAGTGGCTTCACGCCCTAGTTTCGCCCTCCGTGGAACCCGCCACGGGAGGGGATGTGCACATTAATGGGACAAGGTTATCGCTCGGTATGATGAGCGGGGCTTAGGTGGGAACGGCTGCGGTCCCGCACTGGTAGGGCTGGTCCAGTGGACAGTCGGTGACGGAGATTGATTGGAGTGGGTGTGATTGTGTGTGTGCCTGATCGTGTTGTGTTGTATTGCTAAGTGTCCTTGGTTTTGCCACATCTTATCTCAGTACTGGCCTTGTATGGTTGTCTTGTTGTTTTATGTGTCTGCCGTGATCCCTTATGGTGAGCAGTCTGTCTTAGCAGGTGTTGATGTCGTTGATAGCTGGAGTCTGGGCAGGGATGAGTCTTCACGAGATTTGATAGTTATAGCGAGTAGCCTTTGAGTTGTGACTTTATTATGTTTGTTGGTTTTAAATCACTTGTAATATAATAAAATAGTTCTTTTATCGACATTTGATTATTACTATCCTCGGGCAACCGAGTTGGTAATGCCCTTATATGCTAAGGAAGGCCTAATTAAGGCTCCTATGGATATGGGGGTGTTACAATATTCATTTCTTCAAGGTTGTTTAGAGTGGTTGTACAGGCGGGGACCCGAGCCGAGTTTGATGTCGCGTGGGAAAAATTGGCAAAGCAATGGCCACCTGTAACAGCTTATATTCATAGTACATGGTTCCCGCACGTTGAAAAATGGGCCAAGTACCGAACAAACAAATTAACCCATTTTGGAAATACATCTACATCCCGGGTTGAGTCGGCACATGCAATTTTGAAGAAATGGTTGAATAGCGCGAAACTGGCACTTGATAGCGTATGGGTCCGTTTTCATTCGTTGATGGAAACGCAACACGTGGAGATCCGGCACTTATTAGAGTTATCTAGATCGAAATGGTTGATGAGACTTGATCGGTTATTCTCCAGATTAGCTTGTAAGCTTTCTAAGAATGCTCTCGTATCATTACGAGAAGAATTCCAAAGAGGCGCGTAGATGACGGAAGACCATTTGACAGTTGATTGCGGTTGTGTCTTGACTACATCACATGGTCTCTTATGTAGTTGTTCCCTTCATCGTCTATCTAGAGCTGGTTCTCGAGTCCCACTTGATGTCTTACATGAATTTTAGAGGAAGTTGGAGTACGATGGTAATGAGGCAATGCCGGCTACTGATGAAGATCGACTTGAGGAATTATTTGATAAAATTCGAAATTGTGATCCGAATATGATATCTGCCATTTACGATGCTCTCTACTCCCAGTTAAACCCCGAGGAGGAGGATGTAAATGAGCCAGTGGAGATCGAGAACCCGAGAGGTCGTCCAAAGAGGGCAACTCGTAGAGACCCATCCGCTATTGAGCATGCATGATGGCGGAATAGTAGGGGTATAGGTAGAGGTAGATCAACATCTTCACGAGATCCGTCTTCGCCCAGAGCTTCTCCGGGTACTCCGTCTACTACCACCGGTACGACTATGACAGTTCCCGGCACATCCACTACCACATTCACTACGGGTAATTTCGACACATCGTTCTATGCACCTTTAGAGGTAAACTATCTTATAGGTCATTGGAGGAGCTTTAGTAGTCTTTCTTTTTTGCCACCGTGATTTAGTGAGTATCTTGAAGCGTGGTTTGATCCTTTCGGAGATGGTCATTGCGGTTACCGAGTTATTTCACATGCTTTACGGGGTGACCAAAATCACTTCACGATGGCTAGAATGAAGTTACTTAGAGAAATCCAGAGTTCCATCAACACGTATCGTGACCATGCTTATGAAGGGACAGATATGATAACGGCATTGCTAGAATTAACTTTATGCAGCAAGTACCGTGTGAACAGGGCCACTGGATGGACATGTTTGATCTACTTGGTTTTGCCATGATGTATAATTGGGTGATATGTGCTGTTTCTTCATTTCTCGACAAGCACGGTGTACGTCACTGGGGTACGAGTGCCACTTACTTGCCCTTACGAGCCCCGGTTGGTGTAAGTGGCACATATCGTGTTTTATGGGTTTTGCATGTGGGTAACCATTTTATTAGGATCCGCGTGCGTCCCCTTTCACTTATGGCACCTCTATGTCCTTGTTGGCCACATGATGGTTGCTTAGCTCATTATAGTGGCATGTACGGGCATCAGTTCGCTATGTGGAGCAATTTCGAGCCACGACGTTAGCTATTTGTTGTTATCTTTTATTTTATTAGGTATTATCGTCACTTGTATCGGATTATTTATCAACATGTAATGGTTTAAACACGTTTATTGGCTTAATTAAAAATTACAACTTAATTAAAACATAGAAAATAAAAACTACAACTTAATTAAAACATAGAAATTAAAAATTACAACTTAATTAAAACATCAAAATTAAAAATTACAACTTAATTAAAACATAGTTTAAGTTAATTAAGTTGGAATGTAAAATCCAACTTAATTATCTTCCGCTGATGAAGATAATGGTTCCATATCTTCTAGATCGTCTCCAGCCTCAATTTCTTCAGGTTGACCAGCAATATATTGATCATAGATATCAATGATATTGAGTTTCTCGTTACCAGCACATAAAGAAGAAAGTCTTGCGTAATCGACCACTGTCACTATACGGTCAAAATATGTAATGACATCACTTCGCAACCTGCGATATTCCCAAATCTTTTCTGTTAATGTTGTTAGAGACACAACATCATCAATAACTGGAGGAGTTAGCGCATCTTGCGTGTTCCCGCCCAAGATGAAATAGATTGTGCCAATTAGATCATTTTCAAGCAGATTCCATATAGTGTCATATGGGACGACAAATTCAAGACGATCCACTAACTTTGGTAAATCCGAAACGATGGAATCAATCTTTTGTTGGTAAACTCTGATTTTTTGAGCATTTGTAACCATTGTGGTATTGTTTATGTTGTTTTTGATGGTTTTGTTTGAGAAATAGGTATTTATACTAATGAATGAGAAGAGTTGTTGTGATTGGAATGGATGGAGCAAGTGGTATTTATAATGAAATTTATAACGACTATATTTTTGAAATTTGTAACGGCTATATTTTTGAACTGAATAACGGCTATATTTTTGAACTGAATAACGGTTATATTTTTGAACTAAATAATGGTTATATTTTAATACGGTTATAACAGTTTCATAAAAAGCGTTTAAAAACACACAATATTCAAAGTCTAAAAACATAATAGTCCTTAACCGAACCTACTACTCATCATCTTCACTATGACTATCATCACCATCCATTCTACGCTGAACTCGATCGCCGGGTGTTTGACGAGGACTCGGGCATTTTCTGTTCTTCCAAGCGTCAATCAGTGGTCGTACAGTGTTCATCATGTGGGGAAAAACTTGAGTTGTGCTCTGTCATCCACAATCTTCTCAGCTTCGGCGAACTAGTCAAGCAAAGCGTGTGCAGTCTGCAAAATAAAAAAAATAACTAATGCATTAGACATAGTCGAGAAGTTTTAGTTTAAGGAAAATATAACAAATGAATCAACATTCATATAATTACCTCAACAGTGAAATCAACATCGTCACGTGGTAAGGGGGCTAGTCGATGATCAGGATTGATGATGAGCGGGTGAGAGACGCCTCGATAACACTCCTCGTAGTCTGGTGCAGGCTCCCCCAGAAAAGTAACAGGAGTCGATCAGCTGTACTTGGTGATCCTCCCAACAGTCCCATAAATGATCCACCACCGGCCCAATCTCTACGTCGTACCCTATTCCCGAAGCAAGTCGATGCATTGTCCCCGTCATAGTGGGATTCAGAACCACCTGTTTGTACCCAAACTGACGTAAACATCGATCGGGTAAGTACAGCTCGACTGTGTCCATGAACCGTAAACAACCGGAGAAAAGGGTACGAGGGTACGCCTTCTCCTGACCCGGGCCGTACGGCTCCCACCTAACAGACGCAGTAGTAAGACCGTCTAATATCCTCCGATAGTCCAGCAACTTCTCCGCAGCGTGTGAAAAAGAAACACCAGATCTCCAACAACACACCCGAGGCTGAGTAGGCAGGATGTCTAAGGGTGGACCGGGTCTAAAAAGAGGAAAGTACTCATATATCCACACTTGCAACAACGATAAGCAACCACAAATAGTCTTCACACTAGCATGTGAAGAAACACCCAACTGTCAGTACATGTAGGCTAGTGTACCAGCACCACAAGCATAAGATGCTATAGTGTCGGTATCTGCCACCAAGGGAAACAACTGAAGACGTATCCGATTGCCTGATTTGTCGACGAAAAGCGTCGACCCCAAAACCACGGCGATAAACCCCTGAGTATGCTCATTATCACCGACCCTCACCACCTGACACACCGAGTCTACCAAAATACCTCCACTCTTGTAGATAGGGACGTTATTCGTATGATCTAAAGGCAACCTCAACTGCTCCGCTGACTTCCCAAAGAAACCACGAACATACATAAGGGGATCGGTCAAAGTCCCGTCATCATTCTCCGCCTTACAAATCTCACCGTCGACCCAGATACCTAAGATCTATGCAACATCGTGAAGAAGTATAGTCATCTCTCCAAATGGCATGTGAAAGCTGTTGGTGTCGGGATGCCACCTCTCAACGAAAGCAGAAATGAGAGTCATGTTGTAATGCTCAAGCATGCACTCGGGAAGATGAGAAAGACCACTTCTGTCAAAAGTAGACTGGGCGTCCGAGGGTAGCCGCCAACTACTCAACACCCTCGTCTTAAAAAATCGGTGGTAACCGGTTAGCACTGGTCGACCAACCTCATTAGGAGTCGACCACAAGGTGTGGGCAATGTGACCCCCAAAGCTAGGAATCACGTAAGGAAATGTTGGCCCACCAGGAACACGCTCAGTAATCATCCAAAAGACATCCTTGCTCGACTTCTTCTTCTTCTGAGCCACGACGCAACTAGAACCCTCGCGCGACACCCGCTGCCAACGTCCCTTCTCCGCCCGTCGAATATTAACGCAGGGAGCCCTACTAACTTGCTCCCCGTCCCCCTCCTGCTTGGCCAACTCCTCAATAACCCGCTGAAAAGTCCCCTCCTCAAGAACTCGGGGACGCCCCTCTCCAACCAAACGCTCTACTTCCTGCTCCATCCATGATTGAGTACTCCCCTCTCCAACCACCGGTGCTACATCACTCCGAATCGAAAGTCCACTCCGAGCTCGTGCTGATGATGTGACATTACAGTTATGAACTCGACTTACAGGCTCTTTTCCTCTACCGGCCATCTAATCACAAAATAAAATAAACATTAATTAGTTAAACAGATATAAAATATGATGAAATTAATAACGATATTTAATTACTCTATTTTCTAAAGAAATAAATAAATTTATTAACGATATTTAAATTCGAAACACGGTCATTAAATATCGTTTTTAATTATTTTGTTAACGAAATTTAATGAAATTATCAATATTTAATAACGTTAGATACTTAAAAACGATATTTAATAATGAAAAAAACTTCAAAACACGATACCCTAATGTCATTAAATGTCGTTTTTTATTATTTTGTTAACGATATTTAATGACGTTAATTACTTAAAAACGAGATTTATTAATAAAAATTACGTATATTTAACTATTAGTTTTCGTAACTAAAGATAATTAGTAATATTAAATTAATATATATAACGACATTTGTAAGACGAAATTTTTTCTTTTTTAAAAAAAAAAACACGAAATATGGTTTGGACGAAATTTTTTTCGTCTGGACGAAAATGTTTTTCTTCCAACCCAATTTCGTATATTTTTTTTTTAAAAAAAAAGCAAAAAACAAAATTCCATCTTAAATTGTTTTGGGCGTAGGGATAGTAACGCATAATCAACTAATTTCCGTCTTAAAACTGTTCTACAATTACCGCTTCTTTCCTAATTCATCCTAAATGAACTAATTTATACAAATTTTTTTAAAACAAATTAACTATAAAAGAGAGATTACATACCTCAAAGGTTGTTTGAACAAGATGACGGAAACATGACGGAAATCTCGTAGATGTGAGGCGTTTTTTTTTGTTTTTATGTGAGACTGTTTTTTTTAGAGATTTTTAGCGAGAATAATGAATTTTTGAAGTTATTAAGCTTATATGGGAGAGTTTAAGGTGCGGGTAATTTAGGAAAATCATTAAAAATTGTCGAGGATAATTAGTAATTTGTCGACGATGTTTAGCAGGTTTGTTATTTTAACCCAGCCCATTTGCCTACATGTCGAACCCATAATTAGTAAATGATCGGCGATTAACTTCAATCACCAACAGAAAACAGCCCTAAAGGATCTACTTCAATAATAACGAATCAAAAATTATAGTAATGTTTGCTATCGGTGGTAAACCCTTCGACCGTACAGTTCTACCAAGTACCAATCATTGTACGTAAGATATTGAGGAAAAGCATGTGTCATCTAGGTAGCACGGACACTCCTCCTAACTAGCCGTCCCGTGTCCGACACCGTGTCGGACACCCGACACTCGTCGGACACACGCCTAAACATGTTATAGTTTAGACGAGGAATAAATTGTCAAAAGAGATTGATTAGAAGATTGGTTTGGGTGGGAAATGAGAATTAGTTATAGTTAAGGTCAAATTTTACCTTCAGTTACCTAAATTTAGTATCAAATACATTAAATTTAGAATCAAATACATTACAAAAATAAAATCATACGTTATTTATAACCATAAAATATGTTTTTTTATTAAATTTTAATAGCGTGTCCCGTGTCCTAAATTTCTTGGAATGCCGTATCACGTGTCCGTGTCGTGTCCGTGTCCGGTTTGGTGCTACCTAGTGTGTCATACAATTTTTTATTCGTTCTTCTAGTGTACGACCAAACAACTGAATTGAAAGAGCTACACAAAGACCAATATCGTCCAGAATTAATGAAAAAATGCTTCTTCTTTAGCTCACGTTACCCAAACGCAAAAAAAGAAGTTGTAAATATGATTTGAGAAAAAAAATTAATAATCATGACACGAAACTAATAAAAAGCATCAAAATCAAAATAATCTTTATTCAGGGTGATACGTTGTTTGATTTGTTATGAAGGCGAGTCTACCATATCAAATGCTATAGCAGGTGCTACATTATTATTAGAAAAGTCAATTCTCACATGAGCTAAAGAAGAAGCATTTTTTCTCACATGTTTTTCCAATAATAATGAGATTCGCAAGTTGGATTAACCTAAATATCTACCAATATATTACAGTCTGGAAGCATACGCCAGTATAAACGTTGAATGGTGGTACGTAAAACAACATGTATCTCAATTATATATGTAGCATATTGGGAGAATTTGTAAGATTTCAAAACAGTAGAATTTGTTTTTGACTTATCTACAATTAACACTGGTTGTTCCATATGAACTTCATGCAAATTATATAATATGGCACCTAGGTTGGTAGACGTGTGAAAACTTCTTTGTCAAACATATTTTTCGTATGGCTCTGGTAGACTTTTTCCCTATCATAAATAAAGAACTTTAATGATTCGGTAATGTTCTTCATGTTGTTACGTAAATCTAGTCATGATGACTAAAATATGATTTCTGCAAATAAACTTCACCATGATTAAGTGACTTCCCTAACTCTTATTTATCGTCATGGTGAAGCATGACCTTAATGGATATTCTTAGAGATTAGTATAGCTTGTAGGTATTACTCCTAAATCCGATTATATTTAGATTAATTTTATTAAAAATTTTGATCATGGGATTAATTAAATGGTACCTAACATTGTGCAACTCATTGACGTGTTTGCTATTAGTACTTTTTAACGATATCTATTATTTTAAATATCTTTTTAAAAAAGGTTAACAAATGAATGAGACAAAGGGAGTGAAATAACTAATAAAGATGACCAATAATATTAAGGCATCTATGTAGAACTAAGAAGACACTTATTTTAACATAGATAATACAAAGACATCTGACAGCATGTATATGATAATTTGACTCATTAAAATTTCATGTCAGGTATATAAATAGTTGTATGTTTATTCTTGGGATCTGTTTGGTAAAATTAATTGAAAAGATAGCTGAAACCTGAAAAGGTAGCTGAAAACTGAAAAGCTAGCTGAAACCTGAAAAGGTAACTTAAAATTAGGAGTCGATAAGGTAACTGATTATATAAAAAAATATTTGGTAAACTAACTGAAAAGGTAACCGATTTTGGTCAAATGACGTAAAAGAATATGGTAATTATCTAATAGTATAGATTAAAGGGGTAAAAAGGGGAAATCAAATCAGTTACCTTAGGTACCATTTCATTTAGGTAGCTTATTTGGTTAAATAAGGTACTTGTCAAACGCTTACATAAAAAATAAAGTATCTGAAAATTTGGTTAAATAAACTAATTTGACCAAATAAGGTGCCTGAAATGCATTGACAAATAGAGCCTTGAAGTATAGCTCAATAAATTTTATTTCTGAGAGATAGGATAGTAGGCTACTACTTTTAAACCCGATTAGTTTTAGACACTGTTTTGACCGGATTTTACGCAGCCTGGAATCCGGCCAGGCATTCTAGGTTATTCCGGCCAGGGTAGATTATGGTGAGGTTAACTAGTATCATCCTATTATCATGGTATTGTGGTTGTACCTTTGCAGGGTTGATTATAAAGTAAAAAGAGATAAATTAAAAGTAAAGAATAATAAAAAGAGACATGACACAATGATTTATACGTGGAAAAACCCTTGAATGGGAAAAAACCACGGGCACCAAGCCAGGAGAGGATTTCACTATGTATTTTGCGTAATATAAGAACAATGTTGTAATTGCTAAATAATTGTAGTATTTGCTTAAGGTAGAGTAGATGAGAGTGGGATCAGATGTTTCTTTGTTCCTTCGTATTTATAGTAAAATAGGTAGAAAGAGTGGTTGCTTGTGGGTAGGAGGTCGCTCCACTTTTCTAGGGTTGTTTCCTTAATTGTAGTTGACTTCTTCTTCTCTTGACCATTCCTTCCTAATTGTTCTTTGCTTCTTCCTTATTTTGCTAGGGTTTTAGTTGTGATTATAACAATGTTGACTTAGTCTTCCATAATAATAGGAACTACTTAAGACCAAGTTTAATTAACATGTGCTAATTAACTTAGCATCCCATGCTAGGTAAATATCTTCTCCATATTGTATTCTGGTCGTCCACTTTATCCCTGGATACCTCTCCTGGCCTGTATCAATGCCTGTCGAGCTAGACTCGCTTTGTACGCAAGCTTTGATTGTGTCTCTTGTACCACGACAATGCCATGTTGTCTTTGCTTTGTCTTGTCTTTGACTTATAATAATGCCCGACCTGAGTTGTACCCGATCAGTATTTTCGATATGATGCCCTGTCCGCTTTGATATAGTCTTCTAGCCTTTCTCCTTGCCTGGACCGCTACGTTGAACTCGCTTTGAACGGTGCTGCTGAGGTCAATTCTAGCCCGACGGTAGTGTAAAATATCAGGCTCAACAATTGCCCCTTATCTCCTTATTTATTTGTGGTTCAAGCCAATAATGAGGAGATAACTTCATTCTAATCATAGACAAAGCTTGATCATGCGATTGTACATATTCGACTTAATGTTTCTTCACTGCTACTGGGTCGGGCCATATATGAAAAAATAACCGCTTTCTTACGTGTCTAAGGATTCCTTCTAACCTGCATACAGTTGGTAGGACTTGTTTTTGCCCCACTTATATGATAGATAAAATTAGAGTAAAGTGCAGAACGACAATGTTAGTAACTTGATCAAGTGTATTTACCAAGTGTGTATGAATTAATATCCCTGCACTATTTTTTGTACTAGCATTTAGATAGTCGTAAACAAAATTAGATTAGTCATGCGCTCTGTGTCCCGCGTGAATGATAGCTCTGATAGGTGGAAAATATAAAGAAAAAAAGGGAGAGTGAAATATGAAATATAGGAAAGAGTAAACCTGGTGGCAATAATCAAGCAATTGCTGATATATTGTTTTTTGTAAGTGTATTGGAATCACTCATGAAGCTTTTGCCAAGTCAGGAGAGATATAGCTTTGATGATATATACCCCGACTTTCATTAGAAGCCTGACGATGAAGTTGAGGTGAAGTTTCCTCCTTAAGGACATGATGATGAGTATAAGACAGCCTTTGAACAATATGTTATGTAGGATGCCCCAATGTTGATGAAGATAAATAATGTTATAACTTTTCAGGACACCTTTTAAGTGAAGGCATTAGTTCTGGAACATTCCTGGGATCGTAAGCTGATGGAGGTTGATGTCCTGTTTTGTTTGTTTTTCGATAGTTGTACTTTTAAAAGGATATTTGCCTGCCTGGAGGGCTTATGATCCTCGGCTGACCGGAGGGCTTTGATTATGCCATGTCCGGAGAGCTTTGTATGAGTTGTCAGGATCTTTCACCTTCGTCCCCGTATAAAAGGATTTTTGCCTGGCCGGAGGGCTTATTATCCTTAGCCTTGACGGAGGGCTTTGATTATGCCATGTCGGAGGGCTCGTGAATATAACTTTTAAATGCCTGGATCGGCCATTTTGGATGTGTCTTGGATCTGCCGTTATTCGTCTGGATCGGGCCAGTTTTTTGCACCTTTGAATCTGCGATTATTCGATTGATCGGGCGATTTTTTGTCTTTGATCTCGCCGATTATTCGCCTGGATCGGGCGACTTTTTTGTCTTTGGATCGCCGATTATTAAATCTGATCGGGCCACTTTTTCTGCGCTGGATCGCGATTATTCGACCGATCGGGCTAGTTTTTTGCGCTGGATCTAGCCAGCTTTTTTGTGTCATGGGTGGGGTTATTGCCTCTCTGGAGGGCTTATATCCCTTGCCTGTTTGGAGGGCTTATGACCCATTTATGACATACAATCCAGGAAAAGTTTTCCCAGGTTTGTATATTAAATTGAGCTCAATATTTTAAGGCCTATTTTTGCAACTGAAAGTTGGATATTAGTGGAGTGGCCCTCAATCTTAAAAATTTGTTTTAAGTAAGGTACAATATGCAAAACAAATATTGAAGATTCTACTTGTTAAAGAGAAAGACGAGAATATTGACGACTATTTAGGCACATAATGAAAGGAATCATATAAGGCATTTATTCATATAATGGCAAGTATCATACATTTAGTTGCATATCAGGCCAGGCAGAAAATGGTAAGGTAAATATTATACCTGGGCTGGGGGATATATTTTATATGTGAAATCCTTTTAAGTGTGCCATATTCCAAGCTCTGGGAATCATTTCGCCGTCCAGGGTTTGTAGCCTATAAGCACCCTGGCCATTATTTTAAGTGTGTAATATTCCTCTGCTGGGATTACTGCTTCACATCCATAGACCAAGGAGTAGGGAGTTTGGCCTGTGGATGTTTTAGGCGTGGTTCGGTCAGCCCAAAGGACCAAGGGAAGTTCTTCAGCCCATCTTCCTTTCCTTCTTTCTAGCTTCTTCTTTAGGCAACTGATTATTACCTTATTGCTACATTCTGCCTAACATTTTGTTTTTGGATAGCCTGACATCCTGCTGATAGAGAAAAAAGGAGACAAGTAATCATGTTAGATTATTGGAGCATGTTTGTGTCAAGCTTCACATTTTGTGTTGTAGTCCAGGCAATTGGCCCTCAGTGTTTAGCCAATAATAGTCAGCCCCAGTACTTTCTTTGGCCAGACTTCTTCCTCTTTGTGGTTGACACAACATCCATCATGTCTCATCCCGGAGATCTTGGTTAGTTTTGTGTGGTTCAAGACATCTCAAGTATGGTTCACCACGAGCCCTGCTATGAGAGCTTCGTATCGAGCTTCATTGTTGACAATTTTGAATAAACAGCTTACAACATGTGCTATTATGTCTCCTTGTGGCGATTTTAGTACTAAACCTAATCATGTCCCCTGCATGTTGGTTGCCCCATATGTAAACATGGTTCATCCCTGACCGGAGGTCTAGGTGTCTAATTGGTTTAAAGTTTGATTCTAGGTTAGGACTGAAATCAGCCACAAAGTTTGCTAGGGCATGGGATTTGATTATTATCATGGGTTAAAGGTGATATCATATGTGCTTAGGTGAATGACTACTTGGTCATCTTCTTGCCTGACAGTGCAGGCTTTCTCACGACAGGTTTAATGGGGAGGTTAGTTCTGACTATAATAGGGCGACATTCATAGTAGGGACAAAGTTTAGTACGTGAAATAATTATATCTAAAAAATATTTGTCAAGAAAGTCATACCTCATGTCCGCATCTAGTAGAATTTTACTTACTGAATAGGCTGGGTGTTGCTGATCATTATCTTTCCTGACCAGGACTTTACTGATGGTTGTTTCAGTCACAAGAATGTGTAAACTGATAGTGGTTGCCTTTTGCACAGCCAGGCCGATGAATGAGAGGAGTAGAAAGATAGTTTGTAATCTCATGAACAGGAGTCCACACGAATAATTGTGTTTTCCTTTTAGGGAGGTTATAGAAAGCTTTGTATGTTTTCGGGGGCCTCGATAAGAATTTGTCCAGGGCTGTAACTTTTCCTGCCAGACGAGAGCTTTTTGATGCCCCTGACTGGCTTTGGTGATTGGAGCTCCAGTTTGCTTTAATCTGTTCAGGACAGGCTTCTATGCCTCTTTTGGTTTCCTTGTAACTTATAAACTTATCACATGACACACAATGTTTTGTACTTGATAGGGCTGAAATTATATCATATCTTCCAAAATAGTCACAAGTAGTTTATCAATGATTCACATAAATTATTCAATTACAACCATGTTGACTAGCTGGTCAGGATAGATTGTGTCTTTAATTGTCCAGGCATTATCAACCATTAAAGGTAACAATTCTACTGGTTCAAAGTTTTTAGTTTTATGCTACACAAGTTTGAAACATAATAAGGAAAAGTTAATGAGTAATAATGTGAGAATTCATTAAGGTAGTGTGATGATAGATCTAAGCATATCGGGACTGACTGGTCAGGCCAGGCCAATTTATCTTTTCAAAACAGTCAGGCCAGGCTGTTTTTCTATCTAAAATCAGTCATGTCAGGCTGATTTCCTATCCAAACATAGTCAGGTCAGGCTTGACTAACACTAGTGTATCAGGATAGATTAAGAATATCATATGTAAGATGGTTATTTTTTTTTTTTTTTTTAAATATTTGATCCTTAGTTGACATCTATATTTAAATGTTATATAAAGGATAAGGACTTATCTATGCAGGAATACTTGAACACCCTTACTAGGCCAGGATGAAAATCTTATCCTGACCAGGCTTTGTGTAGTTTGGAAATATTGGTAGGGGCATTCTAGTCAGGCTAGCAGATGACGACCAGGCATCAGCCAAGAGAGGGAATGAATGACAGGCATATCATGATAGATTAATAGCCTTGCATAATAATTCCTGGTAGAAATTTCTCCCCGGCGTGAAATTCTTATAAGACTGGACTGTCCTGCACCGATACTGTTCAGGGCTGACTTTCAAGTATGTTTCGGTCAGGACTAAGTTTTCCAGCCAGGCTTGGATTTTTGAAGTTCAAAGTTGCATCTCATAAGAACATAAAATTATTAGAATTAACAAAATATAAAATTTAAATGTTGAAGTAAGATCAAAGTACCAAAATTTTTAGAGTTTGCGAAATTTGTATAGGATATGAGAAAGACTTATCTTTGGATTTCTTTAGTGAGAAATTTGCACTTGAACTCCACATTCTCTTATGCAATGCTATACTTATGGTTATTGGAAGGGCTTCTAGCTCGTCTTGACAATATTTCTCTTGGAATCAACCTTTGTCCATTCGAAGTATAGAGTTATGGAAATTTTTGTATCGATCTTTCTTAAGGCTCTCAAAACTTGTTGTGGAGAAGAAGAGATATTGTGAATAATGTATAGGAATGATAAACTAGTTGCCCCACGGTGGGCGCCAATTGTTTTGACCGGATTTTACGCAGCCTGGAATCCGGCCAGGCATTCTAGGTTATTCCGGCCAGGGTAGATTATGGTGAGGTTAACTAGTATCATCCTATTATCATGGTATTGTGGTTGTACCTTTGCAGGGTTGATTATAAAGTAAAAAGAGATAAATTAAAAGTAACGAATAATAAAAAGAGACATGACACAATGATTTATACGTGGAAAAACCCTTGAATGGGAAAAAACCACGGGCACCAAGCCAGGAGAGGATTTCACTATGTATTTTGCGTAATATAAGAACAATGTTGTAATTGCTAAATAATTGTAGTATTTGCTTAAGGTAGAGTAGATGAGAGTGGGATCAGATGTTTCTTTGTTCCTTCGTATTTATAGTAAAATAGGTAGAAAGAGTGGTTGCTTATGGGTAGGAGGTCGCTCCACTTTTCTAGGGTTGTTTCCTTAATTGTAGTTGACTTCTTCTTCTCTTGACCATTCCTTCCTAATTGTTGCTGCTTCTTCCTTATTTTGCTAGGGTTTTAGTTGTGATTATAACAATGTTGACTTAGTCTTCCATAATAATAGGAACTACTTAAGACCAAGTTTAATTAACATGTGCTAATTAACTTAGCATCCCATGCTAGGTAAATATCTTCTCCATATTGTATTCTGGTCGTCCACTTTATCCCTGGATACCTCTCCTGGCCTGTATCAATGCCTGTCAGGCTAAACTGCTTTGTACGCAAGCCTGATTGTGTCTCTTGTACCCTGACAATGCATGTTGTACTGCTGTACTGTGCTGACTTATAATAATGCCTGACCTGAGTTGTACCCTGATCAGTATTTTCAGTATGATGCCCTGTCCGCCTGATATAGTCTTCTAGCCTGTCTCCTTGCCTGGACCGCTACGTTGAACTCGCCTGAACGGTACTGCTGAGGCTGAATTCTAGCCTGACGGTAGTGTAAAATATCAGGCTCAACAGACACAAAATTTGTATTATACATATTGGTCAAAAGATTAATAGATGAGCCTTACACAAATTCTCATTATAGACGGGTCAAATATCCACCCACTTTAAGCATAAGACAAGCAACAAGTTGCATGGTGGGCCCAAAAATATCACCACTTTAAGCATATTTGACCCGTCTTTCACTTTAAACGGATATATCGGTCTATCGTGAGACTAATTGAGAGCCTTGTTATAAGGACTATCTATTTAGGGATTAATAATAATGATATTTGAAAACTACATATAGACTATTTGACTAATTTTATACCATGTAAATAGATTAAGTACATACAGTGAAAATTCAAATATTTAGTAATTTAAAATTTTTCTTAATCGAAAACTTGTACTCGTTGGCCTTTATGGTCATATGTGTTGAGTCGACAAACGCTACTTACTTTTCTCAATCATAGTTATTAGTATCATAATCTCACGATGCAATTTTCCTATTTTAAATGGAAACCTTTCAAAAATTGAGCTTATACGTTACTAATAATCATTTCCGTGAAAATGTGAAATAGGAAAACAGATTGAGAGATTGTAATTGCTTGCTTCAATCGATCAAAAACAGTGTACATATATAAATGATGATATCTATGTTCTAGGCTCTTCTATTCCGTAATATTCTACTCGACATCAAATCTCTACAATATAGGAAACGGAATTACAAACATATATCTAAATAATTACATACTCTAGATACAATATTTGCAAATATTCTTTCACTCCTCCTCAAGTTGGAGCACTTGGTAAACCGAGTCTCATCTTGCGTTGTAAATAGCTATATGTCTCACCTCCGAGTGGTTTTGTAAATAAATCCTCTATTTGCTCCTTGCTACAAATGTGAGACGTGACGATTGTATTTTCAACTAGATGTTGGCAAATGAAATGGCAATCAATTTCTATGTGCTTAGTTCGATCGTGAAATACCGGGTTTTTCGCGATATGTAGCGCGGCTTGATTGTCACAAAATAATTGCATAGGTTTGGTGTGAAAAACTCCCAATGATGCAAGGAATGACCTCAACCAAATCAGTTCACTTGTAGCAGCGGCCATGGCGCGATACTCTGCTCCCGCCGTGGACTTTGACACCGTTACTTGCTTTTTAGCCTTCCACGACACTGAAGTATTTCCGAGTGCAACATAATATCCACTAAGTGATCTTCTCGTTATTGGACAGCTTACATAATCTGAGTCGGAGTAGCCACGCAATTGCAAATCAGAATTCTTATTGATGACAATTCCCTTACTTGGATTCATTTTGATATAGCGCACCACCCTTAGTGCTGCATCCCAATGCTCTTTTCTGGGTTCATTCACAAATTTCGATAGTATATGAACCGCGTACACAAGATCAGGCCTCGTGATTGTGAGATAAACCAATCTTCCAACGAGCCTCCTATATTTCATTACATCCTTTAAAATATATCCGTTTGCCAAAGCTAATCCGTGATGCTGTTGTATGGGTGTGTGTACCAGTTTTGCTCCTATCATACTCGCTTCTTCAATAATTCCTAAAGCATTCTTACGCTGATTAATGAACAAGCCTTGTGAACCGTGCTCCACTTCAATTCATAGAAAGTATTTGAGACGTCCCAACTCCTTGATCCCAAAACTTTTGTTAAGGAAGCTCTTGAAAACGACACATAATGAACTACTTTTACTTACGACTATCATATAGTCAATATACACCAATACGCCAATAAATACACCATCTTTATTATACATAAAAAGCGAGTAGTCGGCTAAAGATTGGACAAAGTCGTACCTTTTAGTGAACTCGTCAATTTGGCAAACCAGTTCCGAGACGCTTGTTTCAACCCATATAACGACTTCAGCAATTTACACGCTCTATTTCCTCCTTTTGTTTCAAACCATTGTGGAATTCTCATGTAAACTTCTTTCGTCCAATTTTCCGTGCAAAAATGCGTTGTTGACGTCTTATTGTTCAATTATCCATCGCTTTGCTACTATCACAACTAACAAGCAACGCACACTCGTCATTTTTGCCATCGGTACATAGGTTTCATGATAGTCTACTCCTTCGACTTGTATAAAACCTTGGGCTACAAGCCTGGCTTTATATCGTTCTATCGTTCCATCGGCTTTGTATTTAACTTTGTAGACCCATTTGCATCCAATGAGTTTCTTTCCTTTAGGCAATTAGAAAATCATTCATGTCCCATTCTTTTCTAGTGCATCTATCTTTTTCTTCATAGCATCCCTCAAATTCGAATTTTTCGCTGCCTCATAGTAATTACTTGTCCCTCTGATTTCGTCTATCTTTTCCATGAAGGTCCTGTGTGAAGAAATGGCTAATAACGTAATTGCCTAGAGGGTAGCGAGTACCTGTCCTTGGAAAAGTTCTTTGGACGGAGTGAACATTGTTAATGTGGTTTATTATCCTCGTTGATTTGCAAACATAATCTCTTCTCCATTCCAGCTCAAACTTTTCTCTCGCTCCTCGACCAAGCCTTTCTTCCCTCTCTACTTCAGGGGTATCATTATCAAGCTCCTCATGAACTGAAGTGGGCATTTCATGCTCCTCACTCCCCCTTGATTCATGACTCGTTTCTTGATCATCTCCACTATTTTCAATCACATGTTCACTGCTATTTTCGTCTGTAATGTATTCCATTTCATTTGAAACATTGCTGCTGTTTTGTCTCGAATTGTCCAGACCAATGGTCTGTTCATTCTCATCTATATGCGCAAATGGAAATACATGCTCAAAAAAAGTTACATCTCGCGACACAAACATATTTTTCTCCTTCAAGTCATATACCTTCCATCCTTTTTTACTGTGAGGGTTGTAATATCCGCCCTGTTAAGGACCCGTTGACCGCCGTTAACTAACCTTAGACACATGTCTAGACCTACGGAAGCCCTAGTAGTTTGATCTTACGTGATAGTAACCTTTTGGATTAGGAGGCTCGATCTAGCGTAAGCTACTCGATCGAGTAAGTCTGTGACTCGATCGAGTAGAGGCCACTCGATCGAGTAAGTCCCATACTCGATCGAGTAAGTGGAGTTCAACGGTAAAATATATATTGTGAAGTCGTGAACCAAAATCAGTTTCATTTCATTTCTCCTAAACCTAATTGTCGATACATCTCTCTCCTTCACTAATCTTCATCCTTTGGAGCCCTTTGTGAGTTGAGACACATGGGGATGGGAAGCATGAGTTGGGTAGGGGTATTGTTGCCGGAACGGGGAGTATAGGTAAGTCATCATCATCATCATCATCATCATCATCATCATCATCATTATCTTCTTCCTTACTTTTGGTTATGGTTGTGTTGATAGTAATAGGGTTTGTCATGCTGTTTGCAATAGGTGGTTATTATGGTTGCTTGTCGTCACATGGTCATATGCGGTATTGTTGCGAATTGCCAAAGATAGGTATTTCTACTCAGTACCGTTGATTGCTTAGTATGTCGGTTATGTTGTCTAATTGGATTTGATATTGTTGTTGGTGTTATAATTGGTTGTGGTTATTTATCTGTGGTTCACGAGGTGCGCCCACGACTGAGTGGAGTCACTTACGGGAGTGGCTTCACGCTCTTGATTCGCCCCTTGTGGAACCCGCCACAAGAAGGGATGTGCACATTAAGGAACATGGGTTTTCGCTCGGTAAAGATGAGCGGGGCTTAGGTGGAAACGGCTGCGGTCCCCCATTGGTGGAGTGGAATATCTGTTGCGACGGATATTGTGACAGGACTTGACCTTCGAGTAGTCAGAGGAGTCATAGATGATTGGAGGTAGTGTCGGGTTTGTGTATGCTGTATCTAGTGTCTTGTGTTTTTCTTCAGTTACTGACCTTGTGTGGTGTTATCTGTGTTTCTTCTTGTGTTGTGTCTGCCGTGATCCATTATGGTGAGCAGTCAGTCTTAGCAGGTATTGATATATGAAGCTTAGCTGGGTGCTTTGGAGGGACGAGTCCATCACGAGTCATGGCATGGATGGTATCACGTAGTTGATAGTTTGTCATCAGTTGTACCCTTCTTTGTTGAGATAACTTGTAATAACTTAATTGTTCTTTTATTGACGTTTGATATTTACTATTCCTCGGGCAACCGAGATGGTAACGCCCTTATCTGTTGGGGAAGGTCTTGTTAAGGCTCCTTGGTAGATGGGGGTGTTACAAAGTGGTATCAGAGCGACTATTTTGGAACCGTAACCAATTAACCTAATGAACGTAGTGAGTCTAATAAAGTGAATTTGGTGTATGTGTGTTGGGAGCCCTGGAAATTGCTTGATTTTGGGTGGGAAGGCGCCCTCATTCCAAAATCCTGGCCCCAATATGCTTAAGCCAGCCACTCCGAATGGGAATATTGAGCCGAGAATTTTGTGTGTGTATGTGTGTGTAGTATACGAAGTGGATATTGGAATATGTGAGTATTATATGATGCCTTGTGTGTGTGTGTGTACAAGTGGTAGAGTAGGAGGGTGTAATTGTTTGTATAGTTGAGTATGTGTTTATGTATGTCGAGGAATGACAGGGTGTGTGGAAAGCCTACATGAGAATATATGATGACGTGAAAGTTGGTAATGAGTTACAAGTTACTATATGTTTTTTAGATGATATGAATTTGTTATGTAGTGCCGTGGAATTTAACAGATGAATGATGTTGAATACCGTTGTGAATGTGAACTATAACTTGTGATCGCCGGATTGTGTGTGATATGTCAAGTAATAGAGTAAAGTATGAGTAATAAGTGGTAGTTGATTTACCGATTGTAATGTTTAATAAAATAGAATGCACATGTTGTGTAGTAGAGTTTGATATGCGTAAGTATGAGTAGAGTATTGTTGTTGTTATAAACAGATATGCGAGTTAAAGTGTGTCATGGTTGGATTGAATCGTGTTTTGTTTGTAATATGGTAGAATGGGATTTTTAATGTTTGGTTATGGTAATCGTGTTATATGCAAGTTAATGTTAATTAATAGTAATCGTATGGAGATAATCAGTGACGAGTTCTAAGTATACCTTAGACTCCGAACTAGTTATTGTTTTGCAGGAACGATTAATCAAATTTGTAATCTTTGTCCTTGTTTTAATCTTACTCGACCGAGTACAAGTGCCTACATGACCGAATACGCCTTACTCGATCTAGTAGTTGAGTCACTTGATCGAATTCGCTGAAAAACAGAATCGTTGTCTATTCTGCCCAGCGGAAACTCGATCGACTAACCCCAACTCGATCGAGTAGAGGCTACTCGATCGAGTACCCATGTCACTCGATCGAGTAAGTATGCTACAGTACACGGGTTTTATCGGGACTTATATCCCCTTTTCCCTCATTCTTTTCTCATTCTCTATCTTTCAAAAACCCTAAAAATCCTATTAAACATCTTTCTCTCAAAAGTTTTTGGGTAATTTGTGATTGATTTCCTCTTGAATCCTTCTAGTTCATTCACTCAAACTAATTGTAACTCATTCAAGGTAAAATTTCTATTCCTTTTCTTTGATTTTAATCAATTGGTAGAATATGGTAGTGGTGGATTTTCTGAAATTTTGATTTATACCCAAAGTTTATGTATTATAATTGTTGTATTTTGATAGAAATCACCTTTGATCATTGTTGTTGATGCTATAAATTGCAAAATCAAACCGATTTGTGATTGTAGGTGGACCGAAATTTCTAGGGTTTGCTCTCAAAGTTTGATTTTTGTTCATCTTTTGCATATTTAAAGGTTGAAATAGAGTAAGGAATGTTATTAGTATCATGTTTAGTGCTTGATTTTGGTTAACTTCACCCAAAATTTCGTCTTAAAACTCCGTCTTAAAAGTACCCAAAACTGAAATTTTGCCCCAATTTTTGTGATAATAGTCTTTTTGTGAAGTTTATTCTGAGGGATTAAGGTCCAGATACTTCTATCAATTGTGAAAACTTGATGTTTGAAGATTTAAAACCGTCTTTTTATGAAATTATAAGGGTAAAGGGAAGTGAAAATTCTTGTTTAGTCTTAAAAGTTTCATTTAAGTTGATTCTTTTCTTCACATGACTCCTTTGGAAAGTTCACTTTGTTTATGTAAAACCCGATGTGTGTGGCTAAAAACATTTTGAAACAGATGCCAAGAGCCGCAACTGCAACCCGCCAGAGCAAGAGGTCAAGAGCCACTGAGCCTGAGGTAGGGGAGGGGAGTCATGAGCCTATTTTTCCACCGGTCCCTGAATACCCTACCGTAGTCTTTGCTGATTTTAAGCAAAGGGCTTCTTTTGTTGAGTTGATGAGTCATCGTATGAGACGCACTAGGTGCATCGACACGGGTATTTTGGAGGACCTGAAGATAGAAGTTGATGTCAGCCACATCTTTGAGACTCTGGGTTTGGAGGGGTTATATCACCTAAGGAAACACTCTTTTCCTTTTATGACCTTAGAGTTTATGAGTTCCTTCGTTTATGATGTGGTGGAGAAGACAGTAGAGTTCCGTCTGATGAATACCAGTTTTTACCTGACCATAGACCAGTTCGCTGATCACCTTACGCTATCACGACCTAAGAAGGGATATCTTAAAGATGTCCGAACTGAGTGTGGTGCTAGCAGCTACATGCCTTGTTTCACCGGTAAACCTGCTCCCACTTCAAGTAGTATGTTGATTAATGATGTTCAGCATGTTACTTTGAAGATCTTTCTCCAAGTCCTGACCTGTTTACTCAATAATAGGAAGGATGTGAGTAAGCTCAACTCACATGAGGTTATGTTGTTGGTAGCCTATCTGAACCCCACCCGAGTGTAGCGCGTAGCTTATAGTGCCCCGTCCATTGTGTGTGCCAGTTTGGCCTTGATGGCCAAGTCTCCGACCGGATACCTGAATTCTGGTGCTATTGCCACCCGTTTAGTAAAGAGGTTTACTAGCTTTGAGGCCTCTTCGGCTCTCAAACCCTTGGTTCCGATTGTGCCCACTATGAAAATGGCTTACTTTATCGGCCAGAAGTGGCTGAGGGTGTTGAACGATGGTGGGTTAGCTTGGAGGGTGAGAGGTAAGAGTTTCATGAGAATACCCGACCCAGACCATCTTCTAGTGACTGGGCCGTTGACTGCGGTTGTGGTTGCGTCGGACTCGGATGATGATGAGCCCGCCCCTACCCGTCAGACCTACCTGATCATGGATGACCTTTTGGAGGAGATGCAGGAGCAGGTCGGGGGAGACCAGGCTAGACCAGAGGACCAGGTACCTAGGGTGGGGAGAGGCCCTAAGAGGGTGAGAGAGATGGTCGGAGAGACTCAGCCAGTGCTGCCCATTCCACCACGGTACCAGTACCCCAGCTACCCTTTCTCTATTAACCCCCAGACGCAGGTGAGTGAGCTCACGGAGAGGGTGTCCAATACTTTAGTGCTCCAGAACTTTCATGAGATGGCATACATGCAGGGAGTGGGAACCAACTTGGCCCAACCAGTTTGTTGGCGAGGTGTCGGGAACGATAGTGGAGTCTTTCACTCCTATGGAGTGGACCTAGCCACATGGGGAGTCCCTGAGAGCTATCCCTATGGATGTCTGGCGCCATGGAGAGCAGGAGGAGACCCAGGTACGGAAGCAACCACAGGAGGAGGCAAGTCAGGAGCCGACACATCTGGAGGAGGAGGAGGAGGAGATGAAGAGATGGAGGAGGACCGAGATGACTACCTAGAATGATTTTCTTGGTGTTATTGTTTAGCAGACTTATGATACTTGTTGCATTCGTTTCATCGTACTTGGATTTATCTTGGTTGTATCTGGCCATAAGGTCACATTTTGTTGGATTTTTGGAACTTGTTATGCAGGTGTGTGATGTCAGGGTGAAACCCCAGAGATTTGTTATGTTTCCTTGGCTTAATGTTGCGTTTGGAGGGTGATCTGACCTGCAGATACTCGATCGAGTGCCCTATACTCGATCGAGTATCTGTTGTGGACCATTTAAGGAGTGTTCTGACCTCTAGATACTTGATCGAGTACGCCTCACTCGATCGAGTAGCCTAAAGCGGACTCGATCGAGTGCCTTCAACTCGATCGAGTGCCTTTGGTGACCCTTATACTCCGTTTCCTTGGGGGTCATGGGAGAATTTGGTTAATTTATATTTTGTTTCATGGTTATGAATCACGTTTAAATATTTCATATTGCACTACATGTGATATCAAGGCGGTTTACACTAGGTCTAATCCTATGTGGTTAATTAGTTTCCTTATTGTCTTTCCAAACGGTGGTTAAGTTATATCGTTGGTGATGATAATTTCAAAGCTAGTTATATATTGAGTAATCGTGTTTTTGTAGTATCACCTAAAGCATGTACTTAATTTCCACATATATTGGTTTGGTAACGTTGTGTTTCATGTACTCATTTTTGTGTTGTTTTCATTTAGTATACACATATGCATACATGTTATACAAGTAATGTCAAAGGAGATAAGATGGTAATTGTTGGTTTCATCATATGTTGGATCACTTCGTAATCTCAGGATTATGTGAAGATATCATTTTCGTGTAATGTGTATATCTCGTCTTGAAGGTGAACTTTGGGGATGAATTTCCTTTTAAGCGGGGAAGAGTAATGTCGCTTGAGAAAAATGTCAAAAATATCGTGTTTTGGATAAATTGTTGGGAAAAGTTTACTATGTTATACTCCATTTTGTTAAATAAAATTTAAAGTTCGGTGGCGGAAAGTAATGTAAGTAATTTTTAAGCAAATTTATTAAGTAATTTAATTTGTTGTGCAATATAAGTTGTGGTTTAAATAATTTAAATGGGTGTTGAATCATTTATTCAATAATTGGTTGATAATTTACTGCATATTGGATGTTTAATAAGTAATTGTTGGATGAGTAAGTAGAGTGATAATGCCAAATGTGTATGATATGTTTGGTGTATGGAGTCGTGAGGTGTTAAAATTTGGTTAGTAAGATGGAAGTAACGGTTTGTGATAATGTGTCCTTTTGTGTGTGATACGTGGTTAATGACTCGGTAGGAAGTTGTGTTTGATGGCCATGTTCGCAGAGGTAGATGATGATGATGAATATTCGGCATGGGAAGTTGGGTGGTACATGAGGAATGGTTACAATTGTTCTTGTCGGGATGAGTTATCGTCGGTTACCTTAGTTCATGTTACACCTTGAGTTGTGGGAGACGATGAGTTGAACTTCGGTGACGAATTACTTTTTAAGGGGGAAAGACTGTAATATTCGCCTTGTTAGGGACCCGTTGACCGCCGTTGACTGACCTTAGACACATGTCTAGACCTCTGGAAGCCCTAGTAGTCCGATCTTACGTCATAGTAACCTTTGGGATTAGAAGACTCGATCTAGCGTAAGCTACTCGATCGAGTAACTCTGTGACTCGATCGAGTAGAGGCTACTCGATCGAGTAAGTCCCATACTCGATCGAGTAAGTGGAGTTCAGCGGTAAAATATATATCATGAAGTCGTGAAACCAAAATCAGTTTCATTTCATTTCTCCTCAACCTAATTGTCGATACATCTCTCTCCTTCACCAATCTTCATCCTTTGGAGCCCTTTGTGAGTTGAGACACCATGGGGATGGGAAGCATGAGTCAGGTAGCGGTCTTGTTGCCGGAACGCGGAGTATAGGTAACTCATCATCATCATCATCATCATCATCATCATCATCATCATCATCATCATCATCATCATCATCATCATCATCATCGTCGTCTTCCTTAGTTTTGGTTATAGTTGTGTTGGTAGTAATAGGGTTTGTCATGCTGTTTGTAATAGGTGGTTATGGCGGTTGTTGTCATCGTACGGTCATATGCGGTGTTTTTGCGGATTGCTAAAGGTAGGTTTTCCTACTCAGTACTGTTGATTGTTTAGTATGTCAGTTGTGTTGTCTAATATGATTTGGTATTGTTGTTGGTTGTTTTGTATGGATTTTACGCAAGGTGAAATCAGGTCAGGGTAAGTCTAGGCAGGGTTAACTAGCTCGAACTTATCTGTGAATATGCAGGCCATGGTATGGAATAAGAAAATTAAAGTAAGATAAACAAGTAAAAATAAGACAAGGAATTTGTACGTGGAAAACTCTTAAATGGGAAAAAACCACGCGCACCAAGGCAGGAGAAGATTTCACTATAATATTGAGTAATTAGCACAAATGAGTATAATATAACTTAAGTGTTGTATAAGAATGTAATATGTTGGAGTTGATGCTGTTGTCCCTTCAAATGATCTTCAAGTGCTCCTTATATAGCCAAGCTGAACGGCTGCCGAATCTTGTACGTAATGCTGAATATACCACCTTAATTGCTCTGATTAATGCTCCTTAATGCGTTTAATTAGTCTTTTAATTGCATGACTTTTATTACCAAATCTTTCTCATTAATGATACTCCCTCCTATTCGGGGTTTTCTTCCCCTTTGATGTGGGCACAAGATCTTAGGAGATGATTAAAGAATGAATAAAGTAAGATGGCGGGGTTTGTGGATTGGAGAGAGGAATGAATAATTATGAATTAAATAAGGAATTGTGAGTTAGGTGGTGTTTGGTGATAGGAGAGAGGGATGAATAAAATAAGAGTAAAAGTTGGGTGGGGTTTGTTAATAGGAGGGAGGGATGAATAAAATAAGAGTAAAAGTTTCCAAAATAAGAAAGGGGAAGAAAACCTAAATAATCCGTTTAAGGAAATAGGGAAGAAAATAGTGAATAGGAGGGAGTATAATTATTGTCCGAATATTGACAATAATAATATCTTTGAATTGGTCAAATATTATCCTTATATTTTGACCGTTGTCCTCTTCTTAGCTGGCGCCTGTCTTCTGACACCCTGATGGCCTGACGTCCTGATGGTCAGGGCAGGGTGAAATGTTATCCTGAAATATCTGCGGATTTCCTAGCCTAACAATTGCCCCTTATCTCCTTATTTACGCTGGGTCAGGCCAGAAATATGGAGATAACTTCAAACTCTGAACAACTGGCTTTAACGGTCACCTTGTGTCTGATCATATCCTGTAACGGCTAGAAGCGGTTGGGTGTGACGCGTGTTGTAATTACTGCAACTCTTCAGTAATTACTTTGCAACTTGCGGTTGAAAACCCTAAATTTACCTAGTATAAATAATCTTCACTTAATTGAATTTATCTTCACCAAAACCCGATCATTCTCTCTAAAAGTATTCATCTTCAAGTTCTCTTAATTTCCAGAATTAATCTTCAATAAGTCTTCAACATATATTCGATAATGGTTGTAAAAAAGAAATCTTCCAGGGGGGTGATGACTCTTGGACCTCCATTCGTTTCCAACCCTGAGGAAATTGTTTCGGAAAATCTTTCAAGGCCTTCTATTTTTCAATCTCTTGCGGTTGGAAAACCAAATAATCCCCTTCTTGAAATGATTTTCATCTTCCATAGAGAATTTGAATTTAAACCCACAAAAGCTTTAAAGGATCAACAATCTCTCCCAAATCGCTTGAAACCTGAATTTGAAGAAATCTTGAAGGATAAGGGAATCATTCCTGCTGATTCCGAAGTCTGGATCCATGAGGATTCTCCTGTCAGGGCTGACTGGTCATGCCCTGGCTGGTTTTGCATTCACGATTGGGCCTTCAGGGCTGGTTGCAAGCTTTCTTTCTATCCCCTTATGGTGGATGTTATTAAAGAAATCGGTGTGCCTTCCTACCAACTAATGCCTATGCTATGGAAGGTCGTCTTCTCTGTTGAATTTCTCTGCTAAAAACACAATATTTCCTTCTCTCTGGAGGACTTGAAAGCTTACTATGCCGTCAGGACCAACAGTCCTGGCCGGATCAGTTTCATGGCCAGGCCTTTTACTGCTCCTTTACTCAGCAATCTTGATAGTGGCCATGACAAGAACTGGGCTACTGGATATATGTTCATCAGGACCAATTCTGTGTGTCCTGATCTGGCGTATTTGAATTATGATGCCTGTGCTGGTGGTGAGTACCCTGATGTTTTCTTTATCTTGCATGTTTATTTGTTAGTTTTAAAGAAAGTAAATAAATTTAAATGACTCATACCTCTGTTGCTTGCAGTTCATGATTGGTCTTCTGAAATTGAGTACCCTACTACGAACATCTCTGCCTTCCTTGCAATTCCTCAAATGGAGTGGACTTGGCCTCTCTGTTGTGGGGCTGATCATCTTCCTCCTTGTCTGAAGACTGAAGGTGCTGCTAAAATGCTCAGGCCTTCAAAGGCTGTTAGCGCTTCTACTTAAGGCAGTAGGTTTTTTTTTGTTCAATATTTCTGTTTCATTTTTCTTTCTATTTTGGCCTTTTCATGACAGCCTGCCTTTATTGCTAATATAGTGCCTCGTGTTATAGCCACTAGATCATCCACTCGCCTTGCCAGGTTTGGCATGACTGATCTTTGTGCTAGGTTGGCCAAGGTCAAAGAGGAGGGTTCTCAGGGTGGTGGCGATACTGAGCCTGTCATTGATTTAAGTGAGTTGCCTGCTGCTCCCAAGGTCTCTCCTGCTCTAGTTGCTCCTGCTGAAATAAGTTCAGCGACCCAGAAGAGAAAGGTTGGAGAAGTTGATTTATCTGCCCCAATCAGGGAGGTGCGAGCCAGGGTGGATAATTTGGAGGCTTCTAGGGTGAAAATCAGTGATTATGCCTCTTCCAAATCTGATGTTATGCTTACCCTGGATCCTATTGAAACTGATACTCAGGCAGTTACTTCAGTGGATCATGCTGTCAGCCTTTTGGCAGGTGCATTGGCTTCTGCGAGAGAGGTATATATATATATATATATATATATATATATATATATATATATTTATTTATTTATTTGCTTTTATTTTTTGTAATATATTTTTTTTTATTAGAGGTTTTTATTATGATATAATATTTATACTATTTTAGTAACTGTTTAGGGTGCTGCAGCTTGTCTCCATAATGCTTATCAAGCTACCTCTTTGGTGGCCAGGATTAATCTTATGAGATCTGATTATGATAAGCTGAAGTCTGAATTGGATTTTGCTCGGGCTGATCTGGCTGTAGAGATTGCTAACTTGGCAAAGGTGCAGGCTGAGAGGGACGCTGCCAAGACTGAGGCCAGCTCGAGTAAGCAGCTTTTGCAGGAGGCGCTGGACAGGAATGAGGAGCTTACCCTGGAGAAGGATGATTTGGAGTGCAAGCTTGATGATGCTTCCTTGTACTTCTTTATCAAGGGGAAGGTGACTGCTATATCGGAGCCTGTGGAGGCCAGGGCAAATTGGAACCCGGAAGCTGAGATGGCCATTGTTGCTGCTAAGTATCCTGACCTGCGTAATATGTGTGATGAACAAGAGGTCAACTCTCCAGGTGAGCAAGATGTTGATGCTGTCGGAGAGCACGATACTGGTGCTGATCAGACCAAAGATGGCAGTGCTGATGCTGCCTCCAAGGGAGAGCAATAATTTTATTTTTCTTGATGGTAATAGCCCATCCAAGGAGGATGTCCCTGGAAAGACAATTTTAATTTCTTGTTTTTGTGTGCCTGACTGGTCAGGGAGGTTATCCTTGGCCTTGACAATCATTTGGTGCCTTTGCCCCAGGGGGTAAGGGCTTTTTATAAATATGATGGTAGTGGCCTTCCTTGGCTCACTTTATTTATTTCTTGATGTCTTATTGTTTCCTGTTTTTGATTTTCCTTTGTTCAGAATTTCCTCAAACCTGCAAACTTTATTTCTTCAAACCTGTTAAATTTTTAATCATGTTAACCGGTTTTTTCAATATATGTTTCCGTCTTGCGATTAAAGCCAACGTAAGCCATTCAACCACATATAGTTTGTACCATAGCAGTTGAAGAAGTGGGAAAACCGGCCTGTCAGGAGGGCTTATGATCCCCTGCCTGGCTAGAGGGCTTGGTACTCGGCCTGTCGAGAGGGCATTTAGAATGATGGTCGGGATAAAACACCCTTGCACCGTCTTGCTGCATCCAGCCGGTTGTAGATGTGTGCAGCAAATTAGTCAGGTCAGGCAATTATTTCATGCCTGATTGGTCCTGCTATTTACCGTATCCGGTGATGGTTACCAATTTTGTTAGGCACAGCGGGGTGCAAAAGATTTAAAAAGTACATAAATAAGAAGTCTAATGTACAGTAGAGTATCCCTCAATCCTGAATATTTATGCATATAATCATTTATCATGTATAATTGTTCAGGATTCAAGTAAAATAAAAGAAATTAGGTTAGTTGCATATATAGACATGGATTGCACATAGAATATGTGAGGAACATAATTTTTTAGGTAGCATGTCTGGGTGAAACACTGATAGTAAAGATATAATTTTTATCTGATCAGGCCAGGATAGAATTTATACATGGAACAATTTCAAATGAGTTACATTCTAGGATCTTGGGATCATTTCTCCTTCTAATATTTGGAGCCTGTATGCTCCTTGTCCGACGATAAAGTCAATTAAATAGTGGCCTTCCCACGTAGGGGCTAGCTTGCCTGCTGATTTTTCTTTCTTATTTGGTTAAACTTTTCGTAGGACAAGGTGTCCTTCCTTGAAGACTCTAATCCCGACATTTTTATTGTAAGTTCTCGCTACTGCTTGTTGATATGATGCCATCTAGATTTTGGCAGCGTCTCTCAATTCTTCTACCAGGACCAGGTTGTCTTGCATACGGTTGCTATTTGCTTCAATATTGTTCAGGCTATATCTTGATGTTGGCACCCGAACTTTTGCAGGGATGACAGCTTCACAGCCATACACCAAAGAATAGGGTGTTTGGCTTGTTGATGTGTTTGGAGTTGTCCTGTCTGCCCATAGCACTAATGGAAGTTCTTCAGCCCATCTGCCTCGTCTTCTCTTCAGTTTCTTCTTTAAGCAGCTTATGACTACCTTGTTCCTTGATTCAGCCTGGCCATTAGCTTTTGTATATCCAGGAGTGGATGTAACCAGGTTGATGTTCCATTCTTGGCAAAATGCTTTAGTCTTTCTCCCCACAAACTGGGTGCCATTATCATACACTATCTCTGATGGGACTTCATATCTGCAAATTATATTTGTCTTGATAAAAGATATCACTTCCTTTTCAGTTACCTACCTAAAAGAACCAGCCTCGATCCATTTGAAGAAGTAGTCAGTCATGGCTAACATGAATATTTTCTATCCCGGAGCTACAAGCAGCTTCCCTACAATATCCATGCCCCACTTCATGAACGTCCAGGGTGCAGAAATTGAGTGAAGTAGTTCAGATGGCTGGTGTATTATTGGTGTATGAATTTGACAGGCTTCACATTTTGAACAATATTCCAAGCAATCTGCCCTCAGTGTTGGCCAATAGTAGCCTGTCCTAAGTACTTTACTTGCCAGGCTCTTTCCTAGCTCCTTTATGGTTGCCACAATGTCCATCGTGTATTTCTTGGAGTACTTGCTTAGCTTCATCAGGCTCTAAGCATCTCAAATATGGTCCAGCATGCAATCTCTTAAATAGAATGTTGTTGATAATAGAATAGGTTGAAGCTTTGATTCTAAAAGCCCTCGCTTCATGCCTGCCCTGAGGTAATATTCCTTGGAGGAACCAATCATAATAAGGTTTGGTCCAAGAATTATTATCTTGATTGACAGGGTTGACTTGTTCAGTTTTACTGATAGCTGGCTCTAATAAATGAATAATCAGTATTTTATGAAAAACTACGGGGGAAAAATTTGAACTTAGGCTGGCAAAATTATCAGCCTGGGTATTCAGGTCTCTTGGTATTTGATCTATATGAAATAAAGCAAACTTAGCGGTAAGGTTTTTTCATATTCTAAATATGAAATCATTTTTGCATCCTTTTCCGTATAAGTTCCCTTTATTTGATTAGCAATTAAAAGTGAATCTGTTTTTACCTTTAAGGTATGAACACCAAGGTCTAGACATACCTTTAGGCCTGCTATCCGGCCTTCATATTCTGCTTCATTATTGGTGGCTTTGAACTCACAGCTTACAGCCTGGGCTATCATGTCCCCATGTGGCGATTTTAGCACTAGTCCTAACCCTGTCCCCTAGCATTAGATGCTCCATCTATGAATAAAGTCCACTCTTGGTCTGTGGTTTTATTTTCTAACTGGTTAACTTCTTTTTTTAGGCCAGATTCTAGGTTAGGGCTGAAATCAGCCACAAAGTCTGCTAAGGCCTGCGATTTAATCGCTGTCCTGGGTTCAAAGGTAATATCATATGTACTGAGCTGGACTGACCACTTGGCCATTCTACCTGACAATTCAGGCTTGCGCAGGACAGATTTTATGGGTAAGTTGGTCCTGACTATGATAGGGTGACACTCGAAATAAGGACGCAGCTTAGTACATGACATAATTAAAAGCTAAAACATATCTTTCAAGTAAACCATACCTCATTTCAGCATCTAACATGCTTTTACTTACATAATAGACAGGATGTTGCTGGCCTTCTTGTTCCTTTACTAGGACTTCACTTACTGCTGTATCAGTGACAGATAGATATACTAACAGGGGTTCTTCCTTTTCTGGTTTAGCCAGTAAAGGTGGAGATGACAGGTATAACTTTAAGTCCTGGAAGGTTGCTTCGTGCTCAGGTGTCCAATGTAACTGTTTATTTTTTCTGAGCAAGTTGTAAAATGTTTTACACCTTTCAGAGGATCTTGATATGAACTGGGTCAGGGCAGCTACCCGGCCTGTCAATTTCCGAATGTCCTTGACAGACTTGGGTGACTGAAGTTCCAAGATGGTTTTTATCTGTTCAGGGTTGGCTTATATGCCTCTTTTTGTCACCATGTATCCAAGGAACTTACCTGCAGAGACTCCAAAATGATACTTTGCAGGGTTGAGTTTCATGTTGTATTTTTCCAATATTTGGGATGCTATTTCCAAGTGCTTCACATGATCTTCTGCATTTTTATATTTTACTACCATGTCGTCTATATAGACTTCTATGATATCACCTATTTGATCCTTGAACATCATGTTGACCAGGCGCTGGTAAGTTGCCCCTGCATTCTTCAGGCCGAAAGGTATGGGTCCAGTAAAGCAATATATACCTCGATGCCAATGAATGAATCGATACTCTAACTGGTCGGCAGGGGTGCATCTTTATTTGATTGAATCCACTGGAAGCATCCATGAATGTCAGCATCTCATGCCCTGCCGTGGCATCTACCATGGCATCAATATGTAGCAGGGGAAACAGATCCTTTGGACAGGCTTTGTTCAGGTCAGTGTAATCTACACAGACTCTCCATTTACCATTCTTTTTCTGCACAACAACCACATTAGCTAACCATTCAGGGTACATTACTTCCCTAATCATACAAATATCCAGACATTTGTCCACTTTCTCATTAATTATTGCATTTCTTTCAGGCGCGAATTTTCGTCTTTTCTGTTGCACAGGCTTAAAAGATTGATCAATGTTAAGTTTATGTGTAATTACATCAGCACTAATTCCAGTCATATCAAAATGAGACCAAGCAAACCAAGATGATTTATTCTTAAGAAACTTTACCAGTTCTGGCCTGACACAATCTGGGGCATCAGACCCAACTTGAACATACCTGTCAGGATACTTAGGGTCTAGGATTACCTGATCTGTTTCCATCTTGGATGGTGCCACATAAGTGCTTCTGATAAGGTACGGTAATTTCCATGCAAGGGACTTACCTGCCTTGGAAGGTTTCAAGGCCTCTGTATAGCATTCTTGGTCTACCTTGCGTTCTCCTTCGATTGTTGCTATGCCTCAGTCTACTGGTAACTTGATACACTGATGATAGGTTGATGGTACAACCTTGACATTATGGATCCATGGCCTGCCCAGGATTGCATTGTAGGATGACAAGCATTCCAGGACTCCAAATTTCTCATAGGATGAGACACCTTCAGCATAAGTAGGGAGATGGATTTCTCCCAATGTGCTTATGGTTTCTCCACTGAACCCTACCAACACACTGGACTTCTTGGTGATTTCTTCTTCACCAATATTCATAGCTTTCAGTACATCAAGCATGATCAGGTTCACTGAGCTGCCTCCATCTACCAGGATCCTCCTCACTGTAGCAGTTCCAATCTGCATTGAAATTACAAAGCCATCATAATGAACATTAGGAATCCCTACCAGGTCACAATCACTAAAAGTGATTGATGGGACATGATCTGGTTTGCAGGGTGATGTAGTCCTTGGCATCCTGGTGTAGATACCCGTATCCGTCGATATTGGAATTTATAGAGAACCCGACAAACACCCGATGATGATAGGACACATGTATTCTTTAGTTGTCATTGTCATTATTTGGAGCTCGTTTTACGATGTAGAATGGGCATCGTCGATGAAGTATTTTATTAATTTAAATGATATTTAAATTAATGTTTTTTTTAGGTGAATTCATTTTATTAATTTAAATGATATTTAAATTAATGTTTTTTTAGTGAGTTCATTTTATTATTTTAAATGATATTTAAATTATGGTTTTTTGGGTGAATTCAATTTATTTTATTTTGAATTTATTTTCCCAAGTTTATTTTATTGAAAATAAAATAAATAATTGATTTGAAAAATCATTTTATGAATATATTTGATTTGAAAAATCATTTATTTTAATGTGTTAATTGATTTGAAAAATCGATTTTAAAAGCGAAGAAAACTCGTTTTAGAAGCATGTTTTTGAGCTAGATTTTAGCTCGGTTTTTGGGCCCGTTTTCTTTACGACTTGGCACGAATATCGAGTGCACTAACCAACCTAAGCCTCTACCCATCCACCCTTGTTCGAACCCCCTATCCACGGCCCAAATTCCATCCCCAAACAGGCCCCAAACAGCCCGCACTAAACCGAGCAGCCCCCTGTTTTGGCAGCTCAATCCCGAGCCCAAAACCCGCTCCAAACATTACCAAGACCCGTACCCATTAACCCTAACCCATACCCTAGTATCCTACCCATATTATCCGAGCTTAATCACCAAGAAAACTCCCCTCAAACCCTCACAAAAGCTGCTGGACAGCAGCCATACGGGATGAAGCCCGATTGCCTCTCCCTCTCTTTTACCCTACTTTAACTCCTTATAAATACCACCCCTTCACCATACATTCATTCCTCTAAGTTCTCCATACATCCTACCATCACCCACAAGCTTTAAACCTCAGAAACAAACCCTAATTGCCTCCCAAAAACCCTAAACAAAACCGACACACAAACTGAACTGTTTGTGTGTCCTCCTCGAAAAGCAACTCGTTCCTCCATCAAAACTCCATCAAAACTCGATTTTCTTGTTCCTAATTAACCACATAACATCCATATACACATTAGACAAAGATTTACGAGCCAAATTGCCCTTGAGAGTACACGAAATCCCTCGAAAAACAGAGTGTTACACACTCTGTTTTCGCGGTTTATTCTTGTCTGTCCAGTTCTGTTTGTGCTCGTTTTTCGTGCCCAATAACCCAAAACGAGCAGGGGTTACTTTAAGATCCCTGTTCTCCTCTCTTTCTAGTTTTCAAAACATCTTTTAAATCGAATTTTCGTCGTGAAACGAGGGAGAAATCATCGTTTGAAAGTTGCTGTCCAGATTTGTCAAAAAACGCGTGTTTGCTTGTTTCTTCGTCGACGACGGCCTCTCGAGATAAAATCTACCATCGATTACGATCCAAGACGGTGTCAACTATACATGTAGGTTGAGGGTGCATCAAATCCTCCTCTTTCTCCCTTTTTATTTCGTTTTATGTTTGTTCTTTTATAGTTCGTTTTTGTTCGTTTATCGTTTTTTTTGTTTATCGATTGTTTAATTAACTATGAAACTAGTTTAGTCCGAGTATGAGTTAAAGTACCACCATGAACACCCGCGTTGACTTGAGATGGGAAAATAAACCGCTACTTCAGTCGGTCGTACACCCCCGTCTCATTTAGATATCCTCGTGTTCAAGGTAGGGCATAAATAAAACGAATTTCTAACTTCGCTCTTCGCTTTTGACCCCTTTGTTATTTCGGCCAATTCGACACACCTTAGGATCCGTTGTATGTTAGTTTAACCTCTGATTGTTAACATATGACATATTTAGACGACATTAGATTAATTTAATAACCTAATTAGACATGTTAGGTGGCATCGACATAGCTTTAAAAATCGATTAACAATTCTATAACCTAATTGAATACATCTTTCTTTTCACCTAATTTCTCGCTAGTATAAGAGTGCGTGATTAGCACCTTCTTATTAACACTCGATGAGTTAAATTAATTAGCGAACTTGACCTAATTTGATCCCTTTTGAGCCGTGTAGAATACACAATTGCAAGACCTCTTTTCAATCGATCAACGTCGTTTATAACTTGTTTTCTAACTCGTTTTCTAATCCGTTTCGCAACCATTCGATCTAACCAATGAACCTAACCTAGGAACTAGGGTGGCCTTGTCTTGGCCGTGAGGGTGGTCGTGGTTTTGGGCCGTGAGCTTGGCCGTTTTCTTTGTCTTTCTTGCTTCGTTTTTTTATACCTTTTGTTCTTCGTTGTTTTGTTGCTTGTAATTTGTAATTTGTTTATCGAGTTATAATTTTCGAGCTTGTTTTACTTTTATTGAGTCAAAACCTCTTCAAAAAACCTTAGTCTTGTTTGGTTAGACGGTTGTGTCCCAATGCATGTGAGAGCGTAGTAAATCGCATGTTGTTTAAAGCAACATGGCCCGGTTTATGCTAATGCATGCTTTGGTGCGTAGCCCTATGTCTAATTCGATGAGATTAAGTGAAAGCACGCATTACGAGGAGTGACCCAAGGCCGTGTGTCATGTAGGCCGTGAGTCACCCCTTTGTGCACGGTTTTCTAGGCCGAATGGCCGTGTATTGCATCGTGTGTATAGCGTTGTATTTAGATCGAGTTGTATCTTTAATTTATCGTTGCGTCGGCATGAAATGCCTGGTTTGTATTAGGTAGATCTCAACGGCTCCCCCATTCCCCCTTAAGCCTTGTTTGCTTTGTTTTGTATGTTGATAGATTAATCAACCCACATGCTAAATTACAACTTTGACAAAGTTAGTTTAGTTACATCTAAAACGACATAGAAATTGTTGTCACATGATAGGGTTAAAACAACGTTTGCATATCATACATCGTAGTAGCTATGACCTTGTTTGAACTCCGACACTTGACTTAGTAGAGGCCGTTATTGACGGGCGGGGTTGGGTGTCCTTATGGGCTTCCCAACACGTACCCTCACCCCTTACTCAAGATCTATGGTTTGTGGATCCGTCTAAATACCATTGGATTACGAGAGTCATTCAAATCGAGTGATATAGGGTACAAGTCTTTATCTTTAATCACTCGTAGTCGATTGGCTTTATGCTTTTCGATGAAAGGTGTAAAGTTGACTTGAACGGTTCCAAGTTCACAAAAAACTTGGTGGCGACTCTAATTTGTCTTAATTCGATTCGAAAGAACCTCGAGTCGATTATGCCTAGTGTGGATCCCGCGGGACGCCAGCGATTCCCGAGGGCCTTGTCCACATTTGGCGACTCTACTTTGGGGAAAAGAGGACTAGTTACACTTTGTTTCTAGGGTCTTTTCCTCCGAGGTGAAACTTGAAAAGAAAGTGTTGGAAAGTAAAACATTACTCATAGTGCTACGATTCATGCATAAACCCTTAAGGACTTGCCCGGGCCGTCCCAGCGTTTCTTCGTGATGCGTGGGGGGCGACGTCCCACTATGCTAGGAAGCTGCACATTGCTCGCTTCCACTTCACCTCGTGTGGTTCTTGATGGTGGGGACGATCTTCTAGGTACTCTACCTTAAGACACCTTGCTCTATAAGACCGCAAAAGGATGGAGGGCATAGACCTTCTTGTAGGAGACTTGCCGAGACTTAGAGATGTCTAGGAGCATACATCCTTATAACATGAGAATTACAATGTGCAAATTGTTTTCCCGAGTCTTTTCGAAATTTCCCATGTCCTTTTCAAAATCGAACTTTTGAACAACTTACTTTCAAAATAGCATGGTTTTAAAAACGCGGAATGCTGCCCAAATAGGACTAGAATTTTCGGCCCAAAATGAGCTTTTATAGCCGGCATGCTGCCCATTTCAAATCTCATTTTCGAATCAATCTTTCGTTTTTCAAAATTAATCCAAAGTGCCTCTCGAACCTCAACCAAGCATGAAATGCGTCAAGTCGTGTCCAGGTCATGGCCGTGTTAGGCCGGGTGTGTTTCGTTCTAAGAGTCTAGAACACGACCTTGTTGGGTCACCCAAGCTCACCTCTTGGGCCTTGAGTCATGTTGGTCGACCTTTTGGTCTAGGATAGTCCACAAAAACGTCCAAGCTAGGCCATTTAGGGCGTTTCACCCGAACCTATGGGCTATGATAGTCCAATCACGGGTTTGGCCACACCGAGTCCGGTTTATAACCGATTTATGACAGTTTGAGTCATGTCGTTTTGTCGAGTCTAAAATGAACCAAGGTCTAGATCCAACCGTGATTCGAACCTCTGGTTAGTCAATCTCAAGTCGAGTCTTTGTTTGAGTCAAGTTGGGGTCGTGTCCTTAAGTGTGCAGGGGCTCTTACTTTAAATATTGACTCAGTACGGGGTTTTCTTGTAGAAAGGCCGCCAAAAACCCGACGTCAAGCAATGGAAGATGCTGTTAACAAGCTTACTGAGGCCGTGAACCTCATGATGACCCGAATGGATGCAATCGAATCTAAGCTGGGTGAAGATTCCCCTTCCACCATGACTGATCTGGAAAAACGGTTCAAGTTCATCGAAGACCGTTTGAAGCTCTCCCGGGGAAGAACATCCACTATGAGAATGCTAGGGCCTATGCCCCAGTTCAGGATAAGTTGCCCACGAACATGGTACTCACTGACATCCCAAAGTTCAAGGGCACCGAAGATCCAGTCCACCATGTTAAGGCCTATAAAGGGTACTTAGCACTGAAGGGAGTACCTGCTGACATGCTCTCTGAAATTTTTGCCCAATCTCTGGATGAACACCCGAAGACGTGGTTCTACAATCTGGACCTTAAGAACTTCCCCACTTTCAAAGATATTACGGTGGAGTTCTGCAAGCACTATGCTGATAATGTCGAGATTCAAACCAACGTAAGAACATTGGAGGTGATGACACAGAAAGACAAAGAAGGCTTTACTGAATTCCTTGCAAGATGGCGCGCTGAAAGCGTGAAATTAGCCAAGAAGCCTGATGAAGTTGAAATGGTAGATAAGTTCGTAAAGAATCTACGACCTGTTTACCGTAATGCTCTGAAATACCAGAATTTCGGTTCTTTCAAAGAATTGATAAGAATCGGGATAAAGGTAGAAGATGACGTCCGAATGGCAGAAGTTGAGAAGCCAAAAGGATACCAAGGGGCCTCATCGTCTAGGGCCAAGGCCCCAGCAACGACCCATATTGATGAAGCCATCAATCTCTTAGAAGGGCAATCGAAGAAGTCGCAGCGCCAAACACCTAGGGCATTCACCGATATCGGATGCACTTATACATACGCTCTCCAAAGGCTCATAGCCCAAGGAAAGCTGAAGCCTATTGGTCCAACTCCGGACCCTCCCGCTGATCAACAAGGTAAATGGTATAAACCAAATGCCTACTGTGCCTTTCATCAAGGGAAAGGCCATGATACTGAAAGGTGCTATCGACTGAAGCACGAAATCCAAGACATGATTGAGAGTGGAACACTCCCGATCCCAACTTTTAAACCCAATAACATCACCAATCCATTTGCCGATCACGCCAACTTTGTTTCTGTCGAAGACAATGTCGATTATTCCCATCTTATCCGCCCATGTCACTTGAAAGGGGTGTTTATCGGGAAAATATTTGTGGATTGCTTTGAATTCTTGCCAAACCCGAAGAATGAAATTCAAGTCGGGAGTCTTGCTCTAGAATATACTCCTCTCATTAACGAAGTTAATAAAAGACAATTCGATTCACCAACCTCCATCACTAGCGTAGATCCTCAGAGGACTACCTCGGGATGGAGGCAAACCATCACCGGGATCAAGGACAAGAGCCGAGCATCTAAGTTGACAACTGAACAAGGAAAAGCTCAAGACCAGATTTGAAATTATGAGTCGGGATCTGTTTTCTTATCTTAGTCGAGTCGAGTTTAGGACTTTCTTTTCCTGAAGTTGAGTCGTTTGTTCCGCGATGACCTAGGGTGTGTCCTAGGAATCGTTCCTTCGAGTCAGTTAAGCATTTCTCATTCCAATAAAAAAAGTTGCAGTTTCGTTTCCAAATTTGCCTTGTTTTCAATCCTCAATCATTCCGAAAACATGATAAAATGCACAACACACTCAAAGGCATCCCTGAGGTAGAAATATGTCCCGTTTCAAAATGTAAGGTACAATAGGATCCTGTGTTTGATTCCTTTACCTATTCCATGTCTGGCGGTAGAAAACCTCCATCAAAACCAGGCTTATGACAGGCTTTTAGATGATTCTAGGACGAACCCGGACTAGCTCCTTGTTTCCCCTATCGATGACGGAAGGCAAGCCTCTTCCCCAACAAAATCATCCCATCTCGAAGAGAGAAGAAATCAACCCGTTCTAACAAGGAATTGTTAGTTCTAACCCAATTTAGTTGGCGAAGCCCAGTTTTCAGAGTGAATTCAATGGTAACAAGCAGTATGGGTGGAAGATCATTTTCAGGAAGAAAAAGAAAAAAAAAGAAAAAAAAGAAGACAAGAAAAAAAAAAGGTGAAAAAGAATGAAAATTGAGAAAAAAAAGGACGAAAAAAAAAGCAAAAGAAAAAAAATGAAAAAAGATGAAAGAAAAAGAAAAAAAAAGAAAAAAAAGAAGACAAGAAAAAAAAAAAGATGAAAAAAAAAATTGGAAAAATGAAAAAAAATGGAAAAAAGGAAAAAAGAAAAGTGATGAAAGAAAAAGGAAAAAATAAAAAAAAAGATGTTGAAGTCATTGCAGAACGCTTTTGGTTGAATGTCGAAGTTACGGAAGCCAGAATTCAAGTCAAGTACCCATAGTTGAGGTTCAATGGGCGAAGCGCAAAAGCTTAAGTAGTAACCTCTTTACCCTCTAAGTCCTTCCTGAGACAGTTACAAAGGGATAGTCGGGAATTTTGAGAATTATTCCGCTTGTGTTGTTACACCCAGCCTTTAGGGTCAGACATGGAAATTTGAACCCACATCATTTTCCAACCCATTTGTACTCGGGTTTCATCAAGCCTGAAACACCATTTCCAACCACGTTATAAGCCATAGCCCTTGGCCTTAGCACCACAAAACAAGCCTTCAGAATGATGGTTAACCATTCAAACATGTTTTTTACCAAGCTCCACATCCCAAAGAAACACAACCTTTTGTACCAACCCTAGACACGGGATTTAACGGTACCTTACAGGCTAGAATGGGATACGACATGATACCTTAGGTGAAACCTTCGAGTGTGTACACACAATCAAAATGCCATGTTTATGCACCTTGATCGAATTACGTCGGATTTGATTTCGCTCCACGCGAATACGTAGGCAGTCCTTCAGAATAAGGGATTCAATCCACCCATCATCCAATTTGTCATCTTGTCGGTTTCTTACGGGTCTTAACCAAGTCCAAATGAAGCCACCTTTGTTGAGTTGGTCTTAGTACTCGATGTAAGCTAGGATAAGGATATAGGTTCGGATGAATAGTATCGAGTCTCAGAATGAGCTTTATCGAACGGTTTAGGCAAAGATGCTGAGTCACATAGATGTGGGTTTGTGTTGGGAACAGAAAATATGAAAAACCCGCTGAAAAGAAAGAAGGCGTGGAAGAAAAATAGTAAAAGCCCGCTGAAAAGAAAGAAGGCGGTGGCAAGAAATGATGAATACTCGCTGAAAAGAAAGGAGGCGAGGAGAAGAGTGGCAGAATGTTCCCAACAAGAGTGATGTGTGATGTCCAACTGTTCTCATAAAATCAGTCTGTGTTTAGTGTCTAGGCGAAGCTAACGTTATTGCTCCGTGAGTTTAATCCACCTTGTCAATGCCAAGTGATCTTGATTCCCATGTGCCCTCGGGAGCACGCCCATGTCATACGATATCTCCGTCCAAAGGCCAACGACCTTGTGATTCCCATTTGCCATCTTTTGGCGCCAGAACGGCCAATTTACCTTTCTACCCCCAACAAGTCCATAATTGAATTAAAACCCGTGCACACTTAGGGTTTTATTTTCCTTTTTTGTTTTACGGTAGCGGGCTACGCCCACGTTGTTTATGGGCCATACAGAGTGTCTGAGTCGTATTTCATGCTCACCCATCAAGGTTCGATTTCAAAATGCCAAATATTTCAAAATTTCAAAATTTCAAAAACTTTTTGCAAATTATGGGATAGATGATTCAAGTAGTGGTACATTTCAAGTCAAGGTTCAAATCTCAAATTTCAAAATCAAATTTTGGGTCGACGACCCAACATCCAAGTGATTCATTTCAAATTCAAAATTTGGGTCGATAGCCCAATTATTCAAAAATTTCAACATGTTCAAATTTCGGGTCGATGACCCAATCTTTCAAACTCAAATTTCGGGTCGATGACCCAACATTCCAAGTGATGTCAAATTCAAAATTCGGGTCGATGACCCAATTATTCAAAATTTTCAAATTCAATTTTCGGGTCGATGACCCAATCTTTCAAATGATCTAATTTTAGGATCGATGATCCAAATGTGCTTATGTGATGATTATTGCTAGTACGTTTTTGTGTTTCAAATATAGCAGGATATGCTTCAATCAGGGGCTATAAAGTCTTCGACTTTAGAGCCATTACAAAATCAGGGGGCTCTGGCCGTTGGCTTCAGAGACCATTATCAAGATGTAAAGGATGACATCCACTCAGAATTCAATTCAATACAAGAGTATGAAATGGAAGAATTCCGTAGCTGAAAGCAAATGATGAAAGCGGCGGCAACCTCATTGGAAAGTCCCGTCCCATGTAGGCACCTGCCAGCAGATGATAAGCTTTGGGCAAGTGTCAATAGATGATGAATTTCGGACAGGTGCCAGCAGATGATAAACTTTGGGCATGTGTCGGCGATTCTTGCCGAACTACGACGCGGGTTTGATTCCGTCAGAAACGGATACGTAGGCGCCTAAGGATAAGGCTCAATCCACCATATATGCAATTTATGGGTCGACGACCAATGACGATAATTTGACACAACAGAAGCAAGAGTCAATCCCCAACGAAGTTTCAGGTATGATCTCTTCTTATGGTCAAGTAGCTTATATACGCAAGTCTAATGGACTATAAACGACCCGAAGAATCCTCAGGTCGAAAGGGACCTGGGGTATACTTTGACTTTCGCCTTGTCCAAGCCTCAGTCAAAGTGGGGGCTCTGTAGATACCCGTATCCGTCGATATTGGAATTTATAGAGAACCCGACAAACACCCGATGATGATAGGACACATGTATTCTTTAGTTGTCATTGTCATTATTTGGAGCTCGTTTTACGATGTAGAATGGGCATCGTCGATGAAGTATTTTATTAATTTAAATGATATTTAAATTAATGTTTTTTTTAGGTGAATTCATTTTATTAATTTAAATGATATTTAAATTAATGTTTTTTTAGTGAGTTCATTTTATTATTTTAAATGATATTTAAATTATGGTTTTTTGGGTGAATTCAATTTATTTTATTTTGAATTTATTTTCCCAAGTTTATTTTATTGAAAATAAAATAAATAATTGATTTGAAAAATCATTTTATGAATATATTTGATTTGAAAAATCATTTATTTTAATGTGTTAATTGATTTGAAAAATCGATTTTAAAAGCGAAGAAAACTCGTTTTAGAAGCATGTTTTTGAGCTAGATTTTAGCTCGGTTTTTGGGCCCGTTTTCTTTACGACTTGGCACGAATATCGAGTGCACTAACCAACCTAAGCCTCTACCCATCCACCCTTGTTCGAACCCCCTATCCACGGCCCAAATTCCATCCCCAAACAGGCCCCAAACAGCCCGCACTAAACCGAGCAGCCCCCTGTTTTGGCAGCTCAATCCCGAGCCCAAAACCCGCTCCAAACACTACCAAGACCCGTACCCATTAACCCTAACCCATACCCTAGTATCCTACCCATATTATCCGAGCTTAATCACCAAGAAAACTCCCCTCAAACCCTCACAAAAGCTGCTGGACAGCAGCCATACGGGATGAAGCCCGATTGCCTCTCCCTCTCTTTTACCCTACTTTAACTCCTTATAAATACCACCCCTTCACCATACATTCATTCCTCTAAGTTCTCCATACATCCTACCATCACCCACAAGCTTTAAACCTCAGAAACAAACCCTAATTGCCTCCCAAAAACCCTAAACAAAACCGACACACAAACTGAACTGTTTGTGTGTCCTCCTCGAAAAGCAACTCGTTCCTCCATCAAACCTCCATCAAAACTCGATTTTCTTGTTCCTAATTAACCACATAACATCCATCTACACATTAGACAAAGATTTACGAGCCAAATTGCCCTTGAGAGTACACGAAATCCCTCGAAAAACAGAGTGTTACACACTCTGTTTTCGCGGTTTATTCTTGTCTGTCCAGTTCTGTTTGTGCTCGTTTTTCGTGCCCAATAACCCAAAACAAGCAGGGGTTGCTTTAAGATCCCTGTTCTCCTCTCTTTCTAGTTTTCAAAACATCTTTTAAATCGAATTTTCGTCGTGAAACGAGGGAGAAATCATCGTTTGAAAGTTGCTGTCCAGATTTGTCAAAAACGCGTGTTTGCTTGTTTCTTCGTCGACGACGGCCTCTCGAGATAAAATCTACCATCGATTACGATCCAAGACGGTGTCAACTATACATGTAGGTTGAGGGTGCATCAAATCCTCCTCTTTCTCCCTTTTTATTTCGTTTTATGTTTGTTCTTTTATAGTTCGTTTTTGTTCGTTTATCGTTTTTTTTGTTTATCGATTGTTTAATTAACTATGAAACTAGTTTAGTCCGAGTATGAGTTAAAGTACCACCATGAACACCCGCGTTGACTTGAGATGGGAAAATAAACCGCTACTTCAGTCGGTCGTACACCCCGTCTCATTTACATATCCTCGTGTTCAAGGTAGGGCATAAATAAAACAAATTTCTAACTTCGCTCTTCGCTTTTGACCCCTTTGTTATTTCGGCCAATTCGACACACCTTAGGATCCGTTGTATGTTAGTTTAACCTCTGATTGTTAACATATGACATATTTAGACGACATTAGATTAATTTAATAACCTAATTAGACATGTTAGGTGGCATCGACATAGCTTTAAAAATCGATTAACAATTCTATAACCTAATTGAATACATCTTTCTTTTCACCTAATTTCTCGCTAGTATAAGAGTGCGTGATTAGCACCTTCTTATTAACACTCGATGAGTTAAATTAATTAGCGAACTTGACCTAATTTGATCCCTTTTGAGCCGTGTAGAATACACAATTGCAAGACCTCTTTTCAATCGATCAACGTCGTTTATAACTTGTTTTCTAACTCGTTTTCTAATCCGTTTCGCAACCATTCGATCTAACCAATGAACCTAACCTAGGAACTAGGGTGGCCTTGTCTTGGCCGTGAGGGTGGTCGTGGTTTTGGGCCGTGAGCTTGGCCGTTTTCTTTGTCTTTCTTGCTTCGTTTTTTATACCTTTTGTTCTTCGTTGTTTTGTTGCTTGTAATTTGTAATTTGTTTATCGAGTTGTAATTTTCGAGCTTGTTTTACTTTTATTGAGTCAAAACCTCTTCAAAAAACCTTAGTCTTGTTTGGTTAGACGGTTGTGTCCCAATGCATGTGAGAGCGTAGTAAATCGCATGTTGTTTAAAGCAACATGGCCCGGTTTATGCTAATGCATGCTTTGGTGCGTAGCCCTATGTCTAATTCGATGAGATTAAGTGAAAGCACGCATTACGAGGAGTGACCCAAGGCCGTGTGTCATGTAGGCCGTGAGTCACCCCTTTGTGCACGGTTTTCTAGGCCGAATGGCCGTGTATTGCGTCGTGTGTATAGCGTTGTATTTAGATCGAGTTGTATCTTTAATTTATCGTTGCGTCGGCATGAAATGCCTGGTTTGTAATAGGTAGATCTCAACGGCTCCCCCATTCCCCCTTAAGCCTTGTTTGCTTTGTTTTGTATGTTGATAGATTAATCAACCCACATGCTAAATTACAACTTTGACAAAGTTAGTTTAGTTGCATCTAAAACGACATAGAAATTGTTGTCACATGATAGGGTTAAAACAACGTTTGCATATCATACATCGTAGTAGCTATGACCTTGTTTGAACTCCGACACTTGACTTAGTAGAGGCCGTTATTGACGGGCGGGGTTGGGTGTCCTTATGGGCTTCCCAACACGTACCCTCACCCCTTACTCAAGATCTATGGTTTGTGGATCCGTCTAAATACCATTGGATTACGAGAGTCATTCAAATCGAGTGATATAGGGTACAAGTCTTTATCTTTAATCACTCGTAGTCGATTGGCTTTATGCTTTTCGATGAAAGGTGTAAAGTTGACTTGAACGGTTCCAAGTTCCCAAAAAACTTGGTGGCGACTCTAATTTGTCTTAATTCGATTCGAAAGAACCTCGAGTCGATTATGCCTAGTGTGGATCCCGCGGACGCAGTTCCCGAGGGCCTTGTCCACACCTGGCTATCTTCTTTGCTGCTGAACTGGTCAAGCCACAAATTTCCGATCCACCAGATTTGAATTTTATTTCATAAATTAGGGGTGGTGGAGGAAGGTTGCGGTCCTACTTTTGCTCCTGGTTCTCCTTGCTTTGATCTCCATTTCCGCCCTTTGTTCTGATCAGGTCCTTTAGGTATCCGGATTTCAACAGGTAGGCCACTTCTATCCTCAGGGCGAAGCAATCATCCGTTGTATGTCCAATGTCCATGTGGAATTCACACCAGTTGGAGTTGTCTCTCCCAGGGTTGGGATTTTCCACCTTCCTAGGCCATCTAACTGCTGGTCCCATGTTATCAAGTCGCTGGATCAAGCCTATAATATCAACACTGAAGTTATGTTTGAAAATAGGTGGGAAAACTTTAGCCTTACCTTGATACTCATATGCCAGGTTGACTTCTGAATGGTCTGGCCTGGAATATAGAGTAGGTCTGTAATTGTTTCCTTTGTTGCTCTTCCTAGTGCTCTTTTCATAGTCTTTTGATCCACTCGAGGATCCAACATTGTAGCTTTTGTCTTCTTCCAGCCTGATATATGCAAGAGTCTTGGTGTCACGGTCCGAAACTTTGAGTCGGGGCATGACGCGCACCCTTATCTAAACACTCGACAAGAATGCAAGCGAGAGCATCAAACACTAGTGTTTGTCAAGCACTAGTGCATTCGTAATCGGTCTCGGGTTGTGGGTGTCAGAATCCTAGTCTCGATCGACACACACGGACTTGTAAGTGAAGTGAAGGCAAGAGTTGTTCACAAGAAAGCAACAACAAGCAATAAGAAGGTAACTTGGTGGGAAGTAGATTTTGATTGACTAGTTGTAACACCCCCATACTCCAAGTGCCTTACCAGGACCACTCAGGTATGAAGACATTACCATCTCGGTTACCCGAGGCAATGATAATCAAACAACAATAAAGAAACAACGTTTATTATAAATAATTTAGCGAATAGTTACAATCCTTAAAACCAAACCAAAAGTATGATACATTATTTCAAAATGACTGTTCTAACTGAAATGTAAATAAACTAAAGGCTACAGCGGAAGACTCCTATCATCATGTCGTGGCATCCCAGCTATCCCAGTACTCATCTCAATACCTGCTCAATATCTGCTCACCATCCCCGAATGGATCACCGCAGGTTTACAAAACAACACCGGGGTCAGTACTAATCACACAATCAATATAGATAACAATAATAAGATAAACAGACAGCTGAACTGTCACACACACACACACACCCCCAACCAATTCTCATCACCTCAATCCTGACTGTCCACTGGACCAGCCCTGCCAGTGGGGGACCGCAGCCGTACCCACCAAATCCCCGCTCCACATAGTGAGCGATAACCCTGTCCATTAATGTGCACATCCCTTCTGTGGCGGGTTCCACAGAAGGCGAAACTAGGGCGTGAAGCCACTCCCGCAAGTGACCCCACTCAGCCGAGAACGCATCTCGAGAACCATCAACAGCAATCACAACCACAAACACAGTATAATCATAATATCAAACAACCAAATACAACACATCACCAATATCCCATTATGGGACTAATACTGAGTAGGAAATCCTACCTGGTATGCACACAATCAGACGGTCTCTACTGCTGAGTCAAAAAGCCTCTTCTATGAACCTTCCTCCTATCATATAACACATAGAGGCTACACATCACATACTACACATAAAAACCCCCAATATCTAAATTAGGGTTTAACCAACTCAAGGGAAAAACAATAAAAAGGGTACGTAGATCTTACCCTCGACGCAAGGAACTCAACGATACGAATAACGACAAGAACTGACCGTTTGAACTCCGGGAATTGCTAAGAATGCGATTAGGAAGATGAACTTGTTGCTTTCTCTCTTAAACAGGGTTTTAGGTTTTGTAAAAGTGATTTAAAACAATGACGACGATACTTAAATACCTTAATCGCATAATTAACAAAACCCGAGAAAACTCCCCGTAAAACCGGACACTCGATCGAGTACCCAAGGTACTCGATCGAGTACTCCCTACTCGATCGAGTACCCCACTACTCGATCGAGTACCCAACAGTCGAAACTATTTTATTTTCGCAACTTGCCCTTACTCGACAGAGTAAGGGCTACTCGATAGGGTACCCCAAGACTTATAAATACGGAGTATTACAGTCTTCCCTCCTTAAAAGGAACTTCGTCCCCGAAGTTCAAACCACTACTAACCAAAAGAACTCCCACAACATTCCCGACTCAAAAGCCAAACAAAATTCAACATAAAACATGATACTAACCCAACTCATCCCGACAAACATCCCGACACAAAATATAAAAGGGGTATAAAACTCTTAAAAACTGCTCGCGATCATCTCCTACCCCCCTAAAAGAAACAAGGTTACGTCCCCGTAACCAAACATACCTGATCAAAAAGGAAAGGGTAACGCTCTTTCATAGCTTCCTCTGGCTCCCATGTAGCTTCCTCGGTCTCGTGGTTAGACCACATGATCTTAAGCAAAACTGTCTCACCACTCCTAGTCTTTCTAACCTTTCGGTCTAGAATCTGCTTAGCCACCTCAAGATATGATAAGGACTCATCTAGCTCTAAGCTCTCTACCTCTAACACATGTGACGGGTCACTCACATACTTCCGCAGCTGCGATACATGAAACACATTATGCACTCTCTCTAGTGCAACTGGTAAAGCCAGGCGATAAGCAACTTCCCCAACTCGCTCTAAGATCTCATAAGGCCCTATAAACTTCTGACTTAGCTTGCCTTTCTTCCCAAATCTCATAACCCCACGCATAGGAGACACTTTCAAAAGAACCTTGTCCCCAACTTGAAACTCTATGTCCCGACGATGTAGATCTGCATAACTCTTTTGTCGATCTGGGTCGCTTCGCTCTCATCCGTTCCCCGATCATCTTAATCTGTTCCACCATCTCATGCACCATCTCTGGTCCTAAAACCACTTTGCCTCAAGACTATCGTCCCAACAGATTGGACTTCTACACCTCCTCCCATACAAAGCCTCAAACGGTGCCATACCTATACTGGTGTGATAACTGTTATTGTAAGAAAATTCTATCAAGTCCAGCCTCTGCTCCCAGCTACCACCAAAATCCATCACACAAGTTCGCAACATATCCTCAAGAGTCTTGACTGTTCTCTCAGTCTGCCCGTCTGTCGCAGGATGAAATGCTGTACTCATTTTCAAAGTTGTTCCCAACGATTCCTGCAACTCCTTCCAAAACCTCGATATAAACCTCGCATCTCTGTCAGACACTATGTCCTTAGGGACTCCATGTAACTTAAGCACGTTCTTTTGATAGGCCATAGCCAATTGTGCCTTAGTCCATGTATCTTTCATTGGAACAAAGTGAGCTGACTTTGCCAGACGATCCACTATCACCCAAATCATGTTGTTACCTTGTTGACTCTTTGGCAAACCCACAATGAAATCCATGGAAATGGATTCCCACTTCCACTCAGGCACCTCTAAAGACTGAATCTTACCTTGTGGTCGTCGCTGTTCCCCTTTAACTCTCTGGCATGTCAAACAACGGGACACATACTCAGCTGTCTCTTTCTTCATCCCAGGCCACCAAAACATTTTCTTCAAATCCTTGTTTAGCTTGTCTCCACCTGGATGAACTGAATATGGTGTGCAATGCGCCTCTGTTATGATAGTCTTCTTCAACTCCTCGTCATTAGGAACACACCACCTACCATCAAACCTCAAGCTACCATCTGTATGAATAGAAAACCGGGACACTGTCCCTTTCTCTACTCCAGCTCTCCACTCCACTATCTTAGGATCCAAAGCCTGCTTATCCCGAATATCATCATAAAACTCATGATGTACTGTCATATCACCCATGGCATCTCCTTTCTGCATCATATGTATCCCAAAACTCGCTACCTCATCCCTCAGCCTCATCAAAGATAGAGCTGTACACAAGGAATGTACACTCTTCCTACTCAAAGCATCAGCAACAACATTGGCCTTCCCTTCATGGTAGATAATTTCCATGTCGTAATCGCCAATCAGCTCCATCCACCTCCTTTATCTCATGTTCAACTCCTTCTGCGTGAAGATGTACTTGAGACTCTTGTGATCAGAAAATACCTTAAAGATTGCTCCATAAAGGTAATGTCTCCAAATCTTGAGAGCAAACACTATGCACCCAACTCCAGATCATGAGTAGGGTAGTTCTCCTCATAAGGCTTCAATTGCCTAGAAGCATAGGCAATCACTTTGCCATTCTGCATCAACACACATCCCAGCCCATTCTTCGAGGCATCTGTATAAACCTCAAAGTTCTCGGTCCCTTCGGGCAATGCTAAGACAGGAGCTGTGGTCAAACGCTCCTTTAATGTTTGGAACGCCGTCTCAAAACTCTCATCCCAACGAAACCTGTTCTCTTTCCTCATCAACGCTGCCATCGGTCTAGCTATCTTGGAGAAATCTTTCACGAACCGTCTGTAGTATCCAGCTAAACCTAAGAAACTCCTAACCTCAGCAACATTCTTCGGTGCTTCCCACTTTGTCACTGCCTCAATCTTCGCCGGATCCACAGCTACCCCATCTTTAGAGATCACATGCCCCGGAAAAGCCACTTTCTCTAACTGAACTCACACTTGGACAGTTTAGCGTACAACTCATGATCCCTCAAAGTCTGCAACACGATCCTCAGATGCTCCTCATGCTCCTCCTTAGTCTTAGAGTAGACTAAGATATCATCGATAAACACTACTACAAACTGGTCCAAGAACTGTCTGAAGATTCTATTCATCAAATCCATAAACACTGCCGGCGCATTAGACAACCCAAACGGCATCACCACATACTCATAATGGCCATACCTTGACGTGAAAGCCGTCTTTGGTATGTCCACCTCTCTAATCTTCACCTGATGGTACCCCGACCTCAAATCAATCTTAGAAAAGATCACACCGCTCAACCGATCAAACAGGTCATCTATCCTTGGCAAAGGATACTTGTTCTTTATCGTCACACGGTTCGGCTCCACCGTAATCTATGCATAACCTCAAACTCCCATCTTTCTTCTTCACGAAAAGAACTGGTGCTCCCCACGGCGATACACTTGGTCTAATGTATCCCTTCTCTATCAGATCATCCAACTGTTTCCTAAGTTCCTCCATCTCCTTAGGACCCATACGGTACGGTGCCTTAGAGATTGGCCCCGTCCCTGGCTTCAACTCAACGGTGAAATCTATCTCCCTCTTCGGTGGCAACCCCGGAATCTCCTCTGGAAAAACATCTGCAAACTCCCCCACCACTGGTATCTCATCAACTGTCGGACTCTCTATCCGATCATTTCTCACATGGCACAAGATCGAGGACATCCCTTCCTCGATAAGACTTCAAGGTAGCAATGCAATCAACTTAACTTTGGGTTTGACTAGAAACCCACGATAAGACACACTAACACCCTTAGGACCTCTTAAAGACACTTTCTTTTGATGACAATCTATCTTAGCTTTATACTTTCCTAACCAATCCATCCCAACTATCATCTCAAAATCATTAAAAGGAAACTCTAGCAAGTCTACAGAGAAATCAACTTGCCCAACTATCAAAGATACATCCCTGAACAATCTCCCACACGATACGGACTCACCCGAAGGTATGAAAACTTGCTCACTAACGACTCGTATACTCTCAAACCCAACCGTTTTACATGACTCGAAGACACAAACGATCGAGAAGCCCCGAATCAAACAAAACAAAGGTAGGAATACCATTAACAAGGAATGTACCGGTGATAACGTGCGCATCTTCCTCATTGCTTTCTTCTCCATCATGAATAACTTGCCATCGGTCTTCGCCCACCTCCTCGGGACAAGGTTTACGATGCGGTCGGCTTAGCACCCGACCCTTGATTGTTGTTGTTGTTGTTCGCTGGTGTTTTCTCGATAAGAATTACCGCCGTTGCGGTTGCCTCCACTCGGTAACTCGACTCCCCGGTTTGGCCATGATCCAGCCGGTCATTTTGCTCGCGAAGCTCGCGCGAGTCTCGGAAAGATCTCGGTGCACTTGTGCACTCATGTCTCTTGTGGCCTACACCACCACAGCTATAGCGGGTAACTCCCCAACTATTACTCACACTTCCACGCCACGCCCAAAGGAAGCCCCACACTAAACCCGGACCCGGAAGAAAATCCCTTGGACGATTGTGGTTGCCTTTCTTGTGATTAGATTGGCCACCACCCTCGCTCTCGGACTTCCTCTTCTCACCACCTAACCTCTCCTGAGCCATCTCCACCAACCTCTCAGCTCTCCCGGCTCTCTCATAAGCTTCCTTAACATCTGTAAGGATTCCCACGGGTAACTTATCCATAATCTTAGGGGTCAACCCCTCTCAAACCTCAATGCCGATTCTCCTCACTCAAACCCATATCCTCGGATACCTCGACTTCTCATTGAACACTGTAGTACTCGAAATGGCACGTACATCTCGTGAGTCATCTTAAAACCATCAAACTCTTCTCTCATCTTACTCCTCACATGTTCCGGTACAAACTCCTTCCTCACAACCCTACGAAACTCCTCCCAAGGTATAGCGGTAAGCCTTGGTTTGTATATATCTCCTTAGCACTCACTTTCACCGAATCCCACCACTTGCCTGCCTCCCTCGATTGAACGCGGCTGTTCCACTCTCATCTCATCAGGACAATGAACCAAGTCTAAAATGTTCTCCATCTCTCTCGACCTAACTATCAAGAAGGTTAGGTTCCCCAACCCCCTTGTATTCTTTCGGGTTAAACCTCGCAATGTAAAGGCTGATTTTTGAATGATCAACCTCCTTCTCCTTATCCTTATTCTTGTCCTCATTCACTTTCTTTAGGGTCTCGGTAAGAGCATCCTGGTGCTCTAACATCTTAACGATGTCATCCACGGTCATAAGCTCGGCTCTCGCATACAAAGCGTTTCTCTTGGGCGGCATCTTGAAACTATACATATATAAGAAAGGGTAGATATGAACATACGTACTAAACCTCAAAACACGAAAACACGCCACCCAGAACTCACTCGATCGAGTTCCCAAACACACTCGATCGAGTAACGGGCTACTCGATCGAGTGCCCCACGTACTCGATCGAGTACCCAAACTTCGACCCCAAACGGACCTTCGATCTCTTACCTACTCGATCGAGTATCTAGGCTACTCGATCGAGTGACCCCCTACTTGATCGAGTACCCATAGTTACTCGATCGAGTGCCCCAAAACTCGATTCTGGACTCAAAATCGCCAAAAACCCACCCGATCGAGTCAGTCCCACTCGATCGAGTAACACTAATTCATAAAAGCTACCCGCATGCTACGTCATATGCTAACATGCTAAACTTTATAAAACCACATTATATCATAACTAAACATGCTACGCATCTTTTCATACGACCTACGAGATCACTTCATCATATTATTAAAGGCCACATCGTAAATCATCCAACATGTTATCATTTCATCAACAATTCCCACATATCACCATTTTCTTTCACATGCTCAACTTTCTACTTCAACACCCAACAATTAACACATTCTATCACATCCGTACACAAGTTAACCAACCACACATACGACTCGACAAACACTTCCCCCATGTGATCGGTTCAAAGTTGTAGGGCGACCCCTGCGACTTTAGGACGTCTCCCAAGCCTTTGCACTAGCTCCTACAACTTTCAGCCCGGGTTCATTTTAATTGACTCCCTATGTTCATTAAGTTCATTGGTTACAGGTTTCAGGATCGTCGCTCTGATACCATTTGTAACACCCCCATACTCCAAGTGCCTTACCAGGACCACTCAGGTATGAAGACATTACCATCTCGGTTACCCGAGGCAATGATAATCAAACAACAATAAAGAAACAACGTTTATTATAAATAATTTAGCGAATAGTTACAATCCTCAAAACCAAACCAAAAGTATGATACATTATTTCAAAATGACTGTTCTAACTGAAATGTAAATAAACTAAAGGCTACAAATAAGACTCCTATCATCATGTCGTGGCATCCATCTATCCCGTACTCATCTCAATACCTGCTCAATATCTGCTCACCATCCCCGAATGGATCACCGCAGTTTACAAAACAACACCGGGTCGATGACTAATCACACAATCAATATAGATAACAATAATAAGATAAACAGACAAACTGAACCACACACACACACACACACACACCACCAACCAATTCTCATCACCTCAATCCCGATCGTCCACTGGACCCATTACCGCTGGGGGGGACCGCACCGTACCCACCAAATCCCCGCTCCACATAGTGAGCGATAACCCCGTCCATTAATGTGCACATCCCTTACGTGGCGGGTTCCACGAAAAGCGAAACTAGGGCGTGAAGCCACTCCCGCAAGTGACCCCACTCAACCGAGAACGCATCTCGAGAACCATCAACAACAATCACAACCACAAACACAAGATAATCATAATATCAAACAACCAAATACAACACATCACCAATATCCCATTATGGGACTAATGCGAGTAGGAAATCCTACCTGGTATGCACACAATCGAGACGGTCTCTCTCTGCGAGTCAAAAGCCTTCTATGAACCCTCCTCCTATCATATAACACATAGAGGCTACACATCACATACTACACATAAAAACCCCCAATCTCTAAATTAGGGTTTAACCAACTCAAGGGAAAAACAATAAAAGGGTACGTAGATCTTACCCTCGACGCAAGGAACTCAACGATATGAATAACGACAAGAACCGACCGTCGAACTCCGGAATTGCTAAGAATGCGATTAGGAAGATGAACTTGTTGCTTTCTCTCTTAAACAGGGTTTTAGGTTTTGTAAAAGTGATTTAAAACAATGACGACGATACTTAAATACCTTAATCGCATAATTAACAAAACCCGAGAAAACTCCCCGTAAAACCGGACACTCGATCGAGTACCCAAGGTACTCGATCGAGTACCCCCTTACTCGATCGAGTACCCCAGCTACTCGATCGAGTACCCAACAGGTCAGAAACTATTTTATTTCGCAACTTGCCCTTACTCGACAGAGTAAGGGCTACTCGATAGAGTACCCCAAGACTTATAAATACGGAGTATTACACTAGTACTCTCCAAAGAGGGAAATTTGATAGTTACATCCTGGTAGCAGGAAACATTGAAAGTGTAGAATAGCGATATACCTATTTATGGAAAGAAAAAGCTATGCTAACTATGCTAAACTAGGAAAGTATTTACTAAAAATATACAAGAGGAAATGAAACTACATAGCATAAATAAACCTAAGGGTTCGAAGTGTGTGGATCGTCACACTCTCCCCCACCTAATCTGTTTCCGTCCTCGGCAACGCTGGAACTCTTCAAGTCTTCAAGTCTTCAAGGCTGGATTAGTCAGCTGATGTTGTTGGAAGTTGATTGGAACAAATGTTGGCCCGCTTGCTCTTGTTGCGGGTTGGATCTTCAGGATCTGGATGGTACGGCTTTAAGCAGCTCACATGGGAGACCGGGTGACACTTTATCCCGGCAGGGCAGTCAAGCTTGTAAGCAACTTCCCCAATCCGCTTGATCATTTGGATGGGGCCTTCATACTTTCGCACCAGCCGCTTGTTTCTTCCTCTAAGAAATCTCATCTACTCCTTAGTCAACTTCACCATGACTATGTCGCCTACCTTGAACGCTCTTGGCCTCCGGTTCTCATCTGCCCACTTCTTCATGCGGCGGGACGCCTTCTCCAAGTAAGCGCGAGCAATCTCAGCATTGACATTCCATTCTTTAGCAAACTCGTGAGCTTTCTTCGTCCGGCTACCATAAAAATCTGCAACTGTGGGAGGCAATAATGGTTGTTGACCTGTGATAAGCTCAAACGGGCTCTTGTTAGAAGAGGAGCTCATTTAAACATTAAAACAGAACTGGGAAACATCTAGGAGGCGCACCCACTACATCTGGGTTGCGCCCACAAAATGTCTCAAGTACTCTTCCAACATGCTATTGAATCTTTCCGTCTGGCCATCTGTTTGAGAATGGTAACTTGAGGACATCCGAAGTTTAGAGCCCAGGAGCTGGAACAACTGTGACACCCCGCAATAAAGCGGAAAATATAACTTATAAAATTAAGCGGAAATTAGGAAATTTTTAAAACTTTTAAAGTTTAAAACGCGGGTTCATTGAAACCTAAAACATAAATAGAGAATGCGGAAATAAATATTTAAATTATACAAACGTGATAGTCAAGGTGAGGGAAAATATATCCCTCGAATGATAAATGATAAAAGGTGAGTCTAAGAAATTCTACTAAACCGACTACTAGTCCAAGGTGCTCGCTAGCTCACACGTCTAAACCCAACGAATGCATCTTCACAAACCTGTCATTCATGTAAACATGGAAGCCACAGTCAGTGGGGAGTAACTCAGGGTTCTCCCAGCCACATTATGTTAAAATAAACGTAACAAGGAATTCAGTTAAGCAAGGCGTAGAAATTAATGGTAAGCAACGTGAATGAATAAATGCCATTGAATAAAACTTGCCAATTGAATAAAAATAATTAAAGTGACTAATATTAGAAAAACATAAATTCGTCTAATTATGTGTGACATTTGAATAAGAAAAGACGAGTAACTGTTAAATAATTGTGGACACGCATCCCAAGTAAAAATGACATATGCAACCATCCATAATGCAAGACATTTACCACTCTTAGACTATAATTTCCCCGGGTAGGACTACGATAATAATATGGTCCTAGTCTAATCTGCAGATTCTCGGGTGTACATCCCGATTCGACGTGCGCCAGCACAACACGCACCCAAGACTCGACTACTAATGGAGACCGAGTACCCCAATCGCCAGAACAGCACGAAAGTGGCAGAAAGACTAAAATACAGCTCACTTGCCAGAACAACACAAGTGGCCAAAAGCCGTACTTGTAACACCCCCATACTCCAAGTGCCTTACCAGGACCACTCAGGTATAAGGATGCTACCATCTCGGTTACCCGAGGCAATGATAATCATCAGACAATAACGAAACAACATTTAAATGGTAATACTTTAGTGAAAGGTTACAATCCAAAACCAAATCCAAAATACGAATACAAGTTCTCAAACCAACTGTCTAATCAGCTAACAGAAATGTTTATTAAACTACTAAGCTACAACGGAAGACTTCTATCATCAGACGGTGGCACATCCCAGCTATCCAAGTAACTCGACTCATACCAGCTCAATAAGTGCTCACCATCCCCGAATGGATCACCACAGTTTTTAAAACATAAAACGGGGTCAGTACTAATCACACAATTTATATAAACCAACGGAACAGAAAACAATACAGCTGATAACAATCACAATACAACAATCAATCAACAACCATCATAATACCAATACGATAATAATCAACAATTACACAACACCAACAATGCATTATGGGACCAATACTGAGTAGGGAAACCCTACCTGGAAAGCACAACACAATCAGACGGTCTCACAGCTAATATAAAAAAGCTTCCTCTACGAATCCTCCTCCTAACATACAAACATATAATCACTACCAATCACAAAATACAACAAAACCCCCAAATCCCAATATTAGGGTTTAACCAACTTTAACGAAATACTATAAAAACGGTACATAGATCTTACCCTCGACGCAAGGATTACAACGATATAAAGAAAGATAAAATCCGACCTTCCAAGCTCCGAGATTTGCCAACAATGCGATTGATGTGAAGAACGTAGTTTGATTTCTCTTTTTGAAAGTAATTAGGTTTTAAAAGTGTTTAAAGAAAAGTGACGGAAGTTATTATATACTTAATGGCATTATTAACAAAACCTGAGAAATCATCCCCCGTAAACCGGCTACTCGATCGAGTAGCTGAGGTACTCGATCGAGTGCCCCCTTACTCGATCGAGTATCTACGTTACTCGATCCAGTACCCAACATGTCAGAAACTATTTTTAAGACGCCACACACCCTTACTCGACAGAGTAAGGCCTACTCGATAGAGTACCCAGAGACTCATAAATCCGTAGTATTACAGTCTTCCCTCCTTAAAAAGAACTTCGTCCCCGAAGTTCAAGCCACAACAAAACAAAGACACACACTACAACACTCCCGACTCAACAACCAAAACAAAACTCATAAAACATGTTACTAACCCAAACTCAACCCGACCCAACGACAACAACCATACCGACACAACATAAAAAGGGTATAAAAACTATTAAAAACTCTTTGCGATTATCTCCTACCCCCCTAAAAGAAACAAGGTTACGTCCCCGTAGCCATACATACCTGATCAAAAAGGAAAGGGTAACGCTCTCTCATGGCCTCCTCTGCCTCCCATGTAGCTTCCTCAGTCTCGTGGTTAGACCAAAGAATCTTAAGCAAAACTGTCTCACCACTCCTAGTCTTCCTAACCTTCCGGTCAAGAATCTGCTTAGGTACCTCAAGATATGATAAGGACTCATCTAGCTCTAAGCTCTCTGCCTTTAACACATGTGATGGGTCACTCACATACTTCCGCAGCTGAGATACATAAAACACATTATGCACTCTCTCTAACGCTGCTGGTAAAGCCAGACGATATGCAACCTCTCCAACCCGCTTTAAGATCTCACAAGGTCCGATGAACTTCTGACTCAGCTTGCCTTTCTTCCCAAATCTTATAACCCCACGCATAGGAGACACTTTCAGAAGAACCTTGTCCCCAGCCTGAAAATCTATATCCCGGCGATGTAGATCTGCATAACTCTTTTGCCTATCCTGAGCTGCTCTCATCCGTTTCCTGATCATCTTAATCTGTTCAACCATCTCATGTACCATCTCTGATCCTAGAACCACTGCCTCAGCACTGTCGTCCCAACAAATCGGACTCCTAAATCTTCTCCCATATAAAGCCTCAAACGGTGCCATGCCAATACTAGTGTGATAGCTGTTGTTGTAAGAAAACTCTATCAAATCCAACCTCTGTTCCCAGCTACCACCAAAGTCCATCACACAAGCTCGTAACATATCCTCAAGAGTCTTGATCGTTCTCTCGGTCGACCGTCACGTCGCAGGATGAAATGCTGTACTCATCTTTAAAGTTGTTCCCAAAGATTCCTGCAACTCTTTCCAAAACCTTGAGATAAATCTCGCATCTCTGTCAGATACTATGTCCTTAGGGACTCCATGTAACTTAAGCACATTCTTCCGATAAGCCATAGCTAATTGTGCTTTAGTCCATGTATCTTTCATTGGCACAAAGTGAGCTGACTTGGTCAGTCGATCAACTATTACCCATATCATGTTGTTACCCTGTTGACTCTTTGGCAAACCCACGATAAAATCCATAGAAATGGATTCCCACTTCCACTCAGGTACCTCTAAAGACTGAATCTTACCTTGTGGTCGTCGCTGTTCCCCTTTAACTCTCTGGCATGTCAAACAACGGGCCACAAACTCAGCTGTTTCTTTCTTCATCCTAGGCCACCAAAACGTGTTCTTCAAGTCCTTGTACAGCTTGTCACCACCTGGATGTACTGAATATGGTGTACAATGTGCCTCTGTCATGATAGTCTTTTTCAGCTCCTCATTATTAGGGACACACCACCTACCATCGAACCTCAAACTACCATCTGTATGAATAGAGAATCGAGACACTGTCCCTTTCTCTACTCCAGCTCTCCACTCAACCATCTTAGGATCCAACGCCTGTTTACCTCGAATATCATCATAAAGATCAGGTTGTACTGTCAAATCTCCCACGGCATCCCCTCTCTGCATCATATGTATCCCAAACCTCCCTACCTCATCTCTCAACCTCATCAAAGATAGAGCTGTACACAAAGAATGTACACTCATCCTACTCAAAGCATCTGCAACAACATTGGCTTTCCCTTCATGGTAGATAATATCCATGTCATAGTCGCCAATCAGCTCCATCCACCTCCTCTGTCTCATGTTCAACTCCTTTTGAGTTAAGATGTACGTGAGACTCTTGTGATCCGAAAATACCTTAAAGGTCGCCCCATAAAGGTAATGTCTCCAAATCTTGAGAGCAAACACCACTGCACCCAACTCTAGATCATGTGTAGGGTAGTTCTCCTCATACGGCTTCAATTGCCTAGAAGCATAGGCAATCACCTTACCGTTCTGCATCAACACACATCCCAACCCATTCTTTGAGGCATTTGTATAAACCTCAAAGTTCTCGATCCCTTCAGGCAATGCTAAGATAGGAGCTGTGGTCAAACGCTCCTTTAATGTTTGGAACGCCGTCTCACAACTCTCATCCCAACGAAACCTGTTCTCTTTCCTCATCAAGGCTGTCATTGGTCTAGCTATCTTGGAGAAATCTTTCACGAACCGTCTGTAGTATCTAGTTAAACCCAAGAAACTCGTGATCTCAGCAACATTCTTTGGTGCTTCCCACTTTGTCACTCTCTCAATCTTTGCCGTATCCACAACTACTCCCTCCTTAGAGATCACATGCCCCAGAAAAGCAACTTTCTCTAACCAGAACTCACACTTGGACAGCTTAGCATATAATTCATGCTCCCTCAAAGTCTACAACACAATCCTCAGATGCTCCTCATGTTCCTTCTTAGTCTTGGAGTAGACTAAGATGTCATCGATAAACACCACCACAAACTTGTCCAAAAACTGTCTGAAGATTCTGTTCATCAAATCCATAAACACAGCCGGCGCATTAGATAACCCAAACTGCATCACCACATACTCATAATGACCATACCTCGACTAAAAGCTGTCTTTGGTATGTCCACCTCTCTAATTTTCACCTGATGGTACCCCAACCTCAAATCAATCTTGGAAAAGACTGATGCGCCACTCAACTGATCAAACAGGTCATCTATCCTTGGCAAAGGATACTTGTTCTTCACCGTCACTCGGTTCAGCTCTCTGTAATCTATGCACAACCTCAAACTCCCATCTTTCTTCTTCACAAAAAGAACTAGTGCTCCCCACGGCGATACACTAGGTCTAATGTATCCCTTCTCTATCAGATCATCTAACTGTTTCCTGAGCTCCTCCATCTCTTTAGGATCCATCCGGTACGGTGCCTTAGAGATTGGCCCCGTCCCCGGTTTCAACTCAACTGTGAAATCTATCTCCCTCTTCGGTGGCAACCCCGGAATCTCCTCTGGAAAGACATCTGCAAACTCTCCCACCACTGGTATCTGATCAACTATCGGACTCTCCATCCGGTCATCTCTCACATGGGACAAGATCAAAGGGCATCCCTTCCTCAGATAAGACTTCAAGGTGACAGCTGCAATCAACTTAACTTTGGATTTGACCACAAACCCACGATACGAAACACTAACACCCTTAGGACCTCTCAAAGACACTTTCTTTTGATGACAGTCTATCTTATCTTTGTACTTTCCTAACCAGTCTACAGGTAAATCAACTTGCCCAACTATGATAGACACATCTCTATACAACCTCCCACATGATACAGACTCACCCAAAGGTATAAAAACTTTCTCACTTACAGACTCATATACCCTCAAACCCAACCGTTTAACATGACTCGAAGATACAAACGACTGAGACGCCCCCGAATCAAACAAAACAAAGGTATGAATACCATTAACAAGAAAAGTACCAGTGATAACATGTGCATTATCCTCAGCTGCTTTCTTGTCCATTATGAACAGCTTTCCACTGGTCTTCTGTCCACCTCCCTGGACAAGATCTTGGGCGATGTGGTCGGCTTAGCACCCGACCCCTGGTTGTTGTTGTTGTTCGTAGCTGGTTTCTGATAAGAATTACCGCCATTGCGGTAACCTCCACCCTGATAGCTCTGACTTCCCCGGTTAGACCATGACCCAGACGGTCTATTGCTCGCATAACTCTGTGCAGGTCCCTGAGAATAGCTCCCCCGAGCCGATCCCTGAAAAGCTCCAGGCACACTCGTGCACTCAGGTCTCTGTGGCCTACACCGCCACAACCATAACAGGTCATCCCCCAACTACCACTACCACGCCCAAAGGAAGCCCCAGCACCAAACCCTGACCCAGAAGAAAACCCTCTAGCTTGATTGTGGTTGCCTTTCTTGTGACTAGATTGGCCACCACCCTCACTCTCAGCCTTTCTTTTCTCACCTACTCTCTCCTGAGCCATCTCCACCAACCTCTCAGCTCTCCCAGCCCTCTCACAAGCTTCCGTAACATCAGTAAGGACTCCCACGGGTAGCTTATCCATGATCTTAGGGATCAACCCCCTCTCAAACCTCAGCGCCAGGTTCTCCTCACTGAAACCCATATCCTCAGCATACCTAGGCTTCTCATTGAACTGCTTGTAGTACTCAGCAACTGACATATCAGATGTCATCTTAAACCCATCAAACTACTCTCTCAGCTTACTCCTTACATGTTCCGGTACAAACTCTTTCCTCATAGCCCTCCGAAACTCTACCCAAGGTATAGCAGGTAAGCCCTGGTTCGCATACATCTCCCTAGCACTCACCTTCACCTTATCCCACCACTCGCCAGCTGCTTCCCTCAGGTAGAACGCAGCTTGTTCTACTCTCATCTCATCAGGACAGTGAACCAGGTCTAGTATGTTCTCCATCTCACGATGCCAGTTGTCAAAAAGGTTTGGTTCCCCGGCTCCTTTGTACTCTTTTGTGTTAAACCTCGCTATATAAAGGCTGATCTTAGAGTGATCAACCTCCTTGTCCTTTCCCACTTTCTTTAAGGCCTCTGTAAGAGCATCCTGATGCTCCAACATCTTAACGATATCATCTATGTTCATGGTCTCAGCTCTCGCATACAAAGCGTTTCTCTTGGGCGGCATCTTGAAACTATATAAGAAAGGGTAGATATAAACATACGCACTAAAACCTCAAAACACGAAAGCGGACTGCCCAGAACACACTCGATCGAGTGCCTAAACCTACTCGATCGAGTGCCCAACATACTCGATCGAGTGCCTCGACATCAGACCCCAAACAGACCTTCTGATCTCTAACATACTCGACCGAGTAGCATAGCTACTCGTTCGAGTGACCCCCTACTCGATCGAGTGCCCTATGTACTCGATCGAGTACCCAAAAACCACGATTCTGGTTGTAAAAACGTCAAATACCCACTCGATCGAGTTAGACCCACTCGACCGATTATCTCAACTACTCGATCGAGTACCCCTTTACTCGATCGAGTCATGCTGACTCGTATGTACTACCCGCATGTTATCTCACATATCCCAACATATATGCAACTTTATAAACTCGACATATAATATAGTTAAGCATGTTTAATCCTACCAAGCGTTTCATATGATCAACAAAACAACTATATCATATTATCAAACGCCACATAGTAAACATCCAACATGCTTCTTGTTCAAATAACAGTTCTATATACTTCACCAACCTTTCATTTACGATCTCAACTTCTACTCCAAACATCCAACAATTACAACATACATCATCACATCCACATACAAGCTAACAAACATCACATTCGACCTTGACACATACCCTCCATGTGACCGGTTCAAAATTGTAGGGTGAGTTCGCGACTTTAGGACGTCTCCCAAGCCTTTGCATTAGCTCCTACAACCTTTACCCCGGGTTCATTTTAATTGACTCCCTATGTTCATTAGATTCATTGGTTACAGGTTTCAGGATCGTCGCTCTGATACCATTTTGTAACACCCCCATACTCCAAGTGCCTTACAAGGACAACTCAGGTATAAGGATGCTACCATCTCGGTTACCCGAGGCAATGATAATCATCAGACAATAACGAAACAACATTTAAATGGTAATACTTTAGTGAAAGGTTACAATCCAAAACCAAATCCAAAATACGAATACAAGTTCTCAAACCAACTGTCTAATCAGCTATTTGAAATGTTTATTAAACTACTAAGCTACAGCGGAAGACTTCTATCATCAGACGGTGGCACATCCCAGCTATCCCAGTAACTCGACTCACACCTGCCCAATAAGTGCTCACCATCCCCGAATGGATCACCACAGTTTTTAAAACATAAAACGGGGTCAGTACTAATCACACAACTCATATAACCAACAATACAGTAAACAACACAGCTCAAACAGTCACACACAATCACCCACTCCAATCAATCTCCGTCACCGACTGTCCACTAGACCAGCCCTGCCAGTGGGGGACCGCAACCGTACCCACCAAATCCCCGCTCATCATACTGAGCGATAACCCTGTCCCATTAATGTACACATCCCCTCCTGTGGCGGGTTCCACGGAGGGCGAAACTAGGGCGTGAAGCCACTCCCGCAAGTGACTCCACTCAACCGAGAACGCATCTCGAGAACCAGAGACAAACAATCACAACCATCATACAACAATCAATCAACAACCGTCATAATACCAATACGATAATAATCAACAATTACACAACACCAACAATGCATTATGGGACTAATACTGAGTAGGGAAACCCTACCTGGAAAGCACAACATAATCAGACGGTCTCACAACTGATATCAAAAAGCTTCCTCTACGAATCCTCCTTCTAACATACAAACATATAATCACTACCAATCACAAAATACAACAAAACCCCCAAATTCCAATATTAGGGTTTAACCAACTTTAACGAAATACTATAAAAACGGTACATAGATCTTACCCTCGACGCAAGGATTACAACGATATAAAGAAAGGTAAAATCCGACCTTCCAAGCTCCGGGATTTGCCAACAATTCGATTGATGTGAAGAACGTAGTTTGATTTCTCTTTTTGAAAGTAATTAGGTTTTAAAAGTGTTTAAAGAAAAGTGACGGAAGTTATTATATACTTAATCGCATTATTAACAAAACCCGAGAAATCATCCCCCGTAAACCGGCTACTCGATCGAGTAGCTGAGGTACTCGATCGAGTGCCCCCTTACTCGATCGAGTATCTACGTTACTCGATCGAGTACCCAACAGGTCAGAAACTATTTTTAAGACGCCACACACCCTTACTCGACAGAGTTAGGGCTACTCGATAGAGTACCCAGAGACTCATAAATCCGTAGTATTACAGTACTTGCCAGAACAGCACAAGTAGGTCAAACCCGTACTTGCCAGAACAGCACAAGTAGGGCGTAAATGTAAGTCAAGCAAAAGGTATAACAAAATGACAAATTTACATGGATACGACCCAATTTAATTAATCATGTAGAATAAATCATACGTACTTGAAGCGTGATAAATAAATGAAAAAGAGCAAGTAATAACTCGTACATGGAGTATTCCACGTCATTTCATACTTTTATAACGAGGACAACCATTTTATTTCATATAACTAAGCCATTTGAACAAAATGAAAACAAGTGGGATGAGCAATTGTATTATGTAAAACATGAGGTGAAACGTAAATAATCACAAGTGAGCCATTCATAAGCATATACCGTAATATACGAGTGACCCAATAACTACAAGGCATGTTCAAAGCTTAACATAGGATATGATAAGGCATAGAACAAAGTAGGAAATACGGTCGCGGGCTACACAAAAGACGAGCTGGACACACACGGACTAAAGCTGTGCTGCCCAGTCGGCCTTTTCCCCCTACCCCCGCCCAAACCTAGCCTGGCCACTGTCCATAACAGGGCTGGCAGGTTCCTGCACAAGAAAATGCAGCAGCAGCAGCACACAGTACAACAGTGTTCGAACAGAACCCCAAAATAACACGCAGCATTCAGAAAAAAAACCAGAAATCCTCCTTCTGTCCAGCCGTCTTGGGACGGTTTTCTAGGCCAAACCGAGGCGGATTTTAAAGACCCTAAACCCAACATGTACATGTACTTGAGACAATAGAAAGAAAGTTGGTTCACTTTAGCATAAAGAAACCCGTCAAAACAGCCCAACAAAAACTCATTTTCATGGTTCAAAAAGCTCATTTGTGACCGTCTTAAGACAAAATTTTAAGCATGATAAGAGTGAAATTTCTCACATACAACCAACCCATTATATACATGGATATAAACATGTGACAGAAATTGAATAATTGGGTCAAAGAATCCGTGAAATCGACTCAGAAACAGTCCACTAAAGTCATCCATCAACAACCTATGAACATGGCTTTCTAGACAATTTGTGAAGCCGTCTTAAGACAAGTTTTTAAGCATATTACAAGGTGCAATTCACCCAAACAAAAGACTATATTCATTCATGTATATGCACACAAGACATGAGCTATCAAATTGACTCGAACCAACTACCATTTCAACCTAAAAATCACGTCCAAAACTGACCTAATGCAGCCCATATCCACGGTTTTATGTTCAGTTTTGTGTCCGTCTTAAAATGAAATTTTAAGCACGAAAATGATAATATTCATCCAAATAAATTACCCAACATGATTACCCACTTCACCAAGAATCCAAAGGTACCAACGTTTCTCAAAAAGGATAGGTAAAACACGAATAAAACCGTCTCAAAGGACACAACGTGAACTCAGTCAAGACAACAATTTTATGTTATGAAATGGCGTTTGTACATAATGTAACCTTATAACAAGCAAACAACGAAGTTAGGTTCATCAAGTACATACTGTTTAAATCATGAGAACCAATAAATAAAATAATAATAATGGCCATTAAATCAAGCTACTAATCGTTAATTCAAACACAATAATTTCATAGGAGTAAAAAAAGGAAACACATTAAGCACTATAAATTTCGACATAATGTTGAGTAATCCCATCACCGTTGCCTTATTTGCTCAACCACGAACACGGTTCCAGCTCAAAACTACTCCGGGTTGTCTAAGCTTGCACCTAAACACGAAAACGAATGAAATTAGCGAGAGATTCGAGCCTAAAGAAAGACGGCATCCACGATAATGGAGAAAAGCGGGGACCTTTCTTACCTCGAAAGATGGAGAATGAAAAGGGGAAGCTAATGGCGTAAAGATTAGCGAAAATGATTGAGAAACGAGGGAGGGATCTCAGTTTCAAGCTCGAGTAAAAATGGCATCTGTATCTCTGTTTGTATTTATCGGTTACTGTGAAATTGTTGTTGTATTTGCTTATTTTCGAAAAAAAGGAAAGGGAGAAGTCTTAGTTTTTAAGAGGAAAGTTTAATGGTGGTTTACTGTTGATTACAGGTTGTTGATTGAAAAAGAAAGAAGAATGGGGGAGGAAGGACGGGATGGTGGGGGTTTTGGTAATAATAATAATAATAATTAGGAAACTTTAAGTAAGAATAAGAGAATAGATGAGTGTTGTTGATTTATGATTGGCCGAGATTAAAATAGCCTTACATATAAAAATGTGACGGTCTTACTATACGGGAAAAAGTCTCGGGTCTATATTAACTTAAGACGGGAAACTATTATTTGTTGCTATTAAAGCTATCCGACTAAAAATATTTATTTTTATATGAATAAGCTTATAAAAATGTAACTTTTATAAAATCATGTTTAAAATGAAATTAATTAAATTAAATAATTTAAAGATATAAAATAAAGTAATTGAACGGTTAAATAGATTATAAATGTCAAAATGAGAAATTCGCGGGTGTTACAATCACCCCACCTTTCAAAAAGTTTCGTCCTCGAAACTTGAAAGTAGAAAATGTAAGGTTATAAAGATAAAGCCAGACTTTTTGAAATCGGTAACTAAAACATTTAAAGGTTACTCTTCGTGAGAATTAAAATCCTTTCAAAAGTTTCAAGTAGAATTTTTCGGCAGAACCATATTCTCATCAAAGGAACGGAAGTGTTCTCGTTACGTATTCAAGAACATCACATTCCAAATCAAGGATAAGGTCAAAAGGCAAATCATTTGTATAAATCAAAAATCAAAATGCTTTCAAAACATTTATGAAGAGTTTTTAAAAGTATAAGTCTCATTCATGGAACGAAATTGCTCTTGTCGTGTACACAAGAACGCTAACTTTCCAAGTCAAAGACAAATTTAAGACAAAAATCACTCGCTTACAAGCGTAGAACAAGTTATTAAACGTCTCTAATAACGAGTTCTAACATCCTATCAACGTTAAAATCCAAAGAAAAAGTAATAGAGCTCAAATTTTCTTTTGCCAAAACCAAAATAGAGATAAAGGTTTCACTTTTAAAAAAGGGGAGTCAAATTCCTGAAAATATAACATTATACTTTGACAAAGAAATCATAAATAGATCAAAGTTGATAGAAATTGGATGAAATTAAAAGAAATATGGGGTTTAGCAACTCAAAATCATGATAAAGAAGTTTATACTCAAGGAACAAATGGGGAACTAAATCAAAATTTCATTTTCAAACTTTTAAAATAGGTAAAGTTTTGTAAAAGTAACATAAAATTTTAACAACGAATCAAAACTGGTAGCTTGAAAGTTTAGAAGTTGCACAAAAAAGAAAGTAACTTAGACATCATAAATACAAAGTACGCCAAGAGAGTCCAAATTTAACTAACAAAAGAACTATGATGATCTCCCTAGGGGGTAAGAGTCGATGTAAAGTCAACATCGATGTCAAAGATAGAATTTTTATAGGTTACCAGCATCAAATTTAAAGGGGGAGCATGAGGAAGAGAGGTATGAACAGTAACGCTTATGGTCAAAGAAAAAGGGAGACTAGACAACAAGGAAACGCCAGGTACTCAAATCTCAAATAACAACCTCATCCTAAACGGTTCCGAAAGCTTCCTAACAACAAAACTCATAACCACATCACTCCCTAGGATTTCCTCAAAACACTTACGTTACTTCATCCTAAGCTATTCTATGGAACAAGGTACTTCACTATAAATGTGATTTCACCACCCACCAAATCCTCAAACATCCACAAACAACCTCCATGGGATCAAGGTCAAAGCTATACTCATATCTAACTAGTGTCAACTACGAGTTTCTCAAAATGGTACAACCCTCGATCAAAATCCAAATTCAAAAATTCTTTTGCACATTCTATCATCCCCAAGAGATCTTGTTATACTCTCGAAACGTAAAGCATAAATGGTGACATTATCCAAATCACAAGGCAACCACCCAAAACATCTAACTAATCTCAGCTCAACATCTATCGATCCTTACTTATAATCACATCCCAAAGAACTCTGGCTACTAATCCTCATTACCGCAAAGCGAATACTCAAATGTGATTCCAAAACTAACAACAACTCTCGCCTAACATGGTTCTTATGTAATCATCAGAACACTCACAAAAGTATGCTGACTATGCTAACCTCAAGCTCAACTCAACTTCCAAGTAACACTTTCATCATCAATGGCCAACAACGTCCTAGAGGTGTTTCCCTCCAAGCTCTCATCACACTATCTAAGTCTTTCTAACATCACAACCTCTCAAAACAAAGGTTATGGGTCAACCAAGAACAAACTCCACAAAGCCAAATTATCCAACCAAGATTAACATCCCACAAAAGAAAGAGAACTATCTAAAAGGCGTTAAGGGAGGATTAGCAAGGAATAAAGGACAAGTTGAGAGGGTACAAGAGTAACTTCAAAGAAAGAAGAAAAGAGAGCTTAGAAGAAGGATAGACACCAAGAGGTAAAGAATAAGGCAAGGTAGACAAAGAAAGAGGAATATCTTCGAGGAAGAAGAAACATTCTTCAAAGGTTGAACAAATCTTCAGTTTCCGGCACTAGGCACCAAGTCTTGATCGCGACACAGGTAAACTCATGGTTTGTCGATCCAAGGGCACAAAAAAAGTTGACAATCAACAAACGCGTTAGAACCTACCACGAAGCATACACAAAGAGACTACCCACTTAGGTCCTTAATTCTACCCATATCTCATTCATTATTCAAGGTCAAGTTCAATTTAAATTTGGGGTACACGTGTGTGCGTCGGGAGCAACACAGGCTCGGATACCAACTGTGACACCCCGCGATAAAGCGAAAAATATAACTTATAAAATTAAGCGGAAATTAGGAAATTTTTAAAACTTTTAAAGTTTAAAACGCAGGTTCATTGAAACCTAAAGCATAAATAGAGAATGCGGAAATAAAGATTTAAATTATACAAACGTGATAGTCAAGGTGAGGGAAAATATATCTCTCGAATGACAAATGATAAAAGGTGAGTCTAAGAAATTCTACTAAACCGACTACTAGTCCAAGGTGCTCGCTAGCTCACACTTCTAAACCCCACGAATGCATCTTCACAAACCTGTCATTCATGTAAACATGAAAGTCACAGTCAGTGGGGAGTAACTCATGGTTCTCCCAGTCACATTATGTTAAAATAAACGTAACAAGGAATTCAATTAAGCAAGGCGTAGAAAATAATGGTAAGCAACGTGAATGAATAAATACCATTGAATAAAACTTGCCAATTGAATAAAAATAAGTGAAATGACTAATATTAGCAAAACATAAATTCGTCTAATTATGTGTGACATTTGAATAAGAAAAGACGAGTAACTATTAAATAATTGTGGACACGCATCCCAAGTAAAAATGACATATGCAACCATCCATAATGCAAGACATTTACCATTCTTAGACTATAATTTCCCCGGGTAGGACTACGATAATAATACGGTCCTAGTCTAAATCTGCAGATTCTCGGGTGTACATCCCGATTAGACGTGCGCCAGCACAGCATGCACCAAAGACTCGACTACTAATCGAGACCGAGTACCCCAATCGCCAGAACAGCACGAAAGTGGCGGAAAGACGACTAAGATAAAGCTCACTTGCCAGAACATCACAAGTGGCCAAAAACCGTACTTGCAAGAACAGCACAAGTAGGTCAAACCCGTACTTGCCAGAACAGCACAAGTAGGGCGTAAATGTAAGTCAAGCAAAAGGTATAGCAAAATGACAAATTTACATGGATACGACCCAATTTAATTAAACATGTAGAATAAATCATACGTACTTGAAGCGTGATAAATAAATGAAAAAGAGCAAGTAATAACTCGTACATGGAGTATTCCACGTCATTTCATACTTTTATAACGAGGACAACCATTTTATTTCATATAACTAAGCCATTTGAACAAAATGAAAACAAGCGGGATGAGCAATTGCATTATGTAAAACATGAGGTGAAACGTAAATAATCACAAGTGAGCCATTCATAAGCATATACCGTAATATACGAGTGACCCAACAACTACAAGGCATGCTCAAAGCTTAACATAGGATATGAGAAGGCATAGAACAAAGGAGGAAAGACGGTCGTGGGCTACACAAAAGACGAGCTGGACACACACGGACTAAAGCTGTGCTGCCCAGTCGGCCTGTTCCCCCTGCCCCCGCCCAAACCTAGCCTGGCCACTGTCCATAACAGGGCTGGCATGTTCCAGGACAAGAAAATGCAGCAGCAGCACACAGTACAGCAGTATTCGAACAAAACACCAAAATAACACGCAGCATTCAGAAAAAAAACAAGAAATCCTCCTTCTGTCCAGCCGTCTTGGGACGATTTTCTAGGCCAAACCGAGGCGGATTTCACCCGTCCAAAAGACCCCAAACCCAACATGTACATGTACTTGAGACAATAGCGAGAAAGTTGGTTCACTTTAGCATAATGAAACCCGTCAAAACAGCCCAACAAAAACTCATTTTCATGGTTCAAAAAGCTCATTTGTGACCGTCTTAAGACAAAATTTTAAGCATGATAAGAGTGAAATTTTTCACATACAACCAACCCATTATATACATGGATATACACATGTGACAGAAATTGAATAATTGGCTCAAAGAATCCGTGAAATCGACTCAGAAACAGTCCACAAAAGTCATCCATCAACAACCTATATACATGGCTTTCTAGACAATTTGTGAAGCCGTCTTAAGACAAGTTTTTAAGCATGTTATAAGGCGCAATTCACCCAAAAAAAAGACTATATTCATTCATGTATATGCACACAAGACACAAGCTATCAAATTGACTCGAACCAACAACCATTTCAACCTAAAAATCACGTCCAAAACTGACCCAATGCAGCCCATATCCACGGTTTTATGTTCAGTTTTGTGTCCGTCTTAAAATGAAATTTTAAGCACGAAAATGATAATATTCATCCAAACAAATTACCCAACATGATTACCCACTTCACCAAGAATCCAAAGGTACCAACTTTTCTCAAAAGGGATAGGTAAAACACGAATAAAACCGTCTCAAAGGACACCACGTGAACTCAGCCAAGACAACAACTTTATGTTATGAAATGACGTTTGTACATAATGTAACCTCATAACCAGCAAACAACGAAGTTAGGTTCATCCAGTACATACCGTTTAAATCATGAGAACCAATAAATAAAATAATAATAATGGCCATTAAATCAAGCTACTAATCGTTAATTCAAACACAATAATTTTATAGGAGTAAAAAAAGAAACACATTAAGCACTATAAATTTCGACATAATGTCGAGTAATCCCATCACTGTTACCTTATTTCCTCTACCACGAACATGGTTCCAGCTCAAAACTACTCCGGGTTGTCTAATCTTGCACCTAAACACGAAAACGAATGAAATTAACGAGAGATTCGAGCCTAAAGAAAGACGGCAGCCACGATAATGGAGAAAAGCGGGGACCTTTCTTATCTCGAAAGATGGAGAATGAAAAGGGGAAGCTAATGGCGTAAATATTAGCGAAAATGATTGAGAAACGAGGGAGGGATCTCAGTTTCAAGCTCAAGTAAAAATGGTGTATGTATCTCTGTTTGTATTTATCGGTTACTGTGAAATTGTTGTTGTATTTGCTGCTTTTCGAAAAAAAGGAAAGGGAGAAGTCTGAGTTTTTAAGAGAGAAGTTTAATGGTGGTTTACTGTTGATTACATGTTGTTGATTGAAAAAGAAAGAAGTATGGGGGAGGAAGGACGGGATGGTGGGGGTTTTGGTAATAATAATAATAATAATAATTAGGAAACTTTAAGTACGAGGATAAGAGAATAGATGAGTGTTGTTGATTTATGATTGGTCGAGATTAAAATAGCCTCACATATGAAAATGTGACGGTCTTACTATACGGGAAAAAGTCTCGGGTCTATATTAACTTAAGACGGGAAACTATTATTTGTTGCTATTAAAGCTATCCGACTAAAAATATTTATTTTTATATGAATAAGCTTATAAAAATGTAACTTTTATAAAATCATGTTTAAAATGAAATTAATGAAATTAAATAATTTAAAGATATAAAATAAAGTAATTGAACGGTTAAATAAATTATAAATGTCAAAATGAGAAATTTGCGGGTGTTACAACAACTCTCCCCAAAATAGTCCCGTGAAGCGAGAGTCGCGATCACTGACTATACTTTGAGGTAGTCCCCAATATTTCACAACATTCTTGAAGAACATCGCGGCCTTTTCTTCAGTGCTACATGTCTTCGGAAGGGGAATGAATGTGGCATACTTCGAGAAGCGATCCACAACGACAAGGATCACACTGAGAGCCCCTACCTTTGGTAACCCAGATATGAAGTCCATCGAGATACTTTCCCATGGACAAGTTGGTACTGGTAAAGGATTTCATAGCCCCCCCCCCCCCCCCGGCTTCTGTTTCTCTCCCTTGTCTTGCTGGCCGATCAGACAGATCTTTGTGTACTCCATCACATCATCCTTTATCTGCGGCCAGTAGTAGCTTCTCTTCAGTAGGCATAAGGTTCTCTATCACCCCGGATGACCTGCCCACAATGTATCATGGCACTCTTGCAAGAGAATCATTCGTAGCCCTGCCACTTTTGGAACAAAGATCCGATGTCCCTTCGTGAACAAAAGGCCATCCTCCATCCAAAATTTGCGAGTCTTCCCTTCGATGGCTAATTGTTTCAAATTCCTTGCCACCGAGTCCTGGTCGAGGTGCTCTTTCACCTTAGCCTGAATATCGGTCGCCACTGTGGTGGTAGACAAATGAGCAATCGTGTGCAATGTGGCCAAATCACATCTTCGGCTGAGGGCATCAGCGACTCTGTTCGCGGCTCCTGGTCTGTAAGCGAATTCCACATCAAACTCTGCCAACAATTCTTGCCATATAGCTTGTCGGCTGTTCAGCTTGGGCTAAGTCAAGAAGTGAGATGCTGCTGTATTGTCAGTCTTGACAACAAACTTCGATCCCAAGAGATAGTGCCTCTATCCCCGCAAGCCATGAACAATAGCTAGGAGTTCCTTCTCTTGTACCGCATAACGAGTCTCGGCTCCATTAAACATTTTGCTCTCGAAAGCCATTGGGTGACCCTCTTGGAGTAGCACCCCCCCGAGGGCGTAATCAGATGCATCCGTCTCAACTTCAAAAGGCTTCGTGATATCCGGCAACGCCAAGACCGGCTCCTCTACCACCGCTTCCTTCAGCTTCTCAAAGGCCCTCTTCTTGTCGACAGACCACTCCCACTTATTATCCTTCTTCAGCAAGTCGGTGAGCGGGACAGCAATTTTCGATTACGCTCGGATAAATCTTCGATAGTAGTTTGCGAGCCCCAAGAAAGAGCGGAGCTCAGACACACTCCTTGGGGTTCCCCAGTCCTTGATAGCGGCAATCTTCTTTGGATCCATCTTTAGTTTGCCTTTGCCCACTATGTGACCAAGGAAATTCACTTCGGGTTAGGCAAATTCACATTTTTCTCTTTTCACGAATAGGTGGTTCTCTCGTAGCTTCGCGAACACCAACTCCAAGTGTTTTACGTGTTCAGCAAATGAGCGACTATATACAATGATATCGTCCAGATATACCACCACGAATTTGTCCAGGTACTCGTGGAAAACATGGTTCATCAACGTACAAAACGTTGCAGGTGCGTTCGTCAAGCCAAAGGGCATGACCAACCATTCGAAAGACTCATACCTCGTCACACAAGTAGTATTCGACTCATCTCCTTCGGTTATTCGAACTTGATGATAACCAGATCTCAGGTCGAGCTTGGTGAAGTATACAGCGCCTTGTAATTGATCGAACATATCCGCTACCAATGGGATGGGGTAGCGGTTCCTCACCGTCAGCTTGTTCAGAGCCCGGTAGTCGATACACAATCTTAGACTACCGTCCTGTTTCTTCTGGAAGAGCACAGGGGCTCCATAGGGAGCTTTGGAAGGTCGTATCAACCCGAGCGAATCAGATCGTCTAGTTGTCTTCGTAGTTCCGCTAGTTCGGCAGGCGCCATCCGATATGGCCCTCGAGCAGGAGGTCTTGTGCCCGGGAGTAATTCAATTTGATGGTCTACCGAACGTCGGGGTGGCAGACTCATAGGTAATTGATCAGGCATCAAGTCCTTATTGTCTTTTAGCACCTTCTCTACTTGTGGTTCCACGCATTCAACAAGGGTGTCTTCTTTCATGGACACGGTACACAGGTATGTAGACTCTCCCTTCTGAAGTCCCCTCTTCAACTACATTGCCAAGAGGAGTGGCCCCTTTTGCTTTTGGTCAGCTTCAACAGCTTTCACAAGATATGGTTTTGATCCCACCATTATTAAAGGCCTATTATGGGGCGCCAGAAAGGTCGGGGTTCGCTTCAGAAAATCTATGCCGAGGACAATCTTGAAGTCATCTATCGGGATGCTGGTGAAGTCGAGCTTCCCCGTCCATTCGCCCATCTTGATCACCACTTCTCTAGCCACACCCTGAATTGGTAAGGCCTTGAAGTTGACAGCTTTCATGCTTCCTCCTCCTCGGTTCAACTTCATTCCGAGTCTCTTCGCTTCGTTGGGCGTGACGAAATTATGGGAGGCCCCTGTATCTATCATAGCTCGAGTAGCCTTCCCATTGACGCTTATCTCCACGTACATTAGTTCCGTGGACTTTGTCTCGGAGCGCTCAGCGCCCTTGCCCATTGAGCACATCATGTGGACTGCTCCCATTCGAGCCATTTCTCCTTGCTCACTGGCCTCATCATCATCGCACCCTTCTGCATCCTGGTCTATCCCCTCGGGATTCTGTTCTACCGACATCTTGGATAAATTCTTCTTGAGGGCATTGAACTCTCCCTGGTGAGGGCACTCGGACATTCGGTGCGGTCCTTTACAAAGGAAGCACGTGAACGACTTCCTAACAGTCGACGCTTCAGAATTACTACCCTTAGAAGAGGTTGGAGTAGAATTCGCCGGCCCCCATCTCCTATTATCACCTCCGAGACAGAACCGACTATTACCCGTAGTGGGAGGTCTTGCTTGTGAAGTTGTCTCTCCAAACCTTTCGTTGCTTCCGCACGTTGCAGCGAATCCCTTCGTCTGGGAGGTTTCGCGCTCCGTGTAATAGTCAACTAGCCTTTCAGCCGCGGTCGTCGCATGATTTCTCGCTGAGCCCACTCCTTCAAGCCATCAACAAACCGAAACACCCGATCCTTCTCGGTCATGTCTGCTATATCCAACATACAAGCCGAATACGCTTTCACATAATCACGAATCGATCCTGTATGTTTCAAGTTCTTTAATTTCCTTCGAGCTAGGAAATCAGTGTCCTCCGGGTAGAATTGCTCCTTGAAGAGTTGCTTGAAATCGTCCCATGACTCTAGCCTAATGGTCCCTGCCTCGATCTCGGCATGTTTCGAGCACCGCCATTGTTTAGCGTCATCCGTTAGGTACATACTCGCGGTGCTCACCTTTAGACCTTCGTCGAGCGCGCTCACTCGGAAGTATTGTTCCATGTCGAAGATGAATTTATCGACTTCTTTCGAATCTCTCGCCCCACTATACTTGAGGGGTGTATGCGGCTTCACCTTATGAGTTCCACCAAAACTCCCGTCCGCGGCCATTTTCATCAAGGTATTGCACATGTTCTCGAGTTGCTCGTCTTTTTCATAGCGATAACCCATATCCGAGTTATACTCTTTCGGAATCGCCTCTTCGACGGCCACAAGGCGGCTCTCGTGCCACTTTATGGACTCGTCTAGAGCCTCAAAGCGGGCATCATGCCCCTTTACCGTCTCATCAACTACTTGGTGAGTACTCTTCATACTCACAATGAGAGCCTCTAAGGATGGAATTTTCTCGTCCATCAATCTCTCTAAAGCCGCCATTCTGGCCTTACTGTCACTTTTGTTCCCACTCGGATCTACCTCCCTTGATGCCATCGTATACAACAGCCCGTCAAGAAGACCGTGCTCTGGTACCAAATGTCACGGTTCGAAACTTTGAGTCGGGGCGTGACGCGCACCCTTGTCTAAACACTCGACAAGAATGCAAGCGAGAGCGTCAAGCACTAGTGTTTGTCAAGCACTAGTGCATTCGTAATCGGTCTCGGGTTGTGGGTGTCGGAATCCTAGTCTCGATCGACACACACGGGCTTGTAAGTAAAGTGAAGGCAAGAGTTGTTCACAAGAAAGCAACAACAAGCAATAAGAAGGTAACTTGGTGGGAAGTAGATTTTGATTGACTAGTACGCCCCAAAGAGGGAAATTTGATAGTTACATCCTGGTAGCAGGAAACATTGAAAGTGTAGAATAGCGATATACCTATTTATGGAAAGAAAAAGCTTTGCTAACTATGCTAAACTAGGAAAGTATTTACTAAAAATATACAAGAGAAATGAAACTACATAGCATAAATAAACCTAAGTGTTCGAAGTGTGCGGATCGTCACACTTGGTCTGGACATCTTCGAAGGTATGACAGGGATACTTAGTGAGTTCATTATATAAATCAATATCAAGTAGTAGCCCCTGTCTGAATGCCTCCACTGCTATTCCAACATCACACCTGGGAATGGACACTTTCTCCTTGTTGAACCTGGTGAGGAATACCTTGAGAGTCTCCTCTGGCTTCTGTGTAATCCTGTAAAGATCACTGGACCGCTTCTCCAACTCCCTACTGCTTGCAAATTGCTGGTTGAAGTTGTTGATCAGGTTTGCAAAAGAATGGATGCTCCCATTTGGCAGGTTGATGTACCATTGCAGAGCAGGTCCGGTCAGGGTTGTTCCAAACTCTTTGCACATGCAAACTTGCCTGAACTCACTAGGGATTGATGCAGCTAACATTTTTTGTTTATAGAGAGCTACATGATTCTGTGGTTCTCTGGTCCCATCATAAAATTTTCATAGACAGAATCACAAATTTTTTAGGCAGATCCACTTTTGCTATTTCTTCTATAAAAGGCGAATCAGCATAACTGTCGGAGGAAGCCTCCTCCAAGCTGGCAAGAACTCCAGGTATCTTTTCGAATTTTTCATTAAGTTTCTTGATCTCCTGGATTATTGCCATCATGATGGCTGCTGCAGATTCATCAGGTTTTTCATTGCCATTGATTGGCTCACCATCACTATCAATACTGATAAATTTAGAGCCACCTGGACTCCTTAAGCTGGAAAAATCAATGTTTTTGATGATTGATGCAAATGGTGTTCCTGGCTGGAATCTAGAGCCTGCTCCTTGAGTTTTTTTCCAATTTTTGTTTCAGAGCTGACTCAGCTTCTCTTCACTGAAGGATTTCAGCCTCAGTTTGGGCTACCTTGTCTTTCAAACCTTCCAACTCAGCAACTTGCTAGAGGGGTACGTTCAATTGTTCTTCAAGAATAGGCTGGGCTATTTTTGTAGGTTATTTGGATTTTTGTGAGATAAGGAAAAAGTTTTTAAAGAGCTAGAAGCCCCATGGTGGGCGCTAATTATTTTGTATGGATTTTACGCAGGGTGAAATCAGGTCAGGTTAAGTCTAGGCAGAGTTAAATAGCTCGAACTTATCTATGAATATGCAGGGCAGGGTATGTAATAAGGAAAGTAAATTAAGATAAACAATTAAAAATAAGGCAAGGAATTTGTACGTGAAAAACCCTTAAATGGGAAAAAACCACGGGCACCAAGCCAGGAGAGGATTTCACTATAATATTGAGTAATTAGCACAAATGAGTATAATATAACTTAAGTGTTGTATAAGGATGTAATATGCTTGAGTTGATGCTGTTGTCCCTTCATATGATCTTCAAGTCCTCCTTATATAGCCAAGCTGAACGGTTGCCGAATCTTGTACTTAATGCTGAATATTCCTCCTTAATTGCTCGGATTAATGCTTCTTAATGCTCTTAATTAAACTCTTAATTGCATGGCTTTTATTACCAAATCTTTCTCATTAATGATATAATTATTGTCCGAATATTGACAATAATAATATTTTTAAATTGGTCAAATATTGTCCTTATATTTTGACCGTTATCCTCTCCTTGGCTGGCGCCTGTCTTATGATACCCTGATGGCCTGACGTCCTGATGGTCAGGGCAGGGTGAAATGTTATCTTGAAATATGTGCGGATTTCCAGGCCTAACATTGGTGTTATAATTGGTTGTGGTTGTTTGTCTATGGTTCGCGAGGTACGCCCTCGGCTGAGTGGAGTCACTTGCGGGAGTGGCTTCACGCCCTTGATTCGCCCATTGTGAAACCTCCCACAAAAGGGGATGTGCACATTAAGGAACATGGGTTTTCGCTCGGTAAACATGAGCGGGGCTTAGGTGGGAACGACCGCGGTCCTCCACTGGCGGTGTGGAATATCTGTTACGACGGATATTCTGGCAGGACTTGACCTTCGGGTAGTCAGAGGAGTGATGGATGATTGGAGTTAGTTTTGGGTTTGTGTATGCTGTATCTAGTGTCTTGTATTGTTCTTCAGTTACTGACCTTGTGTGGTGTTGTCTGTGTTTCTTCATGTGTTGTGTCTGCCGTGATCCATTATGGTGAGCAGTCAGTTTTAGCAGGTGTTGATATGTGAAGCTTAGCTGGGTGCTTTGGAGGGACGAGTCCATCACGAGTCATGGCATGAAGAGTATCACGTAGTTGATAGTTTGTCATCAGTTGTACCCTTCTTTGTTGAGATAACTTGTAATAACTTAATTGTTCTTTTATTAACGTTTGATATTTACTATTCCTAGGGCAACCGAGATGGTAACGCCCATATCTGCTGGGGAAGGTCTTGTTAAGGCTCATTGGTAGATGGGGGTGTTACAAGGGTACCCCAAAAACACACACCGCTTTCCCCTCTCTCCAAATTTATCGTGTGGTTTGTCCTTGTTATGAACATAGCAAAGACACCCTAACACTTTGAGACCCCCTAACTCTGGTTTCTTTTTGTATAAAATTTCATATGGTGTACGTCGTTGCAATAGGGGTGTCAGGGTCCTATTAATTAAATAAGCCACTGTCAACGCACATTCCCCCAAAAATAAATCGGTAAATTAACCTGAAATATCAATGCTCTCGTCTTTTCTAGTATATGTCGGTGTTCCTCTCTACCCGTTTATTTTGTTGGGGTGTATCAATATTGCTAGTTTGGAATATAATCCCATTTTCTTCATAGTAATACTTCATAGGTCTTGACAAAAACCCCGTACCATTATCGCTTTGAACAATTTTGACACATTTATCGAATTGAGTTTTGACCATTTGACAAAAAACTCATTAATTCTCCTGCTTCACTCTTTTATTTCATGGTATATACCCACACTGCCCTACTATGGTCATCGACAATAGTTAAAAAATAATGAGCACGGGACAGGCTATCAACTCAATATTGGCCCTAAATATCATAATGGATTAATCCGAATAAAATATCACACCGCTTATTATTAGGCTTAAATGGTAGACGAGTTTATTTTTCCCTACATCAAGGATCACAAATATAACTAGAATTCAAAACGAAATCACCACCAATTAAAGATGAAAAACGAGACAAAATACTTTTTGACGGGTGACCAAGCCGTTTGTGCCAAAGTCGAGCATCTCCCTTCAACGTTGTCTTTGTTACTAATTCTTCCTTTTTCAACGTGAAGTTGAATACCCCATCATTATTTTCACCCCGTCCAAACTCCGTCCTTGTAGACCGGTCCTGCACAATTCAATAATCAGGGTAAAATGTTATTATGTGATACGTGCCTAATGTATAGACTTTTTAGCCTATTTCAGCACGTATTTCTATGCATTTTTATACTGTTTTTATGGTATTTTGCCCCGAATTGGCTACTTTGGTTCGTTTTGTCCATTTTGTAGAAATGAACGCAAAAGTAGTGGAATCGTACTCTTTTTCGTCCTTTTTGCATGCATTTAGAGGAGACGGGATTTTCCAGAGTGAGATACGGTGTTTGGAAGCGTCATGGCACGGATTACGAGGCATTCAGGCGCGGACTTGAGCTGAAATGAAGTCAAAGTACTCGATCGAGCTGTTTTACCACTCGATCGAGTGGTTTCTACATCCCAGAATGGTTGATCGAGCACTTTATACTCGATCCTTAACTTGCAGAAAGACCATCTACTCGATCGAGTAACTTTCTGGTCGATCGAGTAGATTTGGTTGAGGTTTTGCTCGATCGAGTGGTTTTAATCCACTCGATCGAGTGGTTTCGCTGATTATGGGCTTTAAACAGCCCGTGTGTTATTTATTTTCGTTAAACTCATTTACTTTGCTATTTAAACCTACATTAGTTAGGTTATTATTATCAGTTTTACTTACTACTTAGCATCTATCAAAACTTTTATTGCGTACTTCATTCTTCTCTACTGTAACTTTATTTCGCGATTGCTTTCGCTTGGAATTTGTGTTCTTTACGCTGGATTCGCATCGATTGTAATTCTTTCTCTTCCTTTATTAATAATTAATCTTTTTTTTGCATTAATCTCTTGTTCCGTTACATTTATTCCTTTGCCCTAATTTACTTTTATGCAATTTATTGTTTATTTCATAATGTTTATTGCTGGGAATTTAATTGCTGTTAGTTTAATTAGCGACATGAGTAGCTAAACCCCTTTCATGTTGGGATTAGGGGATCTGCGGTAGAAATGTGACGATGTAGTAAATGAATTAGATGAATTAGTTGTGAGACCCTGTCACCATAGTAATTTAATTGTATTTATTCGACTTAGTTGAGTGCACGCTTCTATGTCATCCTTTAATCTGGCTAAAATTAATCCTAGATCGAAAGATTGGACTAAATAGGCCTGCTATGAACAGTAGACTACCCTAATGAGAATGAAAGTTAAGTTAGTGGTAATTTAGGATACAAAGTGGACCGAAAGGACTTTTCGACATCCGTCTCGCATATAATTCATCTGAGTCATTTTCAGCTGAGTCACTAAACTACCGTAGTGAACCAAATTCCCGACATGTCCCTTCTCTCTTGATAGTTGAAACTTATTTCTTGCCTTTATTGCTTTTATTTCTCTTCTTTTAAATCTCGTAGTTTAGAAACCAATTCAACAACCCCCAATTGTTACCTTAAGATTAGAATTAGGCAACTGATAATTGCACCGCCTCCCTGAGGATTCGATACTCGACTGCCTCTACTACATTCTAGTTGAGACCGTTAGGTTTTATTTTTGATAGTACACGACAGGGCTGTCAAATTTTAGCGCCGTTGTCGGGGAGGCAATTGTTTAAATTATTAGTTGTTTTATTTTTAGTCTTTCTTTTAGTTTAAGGGCATCCGTTCCTTAAACTATTCTTATATTCTATTTGTAGTTTCTTCTTATGCGCAGGTCACAGGGTGGTGAACTACTACCGATCAATCCTGAGATTGAGAAGACTTTGCGTGAGTTGAGGCGATCATCTAGGATATTGCCGATAGAGGAAGAGCTGAGTACTCTGTCTAGTTACTACGAGAATGCTCTATTTGAGGAGGATACACCTTCATCTCCTATTTCTAATTCATCAGCTGAGACCGTCACTTCTCCGGATTTTCTAGAAATGGCCGAAGAAGCAACTATTGCAAGTCACTCTGAGCCGACAGCTGCGAATCTCTACAAGGGATTTACATTACCTGGGGAGGCAAGAAAATTTGAGCCGAAGCCGTCCTATATTAATTTGGTTGAGAGAAACCAATTCGGGGGAGCTGCAAATGAAGATGCAGCCAAGCATATGGAGACTTTCATTGATTATTGCTGTTCCATACCCCCACCAACTGGCGTGACCCCGGATCAGATAAAAGAAACCATGTTTATTTTCTCACTCCGCGATGCTGCAAGGGAGTGGTATAGGGATCTGGACCGGGCTCCTCATGGGATAACTGACTGGAATTCGCTGGCTCTGGCGTTTTACAAGAAGTATTTCTCTGCCTCGAAGACCAATGCCATTAGAGCTCAGATCATGAGCTTTAAACAGGGTCCTGATGAGAACTTTCATGAAGCATGGGTCCGTTTCAAGAAGCTGGTGCGAACTAGTCCGCACCATGGGTTCGAAAAATGGAATCTATGCAATCGCCTATAATGGGTCAGTATGACGATCGAGGGCTATCTTGGATGCTTTGCAAATAGTGGCCGATTTGCTTTGAGAATATGGGAGAGACTAAGGGGTGGAAGATCATTGATGACTTAGCCACCCATAAAGTCGTATGGGAATTCCGGAGGGAATCAAAGGAGGAGTCTTGAATCTCCTTCCTCAGTAGTTGCATTAGAGGCTCTCACGGCGAGATTCGATAAGTATGAGTTGGGAGGAGCCTCGAAAGGAGGAATCTACCATGTGAATGCTGTTTCAGACGGGCCTTTCGTCTGTAAGAGATGTGGTGGAGAGGGACATGTTTCAGATAATTGTCCACATTCTTATGAGTCTTGTGCTGCCTTTCAACATTACAGGCAGACAAACACCTATTATGAGCCGAACGTCCACCCCAATTTGAGGTGGAGTAGTCAAAATGTGCTCAATCCTACTCCTCCTACGCACCAGCAGCAGCCGTATGTCCCTCCACACAAGAATCAACAAGGCTTTCAGAAGCCTCCTTCTTTCACTCCTTCTAATCAAGGTGCATCATCTTCCGGTGGGGTGAGTGAAATAAGTGAGATAAAGTCTATGTTGCAATCCATTACAAAGCAGTTGCAGCTGAGTGATCAACAGAAAGACGCGTCTATTAAGGCACTTGAAACTCAAGTTGCCCAACTAGCCGCGAATCAATCCTCGAGAAAGCAGGGTCATTTACCGACTCAAAATGAGAAGAATCCACATGAGACGGTAAATCTGATAAATTTGAGAAGCGGTCTTTCTTTTGAGGAACCGGAAGTGTTGAAATCAGACCCGAGGAAGGCTAAAACTGATGGTGAACAGTGTTCTATCGAAGAAAATAAGCTCACGGCAAAGCAAGTGCTCGATCGACTGATTACAGGTGGTCGATCGAGCAGAAATGGAGACGAAAGTGCTCGATCGAGTAGTTTTTCTACTCGATCGAGTGAAGCAGAAAATGGAGTTGCTCGATCGAGTGAAAATTTCACTCGATCGACTGATACTGAAGAGGAAACTGCTCGATCGAATGAGGAATTTGGTCGATCGAGTAGTATTGATGACGGGAAGCTTATTCGAGAGCCTGCTAGTGCTCGATTAAGCGAGGAATCACCGGAAAGACCTCGTTCGAGAGGTAAGAAGCGTCCAAAGGATACAGATATTGCACCAGAAGATACTTTGGAAGCAAGAAACAAGGGACTCGAGATACCAATCACGGTTCCCTTCCCGAGGTGGCTGCAGAATACAAAGGCCAATCAACAATTCGGCAAATTTGTCGAACTTCTGAAAAGCTTGGAAGTCACTGTGCCGTTCACTGAGTTGCTGACAAAGGTACCCTCTTATCTTAAATTTATGAAGGAAATTTTATCGCGTAAGAGGACTATTAGTGATAGTGAGACCGTAGCTTTGACTGAGGTGGGGTCAGCCCTATTTCAAAATAAGTTACCTCCTAAGCAGTCAGATCCGGGTAGTTTTTCGATCCCTTGTCATATCGGTATCCATTTGATTGATAACGCGTTATGCGATCTAGGCGCTAGCGTGAGTGTCTTACCATTGTCTCTAGCTAAGAGATTTGGTTTGACAAAGCTGAGTTGCACCAACATGACTGTCCAGATGGCCGACCGTAGTTTATCACGGCCATTAGGTGTAGTAGAAGACGCACTGTCCCGGATCGGGAAGTTCTTTATTCCCGTTGATTTTGTTGTCTTAGACATCCCCGAAGATGCACACCCCTATCATTTTAGGGAGACCATTTTTGTCTACCGCCGTGCGGTTATAGACGTCGGGGAAGACTTTGACTTTTCGTAGGGGACGAGGAGCCGATTTTTCATCGCCTAAGTTCCGGAGAGCTCCCATGCAAGCCCAGCCTTGCAATGCTCTCTCTTCTATTGATCCTATTATTGACACTCCGGATGAAAATTTGGAGAATTGTGCTGCTATTGTTACCCCTCCGCCTCAGACTGAGAGCAAAAAGGAGGAAAGTTCGTCTGTTTCCCTCGCTGCAGGTACAGATGAAAGCAATGAAGGAGCTGTCAAAGGAAATGGTGTAATTAAAGTTGATCAAATTGTAGATGATGACGCTACAGCTGGTGATAAAGGAGCAATGACGAGGAAGGTTCGCGCTTATGTGGATGCGAACTACTCCCCTCCTACCGTTTGAAAGGATAATTCATGCTCATGGAAGTTGAAGAGGACAGTCAACGTTGCTGAGATGACGTCCTCCAGTCAGGAGCCCACCGAGAGGCTACTGAATTGCATTGGGAATTGAGCGGGGAAATGCCCCGTGTAACACTTTGTAATAGATAATTTTTGAATTTCCGTTGAATTTGTTTTATTGCTTTTATTAGGATAATTAGTTTTAGACAGTTTTTAGCGTAGATTTAAGACTATAGACTGTTCTTATGCGTATTTGGTATTTTGGGAAATTTTTGCATGTGTTTTTATGCAGGTTTGGGGAAGTTTTACGCATTCGAAGGAAGAAATGACGAAATTAAAGAGCTTACGCGAGAAAAGAGCTCGATCGAGTACTTTTTGTACTCGATCGAGTGAAAATTTGGTCGATCGAGCACTTTTACAGGTCGATCGAGTAAAGCAAAAAAGGGGACTTCTCGATCGAGTAGAATTCTACTCGATCGAGCAACTGGATCATCAAAGCCCTCGATCGAGTAGTTTTAAACCACTCGATCGAGTGAAAATGAATAGGACGCAGGGAGTTTTTTCTTTAAACTCTTATATTTTGTTCCTAATTCATTTCATCCCCTTTATTTCGTCTAACCTACCCTAATTGCGATCAAAATCAACCCCAAATCCCCAATTTCTTGCCCAAATCACCAAATCCGCCTCCTACAATCTCTTGCTTGCATTTTAATCTTTCAAAACCCCTTAATTTCCCCCTTGATTGTGCTCGTTTACACGGTTTTTAAAGAGGGTTAGGGTTTGCGGTTTTTAGCTCGAAAAATCGCCTCTTTTGCTTGTTTGATTGAAGATTAATTGCATTTGTAGGTTGTATTCATCAAGTAAGTGTTTCCTCTAGCTTCATTGCATTTTAATTTCATTATTTTTGCATTTTTATGAGGAAAATTAGGTTTTAGGGTTCGAAAATCCATGTTGGTCGAATTTTTCGACTTGATTGTGTTTGTATGCCCTTAATTATCTTGCTTGATGATCATAATTCCCCTTCATCGCTGTTTTTGCATGCTTAATTCGAATTCTACATGTTTTGTCTAAGCTAGCTTCCTTGTTGCGATAATGCTGCTGTTTGTAGAATGTTTATCATGCCTAACATGCTTCCATTTGAATGTGCGCAAATTTTTGCGATTAGGGCTGCCTCAGTCGAATTTTCGACTGACAGACGGGTTCACATGCTCCTTTGCCATACTTAACCTCAGTTGACACTTACATACTCTTGTTGTTGACTGATATGCCCCACCCTTATCGCCATTTACATGCTGCTATTCAAATTTTTTTTTTTGAGGATTGTTGGGTCTTATGTGCTGTAAAGTCAAATTTTTCGACTTGTAGGGGATTCACATACTGCCACATGCTGGTTTTCCATGCTGTTTTAGCCACGGTTAGCAGTTGTTTTCTTATCATACCCCTTGCTTTGCCTACAGGATGGAGTCTAGTACTTTACCTTCCACTAGTACCACTTCTAGCCCGTCCTTGAGTGAGGCAGTGGCCCCTACTGTTGCCACTGCCTCCGCGTTAGTCACCACTGCAGCCCCAGTGTTTCTAGTGTCAGCTGCAGGGATGGTTTTTACTCCAGCTAGCTCAGTTGCTAGCTCAGTTCAGGCTGCCACTTCTTCTACGGTCACCACCACAGCTAGCACTGCTGCTAGTTCCTCTTCAGTGGTGGCCATAGCTGCCCCTACCTTTACACCACCCACTGCTTTTACACCTGTGGCGGACTCGCCAGCAGTCGCAGCTGCCTTCTGAGCGGCCCTGGTTCCTCACACCGTCGCTTCACGAGCTTCTGCTTTGAGTTCCAGAGGCCGGGGTCGTAGACAGTCTCGAGCTACGCCAGCTCCTGTTACCTCTACTTCCGCTCCTAGCACTTCTCAACCGTCGCTTCGCTTTCTACTTCCAAGATCACGGTCCGAGGGGACACTTCCCTCGACTCTCACCCAGATTATCCGCAGGTATTATTCGTCAACGCTTTACACCGTACGAAATTTTATAATCTGCTAAAGTGTGTACATGTACTTTCCCGATTTTTGGATAAATCGGCACTAGATAGACTCGGCATTTACGAGTCGGTTTGTGACTTACTACGGGTCACGGGGACGCCTGGGCTCATCACTATGAGAGGCCGTACCTTTTTAGAGCTGAGCCTCGAGTTTTTCAGTTCTTTTACCTTCTCCCCCAGGGCACACGAGGCTGACCCCGAGAGTTCTTCAGTGTCCTTCCGGTTGTTTAGCCGGACCTTTCCGATGACACTAGGGGAGTTTGGTAGGTTACTTGACCTTTCCTCTACGGGCTTGACTGCTGCCCCGAGGAAGGTCTACCGTAAGCTTTGGCGGTGTCTGGCCCAGACCACTTTTAGGGAGCGAAAGCTCCATTAGGTCCACCTTCCCCCTGTCCGTTGTTTCCTTAGACTGATGGGGAGCACTATTTTTGGCCGAAAGGAGCCGAACAACATTACGAACAACGAGCTCTCCATCCTGGGCGGTTACCTGAACGTCGACTGCGAGGGTCCTTTTACCCTCAACATAGCCTACTTGACCGCCCAGTACCTTCTGAGCCAGGGGAATAAGGAGGCGGGAACCATTCGTGGGATAGCCACCATTCTTGCCCGTCGCCTTTTGCCCGTTTGGCCTCGTGACCTGCAGTACCTCCAGGGAGAGAGGCTACTAAGTCTGGAAGCCATGCTTTCTCAGCATTGGCTGACCCCAGACTACCAGACTTGGAAGATTGACGGCTTCTTGTCTGTTGACTTACCATGTGACACTCTCCCCCGTCTTGAGCCCTTGCCTACTGTCGCAAAGGGCCACCGTCTGCCACCACTACCTCACCTTCTCCTTCCACCCAGACCCACTCTTGCTGTACCCGCCGCCAAGAAGCGGCGACTTGAGACTGGAGAGGGGTCCACACCTTCAGGGAGTACCCAGCCTTCCACGGCTACTCCCGATCTGACCCCTACTCCCACTACTACTACCACTCCTACTCTTACTCCACCTCCCACTGACCAGACACAGACTGAGCCGCTCTTACCGGCTACTTTCGTACCACCTCCTCCCTTTGTGGCGCCCGCGGTCCTGGACCAAGGGGGCGCAGTTTACGGTTTGTTGCTTGACGTTGCAGCGCATCAGGCTCGTATGGAGAGGGACATGGCTCTTGCCTTGCACCCTCTGTACGAGTACCACTTGCGGCGACACAGACCGATTCCAGAGGGTTGGCCACACCCTTCCTTCTTTCGGTACCCACCTGAGGGGTACCCGGTTTCTGATGAGGAGGAGGACGAGGACCTAGAGGTGGTAGTGGAGAGAGCTCGTGCTGAGGAGCGGAGGAGGAGCGAGGAGGAGAGAGACCCGAAGTACCGGGTGGTGGAGAAGATCCGTGACAGCAGTGACGACGACGACGAGTAGCTACTGGTCTACTCACTTCCCCAGTTTTCTGGCTGGTTTGGGGAAGTTCGTATTTTGTATGTATCTCTTACTCTTTTATTTTGTCTCCTTTATTTTTATTTTTTTTATTTTGTTGGTTGTATATTCCTGTCCCCCTGTATATATCTGCTGGTGTATGCTGGAGGACAACGAGGGCGTTGTCCGTTTTGGTTTGGGGAGGGGTATTGCATCCTTTTGAGTCTGCATTTGCATTTGTTTTTGCATTCACATTTATTTTTCAGCTTTGCATTGTTGTTTATTTCATTTAAAAATCAAAAATCCAAAAAAAATTGAAAAATTTCAAAAAATCAAAATAATTTCACGTTTATTTTTGCATATAGGTTGAGTCGGAACGGTAGATTTCCATGATGACAATGCACTATAACTTGTCATTTTACTTGAGCCTTGCACTTTTATTGATAGTTATTAGCTTTGTCATACGCATAGTCTACGAGTTTTTGTTCAAATATAGCAGACTGTTTAGACTTGACCTGATAAATTGGCAAAATACTTGAAAATTATGAGTTTTAGAGCCCATAACTGGTGACATTCATGACCAGTTCATTAGGAATTGAGAGTAGTACTCCTTGCATAGCATGTTCGTCTCTTTTGCACTTTTATGACATTCAATTTCTTGTCAAATGCACATATTCGGGTTTGTGGTTGGTGTCACATGCAGGGAGGTGCTTGCAAATTTCCCTTTCCTTATATTTTTGGGCCCATTTAGCTCCACATTAGCCAAATTTGACTTTTTGACCCATCAGCTACATCCCAAACTAAGCCTGCCTAGTCAAGCTAGTTTGTATGTTCTTTTGTGGTATGATCTTCCATTGCATTTTGGCCCGTATTTCTTGTTTGGAGTTGGTGTAAGTATAGAGGAAGGAGGAAAAGAAAGAAAAAGTATTGAAAAAGAAAAAGTATTGAAAAAGAAAAAAAATAAAGACGTGAAAAGAAAGAAAGAAAAAAAAAGAAAAAAAAAATTGAAAGAGAAAGCTGAATCACGTAAAAGAAAAGTTTGAAAAAAAAAAGGTTGTTTGTTTCAGTTAGTTATTTCAGACGGTGTTTAAAAAAGGGAAGTTTGTGACCGTCTGACTCCTCCGTTTTATCCCATTATTTTTGAGGAGGTTGTGTTTGAATTTAGTGAGTTGTGTGTCAAATGAAGGGCACTTGTACTTAGTTTTTCAGTCAGTTGAGATTCGGATGGTTTCATTATGGTCCTGTTAGGAACTAGCTTGACGCTTTTACCTCCACATTTCCATAACATGTTTTGCCTTTTCTCACCTGAACCTCACTATTCCCAAATTAATTGTAAGCCCTCGGCTGTGACGGACATTATTGGTTAGGTGAGTGTGTGCATTAGTACTTGAATTTTCTTTCATTTTTGTTGCATGCATGCTATGTAGGTTGCAGTTAGGTGAGTGACTGTCTTTTCTTCTCTCTTTTACATATAACATTCACCCTTTGCTTCATGAGAGAAGAGTGACCACGAGAGAGTCCGATTTTGTTGGTCTTGCAAGGTCGATAGGTTGGCTATATTTACGAATGTACTTATAATTCGTTTGCTTATTGACTGCTTAACTTTAACTGTTAGTTTTTGTTGCATTAAATTGGTTCAAGTAGACAAGTTAAGCTAGCTCTGAGATATCATTTCCGTTCCATTAGGTTGTGTATAGTTTTGAGTTTACTCGAGGGCGAGTAAAGGTTTGGTTTGGGGAGATTTGATACGTGCCTAATGTATAGTCTTTTTAGCCTATTTCAGCACGTTTTTCTATGCATTTTTATACTGTTTTTATGGTATTTTGCCCCGAATTGGCTACTTTGGTTCGTTTTGTCCATTTTGTAGAAATGAACGCGAAAGTAGTGGAATCATACTCTTTTTCGTCCTTTTTGCATGCATTTAGAGGAGACGGGATTTTCCAGAGTGAGATACGGTGTTTGGAAGCTTCATGGCACGGATTACGAGGTAGTCCGGCGCGGACTTGAGCTGAAATGAAGTCAAAGTACTCGATCGAGTTGTTTTACCACTCGATCGAGTGGTTTCTACATCCCAAAATGGTCGATCGAGCACTTTATACTTGATCCTTAACTTGTAGAAAGACCATCTACTCGATCGAGTAACTTTCTGGTCGATCGAGTAGATTTGGTTGAGGTTTTGCTCGATCGAGTGGTTTTAATCCACTCGATCGAGTGGTTTCGCTGATTATGGGCTTTAAACAGCCTGTGTGTTATTTATTTTCGTTAAACTCATTTACTTTGCTATTTAAACCTACATTAGTTAGGTTATTATTATCAGTTTTACTTACTACTTAGCATCTATCAAAACTTTTGCTGCGTACTTCATTCTTCTCTACTGTAACTTTATTTCGCGATTGCTTTCGCTTGGAATTTGTGTTCTTTACGCCGGATTCGCATCGATTGTAATTCTTTCTCTTCCTTTATTAATAATTAATCTTTTGTTTGCATTAATCTCTTGTTCCGTTACATTTATTCCTTTGCCCTAATTTACTTTTATGCAATTTATTGTTTATTTCATAATGTTTATTGCTGGGAATTTAATTGCTGTTAGTTTAATTAGCGACATGAGTAGCTAAACCCCTTTCATGTTGGGATTAGGGGATCTGCGGTAGAAATGTGACGATGTTGTAAATGAATTAGATGAATTAGTTGTGAGACCTTGTCACCATAGCAATTTAATTGTATTTATTCAACTTAGTTGAGTGCACGCTTCTATGTCATCCTTTAATCTGGCTAAAATTAATCCTAGATCGAAAGATTGGACTAAATAGGCCTGCTATGAACAGTAGACTACCCTAATGAGAATGAAAGTTAAGTTAGTGGTAATTTAGGATAGAAAGTGGACCGAAAGGACCTTTCGAATTCCGTCTCGCATATAATTCGTCTGAGTCATTTTCAGCTGAGTCACTAGACTACCGTAGTGAACCGAATTCCCGACATGTCCCTTCTCTCTTGATAGTTTAAACTTATTTCTTGCCTTCATTGCTTTTATTTCTCTTCTTTTAAATCTCGTAGTTTAGAAACCAATTCAACAACCCCCAATTGTTACCTTAAGATTAGAATTAGGCAACTGATAATTGCACCGCCTCCCTGAGGATTCGATACTCGACTGCCTCTACTACATTCTAGTTGAGACCGTTAGGTTTTATTTTTGATAGTACACGACAGAGCTATCATTATGCAATTATTTTCTCTTATCAGTTGTTGCACCGATATCAAATTACAAGTTAACGATGGTACAAATAAGACATCTTTAAGCACTAAATTTGTGCTCAACTTCACTTCTCCATGTTCCTGTGCATTCTCCTTACGACGGTCACGCAACCCAACCAGTGATGACATCTCTGTTCAAATGTTTGTAAGGCACTCTTGCTTTAATTTCCCATCATATGATTAGAAGCCCCGCTATTAATCAACCATTCATTAACAATTTTTACATTCATACCTGTAAGTTTATCACTACCCTCTAGACTCGTCATCAATAGGCTATAGATGCGCACAATTTCATCTTTGGTAAAAGGCAAATTCTGACTTATTGCTTCATTTTCCTTCGACACTGATGATTTACTCCCCACTGCATTGGCACAAAACGTGTTTGGCTGAACAAGTGCTTCGACGCGTCCTCCTCCATGCCCATAGCTCTTTCGAGTTCTCCCTAATCCTCTGCGACCTTTGCCTCTTCCACGGCTTTTGACAACTTCATACCCAAGCTTGTCATAACAATTTTCCTCGGCATGATAGTATTTGCCGCTGTGAGTACATTGTGGTGGTGGTGGTTCCTCGTCTTCTGTATCTGCCCTTGAGAAGCCACCCCTTCTGCCGCGTCCTGCTCCATATGACTTCACTGCCATTGCTGCCTCATTCTTTCCCTCCTTCACTTTTGTCATCATGGTGTGCCCTTCTTCCCGGAGTATTAATGAATATGACCGGGTAAGGAACGTGATTGGATCTTCCATCAAAAAATTGGTACGGATGTTTCCATACAATGCCGTATCGAGGCCCATCAAAAATTAATGAACCTTCTCCTCCTCTCGTTCCATGGTCAACATGGCTGCAGCACCACAAGTAAATTTCGAAACTAGACTATAGTTTGCGAGTTCATCCTATATAGTCTTCAAATGAGTGTAATACTCGATGACCGATTGTCACCCTTGTTTACACTCGTTCAGTTCACCCTTCAATTGATGGATTCGCGGTGCATTTCCTTTTGTGAATCGATCTTTTAACTCTTACCATATTTTTGAAACCGTTACCGTAAATGTTATACTCGGGTGTAGCTTTGGATCTATAACGTTTCTTAGCCATGCTTTTAACACGGTGTTGCACTGTCGCCATGCCACCATCTCGAGATTGTCTTCTCCTTCAATGCCCTCGGGTTTTTTGACAGTCCCTTTAACAAATCCCAACTTGTTCTTAGCATCAAGAGCATTCTTGACTGCATCAGTCCACAATTCGTAATTATCAACATTGAAAATGGTAGTTGTGAACGTCAAGTTCGGGTTATCCGATGGGTGAAGATAGAGTGGTGAAGTCATGGGAATGGACATGGTTTCATTGTGTTTACTGCTTTTGGATTTATCGTCTTCTCCAGGCATTTTTTTAATTGTTTTAAAAAAATATGGATCGAAGTCTCTCGTACCATGTGAAATTGTGAAATAGGAAAACAGATTGAGAGATTATAATTTGTTGCTTCAATCGATCGAAAACAGTGTACATATATACAAGATGATACCTACGTTCTAGACTCTTCTATTCAGTAATATTCTACTCGGCATCAAATCTCTACAATATAGGAAACGGAATTATAATCATATATCTAAATAATTATATTCTCTAGATACAATATTTGCAAGTATATTTGCAAATATTCTTTCCATTTTTGATGATCAGTTTCATGTTTGATTATACACAAATTTATTTTAGATTAGGGGAAAAATGATCATATATTATTGCTTTTTCATGCATTTAAAAGGCTATTTCATGCACTGATAAGGCTATTGCACCCAAAACCTTTACCACTCTTTTAGGACGGGAAAGGGGTTAGGGTAGAATTCCGCGGGGTTGGCTAATCCTACCCCAAACCATTTTTCGTCCAGACTTATTCTTTTAGGACGGAAAAGGCGTTAAGGTAAAATTCTGCGAGGTGGCTAATCCTACCCGAAACCCTTTTCCGTCCAGACTTATTGTAGATTCCCGTATTTGTCGATATTGGCATTTATAGAAAACCCGTCAAACGCCCGATGATGATAGGACGACATGTATTTCGTCTGGCATTGTCACTATTTGTGACTCGTTTTACGATGTAGAATGGACGCCATCGATGGAATTTTAATGACATTTAAATTAATAGTTTGTTTTCTCGATAAATTCATTTTTAAATTTGAATTTATATTTCTTGATTTATTTTATTGAAAATAAGATAAATTTTTGATGTTTTGAATCATTTAATTTGGTTTGAAAAATCATTTTGAATATCAATCATTTTAAAGTTTGATTTGAAAACTCGTTAAAATGATTTTAGGTGTTTGTTTCTAAAACAACCACAAAGCTCATATTTTGTGTAAATTGGGCAAGAATACCAGCATGCAACATTGGCATAACACTCACCATACTCTCTTCCACCGACCTAGGATCGAATCCCCTTAGCTACACTCCCCTCCCCCATCATTTTTTTTCTCCATTTCAGCGGTGACTTTGCCCCTTTTCCAAGCTTTCGAACCCGATTCATTTTTAGCTTACATTCATCCATGACTCCGTCTCCAAGTAACCTACCTTCTAGAGCCTTCTAGAGCCTTCAAAACCTCTAAAATATCTCCATATTTCAGCCAAAATAAAGCCCTACCCCCTCCTCTAAGAAACCCTCATCTCCAACACCTATATATACCTCATTTCCACCCCCATTTCAAGAGGTTAGGAAATATGGAGAGAGACTCTTAAGCCTACACATCCACACATCAGATAAAACCCTTGAAACCAAAGAAAATCACATGAAAAATCGACTCAAAACCTAGCTCGAATTATCTCAAAAAACCGAGTGCACAAGCATTTTGTCTTCGCGAGTTTTCCAGCCTGACCAGCCCCTGTTTGCCCTCGAATTTTGTGCCCTTACGCCCAAAAAAACCACTGTTTGTTTATATATCTCAAATTTAAAATCCTTCACGATTACAAAACATCTTTCCATTCGAATTTTCGTTGAGAAACAAGTTCACAAGTCAAGTTTGAAAAACAGCCTTTATTTCGAAGAAAAAAACGTGTTTGAAAAATAATTTGTATTCGTCGACGACGGCCCCTCGAGACAAGATCTACAATCGATTACGACACAAGCCTTTTTCAAAGATACATGTAGGTTGAGGGTGCATATAATATCTCTCCTTCTCTCTTTTATTTATGTTTTTATCGCTTTATTTCATTACTTTATGTCAGTATAAGATCGTTGTACTTTTTGCTAAATGAAACTAGAATAGTTTGAGTATGAGTTAAAGTACCATTCCGACACCCGTGTTGACTCGAGTTTAAAAGGCTTAATTCGTTTGAAGTGACTGAAATACCTCGCTCGTTTACATATCCTCCTCTTGGAAGAGGGCAATTAATTAAAATGAGTTTATTTCGATTCGGAAAACGGTCTTTTATATCTTATATGACACTTTTTTTCTCGGCTATTTTACTCTCTTTTTTTTTAACTTCAATTCTTTAAATCATGATACGATTCTCGAGGCAAGACTTGCTAAATAATATGACTAAATCGGCGATTTATTTCAAATTATAAAATATCCAATTCACTAGACATTTTAGGACATAAAATGAACTAATTAACATGTAAATGAAATTTACAACTTCTCTAATTCTAATTGAATCCATCTCTTCTCTCTCCCTAATTCTCGCTAGTACGGAAGTGCTTGCTTATCTTCTTTCCGTTTACACTCGATGACTAAAAATGGATGATTTTTGACGCAAGATTTGCCTTGGGAACCAAGCATGAGCACACGGCTTTCCTCCTCTATTTTCTCGTTTTTTTTTCTTTTAACTTCAATTTTTGACAATCCTATTTTCGTAAACTGTGGTCGTTATTATTTTGTTAGCATTTTGAATTCGATTTAATTAATATATCGTATTTATTTTGTTTAACTCGTTTTATAAATAAATTTGGCTGGCTTAGATTTGGTTGGTTTTAACTTGTTTAATTTTCGAGTCAAATGTTTTTAATAAAACCTTGACTTTAATTAGTTAGACTCGGATAATATCTAATTCTATAAAATTGAGCTATGTGCACGCATTACAGGGAACGACCCAAGGCCGAGCTCTAGGCCGTGAGTCGTCCTTCTTTTGGCACGAATTTCGAGGCCTAAAGCTGTGTCTTGTGTCATGTGTCATAAGTTTGATTTATGCACTAATCTCCAACGTTTGCTCTTCTATATTATGGTAAGAGTAAGCCTTTCTATCCCTCTCTTTGTTTGCGTTCTCTATTTTCGAATGAACTCACATGCTAAAATAACTTGACAAATTTGTTTGCATTAAATCGACTTAGAAACTCAATTCACATGTTAAGAATTAACACAATGGTTGCATTTCTCACATGTGCTCATAACCAAAATAGCCATCCTTTTCCATTAGTAGAGACCGTTATTGTAACGGGCGGGGTTGGGTGTTTTTCTAATGAAATTATTTAAACTTCCTAACATGTAATCTCACACGAATATAAAATCTCTAAAATTGGTTTTCTAAATTCCATTTAAAAATTTAGTGGCGACTCTTTCGAAATGTAAAATGTTTTTTTGAAAAGAAACATTGCGTGGATGAATTTCCCTTGTCCCCAATTTGGCGACTCATACGAGTTAGATTCAAAAGAATAGAACTCGTGAGTTTGCAGCGGAATTATCTAAACTGGACAGTCGCTAGAACTGTCTGAATATCGATTCTGGAATGAATTTAATCAAAAGTAACAGTCTTTGAGACTGTCCGTTGAGTTTTTTATTTGTAAACGAAAACAAAGTAACAAAGAAATTTGTTTCGAAATATGTGAATAAATCGAACCCATGGGATATTTGCTTGAGCTAGACCTATTACTCAACCAATGGTGAACTATAATCAAGACCTATAGATTATAACTCGGATTAATGCCTGAAACGCGTCAAACAATAACAAATTCGGAACGAAAGCGCGTCGACCTTATGTTTACAAAACTTGCATACACAGTAAAGCAACAACTTCAATTTTCTTATTCACTATCATTCTTAATCTTATTTCTTGGGTCATAATGCAAAGGAAACCAAGGCTATAAATAGCCAAGATTACACGCCTAAAACGGCTGCCATAAAGTGGTAATAAACTACCTAATTAAGCCCCTTTACTTTGACTAGGCTAAAACTTACCAATTAAAACAGCTAAAAAAAAGAATACAATGCTAAAATAAATCTAACTTAATTGCTCATATAAATTTACTTAAATGCTGAAATAAATCCCCATTTATTCTTCCATTAATTGTGTTGTCTAGTCTTGACCGATTATTTGAGCTCTTGCGTTAACACTTGAACCAGCCTTCGAACAGTCCACAGGGCTGTCTATATCGACATCCACAACCAGCTCATCCATGCTATTCAAATTTGTATCAAGTTTGAAACTCGAAAAGGAAAATGATGGTTATTTGGATTATCTAGCACATGTTTTTTTTGTTTGGCATGCATAAACCAACGAGCCTTTAGGAGGACAATTTTCCCTCTTGAGTCGATCTCAAGGTAGGAAAATGTCGCCCACTATGCCCGACTTAAAGGTCAAGGTGGTTCCGCCCACGAAAATTTTGTCCGATTTTAGCCAAAAAGAAATTCTCAAAATTTTGTCCAATTTTAGCCCATCATTTTCAAAAAAATCTCAACTCCATTTTCAATCCCGAACTTTGGAACTTGCTATCTTTTAAAAAAATAACATTTCCGAAGCAAAACTCTATCAAAATAAGCTTAGAATTTCGGCCCAAAATGATGTTTTTTTAGCTGATATGCTTTTCAAATATCCATTTTCAAATCAATCCAATTATATTCCCGAGCCATAACCGAGCATGATTTGTATCGAGTCTTGAGTAGTGTCCTGACCATGTAAGGTTAACCGTTGTCAGACCACAAGAGTCTAGGACACAATCCATTCGGGTCACCCAAGCTCACGTTTTGGGTTCGAGTCATGTTTGTCCAACTCAAATCACGAGAAAGGTCTTAGCTAGGCCACTTTAGGCATTTCCACGAAACTCATGGGCCCAGCACGGTCCAATCACAGGTCAAGTGATACCCAGTCCGGTTTGGAATCGAGCCGTAATGTTGTCAGTCCCGTTAGAATCCCGAGTCTGAGTCGAATAGTTGTCTAAATCGAACCACAAGTTTAACCTTTTGTCAGATAAAGTCCAAGTCCTCGTTGAGTAGGTTTCTGTAAATTTCTGTAAATTCTATCTTTAGTCCATCATAATCACGATAAACTCTTCGGACTATAATGTTGAGATAAACTAAGTCAACACAAACTACTTACCCAACGTAGAAGGGGTCATATTATGCCTACCGACGAAGAAGGGATTCATAGTTGTTTGCCCTTATATAGACTAGTCTCAATTTCCGTTTTAGAGGAAGATCCCATCAACTTTATTTTAATTCATTTTAAGTGAACTAATATCTAGCATGCGTGAATGAATAAACTAAGGTGATGGCTTAAACTGAGTGACATATGTATGTCAATGAAAACTAACATTCAATCTATATGAGTCAATTTTCATGCATTTTAGTAGGTGGTTTGGTTTTAGGCGGAAAATGATGCACTAACTAGCATGTGAATGAAAAGCAATAAGAACGGTAAAACGTAAAACAAAATAAAGTCCTAGTGTGGCCTATCTACCAAAATGAACATAAATACAACTTTGGAATCCATCCTTGGATCCGAGAAGCTTGTCTTGATGTTCCATCTTGATCCATGTAGCGGGAGTGAGCAATCCAATCTCCATCTTTAGTCTTCTCAAAAATTACAATTTAAAATTACATAATAAACCTATTTACATTCTAATTTCAAAACCATAATATAAAAGAAAACCAAAACGGAGATACGAGATCTCAAATTACATTAAAAATTATGTTTCCATCATTACGAAAACATAATTTAACTATGGCCACACTAGGTATTACAAATTACAACCGATTGCAAAAATATATAAATAAATCCATTCAACAATTCATTCAACAAAAAAATGCATCAACTAAAAAAAAATTAAACATAGAAGACATAATTCCTTAATTATGTAGATTAATTTCCCAAACCACCTATTTAAATGATCAAATTAAGTGACAATTCCTCAATTACTCACATTAATTTCAATCTTAATTTACATTAATCTTGTAATATGAATTTAATCCAACATTATTTTAAACTTCTTTAAAATAATAAGGTATCTTAAAATTGGGAACTGTTTCACAACAATTATTATTCATTATATGATAATAATAATTGGCAAAAAAAAAACATAATTTTTTATTTAACATTTCCCACGGCATCTAGCAAAAAACGAAAAAAAAAATTTCCTTTTTTTTTCTTGTGCTCACGGCTAAATGCAAAAACAAAAAAAACAGTCCTTATTATTTTTTTCGGCAAAACAGTAAAAAACAGGAAAAAAAATTTCTTCCTCTTTTTTTTTCTCGGCATTTCAGCAAAACGGAAAAAAACATAAACTTTTTTTTTTATTTTGTCTCGGCAAATCTGAAAATAACAGTTTCCCCTTTTTTTTCTTGCGGCAAAATGCCCTAAAATCAAAACATATTGATGAACAAATTCGTTTATAGTTGCTATTAGAACAAGATTGGCATAACCATGAACATATGAATTAATGAAACATGATTCTTAAACAACAATTTAATCTCTTGTATGCCAAAAACTATATAGCAAAAACAAATTATCATCATCAATCAAAACTATTCCATTTACATTTTAATTTAATCCTAATTAAATCAAAACATCTACAAATTTATCATATTATCATCTTAACCGATTAAAACAGCAATATGACTAAATCAAAATGGATCAAAAACAACAAAAAAACAGAAACTTAACTCGGCTGGAGAAAAAAAATTTCAAACGGCAAAAAAAAAATTTCACGACTTAAACTTTTTTTTTTTTCGATCCTTCAAATTTTATTGTTTAAATTCAATTATGAAATTCATATAAAATAATTTCTTGGTCTTGGCTCTGATACCACTTGTAGGAAATATCGGTATACTTCCATTAACATTATAAGGATTATAACGAAATTATAGATATGAAAACTAGTCATAAAAGAAATTTGCATAATCTCTCTATTTTGTTTATGCAAATTTCTTTTATGACTAGTTTTCATATCTATAATTTCGTTATAATCCTTATAATGTTAATGGAAGTATACCGATATTTCCTACAAGGGCTAAAATCAGCCACAAAGTCTGCTAAGGCCTGTGATTTGACCGCTGTACTGGGTTCAAAGGTAATATCATATGTCTTGGTGAGCCCACCACTTGGCCATCCTACGACAATTCAAAGCTTGCGTAGGATAGATTTTATGGGTAAGTTGGTCCTGACTATGATGAGGTGACACTCAAAATAAGGACGTAATTTAGCACATGACATAATTAAAGCTAAAACATATTTTTCAAGTAATCCGTACCTCATTTCAGCATCTAGCAGGCTTTTACTTACATAATAGACAAGATGTTGTTGACCTTCTTGTTCCTTTACCAAAACTGCACTTACTGGTGTGTCAGTGACAGATAGATATACTGACAGAGGTTCTCCTTTCTCTAGTTTAGCTTGTAAAGGTGGAGAAGACAGGTATGATTTCAAGTCCTGAAAGGCTGCTTCATGCTCAGGTGTCCAATGGAACTGTTTATTTTTTCTGAGCAGGTTGTAAAATGTTTTACACCTTTCAGAGGATCTTGATATGAACCGATTCAGGGCAGCTACCCGGCCTATCAATTTCTAAATATCTTTGACAGACTTGGGTGATTGAAGTTCCAGGATGGCTTTTATCTGTTCAGGGCTGGTCTCTATGCCTCTTTTTGTCATCATGTATCCAAGGAACTTACCTACAGAGACTCCGAAGTGACACTTTGCAGGGTTGAGTTTCATGTTGAATTTTTCCAATATTTGGAATGCTATTTCCAAATGCTTCACATGATCTTCGGTATTTTTAGATTTTACTACCATGTCGTCTATATAGACTTCCGTGATATCACCTATTTGATCCTTGAACATCATGTTGACCAGGCGCTGGTACGTTGCCCCTGCATTCTTCAGTACGAAAGGCATAGCTGTGTAATAGTATATGCCTTGTCCTGTAATGAATGCAGAACTTTCTGGTTCTGCAGGGTGTATTTTTATTTGATTGAATCCGCTGGAGGCATCCATGAAAGTCAGCATCTCATGCCCTGTTGTGGCGTCTACCATGGCATCAATATGTGGCAGGGGAAACGAATCCTTAGGGCAAGCTTTATTCAGGTCAGTGTAATCTACACAAACTCTCATTTACCATTCTTTTTCTGCACAACAACCACGTTAGCTAACCATTCAGGGTACATTACTTCCCTGATCATTCCCATATCCAGAAGTTTTTCCACTTCCTCGTTAATTATCGCATTTCTTTCATGTGCAAATTTTCGTCTTTTCTTTTGCACAGGCTTAAAAGATTGATCAATGTTAAGTTTATGTGTAATTACATCAGGACTAATTCCAGTCATATCAAAATGAGACCAAGCAAACCAAGATGATTTATTCTTAAGAAATTTTACCAGTTCTGGTCTGACAAAGTCTGGGGCATCAAACCCTACTAGAACATACCTGTCAGGATACTCAGGGTCTAGGATTACCTGATCTGTTTCCATCCTGGACGGTGCCACATAAGTGCTCCTGGCAGGGTACGGTAATTGCTATGCAAGAGACTTACCTACCTTGGAAGGCTTCAAAACTGTTGTATAGCATTCTTGGGCTGCTTTGTGTTCTCCTTTGATTGTGGCTATGCCCTAGTCTGTTGGAACCTTGACGCACTGATGATAGGTCGATGGTACAACGTTGACATTATGGATCCAAGGTTTCCCCAGAATTGCATTGTAGGATGACAAGCAATCCGGGACTCCAAATTTCTCATAGGATTAGACTCCTTCAACATAAGTTGGAAGATGAATTTCTCCAAATGTGCTTCTAGTTTCTCCACCGAACCCTACCAAAACGCTGGATTTCTTGGTGATTTGATCTTCACCAATATTAATGGCTTTCAGTACACCAAGCATGATCAGGTTCACTTAGCCGCCTCCATCCACTAGGATCCTCCTCACTTCAGCCGTTCCAATCTTGATACTCATGTGCCAGGTTGAATTCTGAATGGTCTGGCCTGAAATATGGAGTAGGTCTGTAACTGTTTCCTTTGTTGCTTTTTCTATTACTTTTTTCATAGTCCTTTGATCCAATGGGTGATCCGACTTTGTAACTTTTGTCTTCTTTCAACCTGATATATGCAACGATCTTGGCCTGGACATCTTCGAAGGTATGGCAAGGATACTTAGTGAGTTCATTGTATAAGTCACTATGTGGTAGTAACCCCTGCCTGAATGCTTCCACCGCTGTTCCAACGTCACATCTGGGAATAAACACTTTTTTCTTGTTGAACCTGATAAGGAATACCCTGGGAGTCTCCTTTGGCTTCTGTGTAATCCTGTAAAGATCACTGGACCGCTTCTCCAACTCTCTGCTGCTTGCAAACTGCTGTTTGAAGTTGTTGATCAGGTTGGAAAAACAATGGATGCTCCCAGTTGGCAGGTTGATGTACCATTGTAGAGCAGGTCCGGTTAGTGTTGTTCCAAATCTCTTACATATGCAGACTTGCCTGAACTCACTGGGGATAGATGCGGGTAACACTTTATGTTTATAGAGAGCTACATGATTCTGTGGATCCGTGGTCCCATCATAAATTTTCATAGACGGAATTAAATGTTTTTGGGCAGATCCACTTTTGCTATTTCGTCTATGAAAGGCGAATCAGCATAGCTGTCAGGGGCAGCTTCCTCCAAGCTGGGAACTCCAGGTATCTTCACGAATTTTTCATTTAGCTTCTTGATTTCCTAGACTACTGCTATCATGATGGCTACTACAGATTCATCAGGTTTTTTTATTGTTATTGTTTGGCTCACCATCACCATCAACGTAAATAAAGTTTGAGCCACTTGGACTCCCAAAGATGGAGAAATCAATGTTTTTGATGATTGATGCAAATGGTGTTCCTGGCTTGAATCTAGAGCCTGCTCCTTGAGTTTTCTCTAATTTTTGTCTCAAGGCTGACTCAGATTCTCTCAACTGAAGTATTTCTGCCTCAGTTTGGGCTACCTTGTGTTTTAAACCTTCCAACTCAGCATGTTATTGGAGAGCTGCGTTCAATTGCTCTTCGATGGTAGGTTGGGCCATTTTTGTAGGTTATTTGGTTTTTTGTAAGATAAGGAACAAAGATATTAAAGAGCTAGATGCCCTACGGTGGGCGTCAATTGTTTTGTATGGATTTTGCGCAAAGCAAAATCAGGTCAGGGTAGGTCTAGGCACGGTTAACTAGCTCAAATTAATCCATGTGTACGCAGGTCAAGTTATGATATTAGGAAAGTAAAGCAAGATAAATAAATAATAATGAGACAAGGAATTTGTACGTGGAAAACCCTTAAATGGGAAAAAACCACGGGCACCAAGCTAGGAGAGGATTTCACTATAATATCGAGTATTTAGCACAAATGACTATAATATAGCTTAGAGTATTGTATGAAAGTATTGCTAGAATCTTGTGTGCTAGAACGTGTATTATGGTGAATGTAGTTGTGTCAAATAATCTTCCAGTACTTCTTTATATAGTCCATGCTGAACTGCTGCCGAATCTTCTTCATCAATGCTGAATATTCCGCCTTAATTGCTCGGTTTAATGCGTATTATTGTTCCTTAATTGCTGTCTTTTATTACCAAATCTTCTCCATTAATGCTATAATTATCACCCGAACCTTATCAATAATATAGTCATCAGGTCAAATATTGTCCTGATATTTTGACCATTGTCCTCTCCATCGCTGGCGCCTGTCTTTTTGTATCCTGGAAGCTTGATGTCCTAATACCCTGATGGCCAGGCCGGGGTAGAATATCATCCGAAGTATCTGCGAATTTCCAGGCCTATCAGTTTTGAAATCAATTCGTGCTTTATTACCAGTGGACGCAAGGGGTAAATTTAAACCAAATTGGGCAGGCCCTTATTTGGTGAAGAAGAATTTGTCTGGAGGTGTCGTTCGACTGACAGATCTGGAAGGGAACGATTTTACGAATCCTACAAAGTTGGATCAATTGAAGAAGTATTATCCTTGAAAAGGGCCTCATTCTCAAATGTTATGAAATAATATTCGAATTGGTTTGTACTTAGAATAAGTAATAAGTTGTTGGCATTTGCTGACACTGCATAAAATATTTTACGGGAGAACTACGAACCCGGTTTGACTCTGTTGCAAAGTAGATACGTAGGCAATTGTTTAAAAGAGTACAACCGAAGTACAAAACATGTAATACAAAAATGAAATTTTTGAATGCAGAAATTGAGGATTTCTAATAAATAATAGTTTTTATTTATTCTTAAATTCTGAGCGAAGCTCGTTACAAAGTTTTATTCCTGGCTAAGACCATCACACACAAACCAGAAAGGAAAGCACACAACGATAATATGATATAATAGATAGTAAAAAAGCAAAGCTAAGACCTAGCCTACGCCGAGCCTGGGTCACACGATCCATCACGACGAGACGATGTCTCATCCATCGTCACTCTCGCCTACTTCTTTGAAGGAATTACACTTCCTTCACGCCGGCCCAAACTGTCCTTCGCACTTTGTCGAGGACCAAGCCTTTCACCCAAAGTAGGCCCATCACTAGCCTTCGAACCCAACCTTTGTCAAACATTTGAAGTCTTAGTGTCAGGCTTAGGATTCTTGTCAGTCTCAGGTCCAAACTCGGGAACGATTCTTTGAAATAAGTTTGGTTCCGATGTAGATTTAGAAACCGTAAGCGCACAGTATCGTAGTAGCAATTCAGGGTCGAATTCACGAGGGGCTTATATGAATAATGATCAATTCTAGCTTATGAGTTTAGCTAAGTCGAAAACGGTTGATATTGGTTTTAATCTAATCAACTAAATTAAATGAAATAAGATGCAAAGAAAGTAGATATGAAAATACTGCAAGTAAATATAAATGTTGTAATTCAATCGGATAAAAGGCCTAGGACCGGATTTCCCACCAACAAATCATAATTTATTGTCATGATTCCCTTGACTAGTTATTGGGGTGATACATAAAGGGGAGATGACTCTACTTCGCCTAGAATCCCCTTCTCAGGTTTGCACTAGGACACTAGACCGCCCAACTTCCCTCCCTCTTGGGTTCGGAGTTAGAACCCTTAATTTGAAACCCAAATCCCCTAAGAAAGTGCACTTTTCCAAGACACTCTAGCTCCAATTAAGGTCAGTAAGCTCTCATAATTTTCCAAGTCATCCCACTTCTACTTTCGAAGATCGCTTTCAAACTCAAGGCAAGGGGTGCTCTCCCTTGGGTCTCCCTATTGGTCTCAACCTAGGTTAGTTATAAATCAAAATTTCGGGTACCCGATTCCCGACCTAACCAACTTTCGTTGGTGAACAAGGGTCAAAACCAAGTAAAGAGTTTATCGATCTGATATACTTAGGGGGGGGCGTGAATTTAGTAGATGTTAATATACCCACTTTTTTTATTTGTCCGTATGAGCATGATATGTTAATTAATTACTGGAAGCTTATGAATTAAACTCGATTAATTAGTTAACACGTTGAAGCGTAAATAATGAAATAGAGAAAGAAGTGAGAGACACTGTGGACATGGGCCACCTACACGCCAATCTGTGGACATGCAGCAGTCGGAAAGCCACGCTCGGCGGCGTAATAAATGCTTTCGACTGGATCATTTTAGATCGGTCAGTTTCATCTCGGTAAGGGTCTCGAAATGATGCAGAGATGTTCGGAGTCGCCACCAAGCAATTATGGGATGCCTGGTGTTTTAGCAAAATTTTAGACGGATGTAATGTCTTGCCAAGGAAATATTTTGCAGGGTGATCTAACTCAATAAACAATGCCTAACTAGTACAGTAAATAAGTAAAGAATAAACAATAAAATGGAATGCAGAGATTTGTAAGTGGAAAACCCTGGGAATAAGGGAAAAAACCACGGGCACCAAGCCAGGAGGAGTTTTTACTATAGTTTTCTGTATCCTGGTAGGGAATAAGTGTGTCAGGCTATTAATAAGTCGGAATATATTTAGAATTGACTAGAATGTATACAACAAAAATGGGAGTAAGTGAGTAAGTACGTGTCCCCTTTTTGTCTTCCTTCCTTTGCTATTTATAGTGGCCTCCTCTGATCTTCAACGGCTCCTTCAACGTTCATATGAACGTTCCTAAATAATAGGTGATGGTGAGAGTGTCGTTGGAGCTCTCAATCAAACACATTTATATTCTCAACAAACAACTAGTTAATGGTTAAGTCGAGGTCGATCCACGGGACGGTGTGCTTTGGGTTCTAAGTCTATCTATCTCAATTCATGCAAGTGTCACAATTGATTTGGGTTGTAGTTGTGAAAGCAATCAAGTAAAGTAAGCAATGAATTAAAAGATGTAACAAATGATTAAAAGCACTAGGATATCATGGGATCATAGGGGATTCATGCGAGTAGATCATACAAACATATTCTCAATTATATAGCAAGCACTTATTGTCGTGATGGGATCGAGTTGGTGTATAAGCTTACAATCCCTAAGAAGGTTTGGGTCTTGGAGCCGAATCGATTAGATTGTACAACACCTACAAGTTGACTTAATCCTTCCTATCCAACTATATGCATGGTCTAATGAGGCTCGAGTTGGTCTATATGCTTACAAGCCTCATTGAAGAGATAATTGATGGGTAAAAACTGCAAGGATTCATAGGCTCGCATTTCATCAAACATAACATGTGCATAAGTTGAAATCATAGCAAGCAAGCAATTTAATTATGAAAAAATATTAGATTAAGCATGAATCATTCCCCATGTTTATTTCCCTTAATTTCCCATTAATCCTAGCCAGGAAACTACTCACTCATTATCATGGAAAACATGTCATTAATGGTGTCAATCATCACAACAAGTATAAACATGATAAGAGAATGAGGAAATAAACAATAAAGAGTAAGGAGTAAAGAGATTATACTAAACTTAAGATGAATAAATGGAAAGGAAAGAATAATAGAAGAGAACTTAATTGATTGATGAAGAGTTATCAATTCTCCAATAATAACCCAATAATCTTCAATTACCTAATAAACTTTGAACAATGATTAAGGAAAGATTAATATGGAATGTTTGAGATTCATCTATTCTAATCTACTCCTAATCTGATTTAAGGAAGGTATGCCTCCACTAAGAGGGCTCTCCCCTATTAATTATTACAAATGGAGTATATATAGTAGTACATCATTAGGTTAAGCAAGGGTGGATTAGTAAATAACAATGCTAAGTTGTACTTAGGGAATTGCAAGTCTCGAGGGAGATGCGCATATCACGTAGCTACTCTCACCACGATCCGATCGGATCGAATTGAAGCACGGTTGAAACTGCCAAGGGATCCGCTCGTCTTGCTTGGGAGACGCTCGGATCAAAGGTCCTGGAGCCGATCGTCTCGTGCTCGGGCCGCTCGGATCTGGACAGTGGAAGCCGCCCGTCTTGTGCTTAAGACGCACGGATCGTGGTCCAGTTTTCCACCATCTTGTTTTAGAAGCCTATGATCTATGCATACTTTTTATTCTTGCTTCATTGGTCATTGATCTTGCCTCCTCTTCATACTAGTCCATCTAGGATTGCCAACAAGCTTCCAAATATGCACGGGAGACGGGAATTCCGCCTCATCATCTCCTTTCCTATAAGACATATAAAATGCACTAGGAAAGAAAAATAGAAAGCGTTTGACGGATAAAATGGTCAAGAAACGTTATAATAGTATGCAAAATGGATTCAATTAGGGGACTAAATGTGCGCAAATAAGAGTCACATCAAACATCCCCAAACCGAACCTTTACTCGTCCCGAGTAAAGAGGTGACTAGAACTAGACCTTTATTTAAACTATCCTAGTAATATAACCGATGTGAGACAATTAGTGGGTCTCACTCCGCCCCTTCAACTCACAACAAGACATCCATGAGGTAAGATGCCTTCTTGCAAGGCAAGTTGGGGCTTGCCAAAATGGCGATACATCCAAGCATTAAGCACACAAAACCAGTAATGGATGCATCTACAAAAGAATAGCCACTTTCCTCATCTAAGTGGCGGAAATCATCTACAGGGGAAGCAATTTAAGGGTACACACTCCATCATACATATTGTTTCTCCAAGCTACTAAGTCTAAGAGGATACCAACAAATCACCTCCAAGTTGTGTCAAACTAGGGTACTTTTATCCTCAATCGCTAAATGCTTTTGTCAAGAGTAGACTCCCTATGGTGTTAGAAACACTATAGGATCAGGAAATTCCCCCTCTTGCCTAGACAAGAAGAAGGGTCGTCCCCTCTCCACCATGCAACAAAAATAAAATCAATGGATAAAAGGGATCAAGATGTTTTGAGTTTCACATTTTTAGTTTGCTTTTTGATTTATTTTTCCCCTAATTTCTTGTGGCATTTGACATTTGAGAATAATTTCTTTGCCATTTCTTTGATGTTTGGCATTTTGATACTTGACAATTTCTTTTAATCTTTGAATTTTTTAACATTTTTCAAAGTAACCCCATTTGTAGCAAGGGTACTTTTATTGAAGCATAGGAGTCTATTTTTTCTCCTCTTTTCATTTATGCAATTTTTTTTTTGGAAACCTTTTTTACTTTCATTTTGGTACATGAACTCAATTTGATGTTTTTGTGTCCATTCCCTTTTTGTTGACAAAATATGATGATAGAAGTGAAAGAACAATTACATGGCCTCAAAAGTCACCTTGGAATAAACAGTAGCCAAGGAGTCATCACACCACAAGGTACTCTTGACTAGGCCTTAGTCCATGGGTCAATAGATACTAGTATAACACATCCTAGGGTGTCTTGAGGGTATTCTAGCAAACAAAGTCTCAAGGAGAAAAATTATATACAAGGGCCTTATATACACTTGTCAAGCTTCCCATATAGGCATTTTCACAAAATTTTCTAACCATGAAACTACATGCCATAATGCAACTAACATATATACAATTCTAATGCATATGCTTCTATCAACTAGTATGCCATGTAATCTAAATGCAACTCCTAACAACACATAGGTACACAAACCGCAATAACAAAATACATCACATCCTCCTTGACATGTAAGCCCATTCTCCTGGATATTAGAGCGATCATACCAAGCGGTGTTCACATTCCCTTGACAATGCCGCAAATGTAGTGTTGTATCTACGTGAGAATGCCGCAAGTATATACAATTCTACACTACTAAATTAAAGAACATATTTTTGGAATTTTAATTTTTCAAAATTTTATGGATTTTGTTTTTATGAAATTTAAAAAAAAAAAACATATTTTGTGGATTTTTCAAAAATTTTCAATTTTTATGTGTTTTGGATTATAAATTCCCATCCTCCACTTTATTTTGGACATTGTCCTCAATGTACATGTAGGAGTAGGAATGAAAAAGAAATACATGTTTTTGGATTTTTGATTTTATGGAAATTAAATACAAATACAATGATATGATATGAATGCATGCTCTAACTAAATGCAATTCTATATGGCATATATAATAAATGATTTCACTCTAAACTACACTATATGATGCATGTTATATGTAGATGCTTGGGTCACTTATGATCAAACCTCCCCAAACCGATTTAAGCACTATTTCTAGCGAAGAAAGGAATAGGTTTGGTCATTAGTGACTATGCAGGAATGCACATTTATATGCAACTATCTACATGAATATGTGAGATATATTGCAATGCAAACTATACTATATGAACTAACTAATTTAAATGCAATATGAAATATTTCACAAATGCAAGCTAAATGTGTATATAACTAAATGCAAGGTAATTTAAAATGCAATGCAACTATACATGAGAGAAAGGAAAGGAAAGAGTGTCATACAAATGGAGGTGGTGTGGTAGACACCTCTTGCCCTTTCACTCATCATCATCATCATCATTGCGGCATCCATGTCCGCTAGAACCCCCTTGGTAATACCATCCTCCTTGGCCAAAGAATCCTCCACCTTGGTTGCCAAAGTTCCCGTTTTGGTTCCCTTGATTAGGGAATAAAAGATGCGGTTGAAACCAAGATGGGTGAGTACCTCTAGAGTCGATGTACCCTTGTTGAGCCATGTTGTAGTAGGAGTGGTATTGAGCCAAGTAGTTGTTAACCCTCCCATCGTATTCTCTAAAATCGACACGTTGCATGAGCTCCATTAAATCATTCATGTTTGGGGCCCTTGGATCTTGGGGAGCGAAAGGCCTATGTGGTGTCGGGTAGGGTGGAATGGGCTCATATGATGGTGGTGCAGTAGCCGGTTCTGACAACTCACGAGGTTGACGAGGTTCCTCTTCTCTTTGTGGTGGGTTGGGGTGAATCTCGATGTTCAGGAGGTAGCTCGGTGTAGGTGAGTACCGACTCAACCGTGGTTCGGTAGGTGGTACGTTCCATCCCATGAGGACAATTGAAGAGCATCCCTTTGTAAACCACTCCACACTTCCGGCTTGATTGTAAGTGCACCACCGGTGGTGGTTGAAGATAGCATCTTCGTCAATCAAAGTTCTCCCTTGGAGCTTCTCATAGGCCCCATGAAGGTTAAACCCGGGGCAAAGATCATTTTCCAACATTGTGATTACGCCTCCCATCACAAAGGTCTTAATGTTAGAATTACCTTGAGCATAATCAAAGAACCTTGTAAGTATCTCAAGGGGCGTGTTGAAATTGTTAGCCCTTGTCCCTTGAACATTTATGTAGGACTCTAAGATGGTCAAGTAAGAAGGGTGCACCTATCTTGTTCTAGCCTCCCATTGATGGTTCCGGCTATAAAGCGCTCGGTGATCCGAATCACCGGATGTTGGATGGCAAAGGTATAGCATTGTTTTAAGGCATAGAGTTCCCTCCCGGAGATGGCTCTCCAAATGTTGTTAACGGTGAAGTCGTAGGGCTTATCGGTGTTTTCTCGCGGCACTTCAAGACCAAAAATGTTTGCAAATTGGTCAAGAGTTAACCTATGGTCTTGATTACAAAGTCGGAACTCCAAACAAACATTTCTCCGAGTATTAGTGACGTTGCGGAGACTACACAAAAACTCGAGGGTAAGACTTAGGTAGGTATCCTCATGAGCATAGAATAGCTTCCCGATACCCAAACCATCGAAGAACATTTCGGTTTGATACCTAATGCCTAGAATTTCTAAAACAGTGGTATCAATAAATTGGGTGGGTTTGTAATGCTTACCTAGAAAATGTACGAATTTTTGGCGGTGCTCATCGCAAGTGAAGATTACCTCGGGGAAGTATTCGAGTTGTTCAACACTTTGTATCACCACATTGTGATGGCCCCTTGCCTCTCTTGGGATGGATGAAGAAGTACCCTTGCGCTTCTTAGGTGCGGCGTCGGCGGATTTCTTGCCCTTGCCTCTTAGGTTCATCATTTTTGGGTTGGAAAGTTAGGGTTTTGGGTTGGTTTTTGTGATGGGGATTTTTGAGAGATGATGATGTGAGATTTTTAGAGGATAAGATAAGGAAAATGGGGGATGGTGAGGGTGTTTATAAAGGAGACGGGTGGGAGACGAGCGGTCCAGGGCCGGGCTCGGGCGGATGTTTCGAGAATTTAGCAAAAAGCCGTGTCAATCCGAGCGTCTTGTGCACGAGACGAGCGTCTTGAAGCTGCAATCCGAGTGTCTTGCTGGGAGGATGCGCGGATTCAAAGTCAGTGAGCCTGGGTGTTTCAAATCCAGTTGGGGACGAGCGTATCATGGGGGAGACGAGAGTCTCTGCTGGGACGAGTGGATTGTTGAGAATCCGAGCGGATTCTCATCCAGTACAGAAACGTTCCCAAAGCACTCCCCATGGCGAGCGTTCCAAGGCCAATCCGAGCAGATTCCTTTGATACGAGTGTCTGTTCTACAATCCGGGCAGATTCTTTCACAGTGCTGATTTTTGCTTGAAGCAAGGCTCAGAACGAGCGTCTTGCTGTCGGGACGAGCGTCTTGTGCCGTTGTTCATCAATCCCTTATTCATTTCTTTTGAAATGTTTACCTTGCACCCTTTTTTGATTCCTTTTTATCATTTTCTGAAAATATTCTCGATGAATGGGTAAGAAACCCTCTCTCACTTCTCTCATGAAAGAACAATAAAAGTATATACAATATTATACAATGCGAAAATTATGGGAAGGCATATTTTACAAATGGTGGTTTGAGATAGGACTCCACCAAACTAGTTTGAATTGCAGAAATTCTTTGTTTTGTCCATAGAGCGCAAGGCTCTTAGAAGAAGATCAAAGGCTTGTGAGCATGCCCCAAATAAGCATAAGTATGGTTTGCTCCAATTCAAAATAAAGTTTGGCCAAGGAAGCTTGTCATATGTTCTCTCTTTCACCTTGTCCTTGGCACTAGCGCCTTTGCAATGCTTCCAATTAATAAGCCCATGATTCTTGTCAACCCGAGGAATGATGTATGGCTCATATTCGTCCGGATACTTTCACTCACCAACTTCTTCTTCAATTTTGGTGATGATGATAGCATATGGATTTATCAATCCTTCAAGAGTTGAAGGAGAATTCTCATGGCATTGATGACGGGATACCTTAGGAGTTGGAATCGTGGGTACCAAATCTCCATAAACAAGTTCATTTGCTATTTTGTTCTTGAGCTTTTCCACCAAGTACCCTTTATATGATGATTTGACTTTTTGGAGAAGGTCCACCATGTCATCTCCAACAATCATAGGTTCCATGGTGGGTGTGAAATGGTCTTCATAGGCAATAGGGGAGAGATATTCATTTTCTTCATGATACGATATCTCGAATTTCTCAAAGATAGGCTCCTCAAGTAAGGTAATTTCACAAGTCCATTCTTCTTCCCTATTCCAAAGGTCCTTGTAAGACACATATTCTTCATAAGCTTCTTTTACGATCTTGTCATCATGGCTATCTTCATAAGAATCATAAATAGGGGCTTCATCTTTCTTCAATAGTTCATCCTACACCATCTCAATATTCACATCAAAAGTTACACCCTCATACTCACAAAGACTAAGAGTATTTGGCGTACTCAACCTCATATCTTCTTCATCAAACAGAACACTTTCATATTCACAAGAGCTCAAGGAGATTGGCTCTTTCCACTTCTCGTATTCCATATCAAAGGTTACTTTTTCAAAGTCGCATTCATGGATATTGTCTAAAGGGTGGTGAGGGGTAGTTATTTGGGCTTTCTTCATTTGGAAAATTTGAATTTCCAACTACTCACCTTGGGTAACAATGCCTTGAAGAACATTGTCCCTATTTTAGCTCTCCTCTAGCAATTGTTTGAAGAAATTTTGTTGATCTCCCATCATTTGGAGAATCGCATTCTGAATGGCAAATTCATGCTCAATTTCTTGTTGTGGGTGTGTGTGAAAGTTGTTGTATTGTGGCATTTGAAATTCACTGTAGAGTGGGTATTGGAAGAGTAGTTGTTGTGGGTATTGGATGTGGCGATTTTGGTGTGAAAAATTGGGGTAGTAGTTAGGATTTTCATTGTATATGTTGTAAGGTAGGTTTGTGTTGAATTGCTCCTCAAACTCCCCATACCCATAGTCACACTCAAAATATCCACCACATACTCCATATTTCAAGTCTTGAGCCATCATAGCTAAGACAAGGAAACAACTACAAGCATGGAAACTACATTGAAACGGTAAGAACGAACCTTGAGGAACAAGTTCCTCAAGATTAAAGCTCAATTAAAATAGACAAATAAGCAAGAAATTAATCACATAACACCATCCCCGGCAACGGCGCAATTTTGATGTAGAGAGTGTCGTTGGGGCTCTCAATCAAACACATTTATATTCTCAACAAACAACTAGTTAGTGGTTAAGTCGAGGTCGATCCACGGGACGGTGTGCTTTGGGTTCTAAGTCTATCTATCTCAATTCATGCAAGTGTCATAGTTGATTTGGGTTGTAGTTGTGAAAGCAATCAAGTAAAGTAAGCAATGAATTAAAATATGTAACAAATGATTAAAAGCACTAGGATATCATGGGATCATAGGGGATTTATGGGAGTAGATCATACAAACATATTCTCAATTATATAGAAAGCACTTATTGTCGTGATGGGATCGAGTTGGTGTATAAGCTTACAATCCCTAAGAAAGTTTAGGTCTCGGAGCCGAATCGATTAGATTGTACAACACCTACAAGTCGACTTAATCCTTCCTATCCAATATATGCATGGTCTAATGAGGCTCGAGTTGGTTTATATGCTTACAAGCCTCATTGAAGAGATAAGTGATGGGTAAAAACTGCAAGGATTCATAGGCTCGCATTTCATCAAACATAACATATGTATAAGTTGAAATCACAACAAGTAAGCAATTTAATTAGGAAAACATATTAGATTAAGCATGAATTATTCCCCATGTTTGTTTCCCTTAATTCCCCATTAATCCTAGCTAGGAAACTACTCACTCATTATCATGGGAAACATGTCATTAATGGTGTCAATCATCACAACAATTATAAACATGATACGAGAATAAGGAAATAAACAATAAAGAGTAAGGAGTAAAGAGATTCTACCAAACTTAAGATGAAAAAATGAAAAGGAAAGAATAATAGAAGAGAACTTGATTGATTGATGAAGAGTTGTCAATTCTCCAATAATAACCCAATAATTTTCAATTACCCAATAAACTTTGAACAATGATTAAGGAAAGATTAATATGGAATGTTTGAGATTCATCTATTCTAATCTACTCCTAATCTGATCTAAGGAAGGTTTGCCTCCACTAAGAGGCCTCTCCCCTTTTAATTATTACAAATGGAGTATATATAGTAGTACATCATTAGGTTAAGCAAGGGTGGATTAGTAAATAACAATGCTAAGTTGTAACTAGGGAATTGCATGAGGGAGATGCGCATATCACGTAGCTACTCTCACCATGATCCGCTCGGATCGAATTGAATCACGGTTGAAACTGCCAAGGGATCCGCTCGTCTTGCATGGGAGACGCTCGGATCAAAGGTCCTGGAGCCGTTCGTCTCGTGCTCGGGCCGCTCGGATCTGGACAGGGGAATACGCCCGTCTTGTGCTTAAGACGCACGGATCATGGTCCAGTTTTCCACCATCTTGTTTTAGAAGCCTATGATCTACGCATACTCTTTAGTCTTACTTCATTGGTCATTGCTCTTGCCCCCTCTTCATACTAGTCCATCTAGGATTGCCAACAAGCTTCCAAATATGCAAGGGAGACGGGAATTCCGCCTCATCATCTTCTTTCCTATAAGACATATAAAATGCACTAGGAATCCAAAAAATAAAGCGTTTGACGGATAAAATGGTCAAGAAACGTTATAATAGTATGCAAAATGGGTTCAATTAGGGGACTAAATATACGCAAATAAGAGTTACATCAATAGGCTTTGTGCCCTATTTACCCGGAAGTGGGTATTTGACTTCACAACTGTCCATCCTTATGAACTTATCAACAATACTTTTCCTTCTCACACGAAACCCTAATCACCTATTCATGATTCCCTAATTACCATGGCTTCCCTATGTCCTAGCATAAACAATTAGCTAAGTATAATTAAAGTTGAGAGAACAATAACAATAACCAGAGAAGAGTCGTCTTCTACCTTCGACTAGGGCATACTTTTCCACTTATTCTTTGCATATGGCACGTAATTCTTCCTTAAAAACAAAACAAAAACATTCTAGTAGGTTTATAGCAATGCAATCAAGAGGCAGAAGTAGTGGTTATCAAGGGAACAAACTGAAGAAAGGCCCGTCTGAGGAGGACGTTGTAAGGACCAAATCCATGCAGGAAGTCAATGGCATCCCTGGATTGCCATTCAGTGATGAAGATGGGATTGAAAATGAGAACTTATGGATTACTAAACGTAAGAAAAAGGGGAAGCAGGTGGATGAGGATGAGTTTAATGGGGAACTCATTCAGTTTTCAGGAGAGGACACTAAGGAGGAAGTTGAGTATTGGAATCAGGCCGTATATTGTTTTGTATTGGGAGCAAATCCTCCTTGGGAGGTGCTTCATGGATATATACATAGAATATGGGCGAAATATGGTATATACAAAGTATCTTTCCTCCCTAATGGTGTTTTCTTAGTCAGATTCAAGACAAACAAGGATAAGGATGCTGTTTTGCAGGCAGGTTATCATATGTTTGACAATAAACCTTTAATTGTTAGATCTTAGACAGAGGAATCAGAGATTACAAAGGAGGAGGTGAAAGTAGTCCCTGCTTGGATCAGAATATGTGACTTGCCTCTACAATTCTGGGGTAAATGTCTCCCTAGAATAGCAGGACTTATAGGAAATTCGTGAAAGCAGACCAGGCAACAGCAGAGAAGACGAGATTGGGATTTGCCAGAGTAATGATTGAACTCAATGTGGGTGATAAGTTTCCCAAGGTTGTGAAATTTCTTGATGAGAAAGGGTCAGTGATCACTCTGGACATCGAGTATGAATGGAAACCAATCATTTGTGATAAATGTAAAGGAATTGGGCATGATGGTGGACACTGTAAGAAAATTGAGCAAGGAGCCAAGAAGAAATATGTAACACAAAAAATTTGGAAACCAGTTATCAAAGTTGCAGAGGCCAGTACTGTGGCAGTGACTGATACACAGACAGAAGTTGATGCACAGGTGGATCAACTAGGAACAAAACAAGGCCAGGAATTAGCAGAAGCACCTGTAGTTGAACTCATTACTCCTATTAAACAGAAAGATCAGGAGAATCAGCAGGTGATGGATACTGAATGTACACCCCCACAAAGTTCAAATGGAATGAATTATTTGAAGGCATTAGGTGGCTCAGTAACCCCAAAAATTGGGATTGGAATAGGTAACCCTGATCCAAAGCCTACTCATGAATAATATAGGTTTTTGGAATGTTAGGGGTCTCAATAGTGTACATAAACAGAAAGAGGTTAAGTGGTTTATTTTTAATAAAGGGATAGGTCTTTTTGGCCTTCTGGAAACCAAAATAAATGCAAATAATGTCTTCAACATAGCATCTCATATGTTGGATGGCTGGAGTGTTACTACAAATAGTAGGTATCATAAAGGTGGGAGAGTGTGGATATTGTGGCAACCAGGATTGTTTGATGTGCAGATCTTGTAGTATGATGCACAATTTATCCACACAAAGGTTCAGTCCAGGATTACTCAGAAGAGTTTTTACCTTACTATGATTTATGCCTTCAATGAAGGGAATGATAGGGTACATCTGTGGACTAAACTGGAAGAATTTGCACAACAGTGTAATGGACCATGGGCCTTAGCTGGTGATTTTAATACAGTGTTATGCCCTGATGAGAGATTGGGGGGGGGGGAATACTAACGAAGCTGACATGGATGATTTCATTAGGTGTATGGAAATTTGTGGTATGACTGATATTGCAGCAACAGGTGCCTTATACCCATGGAATAATAAACAGGAAGCTAATACCAGAATCTACAGTAGATTAGATAGATTTCTCATTAATCAAGAATGGATGAACTGGTTTCCTGATATGGTTGCCCACTTTTACCCTGAAGGCATATTTGATCACTGCCCCCGTGTTGTCAGTAACTGTAAGACTGGTACTCCTCAACATGCCAGTTTTAAGTACTTCAATATGTGGGGCCAGGCTCCCAATTTTTTGGACAGGGTGAAGGAGGAATGGACAAGGAGTTATGAGGGTCATAAAATGTTTGGTATTGTGAAAAAATTGAAGGCTCTGAAACCTGTTCTCAAAGGACTCAATTCAGAATGCTATTCTGATATTGAGAATAGAACTGTTAAGGCAGTTCAAGGATTGGATAACATTCAGCAGCAGCTTGCCCAAGATCCTGTTAATTCTGAGCTGGTGTCTTAGAAAATAACATTGCTTGCTGAAGTTCGAAGCCTCACTGCTGCAAGGGATGGCTTTCTGAAACAAAAAGCAAAAATACAGTGGATTGAGAATGGAGATCAAAACACTGCACTGTTTCATGGAGCTATTAAGAAGAGATATATGGCTAACAAGGTTATCCAAATTGAAGACCAGAATGGCCAGCTCTATCAGGATAGCCAGAGCATTCAGGGAGCCTTTTTGGATTATTATATGAACTTGCTAGGCAGTACTAAACAGACTGAGAAGGTGAGGATTGATATCTTGAACACAGGGAAGCTTTGCACCCAGGAGCATTGGAGCATTCTTAATAAGCCTGTCAATAATGAGGAGATTAAACAAGCATTCTTTACAACTCCTATTGACAAATCACCAGGACCTGATGGGTACACCAGTGGCTTCTTCAAGGATGCTTGGGAGATTGTGGGTATGGATGTTTGTAGTGCTATCAAAGAGTTCTTTACTACTGGACAACTGTTAACTCAGCTAAATGCTACAAACATTACCTTGATACCCAAATGTGAAAGACCTACTTCAGTTAAGCACTTTAGGCCAATTGCCTGTTGCAACATGATTTACAAGGTAATATCAAAATTACTTTGTAACAGGCTATCCCTTATTCTACCTGAGATTATTCATGAGAATCAAGGAGCTTTTATCAGAGGAAGGTCTATACTTGAGAATGTGCTTATTTGCCAGGATATTGTCAAAATGTACAATAGGAAGAGTGCTTCTCCAAGATGTCTTTTTAAGATTGATTTGCAGAAGGCCTATGACTCTGTGGAATGGGACTTTGTGGAGCAGATGTTGCTGGGTGTAAACTTTCCTGAACTCTTTACTCAGCAGATTATGACCTGCATTAAGACCACCACTTTTACTCTAGCACTTAATGGAAATCACTTTGGCTATTTCCAAGGAAAGAGAGGACTTAGGCAAGGGGACCCCATCTCCCCCTTACTCTTCACAATCTGTATGGAGTATTTAACAAGAACAATCAAATATGCCACAGGAAGATGGGACTTTCAGTATCATCCCTTTTGCAAAGATTTACAACTGACACACCTGATGTTTGCAGACGATTTGCTGATGTTCTGCAAAGGGACAGCTCAGTCAATTATGCTACTTGTTCAAGCTTTCTCCACTTTTTCAAAAGCATCTGGATTGATTATGAATAATGGTAAGTCTGAGGTGTTTTTCAATGGCATGGCAACTGAACTGAAGGATGATATCAGGCAGGCTACTGGTTTTATAGAAGGATAAATGCCATTCAGGTATCTGGGATTTCCTATTCAACCAGGGAGAATTTAAAAAAGAGAGTGCAATATCTTAACTGAGAAGATACTGAATAGAATTAGGAGTCTAGGAGCCAGGAAATCGTCTTATGCTGGCAGACTGACCCTAATCAATTCAGTTCTGAACACTTTGTACAACTACTGGGCAAATATTTTTATTCTCCCCAAAGGCGTACTAAGAAGAATTGAAGCTGTGTGTAGGAATTTTTTCTGGGATGGATGTGCTGAATACCATAGAGTGCCCCTTGTCAAATGGGACACTATCACTCTCCCAAAAAATGAAGGAGGATTAGGAGTGAAAAATGCTGCAATCTGGAATACTGCAACAGTGGCTAAGCTTGTGGATTGGCTCTATTGTAAAGCTGATAGACTGTGGATTAAATGGGTAAATCAAATTTATCTTAAGCAGCAAGACTGGCATGACTATGAACCTACATCTGATGTTACTTGGACTTGGAAAAATATTTGTAAAGTTAAGGAACTCATGAAGCCTGCTTATGCAGATGGACAATGGATGCCTGATACTCGGGGATATACTGTCAGTAGGGGGTATGACTGGTTGAGACTTCACCAACCTAAGCCAATCTGGTTTGAGACTGTATGGTCCAACTGGAATACTCCTAAACACTCACTGATCTCTTGGCTTATAAAGAATAACGGGATAAATACAAGAGAAAAGCTGTTCAGGATTGGATGTAGTAATTCTGATAGATGCTGTGTCTGTGAAGATGCACCTGAGACTCAGGAACACCTGTTCTTTGAGTGTGGGTATAGTAAGCTTATTCTGAACCAGATAAAGGATTGGAGCAAGCTGCAGATATCAGTGACATGGGATATAGGATCTGCAGGGTCAAAAATACAACAGCGTGTGTATGCTCTTGTGTTGACTGCTAGCTACTATCATGTGTGGACACAGAGGAACAATGCGAGGATAAATGCTGTGCTTGTGAGTCCAAAACGAGTTGTGCAATTGATTAAGGACAGTGTGAGGCAGAGAATCAAAATTAAACGGGATGATCACATGTCAAGTGCTGAGAAGAATTGGTTACTAAGTCTAGAAAATTGAATGTACGGTTTGGTCCTAAAGGGATTCGAACCTAAAAGTCTTGGTATATTACTTGTAATTATCATGCTTTTTTGATATATAATATAAATCTCACATTTTACCAAAAAAAACTGTCCATCCTTATGTTTTGCTTGGTTGACTGCTTCTTTTCTTTTGTAGGTTTGTTGAATTGGTCTCCCGTAAAAGTAGGAACCACTCTATTGCATTCTGATTGTCGCCTGACATATTGAGTGATATCCAATCTGTGTCTGATATGTATCCCTTTAAGTCAGGCCTGATAGGATGGCCTGACCTGTCTTTCCTTCCTTGCCGGCGCCTGTCTAAATGATAAATGTAGCGTCTTGGGTTGCCCCTGTCCAAGCTAGCCTGATAATCTTTGCCTGACAGTTGTCTGATTAGGCAGGACAAATCTTGGCCCAAGAATTGCCCCTTATCTCCTTATTTTCATTGAATCTGGCCAGGAATGAGGAGATAAAAGATCGGGCCAGGCATAAATATGAGAATCTTACCGGAAAAGAGTTTTGAGTTATTTTCAACTTTCTAACGGCTAGTGCCCATTAAATGGGTTAGGTTCATCAAACCCTAGGAGAGTCATGATTAAACTCATCCACTTGTGTTATCCGTTCGCTTGATTTGTGCCTCTAAATTTATTTGAGCCGTTGTTTTGGTAAGATTTTACCGACTAAAGATTTGTGAGTCAATGCGGCTATTCTAATTAAAATATGATATTAAAGACTTAAGTAGATCGGTAGTAAGAGCATAGCGAGAACGAAAGTAAACAACTAGTACGAAAGAGAAACAAACGAAAAGAAAGAGAGACAAACGACACAAGCAAAATGGTGACGCGGGAAACCCAAAATGTGGGAAAAATCGCGGGGGGAATGGTATCCCACCAATGATTCACTAGTAGTAATAGTATTCGAGGGTGAACCTAGATGGAACGATCAGGAGGTACAACAGTGATCTCCAAATGACTAAGTACAAATGATACGAACGATGTATACATTTCTAAGTGTGTTAATGATATTAATTGTTGCAGGTGGTGAATGATATTTCTTCGAGTGGAGTCAATGATGAATGCCCTTGAATCCGATGTTTGTTGCTCTTTTATAGCCCTCCTTTGAATTTTTGCACATGCTCCCTACATATGCTCAACTATACGCTCCACTTCCTATGAAATAGGAAGTGGTTGCTGACTTTGTCAAAGCTTTTGGTGATTACTGCAATGTTCATGCTGACCATTTCAACGTTCTTGCTGGCCGTTTGTTACTTAATTCAAACGTGGCCTTTGCATCACTTGAATGTCTAGGTTCATCCCCCCTTGTTCTTTCTTGCGTTTTACAGCATGCTGCCTTGTTATTGATCTGTGTGCCTTTATTTTATCCAATTGCGAGTTGCCACGTCATGACGAGAATGACAGGGTATTTTTACCCATGCAATTACCCCTAAGCAACTGCCAGGTTCTGTTCTTGCTCGATGGATGCGGGGAGTTGCTTCCCTCCTGGACGCTGCATGTAGTGGTGATGTCATAGCGTGACATCAGCCCACTTGCATTCTTATTCACTGAGCCTGACCGTTAGAGGTCTAATCAGTCGCTTCCTCTTAATAATTCCCCACCTCCCCCACGTCTCCTTTCCCTTGATCCCCCCTCCCCAACGTAACTCCCTACTCTTAACTCCCTCTCTTAACTTCCTCTCTTAACTCCCTTCGGTTATAAATACACCCCTCCCCTCCCACTTCCCTTATTCCCGTCCTTATTAACCCTTTCCCTAAAAACCCTTTACTCTACCTCCCTTCTTATAAGATCTTCCTATCCACCAGGTAAACTCCTTACTTTCTTCCCTCTCTCCTAATTTTTTCACCTCTAAACTTTGCAATCATGGTAAAAAAGGCTATCCGCCGCACTGCTCCTCCTCCTTCTCCCCGTGGGGGTCCATCTGCTGCTGCTCTCTCTCCGTTTTGATCCTCTGGGATCCTCGCAGATCACTATCTGTGCGATTCCAGCTTTGCTGACACCCCCCTCGAGGAGGTGAGATAGAGGTTTGGCCTTGGGCAGGAGGTCGAGATTCACATTCCTCAGCCTGGGGAGGCGCTGGATGCCCATAATCCCGGTTGGGTATGCCTGTACAAGTACCCTTTTACCCAGGGTTTGTCTTTTCCCTTCCCTCCTTTGGTGCAAAGGATCTTGCGTCACTACAGGTTCGCGATCTGCCAGCTTGTGCCTCATGCATGGCGCATTCTGGTTTCGCTCTGTATCCTCGCTGAGGATCACATTCTGGGAATTGGTCTGGGTGACCTCGCCCTGCTCTATGCTTTCAGGCCCTTTGTTGCCGGGCTTATCACCTTGAGGTCCTATGACAGAAGCAACCCTGGCGTGATCCTCCCTCCCAAAGTGAGGGACGAAGGCTGGAATACGAAATTCATCTTCGTTAAGATTGACTCTCTTACCCCCACCCCTGAGTACTTATTTGACAAGTGGGGGGCCTCTAAAGGTAATTTTAGTTTCTGGGTGTCTGTCATTTTTCTTTTATCTTAATGTTCTTACTGGTGTACTGCTGCAGGTTTGAAGCAGCCAGTTCCCTCGAGAGATCGCAGCGTGATTAGTCGTTTATTTGCTCTTTCTATTGCAACTCGTTCTTACCCTGGTGTACTTTCTTACCCTGTTGGTGCATCTGCCTCCGAACCTCTTGATATTAGTGAAGGAGAGCAAGAGGAGGAAGAAGAGAGAAAAGAAGAGAAGCAAGAAGAGGAAGTTGGTACCTCCACAAGTCAGCAAGAACCCCAAGCTGCCGAATTCCAGATGTCATCTGGTAAGGCTTTGTTTTTTATAGGTTTTCGTTCTTGCTAGATGGCCATTTGCTTTTGTGTTCTAATTGTGTTCCTGTACTGTGGAATACTCCTGTTTCCTCTCTCTCCCTGCTGGATAGAAAGAGAAAGCAAGTTGCTTCTGCCTCCTCGGGTCCTTCTCTCAGGAAGAGGCCATCGCTCCCTGCTGAAAAGGAGCCGGTTAACACGCCTGACCTTATTGAGGTTGCTCGTCGGGCTGCAGTGGCTCCTAGGCCACCTTTGCCCAATACTTCCACTGTAATCCGCCTTCCCAAGGGGTATGGCTCCAGTCGGGTGCCTCTCTGGCCTCACATGAACAACTCCAGCTCCCTGCTGCTGTCCATTCTATAAGAAATACCCCTCTTCCTGCAGTACTAGATGAAGCTCCTGGACGCGCTCTGCAGGTACCTTTTTTAATTCCCGTTATGCTTCATTGGTCTATTTTTTTCGTACTGCTGACTGTTCTTCTTGCAGGTCTTGCAGGACGGCCTGTTCCTACGTAGGGAGGTCGGCAGATTGATGGGGGAGGTGAACAACCTCAACGTCAACCTGGGGAAGGTGGAGGCAGATCTAGCGATGGCTAGGAGGGAGAAGGTGGCGACCCAAAAGAAGCCGACTGAGGAGAAGGCGGCTGCCCAGAAGCATCTGGATGCTGAGAGGAGGGCAGTAGAAGGGCGTTTGGAAAAGGCTCACAAGGAGGTGGAGCTGTTGAAGCATCTGCTCTTGGACTCTACATTGGTTTCCGCCTGGGAAACAAAGATCAAATTCATCAAGGAGTTTGAGGCGGTTGAACACTCCAACTGGGACCTTGCTGAGGAGGAACGACTGTTTAATGCTGCATATCCAACTAAGCCGGACTTCATCCTCATCAACGACTTGTTGGGTGGTGATGAAGGAGAGACCAGTGTTAGGACTGAACAACCAGCTGTCGCGTCGGTCGAGGAGGTCAGGGAGGATACCCTTGTTGCCCAGGTAGGAGAAGGTCAATCTGGGAGAGAGGCTATTGTGGATCCCAACACCCCTGTAGATGTTCCTGCTGGTGCCGCCCCGTATTCTGCTGCTGCTGCCTAGTTTAGGCATTTAAATTTTAATTTTTTTTATCTTGATGTTTTGTTGGGCACCCTGTGTGGTGGCCCATTGTAATCCAACTCTTGGTGCCTGGTAGTTTTGGGTACCTTTTAGTACTCTTTTGTTTTTGCCTCGTATGAGGGGCAAAAATACTTGCTTTTCAAGTTCCCCCTGCTGAGGGGTGTTTATGAATTTTCCGTTTTGTTCCTTTTGTTGTTTTGCTAGCAATTCTTTTGTTATTTCTATTTGTGTGCTGACTTCGTACTTGTTGAGGTGTCTATGGTGGTTCAGGGAGCTTTCTGTCCATCAGGATGCTCGAATCCCTCTATTTCGACCACGCGCACATCGGGTACTTCTTGCAGGAGGAACAATTTGCTAGTTCTTGTTCATCAGTTAGCCTACGAGGACATTGCCTTAATATTAAACTTACCATATAATGATAAACCTAAAAAAATGGAAGCGATTTCATAAATCCGAAATAGTTTAGGGAGCACAAAGTGTGTTTCCCCAGAGTTTTATAACAACTTAAAAGAAATAGAGTTTCATTTTGGCCTTTTGAAATACTAAGTACGCTGCATCCATATTTTGCTCCTTGTGACACCTGTGAAGTTGACACCAAGGGAAAATAAGAAAAAGGGTTTTGACTCAAAAGGATTTGAAAGATACGTTGTAAGTTGTCATTTCCTGAGTAGTACCTGCTGAATTTAGGAGACTTACCACGTGCGTACTGAACGAAAGACCTTGCCAGGTGACTTAGTTGTTTCTGCTGTTAAAAGAGATGTTACTGTTAGACCAATGCAGGTGGTATAGTCAGGCGGTAGGAAACAAAATGATTAATTCTTTGCGTATGTACCTTATGAGAGAGTGAGATGTGGCTCCAGCAAGTGGGTTCTGGGTTTGTTCCCCTTCAAGCGATAGATGCTTAATCAAAGACACTTTTAGCAAGTTAGTTCATGTTCCAAGGTTTCTGGAGTACTGAATGCTAGGATTCAAGGGTCCTGGGAAGTACCTGTTAGAGGTGGGACTTCTGTGTCCTGCACCTGGAACCTCAGACATAATACTTTTTAAGGTGAATGATGTTCCAAGATCTAGGGATAGCTTCCCCATCCATAGTCTCCAACATGGATGCCCCATTACCCACGATGCCTTCTATGCGGTAGGGACCTTCCCCGTTGTAGGCGAATTTGTCTGCACTCTGGTTCTTGGTGTTTGGGAATACCTTCCTGAGTACCAGGTCCCCTACCTGCAGCGTTCTCAGCCTCACGTTTTTGTTGTAACTCCTGGCAGCTGTCTGCTTGTAGGCTGCCATCCTGATTTGGGCGCTGGTCCTTGGCTCATCAATGGTATCCAGGCTGCTGGCCTCTTCTACCTGGTTCCTCTCTTCGGTGGCATTGGCATATCAATGTTTTTAGGTTCATATACCTATTATTAGACTCTTCTAATAGTGAACAAATTAAATTCTTAATATGTGTTCTTTAGATCTAGTGCATGCATAACAAAATAAGAGATTAATAAGGAAAAACAATGTCCCTTACATTGTTATATGGTTCGAAATAATGGGCACAAATAAGGTCACCTTCCTTATTTGTTCTTGACCTATAATATGTTGGATGATCCTCCAAAATCCCAATGTAGAGATCCTCCTTTGATTGCACCCAAGACTAATCCCTTAAACTAGTATATTAATTAACTAGATTAATATAGTAGTACCTTTAAAATAATTCTAATAATATACTTATTACTACACTAGTAATCTTATATTGTGATTTAGAATTTATGATGAACAATTTCTTATTTCTAAAACAAGTTTAGAAGGAGGATGAGAGAATAGAAGAACAAGATGCATGCAAATGAATGTGTAATGTGAAGTAATGAAAAATGAGAACAAATTCTCATTATATGGGGGAAGAGGCCGGCTAGCATAAGGCCAAAGAGAGCATCTTGCCTTTTCCTTTTGGTCTTCACAAAAAATAGGTGTTTAAGGCTATGATGCAATAGGTATGATTATGCTATTTTCTCACATAAAATAAAACAACCACAATCCATCACAACTCCCTCCATTTCGGTCCACTTCACTTAAAATGTACTACCATTTTATTTTGTCAATTTGTCGTTTGTCACACAATATGTCACATGTAGTATGTGACATGTTATTAATTAATTTAATGCATATTTATCAAATAAATATCATTTTATAGATTAATTAAATTACATACAACAAATTGACTAGTGATACTTGATCACATAAATAAAATGGGTCATATAATTATAATTCACAACATATTGTAATTATAATTAACCATTCATTCTTATCTCAATTGTTTCACAAACAATAATCAATTTTAGTAATAAAGTATTTCAATTAATAAAATAAATCTTATTTAATCCAATTACAATAAGATATAAATATTCTCTCTCACAATTGAATTGTTTAATTTTAAGGAATTGATTAACTTGTATCGTCATACAATTAATCAATTTGTCTATTAAGGGAATTGTCCTTTAGGTGTGACCTTAAGGGATCAACAGATCACCACCGTCAAACGATAGTAACGTCTAACTCTAGTTAGCTGATAATTACTGATTAATGTTGATCAGTTGACTATATAAATGAATCATCCCTTACGTATTCTTAATATGAGATTTAAACATGTGATCGTACTATTGTTGAGGACACATACATCAACAATCTCCCACTTGTCCGAGACAAGTGTGTGTCACCAATTCTCTTGTCCTATTACAATCTCCCACTCAATGTAAGGTGTCTCGCAGGTCGTACTTGCATTTGATCTTATCTTGAGTGGTTTCCTCGATCTTGGAGTGTAACTGTTTGATCGGAATTATCTACCGTAGATACTTTCCGAGCGTGGCCACGCATTTTCAGTTCACTACTCCTCGAGTGGCCTTGAGATTTGAAATAACCCTGACAAGGGGGTGGACAATTCCTATCGCACTATTCCCTTTGTTTAGCCACAGTTCATCATAACCCAAAATATACTCATTTGACCTCAATTACGACAATCGTAGATCATAAATCGAAGTCAATCAGAAATTTGTGCCAACTTTGGCTAATACTCTCTAGTCAAAAGAATTGACTCATAAGAATACTATTGCAGCTCTTGCCACGACCAGACTTTATGAATTACCAGAACTCTATAAGCGGTCACTGCCCGACAGAGAGTCCCATACAGTCTGCCTATGTGATCGACTAGTCATCCCATATGACTCTATGGGACTTGAACTTGCCATCAATCGCATCACACTCTAGTCACTTCGAGACATCATCTCTTCTAAGTAACTAGAGGTGAATACTATGTCAATCCAGTTCACTTTAATGGGGTTCAATTTGTCTCTACAACCCATTTGGATATAACAAAGTAAAGGGTGAGTTTAAAGAAACTCAAACGATAAATGCGATTATCATATATGAATAGTCAATACACTATTACTACTTCATATCTTATAATCATCAGTGTACCTTTTACACTAGTTGAAATGCAATAAAATCTTGGCAAGTGGATATACCATATATCCATATATTCCAACTTTATTAATTGCTATTTCTTTCTTTTCAATGTTATTTCTAATAACATGAATTTATCTAAGTATATGTCTCGTCTTCTTACCAGACTTGGGCTCTTTAACTTAGAAGATGCTCCCACTATTATCACATAACTTATGATAAAGTCTTTGGTAGAGGAATCTACTCTCATTCCCTACCTTGACCATTTATCACAATTTACTTAGATTCCTTTTGTAGAATTTGCAATGTACGAAACTAAAACACTTTTCTAGTCTCTTGCTCTTAAGTCAATAAAATCAGCCTAGGTTTTCAACAAATCCTAATTGGTTTGGAAACTAAAGTTTGTGCAACCCTTCAACACACAGCGTAGTTTATCATCCAAACATATGAACGAATCCTTAATTTTTCTCAAGAATCTCAAAGATGTTCTTTAAGGCTTTCACATGCCCTTCATTGGAATTAACTTGTTATTGACTTATTATGCTCTAAGCATATGTTACATCATGGCGTGTGCTTCTGTTGGCATACATGATCGTTCTAAGGGCGGAAACATTAGCAAACGATTTCATGTGATCGACAACTTAATAGGTTCAGTGAATGGCTATGACTCCATCATAGCAATTCCACTTTCATCAACATGAATAACCTACTCAAACTTGTCGAGGTTAAACAGATATGAAAGATCTTATCATCATAAGACTCTCAACTCTATGCCAATATTCTCTCACATAGATTCAGAATTCTAGAATACATCGCACCTGGCCTTTTCCTAGTCTCCCAATCACTCTTTCACAGAAAAGAGCATTGGTACATTATTCTCAATCAGTAATATGTTATCAAAATATAAGACATGGAAAAATAATTCTTGCTCCCACTTAACTTCATGTATAATCATGATTTTTCAATCATGTGAATGAAACCATTCTTAATTATCACATGAAAGAAAAATATAATCCTTTGATGCTTGCTTAAGACCATTCTAGGATCACATAAGAAAGCTACGCATAATACGTTAGGATTCTTAGATCTTTATCTAAGGTGTTGTGTTCCAAACACATCCTTCTCTAAATTCCCATTTTAGAAAAGCGAATTTTTAATATCATTTGCCATTCTTCATTAAAATGAAATGCGGCAATTCCTAACATAATTTATCTTGATTAACATCTTCATGTCAATCTATGTACTTGGGTACTCTAAAGCTCTATTTACTTTTAAAGAGACTCTCGCCTTAAAGTAAATCTACTCTTCAGTAACAAACTTTGGATTTGTAATGCTATGGCTCGTATGTAACAAGGTCAATTTGGGACAAGGTCATAATACCATTAATACCATTACTTTCGAAAAGCAACATTTTAACAATAAAACATGTGTGCTATACTCCCACTAAACTATACTCCCACTCTATATTTATAGATTATAGTTCCATTACTTTCAAAAAGTAACACAATAACTATAAGTCATGTTTGTGACTATCTAATCTACTCCCACTCTATCTCTTAGAAATACATCTATCTTCTTAAGAGATAGCTTTGTGAGTTACAAACATATATGGTGGAGTAATTGAAGTTTGTCTAGACTGACGTATTTAGCACATAAAAGACTAGCTCTATTATGGCAGTTTGATTCATGTCATATGCGAGTTTGATCCATGTCATATGTTAAATAGACTCTCTATTTCAGGTATCTCCTGGGTTGACCATTTGTTTTTAATAACGTGTCCGTATTGGATTGCAAATTCCCAAAATGGAGTTCGATAACTCAAACCAACTCATATTAGTTTGATCTTATGGGTAGTGACACAAGGTCATAATCCATATTTAATAAATCAAATTCATTACTTAGATATTTTCCACTACGATTGGATCGTAATGCTTTAGTTCTCTTGATCAATTGGTTCTCTACTTTATTTAGAAATTCTTCAATTTCTCAAATGCTTCACTTTTATATTAGATTAAGTAAACATACTCATATCTACTTAAATCATCGGTAAAAGTGACTAAGTAGTCATAATTTCTCCTTTGCGGTGAAGCTCATTAGACCACATACATCGGCATGTATTAGTCCTAATAAATCACTTGCTCGTGTTCCTTTACCACTAAAGGGAGTACGAATCATTTTGCGAAGGAGACAAGATTCGCATATTCCATATGATTTAAAATCAAATGGCTCAATAAATCTAGTCGACACTAGCTTTTAATGCGTTTCTCATTTATGAGACCTAATCAACAATGCCAAATGTACAAAAAATTTGGATTACTTTTTTGAGTCTTTTGGATCGTATTATGTAGATATCTTTGCTTGAATTGGAAGTGTCTAAGACATGAATATCATTAGGAGAAGTGACTTGGCTCACAGCCATATCTATTTAAAAAAAAAACAACGATTGTTTTTTATGGCGAAATATTAAATCCTTCCATGTCTAACATGGAAATAATGTTTTAGACAAAATGGGTACGTAATCACTATTATGTAGATTCAATTTAAAACCACTTAGCTAAGGCAATCACAAGGGTTCCCTTTGACATGGTGGCTACTCTAGTTCCATTTGCGAATTGGAGATCCATGTTACCCTTGCTAAGTGCTTCCACACTCCTTAACCCTAACTGGAATGACAAGTCCAGCTTTGATATCTCACAAATACCCGGGGCAATTTCGCTTCCAATGGCCCATGACATTACAATAATGACATTTTTCGTAGGATTTGGCACCCTTCTTGGTTTTGGTTGTGGTAGTCTCACTATCCATTTCCGATTCATTATCAGGTTTGGGTTTCTTACCCATCTTTGCCTTTCCTTTATTAATACCATTACTCCTTTCAGTTTCAAGAACATTCTTGCTAGAACTCCCACTGAAATTAATATTTCTCCTTGTTTCTTTAAACAAGGATGCCTTAGGATTAGTGAGATTTTCTTCACAAGATTTTCTTACTAAAGAAGCGGGCATAAATATTGGAGTGGGAGGTGTGGAAGTGGTAAAGTAGCAAATATTTCTGTCCGGACCAATGCCAAAGCGTAATTCTTTAATCGTATCATTGTCATACTCGGAGCACGTTTCATCGAATGATTGGATCCATGAATTAATGGTGATTGGTGTAAGAGTATTAGATGAATCCATTGCGTTTAAATAACTACAAAATCGGAAATGAAGGAAATAATTAACATCTATCGTTTTAATAATACTTGTAAACGTTTTAAACAAGTTTTAAGCATTTATATAGTGACCTCTACCCAACTATTATAAATGATCCCGAGATCCAAATTCATATCAATTCGGGCACGGTGAGCTGATTCATCCCTTATCAATATAACTCGGTGGATTAACTCTTTAATCGATTCTACTTCTAGAACTCCCTGTCGATAAAAATTACTTTAATATTTATCTTTAGCCCGGAACACATGCGACTACGGTCACGAATACTTCCGTTGAGCTCAATCCAAATTTCGATGTAATAACATTTTATTACCCACTTACCCAACGTAACAAGTTTAGCACCCCAGTGAGCCGAGCCTACTTCCTTATGAAATTGGGACTCATGGTTTCTACTATTTGGTAAGGCTAATGCTCAATTATTATTTAGTGAGAGGTCTTGTCAATTTATTATCTATCACGTCTTAAGTGAACTAAAGCGGTGAACTACGATAATTATAATTGACACGGTCGATGACTCGATATGATAAGCATATGTTGTTATGGCGATTTGGCAATGCATGCAACATATTAAAATAAATGCTAAGCAATAATAATAAATTCCTAGTATGGCCTTCCTAAAATAGAAAATAAAATAATTTATTACATATTCGGAAACCAACTCTTTGGTCCCTTGAATCTTCAAGTAGCACGCCTCCCAAGGACACCGTCTTTGTCGGAACGCCTTTCCAAATGGCACCGTCTTGAAGAAATTCCATAATTACAAATAATAATAAAAATACAAAGCTATTACTATTATAAATTTGTAATATGAAAAACTAGTAAAAATAAAAGTGATACGAGATCACATTAAATTACAACCGAATCAATATTCTTTTTCATTACGGGTTATATCGATTAAAACTAAGACCATACTAAGATAAAATTACATAATTCATAATTATATAAATAAAAAGACATTCAACAACTGAAATATTCAGCATTATAATAAGTGTCTATCATGCCAATTTATGTGCTAAATCGCCCTATTTAACTTATATCGATTATATAACCCGGTTTTATGGAAATGCGTGATAATAACTTATTAAAATCACTAATCAATACTTAAATCAAATTTAAGCTCAAGTTAATTATCCTGACACTCTTAGGACTCAAAAATTAGTCATCACTCAATTTTTGACAATAATTCAACTTGATATAATTTTATGCTCATTTTGACCTTAAAATCATAACATTTATGAAATAAATCCAAATTAAATTACAATAATTTCAAAATTTGAATTTTTAATTTCTAAACATTCTGGAATAATTCCATGACATTCACAATGTCAAAAATCATGGTTAAAATATTCGAATTAATTTCGAGAAAAATATAGTTGCAATTTATCGGTTTTATCAAATAAAACATCTAAAGTATACAAAAATTAATCCAATCAATTTTACAACTTTATATCTGATAAGTGGTATATTAATGAAACTTAAAATAATTTTCTCATACCATGTAATTCGTTTTACCAATTTATGCTAAAATAGTCACTATTTATGTCATTTTTACACTAAAAATTCATAAATCATGCTAAATGAAACCATTTTATTTTAAAATTTACATACAGTGTGTAAATCATGCATGTGACAACATATTAAAATCTCATGGTACAATTCGAAGCTTAACTATATATAACCATTTTACCTACTTTTAATCCATTTTTATCTCATAAAAATCATAAATCATGCAATATTAATCACTTTATATGAAGTTTTACATACAATAAGTAAAATATGCATGTGAGGTCATATAAAAATTTCAAGGTCAGAATCTAAGTTTAACCATTTTTAGTCATTTAACCTCTATTTATACCATTTTTATCACATAAAAATCATAAATCATGAAATATTAATCACATTAATATGAAATTTTACATAAATACATAAAATATTCATGTGAGGGCATACTAAAAAATCACAGCCAGTAGTGAAGGTTAACTTATTTTAGTGAATAAAAGTTCATTTTACTCATAAAAATGTAATTATTTCACTAAAAATCAGTAAAATTAGCAATAAAATACCATAAATCATAAAAACGACCTAAAAACATTTTAGGACAAGAATATATAACATGCAACATGATTTCGTGACTTACTCTTATAAATCACAAATTATTAGTTTTATATGTTAACATTTTAACTCGGAAAAACAATAACCGATTATGCATGCAATATCCTATGCTCTGATACCAATTGTTAGGTTCATATAACTATTATTATACTCTTATAATAATGAACTAATTAACTGCTTCATGTGTATTCTTTAGATCTAGTGCATGCATAACAAAATAAGAGATTAATAAGGAAAAATAATGTCCCTTACATTGTTAAATGGTTCGAAATAATGGGCACAAATAAGGTCACCTTCCTTATTTGTTCTTGAGCTATAATATGTTGGATGATCCTCCAAAATCCCAATGTAGAGATCCTCCTTTGATTGCACCCAAGAATAATCCCTTAAACTAGTATATTAATTAACTAGATTAATATAGTAGTACCCTTAAAATAATTCTAATAATATACTTATTACTACACTAGTAATCTTATATTGTGAATTAGAATTTATGATGAACAATTTCTTATTTCTAAAACAAGTTTAGAAGGAGGATGAGAGAATAGAAGAACAAGATGCATGCAAATGAATGTGTAATGCAAAGTAATGAAAAATAAGAACAAATTCTCATTATATGGGGGAAGAGGCCAGCTAGCATAAGGCCAAAGAGAGCATTTTGCCTTTTCCTTTTGGTCTTCACAAGAAATAGGTGTGTAAGGCTATGATGCAATAGGTATGATTATGCTATTTTATCACATAAAATAAAACAACCACAATACATCACAACTCCCTCCATTTCAATCCACTTCCTTAAAATGGACTATAATTTTATTTTGTCAATTTGTCATTTGTCACACAATATGTCACATGTAGTATGTTACATGTTATTAATTAATTTAATGCATATTTTTCAAATAAATATCATTTTATAGATTAATTAAATTACATACAACAAATTGACTAGTGATACTTGATCACATAAATAAAATGGGTCATATAATTATAATTCACAACATATTGTAATTATATTTAACCATTCATTCTTATCTCAATTGTTTCACAAATAATAATCAATTTTAGTAATAAAGTATTTCAATTAATAAAATAAATCTTATTTAATCCAATTACAATAAGATATAAATATTCTCTCTCACAATTGAATTGTTTAATTTTAAGGAATTGATTAACTTGTATCGTCATACAATTAATCAATTTGTCTATTAAGGGAATTGTCCTTTAGGTGTGACCTTAAGGGATCAACTGATCACCACCGTCAAACGATAGTAGCGTCTAACTCTAGTTTGTTGATCATTACTGATTAATGTTGATCAGTTGACTATATAAATGAATCATCCCGTACATATGCATAATTTGAGATTTAAACATGTGATCGCACAATTGTTGAGGACACATACTCCAATAGATGCGTCGGTACTTGCACCTCAGAGAGAATAACTGCCTCGGCCCCATTTACCAGACTGAATGGTGTTTGACTTGTTGCCACTTTGGGAGTAGTTCTATTAGACCATAGCACGAAGGGGAGCTCATCTGCCCAGTTGCCTCCTATCTCCTCCAGCCTTCTTTTCAGGTTGTTCATGACTATCTTTTTGCTGGATTTTGCCTGACCGTAGGACTGCGGATTCCTAGGAGTGGATTTAAACAGCTTGATGTTCCACCTGGCGCAGTAGTCTTCCGTTCTGTTGGATATGAATTGTGACCCGTTGTCACATATGATTTCTGAAGGGATGCCATATCTGCTGACTATGTTCCTCTTGATGAAAGATATCACATGCTTCTCCAGGATCTGAGGGAAAGCTTCTGCCTCTATCCATTTAAAGAAGTAGTCCGTCATTGCCAGCATGTACGTCCTGTTTCCAGAAGCACGGGGTAATGGTCCCACAATGTCCATTCCCCAATTCATAAAAGGCCAAGGCGAGATGATCGGATGCATATGTTCTGCTGGATGGTGGCTGACAGGAGCGTGCCTTTGTCATTCTTCGCATTTCTTGATATAGTCTATGGCGTCCTTTCTCATGGTAGGCCAGAAGTAACCTTGCCTTAGTGTCTTGTTGGACAGGCTCTTACCCCTTGTGTGATTTCCACAATCACCACTGTGGATATCACACATTACTACCTGTGCCTCCTGCATGCTTAAGCACCTCAGATAGGGTCCTGCCAAGGACTTCCTAAATAGGATACCATCAATGAGTACAAATGTAGAGGATTTCATGAAGCTCCTGGTGTCTTTCTGGTCAGGTGGTAATACCTCATCATATAGCCAACTAATGTAAGGCTTGCGCCAATCATCAATCTCTTCCTGGGGTGTGGCAGTACACAGTATCCCTGCTTCGTATGTCCACTGGGTGGTTGCAGCCTTACTGGCGTTCTGCTGTTCATTATGGCGTATGGCAGGTTTTACGACATGTATGAATGGTATAGTACCCACTGCCCCTGGATTGAAGGCTGCTCCCAGGGTGGCAAGAGCATCTTCTTCAACATTCTGATCCCTTGGTATCAGCTGGATGTGGAAGGAGGCAAAACGGAGTTTGAGCTCCTTTGCCACTTCCAGGTAGGCTATCGTTTTAGAATCCATGGCCGTGTATACGTTATTCACATGGTTTACGATCAATTTGAAGTCACTATACACCTCGATGCGGCTGATTTGCAATTCTAAGGCTAATTGGAGTCATAAGATTAGGGCCTCGTATTCAGCCTCGTTATTCGTTGCTTTGAACTCACACCGTACTGCCTGTATTATCATCTGTTCCCTCTGAGGTGATTTCAGGACCAGCCCTACCCCTGCTCCCTTCGTATTGGATGCCCCATCAACATGTAACTCCCATACCTGATCCCCTTTAGCCTCACTTAGGGTCAAGATTTCACTGTCGGCTTGTTCTTGAAGGGTGGGACTAAAGTCTGACACAAAGTCAGCTAGGGCTTGGGTCTTTATGGCTGTTCAGGGTTCAAATTTCAGGTCGTACCCACTCAGGTGGACAGACCACTTAACCATTCTCCCTGACAGTTCGGGTTTCCTAATTATGTTTCTCAGGGGGTAGTTGATCACGACTGAAATTGTATGTGACTCAAAATAGGGACGCAATTTGTACGAAGCAGTAACAAGTGCTAAAACGAGTTTTTCTAGAGATGTGTACCTGGTCTCTGCAGGTAATAGAGACTTGCTTATATAGTATACTGGTTTCTGCATTCCTTCGTGCTCTCGTACCAGTACAGCGCTTACAGCCACCTCTGCCACTGATAGATACAAGTACAACGGTTCACCCTTTTCTGGCTTGGATAGAAGAAGAGGGGTCCTTAGGTACTGCTTGAGCTCCTCAAACGCCTTTTCATGCACCTGCATCCACTCAAACTTCTGGCTCTTCCTCAGGATGTCATAAAACAATCGACACCTGTCTGAGGGCCTTGATATGAACCGGTTTAGGGCTGCTACCCGACCTGTGAGCCTCTGTACGTCCTTTGTCTTCTTAGGAGATTCTAACTGAAGTACTGCTTTGATTTGCTCCGTGCTTGCCTCTATCCCTCCTTGCGTCACCAAGTACCCCAGGAATTTCCCAGAGGAGACTCCAAAAGTGCATTTCAGGGGGTTCAGCTTCATATGGTATTTTCTGAGGATCGAGAAGGTATTCTCCAGGTGCGACATATGTTGTTCTGCCTTCCAAGATTTGACTACCATATCGTCAATGTAGACTTCCATTATTCTCCCTATATCCTCCTTGAACATTCTGTTCACCAGGCGCTGATAGGTGGAACCAACATTCTTGAGGCCAAAGGGCATCACATTGTAGCAGTACAAGCCTCTGTCAGATCTGAAGGCCATTTTCTCCTGATCCTTAGGGTCCATTTTTATCTGGTTGTACCCACTCCAGGCGTCAAGGAAGGTAAGTAACTCTTATTCACTTACCACTCCTGGATCATACTCACTGCTTCCCTCTTCTTTACTCTTTTATACTCGGATTCGGATTTGTGATCGGTATTATTGTTCCTTTATAATTTCTTAATCATGATTGTTATTTGAATTCCTTCCTTTCTATTATCACTTTTATTATTGCTTTATTCCATCTCTTTATTTTCATTATTATCATGTTTAATTCCGATTGTCTATATATATATTATTGTTGTTGAGTCGATAATGATGTGTAGCTAATTCCCTTTTGCTAAGACTAGGGAATCCATGATTATGAAGGAATAGCTATCGCCATATTAGGTTAATACTTGTGTAGTCTTTGTTGTTAATCGCTACAGTTAATTGTTTCTGTCTAATTGAGTAGACGCAATTAGTCATTTTATCGTAGTAAACCTTGACCTGGACCGGAAGGTTGGAAAGGGTGAGACTCGTAGCGAACATTAGGGCACCGTAGTGAGGGCGGAAGCTAAGCTATTTGTGCTTTAGGGTGAATTGAGATCGGAAGGAGATATTCACTGCCCCATAGGCTATACTTGCATTGACCTAAGACCCAGATTGCTTGACTGTCTTAGCTGCTTATTCCTTGTTTGCTTAATCTTTATTCTCCTGCCTTTTTCTCTTTCTCAATCTCTTTAGTTTAGAACAACCAAATCAAAACCCCCAAATTGGTTACCGTGACGAACTTAGTTAAGCTGACATTTTCCCATCTCCCTGTGGAGATCGACCCGACTTCCCTAGCTATATTAGTTTGAGCCAGTTGGTTATATTTGATAGGTATACGACTGCGCTGTCAAATTTTGGCGCCGTTGCCGGGGAGGTGGCGCAATTTTGTTGCTTTATTTAAGTTTATCGCTCGTCTCAAGGAATTTATTCCTTGAGACTGATCTCATTTTTACAAAGTTTTTGATTAGTTTTGCAGGTTATCCATTCTAGAAGAGAACATTGTCGTGCCTGCTCCGCTTTGTAAATTCTATTTGCCAGGATGCCGAATATAGCCAGCCTTTCAGAGCCTAACGTGGATTCCCTTCCAAAATGTTTCTTACTACGAACTACTGAATCGGGAACCTTTGGAATCCACCCATCTTACATACAGCTGGTCGAGAGAAATCTCTTTAGGGGGGTACCTGAAGAAGATCCATGCTGGCACATAGAGCTATTTACAGAGTATTGCTCTACCATTCCTCTTGCTGCTGGGGTGACACAAGACAAAGTTAAGGGAGTTCTCTTTCCCTTTTCTTTAGCTGATGATGCCCGGGAATGGTTGAGGGATTTAGATAGGGAAGCAGCCTGTGTAACCGACTGGAGTTCTCTTGCTTTGGCCTTTTACAGGCGATATTTTCCACCTCAGCGCACTAATGCTTTGAGAGCTCAGATTATTTCTTTTGAGCAATTGCCCACCGAAGACTTGGATGGGGCTTGAACTAGGTTCAAGAGGCTCGTCTGTTCTGTGCCTCATCACGGTTTCAAGCGATGGTTCCTATGTACCCAATTTTACAACGGGTTATATCGAAACCAGAGAACTATCCTTGATAGTGTAGCTAAGGGGAGATTCACGAAAAACGTGGAAGATGATCAAGGGTGGCGTCTTATTGAGGAGATGGCCATCCATGTTGCCGAATATGGAAATCCCCGAGGAAATGGGCAAGTTAACGAGTTGGCAACAGCTGAAGTGGAGAGTCCTAGCAAAAGTCTAGGTAATGTGGAGATTAAGGAGGTTACGGGTGAGAGTGCACAAGTTTGTGCAATTACTGAGCATGTGGAGTTATGCGGTAGATGCGGCATGGCGGGGCATGACCCCATTGATTGTATGGCGAGAATATAGCGCGTCCTTCCTTATCAAAAATACAAGCAAGGAGTTCCTTTTTTCTCAATTATATGAAGAAATTACAAATGTTTCTACTCCTTCCATGCCAATGCCGCAGCCAAACCCCCCTTCTACAAATGGGGAAATTGCCGAACTGAAATCCTTGATGTTGAACTTAACATAACAGTTTGGGGAAAAATGCAACAAGAATGAAACTGTTATCATGGACTTAAGAGAACAAGTCGCGCAGTTGATACTCGCGAAACACCAAGCGAACAATCCACCGACATGCGACCCAGTTAACGCCATTAATCTCCGAAGTGGCCTTGCTTATGAGGGGTCAAAAATGCCGAAAGACGGGGTTGTGACAGCTGATAATGCCCCGGAAGAAGAGCTAGACGAGTATACGGACGATATCCCTGCTGTATATTGTCCTGGCACTCGATCGAGGGAAAATACTACTCGATCGAGTGAAATTTTCCATCAAGATGGTCGATCGAGTATAAACACTACTCGATCGAGTAGTGCTCAATTTGAAGAACTCGATCGACCAATGAATTCTTCTCGATCGAACAGTTTAGCAGATGAAGTCACTCGATCGAGTGAAAATTGTGATCGATCGAGTGAGCCAGAAATCCAAGAGCTCGATCGAGTGGTTCAAATAGCTCGATCGAGTAATTTCAAAGATAAAATCACTCGATCGAGTGAAAAAAGTGATCGATCGAGTGCCAGAGCCAGCGGAGATCCTATTTTGACATCTAATTCCGCTACTGTGTCATCTTCCTCTGCTGTGAAGACGTCACGTGCTGATAAAGGTAAAGAGAAAGTTGCGGGTCTACTCATTGCTACCAGAGTACTCTTCCCAAGTCGTCTGAAGGACGCGAAGGTCGAGCGACAGTACGGTAAGTTTGTGGACGTTGTGAAGAACCTCCAGGTAACTATCCCTTTTACCGAACTTATTACCTAGGTACCTACTTACGCTAAATTCATGAAAGATATTGTGACGCGTAAGAGAGAGCTAAGTGAAATTGAGACCGTTTCATTTTTGGAAGAGTCTAGTAATTTACTTTTAAATAAGGCTCCACCTAATATGAAGGACCCGAGTAGTTTATCTATTACTTGTGTTATAGGCAATGTAGTTATTGATAAGACTCTTTGTGATTTAGGAGCCAGCGTGAGTGCCATGCCCCTATCTATCTGCAAGAAATTGAATATGGGTCATCTTAAATTGACTAACATTACCCTACATATGGTTGATAGATCTGTTCGGCGACCCTTAGGTGTCTTAGAGGACGTGCCTGTGAAAATAGGCAAGTTCTTTATACTAGTAGATTTTATTGTTTTAGACATAGCTGAGGACACCCGGAGCCCGATTATATTAGGAAGACCGTTCCTTTATACAGCTGGGGTTATTATTGATGTCAAACAAGGGCGTTTGACTCTTGCAGTAGGGGATGACGCGATAAGTTTCAGTCTGCCTAGCACTTTGGCTCGGCCAATGATAGAGGATACATGTTATTTTGTCGATATTATTGACGAGTCTATTTATGACTTCTGGGCGGGTTCTTTTATAAAGGACCCACTTGAGGCTCTTATGCTTTTGGATGAGTGTGCAGATAACCCAGATGACGATGACGCTGTGTTGGATTTGCTTAGGGATGATTTAGATGAGCGTGAATTTACCGATGCTGATGGAGAGCAAGTGGAACAGATGATCAGCACCCTTTGCTCCATTGAGGTAAAGGTGCCTGAGCGTAAGCCTCTTCCCTCTCATCTAAAATATGTTTTCTTAGATGATACTAAGCAATATCCAGTCATTGTTAGTGCTAAGCTTGATAACGATCAGCTGACTTCCTTGTTAGCTGTGCTTAAGAAAAACAGGAAAGCTTTGGGTTATTCCTTAGACGATATGAAGGGGATTAGTCCTGATATTTGTATGCACAGGATAGAGCTGGAGGAAGATCACAAACCTTGCGAGACAGGGTCGGCCACAAAAGTTTGAACTAGAAGACGCAAGATGTTGTGATGGCTGAGGTAATGAAGCTGCTCGACGCAGGTATTATCTATTCTGTTGGTCATTCTAAATGGGTGAGTCCAGTGCAGGTGGTCCCTAAGAATGGGGGGACCACCGTGGTTAAGAATGACAAAAATGAATTAATACCTACTAGAGTAGTGACTGGTTGGCGGATATGTATAGACTACAGACAGCTGAATGCCACCACCAAGAAAGATCACTTTCCCCTTCCTTTTATTGATCAAATGGTAGAAAGGTTATCTTCTCATAAGTTTTTCTGCTATTTAGACGGGTATTCGGGGTTCTTTCAGATCTCTATTCACCCAGATGATCAAGCTAAGACTACTTTTACTTGTCCTCAGGGTGTGTTTGCTTATCGCAGGATGCCTTTTGGTTTATGCAATGCCCCTGCTACCTTTCAACGGTGCAGGATGGGGATATTTTCAGAGTATATTGAGTCTATCATGGAAGTTTTCATGGACGATTTCAGTGTTTATGGAAGTGATTTTTCTAACAGTCTGTCAAACCTTGATAAAGTATTGCAGCGCTGCATTGAGGTTAATCTCGTGCTTAACTGGGAGAAGTGCCATTTCATGGTCAAAAAGGGAGTTGTCTTAGGGCACTTAGTTTCTGATAGGGGAATAGAAGTTGATAAAGCAAAAGTGGAATTGATTCAGCAATTACATCCTCCTGTTAATGTTAAAGGAGTGAGAAGCTTCCTTGGTCACGCCGGCTTTTATCGCAGGTTTATTAAGGATTTTTCAAAAATTGCTAAACCACTTACACATCTGCTACTTAAGGATGCCCTTTTGTATTTACTGACGAGTGTCTTTCTGCTTTTAACAGGTTAAAGCAGGCTTTGGTATCTGCGCCGATCATACAGGCTCCCACCTAGGACTTGTCGTTTCAGATAATGTGTGATGTCAGTGATTATGCACTAGGAGCGGTGCTAGGCCAAAGGAAAGACAAAGCTTTAAATGCGATCTACTACGCGAGCCGAAATCTGGATGAGGCTCAAGTGAAGTACACTACCACTGAAAAATAGCTGCTAGCTGTAGTTTATGCCTTAGAGAAATTTCGTTCTTATTTGATTGGGTCAGAAGTTACTGTTAATACTGACCATGCAGCGTCGAGGCATCTCCTTGCCAAGAACGAGGCTAAACCACGGCTATTGAGATGGATAATCCTTCTCCAAGAGTTTGATTTGCAGATTAAAGATAAGAAAGGAGCTGAGAACGTTGTAGCTGATCATCTGTCGCGACGGTTGCGACAAGAGGGGGAGAATTTTTTACCTATTGATGAGGCTTTTGCTGATGATTCTTTATTTGCTGTATTATCTTCTATTGTTAACCAAGAACCTTGGTATGCACATATATAGCTAATTACGTTGTCAGTCGCAAGCTGCCGCCTGACCTTTCTCATCAGCAGAGGAAGCGTTTTCTGTAGAACGCTAAGCAGTATTTTTGGGATGATCCTTATTTATTTAAAGAATGTGCATACGGTCTCTACAGACGGTGTATTCCTCAGTGGGAGACCAAAATAGTCCTGGAAGGCTGTCACTCCACTCTCTATGGTGGTCACCACGGTCCTTCGCGCACCATGGCTATGGTACTTCAGTCTGGTTTTTACTGGCCTTCTTTGTTTGCTGATGCTAAGGCTTTTGTTTCAGCTTGTGATGCCTGCCAACGATCGGGAAATATTTCAAAGAGACATGAGATGCCATAAAATGGTATCTTAGAGGTCGAGGTTTTCGATGTCTGGGGCATTGATTTCCAAGGACCGTTCCCATCTAGTAAAGGTAACAGGTATATTTTAGTAGGTGTTGATTATGTGTCTAAGTGGGTAAAGGCAATTGCCTCACCCCATTGTGATGCCAAGACCGTGATTAAAATGTTCAAAAAGGTCATATTTCCCCGATTTGGTGTCCCGAGGGTCGTCATTAGTGATGGGGGAATGCACTTTAAAGAGAAGAAACTAACTTCCATTCTCTCTAAGGTTGGTGTTCAACACCGGCGTGGTTTGGGGTATCATCCCCAAACTAGTGGTCAGGTTGAGGTCTCTAATCGTGAGATTAAGGAGATCTTGTCTAAGGTAGTTTCTAAATCACGGAAAGACTGGAGTCTTAAATTGGAAGACACATTATGGGCCTACAGAACTGTCTTTAAGACACCGATTGGTGCATCACCTTATTGACTAGTTTACGGGAAATCATGTCATTTACCTGTTGAGTTGGAATGTAAGGATTGGTGGGAAATTCGTGAGCTTAACTTTGATCCTAAGTTGTGTGGTCAAAATCGTCTTTTGCAGCTAGATGAATTGGAAGAGTTTAGGCTTAATGCCTATGACAGCTCGCGCATTTACAAGGAAAAGACGAGGAGATGGCATGACAAAAGAATTCTACCTCGGGAATTTCATGTCGGGCAGAAGGTGCTGCTGTTTAATGCCCGACTGCGATTATTTCCTGGCAAGCTGAAGTCCAGGTGGAGTGGTCCTTACACGGTGACATTTGTTACTAAATTTGGATCTGTCGAGCTAGAAAGTCCCGAAGGAAATCGGTTCAAGGTGAATGGGCAATATGTGAAGCATTATCACGAAGCAAATGAAGCAGACAATCGTGTTGAGGTCTTGTACTTCGACGAGCTTGACGCGCCAGTTAATTGATGCCATAAAGGTCGTGCGGGACCTCTTAAACCTGCGCTTTCCGGGAGGCAACCCGGACTGTTTTATTATATTTTTGTTGAACTATTTCTTTGCCTTTAACTTTTTGTTGAACTTTAAACGATAAACTATGCATCTTTTGTTTTTCCCTTGCTTCTTATACGTGTTTTGCAGGTGCAGCTACTCGATCGAGTAGTTTTTCTACTCGATCAAGCACTTTTGCTTTGATCGACAAGCTGCAAATCCATGATCACTCGATCGACAAGCTGCAAATCCACGATCGACAAGCTGCAAATCAACGATCACTCGATCGACAAGCTGCAAATACACGATCACTCGATCGAGTAATAATTTCACTCGATCGAGCATTTCTGACACCATTTCACTCGATCGAGCTATTCCAAGCCACTCGATCGAGCTGTTTCGTCTTTAAGATGCTACTTTTCATCTGTTGAGCTGCTGCTTGACTTCTTATAACTTCCCATGTTCATGGTCGGTTTGGGGAGGTCCCTCTTCATGACGTTTTGTAAGTTTTCCGACTCCACTTATCCTTTTCTCCTTAGTTTGCATTTCTTCCCCTATTTTTGGTACAATGAGGGCATTGCACGGTTTGGTTTGGGGAGGTATGCATCCATATTTGTGTCTGCATGTTTTCTTGCATTTCCGTTTGCACGTTTATTTACTTCCGCATGAATTATCGTTCTTAAATTAAAAAAATCACATAAATTTCAAAAAATTTCACGTTTAATTGAGTCAAACTGTTTGAACTTTGACGCTACATTAAATCCTTACCTTAGCCCTGCATATTCTTGACATTTAGTTGGCATGATAATGTGCATACCCTACGAGTTTTTGTTTCTCCCTTTTCTGAACGAATAGACTTGACTCATATATTGGCAAGCTACTATACATTCTGAGGTTTCATTTAGGATGTGAGTAGTACTCTCTATAAGGCATGTAACATCAATTTGCATAAGCATGAGTCTAGTCTTCTTAATACCTGTATGCATTCGGTCTGTGGATGGTGACACATGTAAGAGAGGCAGTTTCCTTTATTTCATTCAACATTCTATAATTTTGCCTACCCTAGCCGAGCTAGTGATGAGTAGCTGTTTGGAATGCTGTACTGCAGTTTGGTTATTTTTATCTGATTTCAGAAGTTGGTGGAAGAATTGAAGGGAATGAAAAGAGAAAAATGAATGAAGAAAAAAAAAAGGAATGAAAAAAAAATTGGAAATATGAAAAAAAAAGAAGAAAAATCATATATGAAAAATGAGAAATTGTATGGATGATTTCCACTCCCATGTCTTATTTATATTTTATGGAGAGTTGACAACTTTATGGTGTTTTGTGAGTTGAGTGCATCGAATTTGCACCGTTCTGTTTTGTTATATTGAGTACGAAGTTGGGATGCAGTTTCATAATTTGGATCCGTGTTGCTAGTTTGGCTATTAACTCCACATTTCCAAATTCATCTTAGCCCTTTCTTACCCATTACCTCACTTACCCAAATGTAAGTCCTCGGCATGTATCTTGGTCATTAGTTTGGTTGGAATGCAGATGTACGGTTGTAGAGACTTTATTCATGTTAACTGCATGCATGCTCTTATAGGTTGAGTTAAGTGAGTGTCTTTACTTCTTTCTATCTCTCACATATATACTCACCATGTGCCTAAATTTGAGTGATGAGCAACCTGTGAGAGTCCGATATTTTTTAGTCTTGCAAGGTCGACGGTTCAGTAAGTTTGAAACATTGATTTAACTCGTTTGCATTTATCACTTGCCACTTTGTTAGTTGTTGCATTAAACTGGTTTTGGCGGTTGATTTGTAGCTGATGCGATGGTCCCGTTCCACTGTTTATTCTTAGTTGCATTCATAGTGTGCTTGGGGACAAGCAAAGGTTTGGTTTGGGGAGATTTGATGCGTGTATTTTATATAAGATTTTCACCTCATTTTTACACGCATTTCTGTACTATTTTACGTAGCATCTATCTACAAATACCCTCGAATAGTCTACTTTGGTTTGTCTTATGTAAATTGCAGGTATACACCGAAGAGGAGATAAATCGAGCCCAAACTCGTCCCTTTTTGCATACATTTATGGAGAATAAGGAGCCGGAGCTTGGAATCTATCACTTTGAAGACACGTGAGCTGATTTCGGAAGGTGTCATAATGCCTAACGTGCCAAAATATCTCGATCGATCACTTATCTAGTCGATCAAATGCTTTATACTATGAAGATCACTCGATCGAGTAGTTCTTATACTCGATCGAGTAGGCAGCATTAAGGAGTTACTCGATCGAGTAGTATTTCTACTCGATCGAGTGGAATTTTGCTTAGTTTACTCGATCGAGTGGTTTATTTCCACTAGATCGAGTGGTTCGTCTTGTATTTGTATTTTTTCCGCCTATTTTCGTATGGGCTTTTGGTAATTAGGCTTTTGATTAGGTTTATGGGGGAGATTTTCGTGTGTTACTACAAGGAGTAGACTGTGTAACTCTTCCTCACTTACCTCTCCTGGATCTTACTCACTGCTTCCCTCTTCTTTACTCTTTTCTACTTGGATTCGGATTTGTGATCGGTATTATTATTCCTTTATAATTTCTTAATCATGATTGTTATTTGAATTCCTTCCTTTCTATTATCACTTTTATTATCGCTTTATTCCATCTCTTTATTTTCATTATTATCATGTTTAATTCCGATTGTCTATATATTATTGTTGTTGAGTCGATAATGATGTGTAGCTAATTCCCTCTTGCTACGACTAGGGAATCCATGATTATGAAGGAATAGTTATCGCCATATTTGGTTAATGCTTGTGTAGTCTTTGTTGTTACTCGCTACAGTTAATTGTTTCTGTCTAATTGAGTCGACGCGATTAGTCATTTTGTCGTAGTAAACCTTGGCTAGGACCGGAAGGTTGGAAAGGGTGAGATTCGTAGCGAACATTTGGGCACCGTAGTGAGGGCGGAAGCTAAGCTATTTATGCTTTAGTGTGAATTGAGACCGGAAGGAGATATTCACTGCCCTATAGGCTATACTTGCATTGACCCGAGACCCAGATTGTTTGACTGAATGATCATGGTGAACCGACTGTCTTAGCTGCTTCTTCCTTGTTTGCTTAATCTTTATTCTCCTGCCTTTTTCTCTTTTTTAATCTCTTTAGTTTAGAACAACCAAATCAAAACCCCCAAATTGGTTACCGTGACGGACTTAGTTAAGCTGACATTTTCCCATCTCCATGTGGAGATCGACCCGACTTCCCTAGCTATATTAGTTAGAGCCAGTTGGTTATTTTTGATAGGTATACGACTGCCCTGTCAACTATTATTCATAATAATAAGGAAATAATTCCCAATAAGAAATAAAAATTCGAAAAAATCAAAATCATAATTTTGTATATTCTGGAAAATTCCCAAAATTCCAAAACTTTAATAAAATTTGCCCTTAGAATATTTTAAATTTATTTCACAAAAAAATCGTATAATACATAACTTTATCCCATTAATTCCAAATTAAACAAAAAATTATGTTATAAATAAAAATTAAAATTTTGAATATTCTAAATAAGTTTCTAGAACCTGGAAAAGACAAATTTTTAGGTCCAAAAATCGAATTTATAACTATGACTATTTAAAGTTGCTATTTATTAATTTTAAAATATAAAAATCAATAAACATCTAAATCAAACGAAATTTGACATGAAACTTTAGATTTGATGTTCATATTATATATACAACATTCGGAAAAATGTTCATGCCATAAAATTCATTTTAGCTATTTTTGCTAAAATAGTCACTATTTATGTGATTTTTACATCTAAAAATCATAAATCATGCAAAATGAAACCATTTCATCTAAAAAATTGCATAGTGTGTAAATATTGCATCTGACAATATATTAAAATTTTATGGGCAGAGACGAAGTCTAACTATTTTTAACCAAAATACCTCTATTTAATCAATTTTTATCATGTAAAAATTATAAAGCATGCAATATAAAACCATTTTATACGACATTTTACATATAATGTGTAAAAAATGCATGTGAAGTCGTGTAAAAATTTCAAGTTCAGAATCATAGTCTAACTAATTTTAGTAATTGAAGTGACATTTTATTCAATAAAAAGCAATAAAATTACTAAAATCATATTAAGGAGCAATAAAATACCATAAATCATCAAAAATGACCCAAAATCAATTTAGGACCAGAATGGTTAACATGCAAAAATTCCGTGCCCTATATCATCATATATCACAAATTTCTTGTTTTATGTGTTAACATTTTAACTCGGAAAAACAATAACCGATTATGCATGCAACAACCATTGCTCTGATACCAATTGTAAGATTCATTAACCTATTATTAGACACTTCTAATAACTATATATTTTAGTTTAGTCATAAACTAATCTAGATCTTATGCATGCATAACATAATGATACAAAGTAAGAAAAAATCGATTAATCTTACATTGAGGGCCGAAATAGTTTATACTAATTGGTCTCTCACCAAGTTAGTCTTCTTTAAGAAAAATCCAAGTGCCCAAGAAAACCCTAGATCCAATGATGGGATCTACTCCTTAAGGATTGTGCCAAGGAAATCACTCTTAAATCCTATACTAATTTTGTACTAGAATTAGTATAAGAATCCAATAAAAGACTTAATATTATTTGGTTACTACTTCTAGTAATGATATAATATTATTTGAGATTTTGTGAGTTTTTCCTCCTTAAGTTTTCAACTACAAAAACTAGAGAGAATAATAAAAATTATCAATATAATTTATAAGAATGAATAATAATGAGAAGATGAAAAAATCTCCTCTTTTTGCATGGGGTGGCCGGATGGGTAGAGGGAAGAGTGCTCAATGCTTTTTCTATTTTCTCTTCTCAAGAGACTAGGCATGCAAACCTATGATTAGTAGGTCATCATTATGCCCTCCACTAATTAAAAGAACAAAACACAATTTATTCCCTACACTACCATTTACACGGCACACTCAAGGTTGAGAGGGTCCATTTTAAGTTTGTCAATTGTCCAATTTGTGTAATGTGACATATTGGACATGTTACTAGACATGTTGTTTTAATAATGCATTTTTAACTTATTAAAAATCATTATATAAACAAAATAAACCACATACAAAAAATTAACTAGTAATTCACAATTAAAATTACTTAAAATGGGTCATAAAATTATAAATTTCAACAACTTGTATTTATTATAAACCATTCATTCTTATTTTAGTTGCTTCATAAACAATAACTAAACCTAAGTAATAAAAACAATTTAAATTACTTAGACCGAATCTTATTTAATCGAATTACAATAAGAGACGTAATTTTACTCACAAAATCATTTGTCAATTTTAAGGAATTATTTAACTTGTATCAGCATACAATTAATTAATTAATCAATTAAGAATGTTTCCCTAGAGGTATGACCTTAAGGGATCAACTGATCACCACCATCATACGACAGTAATGTCAAACTCTAGCCAGCCAATCATTACCGATTAATGTGGATATGTTGACAATGAAATATTACTTTCCCTCATGTATTCTTAATATGAAGTTTAAACACGTGATCACATTATTGTCGAGGACACATACTCCAACAACAACTTGATAGGGACAAATCATGGTGTGGTTCCTGAGAATCAGCCCAAAGAGGCGTGAGCCCCGGGGCGATGCAAGGGAGCTTCCCCTTTTTTCGGAAAAAAGACGCTGATTGTTTTGTATAAATAGGGACATTTGTGCATCATTGTTTCATCATCCGAAACACGAAAAACATCTCTACGAAAACATTTCTTCTTCTTCCACAAAAATAATTCATGGATACTTTCAAAAATAGGTTGCGACATTGGTGTCGGATTTGTCACCACCCGAGAAGTATCAACTCGTTGTAATGGGAGTTTGTCAATTGTTGATGCTTCGTCAAGTCAAGGTGCAATCCTCGTTCCTTGAAGCATGCTATCGGTTTTGGGATTCGAAACATCATGTTTTCATTTTCTCGAAAGGTGAAATTTGCCCTCTTGCCGATGAAGTGGGCGCCATTGGAGGGTGGCCGGGTTGTACTACGGTTCTTCCTCCGACTCGGTTGTGTTACAAAGAGAAGTTTCGTTTAATGTTAGGCTTGTCGATGAGCCAAGTGAAATTTCTCCTTGCTCCCCAAGGTGTTGACATGTTGGCTCTTATCAACATCTTCTCAAATCGGTTGGATGTGAATGTCTCGTAGGTGGCTAGGAGAAGGGCTCTTGCCTTTTACCTAGTGCATGCGTACCTTCTTTCCGATGCCTTGAAGAATGAGGGGACAAGATGGTATGGTAGCATGACCCTTGTTCATCTGGTTGAGAAAATGGAGCACGGGTGGCATCCATTGTGGTTGGTGCTTGGCGAGATCATCCAAGCTTTGGACAAGAAGGGCTCTTGCGGAGAAGCTCCTTCGTTTGGATCTCCAAGGATCCTCCAAGTGTGGCTCATGGAGATGCTAAGGAATGTAGAGCCTCTGGTCGATTCTTCTTCTTACTCCTTCCGTCACCTTACTATGAGGAAGAAGTTGTATTCGGATAGCTTTGCGTCCCTCGAGGCCTGTTGGACCTCGAAATTGGTGGAGGATGGTGGTCCTCATATTCGTTGGGTGGTGCCATGGTGGCACTTGCGGTCGTTCACGAGGTTTCCCGCCTTGGTCACTTGTTCTTGTTCTTTGATGGTGGTGGGCTTGAAGGTTGCTTCCTTCATTTATCCCGAAAGGCTTATGAGGCAAATGGGCCGCCAATAAATGGTGCCCGTTCAAGATACTCTCGTCCAAGAGTGTGTTTTCCGAAACTCCGAGCTTGTGGATATTTTCGAGAGGTGGTGGGCCACTCGGCCGACTTCGGAGGTACCAAACCCCGCTTCCACGACATGGGTGACTCCCACTTATGTCAAGTGGTCAAGAGCTCAAACCTTGGTAGAAAGGTCCAAGTTCCGCAAAGACGAAGTTGTCGACTTGAAGTATAGGGATGTTGGCAAGGCCAACCGTAACTTCTATGACGACTTTGCCGATGACGTTAACCCGGACGTAGTGAAGCCGCCGAAGAGGAGGAGCTTGGGTCCCAAAGAAATAGTGGCCGTGTATGGGCTCGGCTTGGGCCGAGTATGAGGTCTTGCAAGAGACCGGATGCCGTTGCCGTTGTAGATCCGTTGAGGATCCATTCCGAAGAGGAAGTCCATGCTAGGCGAGCTAGCAAGAAGAGTACGGGGAAGATGTACCCCGAAGGAAAAGGCAATGGTAGAATGGAAGAGTGAAGACCTCCATTACCTGTTTTACTATTATGTTGTAAATGTTGAAGTATGTGTCCTCAACAATAGTGCGATCACATTATTGAAACTCATAATAAGAATACGTAAAGGGATGATTCATTTTATAAGTCAACTGGTCAACATTAATCGGTAATGATTGGCTGACTAGTGTTTGACATTAGTGTCGTTTATACAGTGGTGATCAGTTGATCTCTTAAAGTCACACCTAAAGGACTATGGCCTTAATAGATAAAATTAATTAATTGTATATTGATACAAATTAATTAATTCCTTAAAATGGAACAATTCACGAATGTGAGTAAGAATATGAATCTTATTGTAATTCGATTAAATGAGATTCGTTTTAGTAATTAATATAATATATTACTAAATTTTTTGTTTATGAAACAATTAAATTAAGAATGAATGGTTAATTATAATTGCAATGTGTTGTAGATTATATTAACATGAACTATTTTATTTACTTATAATTGAGAATTACTAGTCAATTGTTGTATATAATTAAATTAATAGATATAATGATATTTAATTGTTAAATATGCATTAATATTATTAATAACATGTTATATGTCACATGTCACACATTATATGACAAAATGACAAATTGACAAAAATAAAATGTAATGATAGTTAAGCTATTCTGACTACTACTGGTTTTTCTTAAGGAAGTTTTCCTTTTCGTTATTTGGGTTTGCCTCTAGGTTCTTCTAGATACTCTGTGAGTATGTATGATTCTTTGATCATAAAGATTCAGACTAAGTTGCAGCATTGGTCAGTCAAGTCTCTTACTTATGCTGGTAAGGCTCAACTGCTTTATGCTGTCATTTTTTGTCTTGAGAACTTTTGGTGTTCAAGTGTTCTGCTTCCTAAAACTGTGCTACAGCAGATTAATCATTTAAGTAGGAATTTTTTCTGGGGCATTAAGGATGGGGAGAGAAAGATGCAGTTTAAAAGCTGGACTCATATTTGTGCTCCTTGGAATAGAGGTGGATTTAACATCAAGAATGTGCAAACGTGGAATATTGCCTTGTTGCTTCAATGGATATGGAAGTTCTCTAATGGTCCTACTAGTCTGTGGGTAAAATGGCATAATGAGTTTGTCTTGAAAACTAATTCAATCTGGTCCCTTACCTCCAAAGACCAGTTTTCTTCTAGCTTCAAGGGTATTTTGGCTGGTAGGGATGTCTTTCTTACTAAAGCACGTTCTAGCCAGGTAGCCAAAGGTCTGCTTGACTCTTGGGTTAAAGGTGGTAAACTTCTTACAAGCCAAATTTATGAGTATTTGCTTGAAGCACCACATCAGGAGGATTGGTATTCAGTCTTTTTTCATCAGAGCATAGTCCCTAGCCATAGAGTTACATCCATTCTTGCTGCTCAAGGAAAGTTGGCAACAGTGGATAACTTGCAACTTAGGGGCTTCCAACTTGTCAATAGATGCAGTCTTTGTAAGCAAGATTTGGAAACTCACCAGCATTTGTTTTTCAGATGCTCCTTTTCTCTGGCAGCCTGGACAGCTTTGCAACAGTGGCAGCATTTGTCCGTCAGAAACTCTGATTTGATTGAGAATATGAAATGGAGTTATGCTTCTAGTTCCCAGGTTGGTTGGGCTGCATCTTGGTTTAGAACGACTCTTGCTGCAGCCATTTATGGTATTTGGATGGAGAGGAATGGGCGAATATTCAAGCATCAGGAGTGTACTGTTCAGACAGTGGTCACTAGAGTTAAGTACATTGTTGCAGTGAGATTGTATATGAATCCTCGATTTTCTACTTTTGTTGATAGGCTTTGTTCTTAGTTTGCTCATTGTTTGTGCTCATTGTTAGAGCATGGTTTGCTTGGGTCTTAGGCTTAAGCTGTTTGTTAGTGTGATATTTCTGCAAAAAACTTGTAATTTCTTTTCTTTATGGAAATGAAATGATAATCTTTTGCAAAAAAAAAAAATGGACTCCATATTGCATGGGGCTACCGGTTTTATGAGAGGAAATGGGTGATTTGGTTGAATTGTTTTATTTAGTGGGAAACATAATGATTAAACATTCTAGCCTAATCGACACCCTAGCTTATTTAGGTAAGAACAATTCTAAAAAGGCATGAGCATGCATTAACTCTCCTCTCCCCTCTCTTAGCCACCGGTTTCCCCCCTCCTTCCTACAATAAGAATTGTTCTTATTTTTCCTATTCATTCATTCTATGTTTTTTTACACTTCTTACTGTGGATATGGCCCACCTGCACGCCCAGCCGATCTGTGGACATACAACGGTCTTTTGAAAGACACGCTCGGCGGCGTAAAAATGATGTCGACAGGATCGTTTCAGATCGGTCAGTTTCGTCTCGGCAAGGGTCCCGAAATGATTAGAGATGTTCGGAGTTGCCACCACGCATTTGTGGGATGCTTGGAACCCGTTCGAATCCACTTTATACCTCGGTCAAATGAAGCACAAAGAAGTGTTTGACATAGGTACTAAAGATAAGGAATCGTCCCTCTTTAGCATCCTATCTCTAGAATGACCCTCGTACGCCCTGGATAAGGTCGTCCACTATCAAAAGTTTTTGAGTAAGAGGTGAAGGTACGTATTGGGAATCCCTTTAATCAGACATCTAATCCCGCCCGCGGTAGCGGCCTCTACTGACCGATCTTGGTTGGTTGAATGCAAAAGTTGATAAAACGGTTTAAATGCATGAATGCGCATCCAATAGTTTAAACCTAACATGTGAGAGCTTTCTACGTCGGTTGATTTAATCCAAGTATCAAGTATAAGATGTCGAGTTGGATTTATGGTAGATTTGCATGCAAGACGGAAATTAAACACCCATTTACCAAATTAGGTTTACGGTGCATAACATGATCCATTTGCCTTAGTAAGACGTTTTGTAAATACGGTGTTTGAATGAGCAAACTAATCGTCTGATCCGTCCTGTATCCGGGTTAACTGAAGTCGGGATCCTCCTAGACTAGTACTGAAAAGGAAACAGACCCTGCATCAGGTAGACAGAATAGGCGCGAGCCTATTGGCGATGCAAGAGTGTCTCCCCTGGTTTGAAAAATAGAAAAAGGAGTGGCCTGTTTAGGCGCGGGTCAGTCAACGATGGAAGACGTGTTCTGACCATTGAAAAACTTTTATAAAACGTGTTGAAAAATGGGTATTTGAAATCGTTTTGTTTTGAAAAGGCCGTTTTGGCCGCTTTTGTGTTGATTTAAAGAACGGGACTTGAATAATCGTCATTGTGTTGACAATATTCGATGTCGGGTTTCATTTTGCAAGCTACACATGAATAGTTTTGAAAATGATTATGAACTAATTGTATTAAGTTCATTTGAATATAATTAGTCAATATTCACCATCGTACTCGGGTTAAAATCCGACATGGTATATGGAACCAAGGAAGACTTTGTGTTGGTGACTAATACACTTATTTCGATAATTGTAAAGAAATGATGAAAGGCTTTGAAATACCCTTCAAAATGTAAATAAATGAAATAAAAGGCTTTAAAATACCTTTTAAATGTAATTAACCAAATATTATCACCGAAACACGGATTAAACCGTCATGGTATTGAGAACCAAGGGTGAAAAATGTTTTATGGTTAAAGACTTGTAAAAATGACTTGAAAATACTTGAAATGGTAAAAATTGACTACAAATATGAAAATGAAAATAAGGGAGATGAAGAGACCATACACGGTTTGGACTTAAGTCTGGGCAGGGTCCTTTAGGCGCGAGCCTATCTGCTACGTAAGTAGCCTCTGCCTCAACCAAAAGTCCGTTTTTGGCTCATTCTTCCCATGTTTTGGACCATGTTATACAAGATTTAGCATGCTATAGTCATGAAACATATAAAAACATGATAAAAGAATATTTTTACACCCTCATACTTACATGTTTGGCTTATAACGAGAAACCGACGTAAGTGTATCAACTCGTTTGGTCGGAAAAACTCAGTTTAAAACCGTTTTGATAAGTAAAAAGAGTGTTTGTTAATTTTAGTGTTGGTGTAGTGGTCGAGATGGTCCGTCAAGTGATTTAATGCACGATGACTGTACCAAACAATGTGTAAGGCTTGTGTTTACGATCGGTAGGTCGTAGAAATGTGTCGGATTGTGACTTAGGAAGTCGAGTCGAGAATTTTAAGGGAGAAAAGAGGGGGCGGACGCTCGCGTAACACTCAAATAGTTGCATTTGTGGGGTATTTATAGGAAAATGAGTGGTTGTGTGAGTTTTGAGCGACGTGGCCACCTGGGCTGCTCAAAGAGGCGCGAGCCACGTCGCACGTCTTCGAGGTGTCTTGTCGCTTTCACACAAGTGCAATCATGATTTGTTCTATCCTAGGATTTGGATGAACATGTTTGGTACTTGACTATGTAAGATTCCGGGAAATCTTAACATAGAAGCATTTGAATGGTTTGTTTTTTGTGTTTGACTCGGTTTGACTCGTTGTTGGAGTCAGGATTTGAATTTTGAGTCGGTTTTTGGTCCAGTGTCGGTTTTGACTCTAGTTACTGTCATTGCGACCCCGTCGTCATGCATTAAACACTCAAGTACTTTTGAAAAGTTTTGAAATGTTTTATTTTCGAAATAATTTTAAGTTTTCCGACGTAAAGTTGTACACAAACTGTTGATCAAACGCCACGATTCCAAAGCATGTTGCAGTCCGATAATCATCGGGTGTTTGTTGGAGTCTCAGCAGATATTGGGTATCTACAGAGTTCCCACTTTGACTGAGGCTTGGACAGGGCGAAAGTTAAAGTAGAGCCCCTAGGTCAATCGAAGATTACAACCTAGAGACCCAAGCGACGTCGAGGCGGCTCGAAAGGATTCGGGCTAAGGACCTGCCATCGGGATGGGCGACGCCAAGGCGACTCGAGGGTACGAGCCAAGGACCTGTCATCGGGAACAGTTTAGAGTCTGTCGACTATCCGTGCGGGTCGTTTAAAGTCCGTTAGGCTATGTACAAAGGCTCGCCAGCCATAAGAAGGAGTCATACCTGAGGCATCTTCGGGATATTTCCTTAAGCTGTGTCCTGTTTGCAGATAAAGGCTCGCCAATTGTGTGGAGGAGTCGTACCCGAGGCATCTTCGGGATATGTCCTCGATTTGTATTGTTCGTGGATAATGGCACGCCAGCTGTGATGCGGATATGAAGAGGGATCGCCAACCGCGGTGCGTATATGAATAGGGCTCGCCAGCCGCGGTGCGCTGTAAGGCTCGCTAGCCATGGTGCGCTGTAAGGCTCGCCAGCCATGGAGCTTTGTGAGGCTCGCTAACCATGGTGTGTTGTAAGGCTCGCCAGCCATGGTGCGTTGTAAGGCTCGCCAACCATGGTACGTTGTAAGGCTCGCCAACCATGGTGCATTGTGAGGCTCGCCGGCCATGGTGCGTTGTGAGGCTCGCAAGCCATATGCATTGTGAGGCTCGCCAGCCATGGTGCGTTGTGAGGCTCGCCAGCCATGGTGCGTTGTAAGGCTCGCCAGCCATATGCGTTGTGAGGCTCGCCAGCCACGGTGCGTATATAAAGAGGGCTCGCCAGCCGCGGTGCCTTGTAAGGCTCGCCAGCCATATGCTTTGTGATGCTCGCCGGCCATGGTACATTGTGAGGCTCGCCAGCCATGGTGCGTTGTGAGGCTCGCCAGCCATATGCGTTGTGAGGCTCGCCAGCCACGGTGCATATATGAAGAGAGCTCGCCAGCCGCGGTGCGTTGTAAGGCTCGCCAGCCATATGCGTTGTGAGGCTCGCCAGCCGTGATGCGTATATGAAGAGGGCTCGCCAGCCGAGGTGTGTTGTAAGGCTCGCTAGCCATATGCGTTGTGAGGCTCGCCAGCCATATCGAAGGTCGGTTGATCGACTGTGGGGAAATAGCCATGATAGGCTTGTTTTGAGTAGTTTTTTTGAATTGGCCGGCTTCATGAGGAAACCCGCGATATCCCGTTGGGGAATCTCGGCGTTTGTTTGTGGTGCCGGAAAGGGATAAGTTTGTGAGCCTAGCCCCCAGGGTCGGCAACGATTTTTGAATCCGAGGGGAAATAGCGGCTTTTGTTACCGTTGATTTTACAGAAAAGAGACAGATGAGTGCTCTGCTGTTTGATGTTTGTTTGGGGAGGACGATTTCAATTTCGTCATTCCGCGATTTGAAATTTTGTGGGAATGGCGGGTTTGGGACCTGCCCTTGATTTTGTGTTTGACAGGTGGGGGCTTTTAATTGCCGCCGTGGAAAATAGTGAGTTCTGATTTTCACTATTATTTTTGAAATTACGGTTTTAATTGTCGTCGTTGAAATTTGAAGAAATAGTGAATTTTGAATTTTCACAATATTTTTTGAAATTGACGGTTTTAATTGCCGTCGTTTGAAATTTGAAGAAAAAGTGAATTTTGAATTTTCACTATTATTTTTGAAATTGACGGATTTAATTGTCGTCGTTGAAATTTGAAGAAATAGTGAATTTTGAATTTTCATTATATTTTTTAAAATTGACGATTTTAATTGCCGTTGTTTATAATTGAAGAAATAGTGAATTTTGAATTTTCACTATTATTTTTTGAAATTGACGCTTTTAATTGATGTCGTTTGAAATTTGAAGAAATAGTGAATTTTGAATTTTCACTATTATTTTTGAAAATGGAATGGCTGTTTTGGTCGCCTTTGTTGAAGTTTGATAGTTTGCGTAGGAAATTGGGCCCAAGCCAAAAATTCCGCTGGAAAAGTAAAGGGGAAGCCCCATTTAGGAGCGAGCACCTTGGCGAGGGACGGAGGCTTCCTTTTTTTTCTGTTAAAGACGCGAGAATGGGAAGCTCCCTATTCTCACTTCGTCTTCCTCACACAAACTCGAAAACCTGCGGAAAATCCCCATTGTTGGTCTTCTTGCTTGCTTGAGTTGGTGCCATTATGAACATGTCATCTCATGGTATGTAATTCCTCTTGAATCCATTTGAATTTGTTGGTTTTTTTCATTGATTGAATTAGGGCAAAATATTACCCCCCTCCAAATCGACTTGGGCGTTTTTGTTTGAGCCAATTTCGAGTGAAATTGATGATTGCATTAGGTTAGAAACCTGTTTAGGAGTATAGGGGTGCTTTTTGTTTGCATTTTGGTCCCCGTTTCCGTCCCCTATGCTCGAAAAACGTGAGTGAGGCGAAGAAACCGTCTCATTTCACAAGGTCAAGTTTATTTGCTTAAGTTGTGTGCGTCTGTTTCGGCTTGAATTGAGTCAGTTTTCTTTGAAATGGACCCTATTGGAAGTTTAGGTCGATTTGAGACGTGGTAAAATCACGTTGCTTTGTTGCGGTCACATTTTGAAATTTCGACCTGTCTGCGCTCAAATTGGCGTAGAAATTACCTTTTTGAGTTGTAGAGAATATCTCATTGTATCGGGAGCGTACTCTGGGTTGTTGGCGGACCTTGTGTGGGTCTTGAGGTGCCGTTTTTGTTGTTGTTGTTTTTACTCGTCTTTTACTAAGAATTTATAAGTAGCTCGCCAAAATTTCAGGTCAAGTCTATTCGTTCAACTAAATTTAACATTAACTCGTACATATGCAAAAAGACAAAGCTAAAAGAATATATAGTGCAATGCAAGGCTTAAGCAAAAAGGCAAATTACAGTGCAATTTCATCACTGAAAACCACTGTTCCGACTCAACTTATATGCAAAAATAAACGTGTTTTTTTTTTGAATTTTTGAAATTTTCAAATTTTTATGAGATTTTGAATTTTAATAAGAATAAACAACAATGCAAACGGAAATTAAACGTGACAACAGAAATGCAATAAAAACAAAATGCAGACACAGATATGAATGTATAACCTCCTTAAACCAAACCGTACAATGCCCTCATTGTACCCAAAAATAGGGAAAGGAAATGCAAACTAAAAAAAAGGAGGGTGAAGATGCGGAAAACTTACAAGATAACGCGAAGAAGGGACCTCCCCAAACCAGCCAGCAACATCGGAGGTCGCAAACAGCTTCATAGTGGCGTCATAGGAAGCGAATCAAAGCAAGAAAACTCGATCGAGAGAACCGATTATTAAACAAAATAAAAACTGAAATGTTTGAAAAACAACTAAAAACAAAATCTCCAGGTTGCCTCCCGGGTAGCGCTAGTTTCAGACAGGTCCCAACTCGACCTTCTTTTCTTCGAGCCTCTATAATTAACCTGGTCAAAACAGCTTAAAGCGCGCAACAACCGATCAAACAGCTGCGCATGTGCTACACAAAAATGTAAGTAGCACCACAATGGAATAAAGAAATAGGAAATAAAAATGTACGACCGTTTAAGTCTAACAAATTTCCTATGACAGCTCCTAAATTTATCAACAAAATAACGGAGCTCAGGAGCAATTAACAATAAATTAGGGTACCGTTTCAGATTAACAAAATTATGATGACAAGAACGGTGAAAGATCGTTAAATTAATTGACCAACTGGGAGGGGCTATAGCATTAAAATACAAAGCATGAGTCAAATGAGGCGATGTACTATTTAAACAAGCAATAATATAATTATCGTTTACTACCTCGGGTTGGTGTCTCTCAATGTCGGAATCATTGACAAAAGAATATATTACCTCATCCGTGTTAGGAGCAATCACTGACTCAGCTGCCTCCTCTGTGGAAACCGTCCCGTAAATCGCAGCCTCAAGCGCATCCAACTCGGCTTTGAAAAGGGGAGACTCACCATAACCGTTGTCTTCATCAAAATCGTCATCTCGAATAAACCCACATGACGTTTTATTGCTCACACTGGCCAATTCAGTCGATCGAGTAGAAATGTTACTCGATCGAAGACTCTCCTCTTGAATTTCACTCGATCGAGTGCATGAAATAGCTCGATCGAGTAGTTCCTCTAGGCAGCAGTTCGATCGAGTAGAATAAAGTGTTCGATCGAACGATTCTTCAGGTAATTCACTCGATCGACCAATATATTTCACTCGATCGAGTGATTCTTGCTGTACAGTGCTGAAATCCTCGTGTAAGGCATCATTATTTGATAGAACTTCGTAATCCGAGTCATCCCAGTCATCGAAACATTAAATCGAGCTATTTGAGACTCGAGCTTATCAAATCGCGCACAAGTGTGTCTATCACCTTCTTGCACTTGGAGTGCAAACGCCTTCATCAAAGATTTCAGCCCCGTAATCTCTTCTTTCTGCTTATCAGGAGGAGGAGCTTGTTGTTGCAGTGGCCAGACAAATGGAGGATGTTGGTAGCCTCGTTGATAGGGTAGATGTGGCGGCACAACTACAGCAGAGTGGCTAGCTTGTCCACGCTGCTTGAATGCATAGACCTCGTCACGCCAAATTTTGACACGGTCGTTTCCCGCTAAGCAAACAGCTGCATCATGCTCAGCAGCACCACATCTCTCACACAAAACCACCTACTGCGCCATAGAATGTGACATAGGTGGAAGGTCAAAGGTACTCAAGCCTTCCCTTTGACGATCTTTGATCTAGAATTGTCTAGGTAGGACCTGTAGGACCTATCAAAACAGCACTAGAGAAAAAGATGAGAGCGGCCTCAAGGGAAAAAATCCCTTGAGGCTAAAAACAGACAAAATAAAACAAGTAAATAAATAGTTTCCTCCCCGGCAACGACGCCAAAATTTGATACGGTCGTTATGTACTAAAAATAAATACCTAAGTACAACTAACATAAGTCAGCGGTAAGTAGGGTCGATCTCCACAGGGAGGCGGTCACTATCTACTTGTTTATTCGGTCTGTCTACGGTCACAAGATGGGGGGGGGGGGGTTTAAATATTTTAACTAAACTAATAAGATTAAAAAGGAATAAGAGAAATTAAAAAGAGAGAGAGAGAACTAGGATTTCGGGTCATCAATGAACGTCAGTTAATTGCAGGTAAGGTCACAGATTAGTCGATGTGTCGGTCTAAGGGGCAATGAATATCTCCTTTCGGTCTCAATTCGCCCTAAAATGCCATTAGCTTAACTTTCGCCCTCATTAAAGCATCCTATTGTTCACTGCGGGCCTCACCGCTTCCAACCTTTCGGTCTAGGTCAAGGCTTACCAAAATTAAAAGGCTAATGGCATCGATTCAACTAGCAGGATACAATTAAAGCAGTGATTAACAACATAGACTAAAATAACAACGACAACATATAAACCTAATTAGCAATTAACATCGGTCCATTGAATCACCTAATCCTAGCAGAGAAATTAGCTAGACATAAATAATAAGAGATCAAGAATAAGGGAAAGAAGATTAACAAACATTAAATAAGAAGAATAGAAAGGAATAGAAAGTTACAGAGTAAGGATTCAGAAAAGGGAAGAAAAGCAATATCCAAAGTAACAGTAGGAGAAAGTAACATATGATAGTGTATATTATGATAAGAGATCCCCCTTAACCTAATTATGAAAGCTTAAATAGGAAAACAAAAGTCTATCCCGAAATTAAGCCCAACACGGGTTAATTAATCCCGCGTAACATCAAAACCACTCGATCGAGTAACTTTATATCACTCGATCGTGTAAAATTAAGCTCAACCCACTCGATCGAGTAGAAAATCTACTCGATTGAGTAAATCCTAAAATGCAACTACTCGATCGAGTAGAAAAAGGACTCGATCGATCATAATTGTACTCGATCGAGTACTTTCCAGCTCACAATTTCCTGCTTTGCGCACTGAACTTAAAACGGCTGCCATTTCTTCGTTACTTGGGCAAACAGGGCGATTCCGGTGGCGTTGGAAGCTAAGAGGACAAGCTTTCATCTTCTATTGGAATCACCAGAATATCTGTTGTAGAACTCGAGATATGGCTCTTCAAAGTAGGCACTAGCAATTTGAAGTTCTTCCTTTGCTCGCCCAGTTATCTTTCTTCTTTGCGCATCTCAAAATAGCTATATTCCCGCTCCAAATTCACTCTTCCTCCAAATGCATGCTAAACGGACGGTAAAAGGCTCAATTTCACTACTTTCTGGTTCATTCCTGCAAATAAGACAAAACAAACCAAAGTAGCATATTCGGGGCATTTCGTAGCATAAAACTACGATAATAGCATAGAAATACGTGCATAAAAACGCCTAAAAGGACTATATAAAATGCACGTATCAGCGCACTGGTTGGACTAGTAACTGTCCCGGTCCGGAACAGGTCCTCCAAGGTCGCGGCAATGGACCCAAGAGGTCCCGAGCACTCTCCTGCAATCAAAGAACGTCAGCCTAAATTTCGGCATTACGACGGCATAAAATGGACAAATCCAAAATAAACCTGCAAAGCAGAACAAGGGCAATCCCGCCCAAACCCAACCAAACAAAACAATCTACGAAAAAAACGCACAAAAAACGACTCGCCCTTCTTGTTGAATCGATGCAATTAGCCTTTTAATTTTGGTAAGCCTTGACCTAGACCGAAAGGTTGGAAGGGGTGAGACCCGCAGTGAACAATAGGATGCTTTAGTAAGGGCAAAAGTTAAGCTAATGGCATTTTAGGGCGAATTGAGACCGAAAGGAGATATTCATTGCCCCTTAGACCGACACATTGACTAATATGTGACCTTACCTGCAATTAACTGACGTTCATTGATGACCCGAAATCCTAGTTCTCTCTCTCTTTTTAATTTCTCTTATTCCTTTTTAATCTTATTAGTTTAGTTAAAATATTTACACCCCCCCCCCATCTTGTGACCGTAGACAGACCGAAAAGACAAGTAGATAGTGACTGCCTCCCTGTGGAGATCGACCCTACTTACCGTTGACTTCTGTTAGTTGTATTTAGGTATTTATTTTTGGTACATAACGACCGTATCAAATTTTGGCGCCGTTGCCGGGGAGGCAACTATTTATTTACTTGTTTTATTTTGTCTGTTTTTAGCCTCAAGGGATTTTTTCCCTTGAGGCCGTTCTCATCTTTTTCTCTAGTGCTGTTTTGATAAGTCCTACAGGTCCTACCTAGACAATTCTAGGTCAAAGATCATCAAAGGGAAGGCTTGAGTACCTTTGACCTTCCACCTATGTCTCATTATATGGCGCGGAAGGTGGTTTTGTGCGAGAGATGTGGTGCTGCTGGGCATGATGCAGCTGTTTGCCTAGCGGGAAACGACCGTGTCAAAATTTGGCGCGACGAGGTCTATGCATTCAAGCAGCATGGACAAGCTAGCCACTCTGTTGTAGTTGTGCCGCCACATCTACATTATCAACGAGGCTACCAACAGCCTCCATTTGTCTGGCCAGTGCAACAACAAACTCCTCCTCCTGATAAGCAGAAAGAAGAGATTGCGGGGCTGAAATCTTTGATGAAGGCGTTTGCACTCCAAGTGCAAGAAGGTGATAGACACACTTGTGCGCGATTTGATAAGCTCGAGTCTCAAATAGCTCGATTAGTCAAGCTTTCGATGACTGGAATGACTCGAATTACGAAGTTCTATCAGATAATGATGCCTGACACGAGGATTTCAGCACTGTACAGCAAGAATCACTCGATCGAGTGAAATATATTCGTCGATCGAGTGAATTACCTGAAGAATCGTTCGATCGAACACTTTATTCTACTCGATCGAACTGCTGCCTAGAGGAACTACTCGATCGAGCTATTTCATGCACTCGATCGAGTGAAATTCAAGAGGAGAGTCTTCGATCGAGTAACATTTCTACTCGATCGACTGATTTGGCCAGTGTGAGCAATAAAACGTCATGTGAGTTTGTTTTAGATGACGATTTAGATGAAGACAACGGTTATGGTGAGTCTCCCCTTTTCAAAGCCGAGCTGGATGCGCTTGAGGCTGCGATTTACGTCATGAGGCTGAAAGGAGATATTCATTGCCCCTTAGACCGACACATCGACTAATCTGTGACCTTACCTGCAATTAACTGACGTTCATTGATGAACCGAAATCCTAGTTCTCTCTCTATTTTTAATTTCTCTTATTCCTTTTTAATCTTATTAGTTTAGTTAAACTATTTAAAACCCCCCATCTTGTGACCGTAGACAGACCGAATAGACAAGTAGATAGTGACCGCCTCCCTGTGGAGATCGACCCTACTTACCGTTGAATTCTTATAGTCGTACTTAGGTATTTATTTTTGGTACATAACGACCGTATCATGCGCCTGACGTGACTGTAGAGGACGCTTCTGAGGAGGAGGGGCCCTCCGAGGAGGCCATTAGGGTTGAGAGAGCCGCTAAGGTTCGTGAGGGGCCCGTTGTTGGTGCTGAGGGAGCCGCTGGGGCTCGGGAGGAGCCTGTTGTTGGGGCTGCTCACGTTGAGAGAGCTCAGACAGGGTCTGAGGCTGGTACCTCCGGGAGGAGGGTTACTAGGAGGAGGGCTCCTCGGCCGACCAGACGTGAGTTGCAGAACGTCGTTAGGAACATTAAGATGCCTCCTATCCGTCACGTGGAGTCTTGTGGTCAGAAGACACGGAGGGCGGAGACGGTTGAGGATGACGTTCACGTCGCGGGTTGGGAGGCCAGACGGGTTACAGCCCCGCGGGGGCTGAACCTGCGGGCGGCGCCTGCTTGGGCTGAGGATTTTGATGGTAGCCAGCTGTTGCTTCGGCCGGACAGACACATTTCCTACCGTGCGCATTGATGTGACCATAATTAGAACATATTTAGTCCCCGAATTAGCCTTGTTCCCATGCTTTTTAGTGCATATTTGGGTAATTTATTGTCTTTAGTCCTTTGTTTTGCATATTCTTTGAGGTTTTGTGTCCTTGGTAAGAAAGGAGTGCAAACCTTGCATTTTCATGGCAAAATGAGGCTAATTTGATTGAATTCAATGACCAAGCATCAAGGAGGGACAAGATTAGAAGTCCTTTGTACATACTATAATAGATGGGCAATGATGAGAAAAGATCCTTGCATCCCTAAGGAAATCCTTAAGGATTCTATGAAGAAAAAGGAAGAAAAAAAGAAGGAATGAAGCTGTTTGACAATCCGTGCGGATTGCGCTGAAGACGCCCGTCCATCACCTACAATATGAGCGTCTTCCTCCATAAGACGCCCGTCCAAAACGCCACCAATCCGCCCGTCTTCCCCCTCTGGACGCCCGTCTAGAAGCACCCAAATCCGCCCGTCCCGTGCTAAAGACGTCCGGATTCCCTTACAGCTATTTCGTCTTCTTCAAACTTCAAGAAAGGATGCGCATCTTTTTCTAAGACCGGCGAAAAAGAGACCAGAGTCTCCCTAGAGACCGGCGATTCCTCAAGGACTTAATCGTCATTTAAGCCCTTAGTAAACCCTAATTTATGTAACTAATCCCCACTATAAATACCCCATTAGTCTAATTAGAAGAGTGTGTTCTTCTTAGCAATCTTTGGTGTAGTTAATATCAATCAAATCTCTCTTTAATCTTGTAATCAACATTTAATCAAGTTTTAATACAAGTTTTATTTCCTTAATCTCTCTCTTGTTCATCCTTTATTTTGGGTAATTGATGATTATTTGGGTTATTATTGGGAGATTGACAACCTTCCAATCAAGCATCAAGTACTTCTTTTATTCTTTGCTTTATTATTGGAATCATTAGTAGGTATAATTCTTTTAATCCCTTTTTAATTATTGTTAATCACTTTCATTTATTCATCACGTTTCACTTTGTTGGTATGATTGACAACCTTGCTAGCATGTTCAACATGATAATTAGTGAGTAGTTTCCTTAGCTAGGGTTAATGAGTAATTAGGGGAAACCAACATGGGGAATGATTCATGCTTAATTTAATATGTTTTCATAATTTATTTGCTTGCTTGTTGTGATCTCAACTTATGCACATGTTATGTTTGATGAAATGTGAGCCTATGAATCCTTGCATTTTTTACCCATCACCTATCTTTTTAATGAGACTTGTAAGACATAAACCAACTCGAGTCTCATTAGACCATGCATATTGTTGAGTAGGGAAGATTAAGTCGACTTGTAGGTGTTGTACAATCTAATCGATTCGGCACCGGGACCCATACTTTCCTAGGATTGTAAGATATAAACCAACTCGATCCATCACAACAATAATTGCTTGCTTATAATTTGAGAATATGTTTGTATGATCAATTCCCATGAATCCCCTATGACCCCATGACACCCTAATGCTTTTTATAAATTGTTTACATCCCTTTTAATTCATCTTACTTGTTTACTTTCTTTGCTATTTAGTTTAGTGATCTTCTACTTCAAACCCCAAATTGTGACACCCTTAGACACCACTAGTTGCAATAGAAAATCTCATCTCAATTCCCGTCCCTTGGGATCCGACCTTTACTTGCCTCTTTACTAATTGTAGAGTTGTTTGTGAAGTTATAAATTGTGTTTTAGTCTAGGTGCTCCTAACAACAAGTACTGAAAACTAAACCCCTCATAAGGGATCATGACCAAAAATGGCGCCGTTGCCGGGGACGGTGTTAACTTGATTTAGATTTTCTTGTATTGTTATTAGTTGTGTGTTTCTTTGCCTTGGGGAAGTAAAACTCCTCAAGGTTTATTTTAACTATTTTCGAGTTGTTTGATATTTTGCAAGATGGACCTTATAGATTGTTTTGTAGAGGACCACTTAAGTATACCTTTCTTCAAAGATCCCATGCAAGCATTGGAAGCCTTGGAAGCCTTGGAAGTAAGTGAGGCTAAAAATATGTATTGGGAATTGGAGGTAGATCTTTTTGAGGCCGCTCTAGCTAACATAGAACTCACTCATGCACAATCCGAATTAGTACATAACATCCTTGTGAAAGTATGTCAACCTATAGAAGATGAGCAATCCATTCTAGAAGACATCTTACAAGCTCAAGAGCAAGAGGAATCCGTCATGGAATTCGAATGTGATGAGATTGATGAGAATGAAGAACAAGTTGAATATGCCATGAGAATCGAATGTCTAATGGAGATGGAGCAAATTCTCAATGAACCTTCAAAGGAGGAAAGTGAGGTACAAACTCCTACTTTAAAACCCCTTCCCCCAAATTTGAAATATGCTGACCTTGATGAATCAAAGACCAAACCCGTGATTGTTAACGATAGACTTGATGAGAACCAATTGGGAAAATTGCTTGATGTGTTGAAACAACATGAGAAGGCTATAGTTTATAGTCTAGATGACCTTAAGGGGATAAGTCCCAACTTTTGCATGCATAGAATTCATCTAGAGGATGACCATAGACCTACCATTCAACCTCAAAGAAGATTAAACCCCCACATGCAAGAAGTTGTCAAAGGAGAGGTTATGAAATTGCTTGATGCGGGAATCATATATCCCATATCGGATTCTTTGTGGGTTAGCCCCGTTCAAGTAGTGCCTAAGAAAGGAGGTACCACGGTGGTGACAAACGAAAAGAATAAGATAATACCCACGAGGAAGATCACCGGTTGGCGTATGTGTATTGACTATCGAAAATTGAATTCCGCAACAAGAAAGGATCATTTCCCCCTAACATTCATTGACCAAATGCTTGAGAGGTTAGCCTCCAACAAATTCTTTTGTTACCTTGACGGGTTGATGTGACCATAATTAGCGCATATTTAGCCCCCGAATTAGCCTTGTTCCCATGCTTTTTAGTGCATATTTGGGTCATTTATTGTCTTTAGTTCTTTGTTTTGCATATTCTTTGAGATTTTGATCCCTTGGTAGGAAAGGAGTAAGAATCTTGCATTTTTATGGCAAAACGAGACTAAATTGATTGAATTCAATGACCAAGCATCAAAGAGAGACAAGATTAGAAGGCCTTTGTACATATTAGAGTAGTTGGGCAATGACGAGAAAGGATCCTTGCATCCCCAAGGAAATCCCCAAGGATTTTTATGTAGAAAAGGGAAGAAAAGAAGAAAGAACAAAGCTGAGCAGCAATCCGTGCGGATTGCCCTGAATCCGCCCGTCCTCCACAGCACAATCCGTGCGTCTTTTGCCAAAGACACCCGGGCAACAAGCCCAGAAGACGCCCGGATTCCCTTGAAGACGCTCGTGCCCAGACCCCTGAATCCGCCTGTCCCGACACCAATACGCACAGATTTCAGTCCAGCACAATTTCGTCTTCTTCAAGCTTTAAAGAAAGAAGCCCTTCCTTCGAAAAATACCGGCGTCTCCCTGCTCAATCTAAAAAGTATAATTACTAGTTTAGCCCTTAGTTAACCCTAATGCATCCACCTAATTTCCACTATAAATATCCTATTAGTCTAATTAGAAGAGCATGTTCTTCTTACCAATTATTAGAGTAGTTAATATCAATCAAATCCCTCTTTAGTTTTGTAATCAACAATTAATCAAGTTTTAATACATGTTTTATTTCCTTAATCTCTCTTTTGTTCATCCTTTATTTTGGGTAATTGAAGATTATTTGGGTTATTATTGGGAGATTGACAACCTCTCAATCAAGCATCAAGTACTTCTTTTATTCTTTGCTTTATTATTGGAATCATTAGTAGGTATAATTCTCTTAATCCCTTTTTAATTATTGTTAATTACTTTCATTTATTCATCATGTTTCCTTTTGTTGGTATGATTGACAAACTTGCTAGCATGATCAACATGATAATGAGTGAGTAGTGACCTACCTAGGGTTAATGGGTAATTAGGGGAAACCAACATGGGGAATGATTCATGCTTAAATTAATATGCTTTCATAATTTATTTGCTTGCTTGTTGTGATCTCAACTTATGCACATGTTATGTTTGATGAAATGTGAGCCTATGAATCCTTGCATTTTTTACCCATCACCTATCTTTTCAATGAGACTTGTAAGACATAAACCAACTCGAGTCTCATTAGACCATGCATATTGTTGAGTAGGGAAGATTAAGTCGACTTGTAGGTGTTGTACAATCTAATCGATTCGGATTCGGGACCCAAACTTTCCTAGGATTGTAAGATATAAACCAACTCGATCCATCACAACAATAATTGCTTGCTTATAATTTGAGAATATGTTTGTATGATCAATTCTCATGAATCCCCTATGACCCCATGACACCCTAGTGCTTTTTATAAATTGTTTACATCCCTTTTTAATTCATCTTACTTGTTTACTTTCTTTGCTATTTAGTTTAGTGATCTTCTACTTCAAACCCCAAATTGTGACAGCCTTAGACACCACTAGTTGCAATAGAAAATCTCATCTCAATTCCCGTCCCTTGGGATCGGACCTTTACTTACCTCTTTACTAATTGTAGAGTTGTTTGTGAAGTTATAAATTGTGTTTTAGTCTAGGTGCTCCTAACAACAAGTACTGAAAACTAAACCCCTCATAAGGGATCACGACCAAAAATGGCGCCGTTGCCGGGGACGGTGTTAACTTGATTTAGATTTTCTTGTATTGTTATTAGTTGTGTGTTTCTTTGCCTTGGGGAAGTAAAACTCCTCAAGGTTTGTTTTAACTATTTTCGAGTTGTTTGATATTTTGCAAGATGGACCTTATAGATTGTTTTGTAGAGGACCACTTAAGTATACCTTTCTTCAAAGATCCCATGCAAGCATTGGAAGCCTTGGAAGTAAGTGAGGCTAAAAATATGTATTGGGAATTGGAGGTAGATCTTTTTGAGGCCGCTCTAGCTAACATAGAACTCACTCATGCACAATCCGAATTAGTACATAACATCCTTGTGGAAGTATGTCAACCTATAGAAGATGAGCAATCCATCCTAGAAGACATCTTACAAGCTCAAGAGCAAGAGGAATCCGTCATGGAATTCAAATGTGATGAGATTGATGAGAATGAAGAACAAGTTGAATATGCCATGAGAATGGAATGTCTAATGGAGATGGAGCAAATTCTCAATGAACCTTCAAAGGAGGAAAGTGAGGTACAAACTCCTACTTTAAAACCCCTTCCCCCAAATTTGAAATATGCTGACCTTGATGAATCAAAGACCAAACCCGTGATTGTTAACGATAGACTTGATGAGAACCAATTGGGAAAATTGCTTGATGTGTTGAAACAACATGAGAAGGCTATAGTTTATAGTCTAGATGACCTTAAGGGGATAAGTCCCAACTTTTGCATGCATAGAATTCATCTAGAGGATGACCATAGACCTACCATTAAACCTCAAAGAAGATTAAACCCCCACATGCAAGAAGTTGTCAAAGGAGAGGTTATGAAATTGCTTGATGCGGGAATCATATATCCCATATCGGATTCTTTGTGGGTTAGCCCCGTTCAAGTAGTGCCTAAGAAAGGAGGTACCACGGTGGTGACAAACGAAAAGAATAAGATAATACCCACGAGGAAGATCACCGGTTGGCGTATGTGTATTGACTATCGAAAATTGAATTCTGCAACAAGAAAGGATCATTTCCCCTACCATTCATTGACCAAATGCTTGAGAGGTTAGCCTCCAACAAATTCTTTTGTTACCTTGACGGGTTGCTGTGACCATAATTAGCGCATATTTAGCCCCCGAATTAGCCTTGTTCCCATGCTTTTTAGTGCATATTTGGGTCATTTATCGTCTTTAGTTCTTTGTTTTGCATATTCTTTGAGATTTTGATCCCTTGGTAGGAAAGGAGTAAGAATCTTGCATTTTTATGGCAAAACGAGACTAAATTGATTGAATTCAATGACCAAGCATCAAGGAGAGACAAGATTAGAAGGCCTTTGTACATATTAGAGTAGTTGGGCAATGACGAGAAAGGATCCTTGCATCCCCAAGGAAATCCCCAAGGATTTTTATGTAGAAAAGGGAAGAAAAGAAGAAAGAACAAAGCTGAGCAGCAATCCGTGCGGATTGCCCTGAATCCGCCCGTCCTCCACAGCACAATCCGTGCGTCTTCTGCCAAAGACGCCCGGGCAACAAGCCCAGAAGACGCCCGGATTCCCTTGAAGACGCTCGTGCCCAGACCCCTGAATCCGCCTGTCCCGACACCAATACGCACGGATTTTAGTCCAGCACAATTTCGTCTTCTTCAAGCTTTAAAGAAAGAAGCCCTTTCCTTCGAAAAATACCGGCGTCTCCCTGCTCAATCTAAAAAGTATAATTACTAGTTTAGCCCTTAGTTAACCCTAATGCATCCACCTAATTTCCACTATAAATACCCCATTAGTCTAATTAGAAGAGCATGTTCTTCTTACCAATTATTAGAGTAGTTAATATCAATCAAATCCCTCTTTAGTTTTGTAATCAACAATTAATCAAGTTTTAATACAAGTTTTATTTCCTTAATATCTCTTTTGTTCATCCTTTATTTTGGGTAATTGAAGATTATTTGGGTTATTATTGGGAGATTGACAACCTCTCAATCAAGCATCAAGTACTTCTTTTATTCTTTGCTTTATTATTGGAATCATTAGTAGGTATAATTCTCTTAATCCCTTTTTAATTATTGTTAATTACTTTCATTTATTCATCATGTTTCCTTTTGTTGGTATGATTGACAACCTTGCTAGCATGATCAACAAGATAATGAGTGAGTAGTGACCTACCTAGGGTTAATGGGTAATTAGGGGAAACCAACATGGGGAATGTTTCATGCTTAAATTAATATGCTTTCATGGTTTATTTGCTTGCTTGTTTTGATCTCAACTCATGCACATGTTATGTTTGATGAAATGTGAGCCTATGAATCCTTGCATTTTTTACCCATCACCTATCTTTTCAACGAGACTTGTAAGACATAAACCAACTCGAGTCTCATTAGACCATGCATGTTGTTGAGTAGGGAAGATTAAGTCGACTTGTAGGTGTTGTACAATCTAATCGATTCGGCTCCGGGACCCAAACTTTCCTAGGATTGTATGATATAACCCAACTCAATCCATCACAACAATAATTGCTTGCTTATAATTTGAGAACATGTTTGTATGATCAATTCCCATGATTCCCCTATGACCCCATGACACCCTAGTGCTTTTCATCAATTGCTTACAACCCTTTCATTTCATCTTGCTTATTTACTTTCATTGCTATTTTGTTAGTGACCTTCTACATCAACCCAAATTCTGACACCCCTAAGACACCACTAGTTGCAATAGAAATCTCATCTCAATTCCCGTCCCTTGGGATCCGACCTTTACTTGCCTCTTTACTAATTGTAGAGTTGTTTATGAAGTTATAAATTGTGTTTGATTGGATGTGTGACGACCAACTCTTGTCCATATCACGGGTATTCGGGATTCTTTCAAATCCCTATACACCCGGATGACCAACATAAGACCACCTTCACATGCCCTTATGGTACTTTTGCATATAGGAGGATGCCTTTTGGCTTATGTAATGCCCCCGCCACTTTCCAAAGATGCATGATGAGTGTCTTCTCCGACTACCTAGAGAACATAATGGAAGTTTTTATGGATGATTTTAGCGTTTATGGAAAGGACTTTGACTCATGTTTGCATAATCTTTCTCTTGTATTGCAAAAATGTGAAGATGTTAGTCTTGTTTTAAATTGGGAAAAGTGTCACTTCATGGTCAATGAAGGAATTGTTTTGGGTCATTTAATCTCGGAAAAGGGCATCGAGGTCGATAAAGCTAAAGTTGAGGTGATAGAGAAACTCCCACCTCCCGTGAATGTTAGAGGGGTGAGAAGTTTTCTCGGTCACGCGGGTTTCTATCGCCGTTTCATAAAAGATTTTTCAAAAATAGCGAACCCCCTCACTCAACTCTTGCTTCAACATGCCCAATTCCATTTCACTGATGAGTGTGTTGAAGCCTTTAATAGAATCAAGGAAGCACTAATCTCGGCACCAATCATTCAACCTCCAAATTGGGAACTACCGTTCGAGATTATGTGTGATGCTAGTAACTACGCCGTTGGAGCGGTTCTTGGACAACGGGTAGGAAGAGCTCTCCATGCCATCTATTATATAAGAAAGACTCTTGATCCCTCCCAAGTGAACTATGATACCACCGAAAAAGGGCTTCTTGCCATTGTCTATGCTTTGGACAAATTCCGTTCCTACTTACTTGGATCCAAGGTGATTGTCTTTTCGGATCACCGTGCTCTCCGCCATCTCTTGATAAAGAAAGAGGCAAAACCAAGGTTGTTGAGATGGATTTTGCTTCTTCAAGAATTTGACTTGGAAATAAGAGACAAGAAAGGAGCCGAAAATGTAGTGGCGGATCACTTGTCAAGGATCCGGTTTCATGATGAACAAGGAGAAACACCGATCAATGACTCATTTCCCGACGATATCTTGATGGCCATTCAAACACAACTTGAATGGCACATCACCCCATGGTTTGCCGATTATGCCAACTATATTGTTGGAAGAGTACTCCCTCCAAATTTGAACAACAACCAAAGGAAGAGGTTCTTATTCGAAGTAAAGAGGTACTTTTGGGATGATCCAAACCTCTACAAAGAGTGTAGTGATGGGCTCTACCGGAGATGCATCCCTCAATGGGAAGTCCAAGGAATCTTGGAAGGGTGTCACTCATCACCCTACGGTGGGCACAATGGAGCAAGGAGGACCATTGCAAAAATTCTTCAATCGGGCTTCTATTGGCCTACAATGTTTCAAGACACAAGGGAATTCATCATTCATTGTGATGCTTGTCAAAGAACGGGGAATATCTCTTGGAGGAACGAAATGCCACAAAGGGGCATACTAGAGGTGGAGATTTTCGATGTTTGGGGGATCGACTACCAAGGTCCGTTTGTGACATCCAATGGGAATAAGTATATCCTTGTGGCCTTAGACTACGTCTCAAAGTGGGTAGAGGCAATTGCCACTCCAAACGATGATGCAAAGACGGTCACCAAGCTCTTCAAGAAAATAATCTTCCCAAGAGTTGGAGTTCCTAGAGCAATCATAAGTGATGGAGGAATGCATTTTCATGAAAAGAAACTCGCATCCCTTTTGACCAAGTATGGTGTTCAACATAGAACTGGCTTGGGATACCATCCTCAAACAAGCGGTCAAGTTGAAGTTTCAAATAGAGAGATCAAGCAAATTCTTGAGAAAGTTGTGAACAAGACCCGAAAAGATTGGAGCACAAAGCTTGATGACGCTCTTTGGGCTTATAGGACGGCCTATAAGACTCCCATAGGAGCCTCCCCTTACAAGCTTGTTTATGGAAAAGCATGCCACTTGCCAATCGAATTGGAGTACAAAGCTTTTTGGGCAATCTGAGCCCTTAACCTTGATCTCAAATTGAGTGGTCAAAAGAGGATGATTCAAATTCAAGAGTTGGAGGAATTCTGACTACAATCTTATGAGAATGCCAAAATCTACATAGAAAGGACAAGATTGCTCCATGACAAGAGGATTAAGCAAAAAGTCTTGCACAAGGGGGATAAAGTCCTTCTATTAAATTCCTTGGTCGGACTAAATCTTTTCGGTAACATGTCGTTAGGAGCACCTAGACCAAAACACAATTTATAGCTTCACAAACAACTCTACAATTAGTAAAGAGGCAAGTAAAGGTCGGATCCCAAGGGACGGGAATTGAGATGAGATTTCTATTGAGACTAGTGGTGTCTTAGGGGTGTCACAATTTGGTTTGATGTAGAAGGTCACTAAACTAAATAGCAATGAAAGTAAACAAGCAAGATGAATTAAAAAGGGTTGTAAACAATTGATAAAAAGCACTAGGGTGTCATGAGGTCATAGGGGATTCAAGGGAATTGATCATACAAACATGTTCTCAAATTATAAGCAAGCAATTATTGTTATGATGGATTGAGTTGGGTTATATCTTACAATCCTATGAAAGTTTGGGTCCCGGAGCCGAATCGATTAGATTGTACAACACCTACAAGTCGACTTAGTCTTTCCTACTCAACAACATGCATGGTCTAATGAGACTCGAGTTGGTTTATGTCTTACAAGTCTCATTGAAAAGATAGGTGATGGGTAAAAAAATGCAAGGATTCATAGGCTCGCATTTCATCAAACATAACATGTGCATGAGTTGAGATCAAAACAAGCAAGCAAATAAACCATGAAAGCATATTAATTTAAGCATGAATCATTCCCCATGTTGGTTTCCCCTAATTACCCATTAACCCTAGCTAGGTGACTACTCACTCATTATCATGTTGAACATGCTAGCAAGGTTGTCAATCATACCAACAAAGTAAAACATGATGAATAAATGAAAGTAATTAACAATAATTAAAAAGGGATTAAGAGAATTATACCTACTAATGATTCCAATAATAAAGCAAAGAATAAAAGAAGTACTTGATGCTTGATTGAGAGGTTGTCAATCTCTCAATAATAACCCAAATAATCTTCAATTACCCAAAATAAAGGATGAACAAGAGAGAGATTAAGGAAATAAAACTTGTATTAAAACTTGATTAATTGTTGATTACAAAACTAAAGAGAGATTTGATTGATATTAACTACTCTAAGAATTGATAAAAAGAACATGCTCTTCCAATTAGACTAATGGGGTATTTATAGTGGAAATTAGGTGGATGCATTGGGGTTAACTAAGGCCTTAAATGACGATTAATTCCCTACTTAAGGAAACGCCGGTATTTTCTGAAGGATGGGCATCTTTCTTGAAGCTTGAAGAAACGAATTTGCGCTGTCTTGGAATCCGTGCGTCTTAGTCACGGGACGGCCGGATTCCTGTGTCTCTGCCCGGGCGTCTTTGGGAGAAGACGGGCGTCTTCTGGTGGCTGCTGCCCGGGCGTCTTTGGTAGAATACGCACGGATTGTCAAGGTGGAGGACGGGCGTCTTCTTGGCAATCCGCACGGATTGCTGCTCAGTCTTGTTTCTTCTTCTTTTCTTCCCTTTTTTTCATATAATCCTTGGGGATTTCCGTGGGGATGCAAGGATCTTTTCTTATCATTGCCCAATTACTATAGTATGTACAAAGGCCTTCTAATCTTGTCTCCCCTTGATGCTTGGTCATTGAATTAAATCCCCAAGGATTTTTATGTAGAAAAGGGAAGAAAAGAAGAAAGAACAAAGCTGAGCAGCAATCTGTGCGGATTGCCCTGAATCCGCTTGTCCTCCACAGCACAATCCGTGCGTCTTCTGCCAAAGACGCCCGGGCAACAAGCCCAGAAGACGCCCGGATTCCCTTGAAGACGCTCGTGCCCAGACCCCTGAATCCGCCCATCCCGACACCAATACGCACGGATTTCAGTCCAGCACAATTTCGTCTTCTTCAAGCTTTAAAGAAAGAAGCCCTTCCATCAAAAAATACCGGCGTCTCCCTGTTCAATCTAAAAAGTGTAATTACTAGTTTAGCCCTTAGTTAACTCTAATGCATCCACCTAATTTCCACTATAAATAGCCCATTAGTCTAATTAGAAGAGCATGTTCTTCTTACCAATTATTAGAGTAGTTAATATCAATCAAATCCCTCTTTAGTTTTGTAATCAACAATTAATCAAGTTTTAATACAAGTTTTATTTCGTTAATCTCTCTTTTGTTCATCCTTTATTTTGGGTAATTGAAGATTATTTGGGTTATTATTGGGAGATTGACAACCTCTCAATCAAGCATCAAGTACTTCTTTTATTCTTTGCTTTATTATTGGAATCATTAGTAGGTATAATTCTCTTAATCCCTTTTTAATTATTGTTAATTACTTTCATTTATTCATCATGTTTCCTTTTTTTGGTATGATTGACAACCTTGCTAGCATGATCAACATGATAATGAGTGAGTAGTGACCTACCTAGGGTTAATGGGTAATTAGGGGAAACCAACATGGGGAATGATTCATGCTTAAATTAATATGCTTTCATGGTTTATTTGCTTGCTTGTTTTGATCTCAACTCATGCACATGTTATGTTTGATGAAATGTGAGCCTATGAATCCTTGCATTTTTTACCCATCACCTATCTTTTCAACGAGACTTGTAAGACATAAACCAACTCGAGTCTCATTAGACCATGCATGTTGTTGAGTAGGGAAGATTAAGTCGACTTGTAGGTGTTGTACAATCTAATCGATACGGCTCCGGGACCCAAACTTTCCTAGGATTGTAAGATATAACCCAACTCAATCCATCACAACAATAATTGATTGCTTATAATTTGAGAACATGTTTGTATGATCAATTCCCATGATTCCCCTATGACCCCATGACACCATAGTGCTTTTCATCAATTGTTTACAACCCTTTCATTTCATCTTGCTTATTTACTTTCATTGCTGTTTAGTTAGTGACCTTCTACATCAACCCAAATTGTGACACCCCTAAGACACCACTAGTTGCAATAGAAATCTCATCTCAATTCCCGTCCTTTAGGATCCGACCTGTACTTGCCTCTTTACTAATTGTAGAGTTATTTGTGAAGTTATAAATTGTGTTTGATTGGATGTGTGACGACCAACTCTTGTCCATATCACGGGTATTCGGGATTCTTTCAAATCCATATACACCGATGACCAACATAAGACCACCTTCACATGCCCTTATGGCACTTTTGCATATAGGAGGATGCCTTTTGGCTTATGTAATGCCCCCGCCACTTTCCAAAGATGCATGATGAGTGTCTTCTCCGACTACCTAGAGAACATAATGGATGTTTTTATGGATGATTTTAACGTTTATGGAAAGGACTTTGACTCATGTTTGCATAATCTTTCTCTTGTATTGCAAAAATGTGAAGATGTTAGTCTTGTTTTAAATTGGGAAAAGTGTCACTTCATGGTCAATGAAGGAATTGTTTTGGGTCATTTAATCTCGGAAAATGGCATCGAGGTCGATAAAGCTAAAGGTGAGGTGATAGAGAAACTCCCACCTCCCGTGAATGTTAGAGGGGTGAGAAGTTTTCTCGGTCACGCGGGTTTCTATCGCCGTTTCATAAAAGATTTTTCAAAAATAGCGAACCCCCTCACTCAACTCTTGCTTAAACATGCCCAATTCCATTTCACTGATGAGTGTGTTGAAGCCTTTAATAGAATCAAAGAAGCACTAATCTCGGCACCAATCATTCAACCTCCAAATTGGGAACTACCGTTCGAGATTATGTGTGATGCTAGTAACTACGCCGTTGGAGCGGTTCTTCGCCAACGGGTAGGAAGAGCTCTTCATGCCATCTATTATATAAGCAACACTCTTGATCCCTCCCAAGTGAACTATGATACCACCGAAAAAGAGCTTCTTGCCATTGTCTATGCTTTGGACAAATTCCGTTCCTACTTACTTGGATCCAAGGTGATTGTCTTTTCGGATCACCGTGCTCTCCGCCATCTCTTGATAAAGAAGGAGGCAAAACCAAGGTTGTTGAGATGGATTTTGCTTCTTCAAGAATTTGACTTGGAAATAAGAGACAAGAAAGAAGCCGAAAATGTAGTGGCGGATCACTTGTCAAGGATCCGGTTTCATGATGAACAAGGAGAAACACCGATCAATGACTCATTTCCCGACGATTTCTTGATGGCCATTCAAACACAACTTGAAAGGCACATCACCCCATGGTTTGCCGATTATGCGAACTATATTGTTGGAAGAGTACTCCCTCCAAATTTGAACTACAACCAAAGGAAGAGGTTCTTATTCGAAGTAAAGAGGTATTTTTGGGATGACCCAAACCTCTACAAAGAGTGTAGTGATGGGCTCTACCGGAGATGCATCCCTCAATGGGAAGTCCAAGGAATCTTGGAAGGGTGTCACTCATCACCCTACGGTGGGCACAATGGAGCAAGGAGGACCATTGCAAAAATTCTTCAATCGGGCTTCTATTGGCCAACAATGTTTCAAGACACAAGGGAATTCATCATTCATTGTGATGCTTGTCAAAGAACGGGGAATATCTCTTGGAGGAACGAAATGCCACAAAGGGGCATACTACAGGTGGAGATTTTCGATGTTTGGGGGATCGACTACCAAGGTCCGTTTCTGACATCCAATGGGAATAAGTATATCCTTGTGGCCGTAGACTACGTCTCAAAGTGGGTAGAGGCAATTGCCACTCCAAACGATGATGCAAAGACGGTCACCAAGCTCTTCAAGAAAATAAACTTCCCAAGATTTGGAGTTCCTAGAGCAATCATAAGTGATGGAGGAATGCATTTTCATGAAAAGAAACTCGCATCCCTTTTGACCAAGTATGGTGTTCAACATAGAACTGGCTTGGGATACCATCCTCAAACAAGCGGTCAAGTTGAAGTTTTAAATAGAGAGATAAAGCAAATTCTTGAGAAAGTTGTGAACAAGACCCGAAAAGATTGGAGCACAAAGCTTGATGACGCTCTTTGGGCTTATAGGACGGCCTATAAGACTCCCATAGGAGCCTCCCCTTATAAGCTTGTTTATGGAAAAGCATGCCACTTGCCAATCGAATTGGAGTACAAAGCTTTTTGGGCAATCCGAGCCCTTAACCTTGATCTCAAATTGAGTGGTCAAAAGAGGATGATTCAAATTCAAGAGTTGGAGGAATTCCTACTACAATCTTATGAGAATGCCAAAATCTACATAGAAAGGACAAGATTGCTCCATGACAAGAGGATTAAGCAAAAAGCCTTGCACAAGGGGGATAAAGTCCTTCTATTCAATTCCCTGGTCGGACTAAATCTTTTCGGTAACTTGTCGTTAGGAGCACCTAGACCAAAACACAATTTATAGCTTCACAAACAACTCTACAATTAGTAAAGAGGCAAGTAAAGGTCGGATCCCAAGGGATGGGAATTGAGATGAGATTTCTATTGAGACTATTGGTGTCTTAGGGGTGTCACAATTTGGTTTGATGTAGAAGGTCACTAAACTAAATAGCAATGAAAGTAAACATGCAAGATGAATTAAAAAGGGTTGTAAACAATTGATAAAAAGCACTAGGGTGTCATGAGGTCATAGGGGATTCATGGGAATTGATCATACAAACATGTTCTCAAATTATAAGCAAGCAATTATTGTTATGATGGATTGAGTTGGGTTATATCTTACAATTTTATGAAAGTTTGGGTCCCGGAGCCGAATCGATTAGATTGTACAACACCTACAAGTCGACTTAGTCTTTCCTACTCAACAACATGCATGGTCTAATGAGACTCGAGTTAGTTTATGTCTTACAAGTCTCATTGAAAAGATAGGTGATGGGTAAAAAAATGCAAGGATTCATAGGCTCGCATTTCATCAAACATAACATGTGCATGAGTTGAGATCAAAACAAGCAAGCAAATAAACCATGAAAGCATATTAATTTAAGCATGAATCATTCCCCATGTTGGTTTCCCCTAATTACCCATTAACCCTAGCTAGGTGACTACTCACTCATTATCATGTTGAACATGCTAGCAAGGTTGTCAATCATACCAACAAAGTAAAACATGATGAATAAATGAAAGTAATTAACAATAATTAAAAAGGGATTAAGAGAATTATACCTACTAATGATTCCAATAATAAAGCAAAGAATAAAAGAAGTACTTGATGCTTGATTGAGAGGTTGTCAATCTCTCAATAATAACCCAAATAATCTTCAATTACCCAAAATAAAGGATGAACAAGAGAGAGATTAAGGAAATAAAACTTGTATTAAAACTTGATTAATTGTTGATTACAAAACTAAAGAGAGATTTGATTGATATTAACTACTCTAAGAATTGATAAGAAGAACATGCTCTTCCAATTAGACTAATGGGGTATTTATAGTGGAAATTAGGTGGATGCATTAGGGTTAACTAAGGGCTTAAATGACGATTAAGTCCCTACTTAAGGAAACACCGGTATTTTCTTAAGGATGGGCATCTTTCTTGAAGCTTGAAAAAACAAATTTGCGCTGTCTTGGAATCCGTGCGTCTTAGTCACGGGACGGCCGGATTCCTGTGTCTCTGCCTGGGCGTCTTTGGGAGAAGACGGGCGTCTTCTGGTGGCTGCTGCCCGGGCGTCTTTGGTAAAATACGCACGGATTGTCAAGGTGGAGGACGGGCGTCTTCTTGGCAATCCGCACGGATTGCTGCTCAGTCTTGTTTCTTCTTTTTTTCTTCCCTTTTCTTCATATAATCCTTGGGGATTTCCTTGGGGATGCAAGGATCTTTTCTTATCATTGCCCACCTACTATAGTATGTACAAAGGCCTTCTAATCTTGTCTCTCCTTGATGCTTGGTCATTGAATTAAATCAATTTAGCCTCATTTTGCCATGAAAATGCAAGGTTTGCACTCCTTTCCTACCAAGGACACAAAACCTCAAAGAATATGCAAAACAAAGAACTAAAGACAATAAATGACCCAAATATGCACTAAAAAGCATGGGAACAAGGCTAATTCGGGGACTAAATATGCGCTAATTATGGTCACATCAAATATCCCCAAACCGAACCTTTGCTCGTCCCGAGTAAAGAGGTGACAAGGACTAGGACCATTATTTAAACTAACCTAATGACATAGCCGACATGAGACAATTAGCGGGTCTCACTCCGCCCCTTCAACTCACAACAAGACAACCATGAGGTAGGATGCCTTCTTGCAAGGCAAGGTGAGTCTTGCCAAAATGGCGATACATCCAAACATTAAGTGAAGGAAATGTAGATTCATATACATACTAACATACTCATATATGTTTAAATTAATTTGTCATAAAATTAAAACGGATTTTATGCATGCAAACAATAATAAAATAGAGGAGAAATCATGTCCTTACATTGGTGATTTTCGGTTATTAGGGCACAAAAGAGATCACCTTTGTCTTTTGATCTTGAGCTTTCCCTTATGGATGAAAAAGATCTAAGTATAAGATCTCTCCCTAAGCTTTATACCCAAGGCTTTCTCTTAATTTAATTAATATTACAAATACTAGTATAATATTAATCAAGAAGAAAATTAAACCAAAATATTTTTAACACTTTGAATATTTCGGTTTTTAGAGAGAAAGAGAGGAGGATTTTTATTCTCTCTAAAATTGTATTTTGGATGATGGATGGAATGAATGAATAATACACTACACTTAGTATATTATTAGGTAAAAATTATAGAAAAACAATGATGGTTTTTCTTCCCCAAAACCGTGTAAGAGGAGAGCTTTAGGGGAGCCAATGCATGGAAAAATTGTTCTTCACAATGAACAATAGGCTTGCATGGCTAGTGACTAGTGCAATCATCATGCCTTCCACTAATTACAATCAACATATAATTAGCTCACAACCCTCTAATTTTCGGCCCACTTAATAATATGAATTCCATATTATTTTTTTGTCAATTGTCAATATGTCACATGTCATATGTGATATAAATTTGTTATGTATTTTTAACATATTAAAAATCAACGTATTATCAAAAATACGTCACATACAAAAATCGACTTAGTAATTTTATAATTACTTGTGCCAAAATATTTTACCATTTATAAATTACAACTGATTGTATTTATAACAATTCATTCAATTTAATTGTTACATTAAACAATTATTTCATCCGAGTAATGATACAATTCAATTACTCGGACCGTATCTTATTTAATCACATTTCAATTTGATACGTAAATTTTACTTCAAAATCGTCCGTCAATTTTCAAGTAATTTAATTAACTCGCAACATTATACGATTAATTAAATAATCAATTAAGAGTATTGCCCTTTAGGTATGACCTAGAGGGTCAATCGATCACCACCGTCACACGACGAATGTCAAACTCTAGTCGACCAATCATTACCGATATATGTTGACCGATTGACATAACAACATATTACTTCCCAATTGTATTCATTTTAATGAGACTTAAACATGTGATCATCATGATCAACAATCGTGATCGCATTATTGTCGGAGGACACATATTCCAACAATCTCCCACTTGTCCTCGACAAGTGTGCGTCACCAATTCTCTTGTCCTATTACTATCTCCCACTCAATGCAAGGTGTCTTTCAGGTCGTACTTGCAAGTGATCATATCGAGTGGTTTCCTCGATCCGAGAATAACGATTGACCGGGATTTATCCACTCGGATACCTTCCGAGCGTGGCCACGCATTTCCGATTCATTACTCCTCAAGTGGCCCGAGATATTGTTATAACCCCGACTAGGGGTGGACAATTCCTATCGCACTCATTCCCTTCGACTAGCCACAGCCATCATAACCCAAAATATGCCCATTTGATCCCATTTACGAAGGTCGTAGTAACACAAATCAAAGTTAATCTAAAACTGTGCCATCTTAGGCGAATAGTCTTTAGTCAAAAGAATCGACTCATTTGAATACTATAGTAGCTCTCGCCACGACCAGGCTATATAAATTTGCCAGAACTCTATAAGCGGTCATAAGGCCCGACAAGGTGTTCCTAACATCTGCCTATGTGATCGACTAGTCATCTCACATGACTCTATGGCACTTGAACTTGCCATCAATCGCCTCACACTTTAGTCACTTCGAGACGTCACCTCATATAAGTAACTATGGGCAAAAACAATGTTAATCCATGTTCACTTTAACGGGGTTCAATTGTCTCTACAACCCGTTTGGATACAACAAAGTACAAGGTGAGTTAATAATAACTCAAACGACAAATGTCGACATCACACTCGGGTAGTCAATATCATATTACAACCTTGTGATGTTTATCATAAGTGTAAACACTTATTGATTGCAATAGAAGTTTAACATCCCATGTGTCCATGTGTTCAAACTTCTTACACTTGCAATCTCCTTCACATTCATGTTCTCTCTCATAGCATGAATCTTACCAAGTACACATCAAGGTTCACGACCTTGGTTTCGGTTCTTTAACTTGAAAGAACTTTCTTATCGATTATCACATAACGAATGAATTTGTGATGAATAATATAACTTGTACTGATCAAGTATTTTATCCACACACAATGCACTGGTATATGTTTTGTAGAATCTTGTAACAATTTGTCAAGATTATTAGCTTAGTACTTCTCACAAGTCCTAGCTTTACTAGGAAAGATTATCTTGAATAACCTCTTATTCAATCAAGCATCTTTCCAAAACTTCTCATTTCTCCTTTTAGGCTTGAAAGATTGGGATTCTCATAAATCCTCATATGTGCTCGGATTTTCTAAAATATGTGCAACCTCTTGACACACAATAGAACATTCCGTCAAACACTGAAATCGCTGATCGGATTCTACTTGAGAATGCATGACGTTTCTATTATGGCTCACCAATCAATCATCATGCTCTTATGCATATGATTCATAATTGGACATGTACATGATTATTCTAATGGCGGAAACATTAGTTACTAATAATCATGAGATCAACCGTTCATAGGTTCAATGAACGACCATGACTGCTAATGGCAATTCTATTTTCATCCACATGAACAACCTATGTGAATGTTGATACGATGTGTATCTCTTAATACTAATCCGACATCCCTTGATGTAATTGGATTCATCATTGTCCATTTTCATCCAGAATTGAAAACTCAAAAGCTTCTTTATGAAAGAAGGTATTTGCTCGTCATTCTTTAATGAGTGATGAGTTTTAAACATTCAAGGATGATAGCTCCCACTAAATTCCATGTCTTCACATGAGATTTTCCTAACTCCCACTCAATTCTACACATTTCGAAATTGACTTCTCAATCGAAATTTATCAAGAATTGAAATATAAATTGCATTGCCAAGTTATTAGGATAAAACCATATATGTTCCCATCATATCCTTTCAAAATGCCTATTTTTAAGTGGTCTTATCTCAACCTTACGGAAAGGGATTTTAAATCCCCAACACACTCATGTCATAATGATGTGTAGTAATGTCATTATTCAAATATAAACAATATCTAGAATACGTCCTTCACAATTACCCTTTTGGAAGGAGGTTTAACCATTTCATGGGGAGGTTAAGCAATGACATTTGCGTGGTTAAAACTTTGGCCATTGAAGATATCGGTATATCAATCCTTGCAACTCGATCATAACTAGTATGTTACTCTGATTCATTTAGGCTCTTAAGTAAATCTCAAGGTTGAAACTATTTTTCAAATGTTTCATAAACTTAGTCAAAAACTTGTTAAGACTTTACATTAGTCATTTTTCTTCCAAAACTTTCTTTTGGTCTCCTCGTGTAGTTTCTCCTCGTGTAGTTATCTTGAGAATATTCTTTTATGTTTACTACACTTGGTCTCTTTAGTCTTATAGAACTAACTTGAAACCATAGATCTCATCTATTCGGCATACTATGTAAATAGATATACCTTCATTCAAATCATTCTCTCTTGCGTAGATCTTCATATACACAAAAACACAATATGATCTTTGTCTTGTGTGTTGTGTCCTCATTTTTCTCCCACTCTATCTTTAGAATAAATACACTAAACATTCAAAGATAGCATATGAGACACAAATTAATGATGTTGAATTATAAGGAGAACTACCTCATAGGTAGACTAATTGTTATTGATTTCATATGTGTACTTGGTGATTGACATTCCTTTAAGAGAGTTCATAGACTCAAAATCACTTTATAAATGATTATACACATGACTTAAGCATGTGGACATATAATGAAACCCGTTATTATATTTGTCTGTTAGATCACTTTAAGTGAATGATCTTATGTTTCAAAACGCAAGCATTTAAAGATGAATTTTAGAACATTAAAAGGATAAATGATAAAATGGGTGACTTGGGTTGCAAACCAAGTCACTATTATCCAAAATACAACTCATTATCCAAAATACTTTTCCATGTCGAACACGGAAACTTAATGTTCTAAAATCCAAAACATTACTTAAAATAAGACAATGAAAAACAAAGCTCCATAAAAGCTAATCCTTAGCTTCTCCATGGTTTCTTATGCTTGCTTTTCTTTTCCTTTGTCTTTGCTTGGTGGAGGCCCTATTTACAATAAAAAGGGAGATACATTATCACAACTTTGCATCATAATACCATAGTTGAATTTAGAAACATAAAAGAAGGTTAGTCATTTACCTACTGGAGTGATCTTTCCAGCTTTGATATCACCAAGGTATTTGGAACAATTTATTTTCCAATGACCCATGCCATTACAATAATGGCATTTATCAAGAGGACCCTTCTTGACTTTGGATGTGCTAGCTTCACAAGACTTAGCTTTGGTGAATGTGGGAGCTTGCTTTTTACCCTTTCTCCCATTCTTCTTGAACTTCCCCTTACTCTTAGTGCTTATGTTAAGCACATCTTTGGGAGGGTTCACATTTAACCCCATGTCCCTCTCGGCTTGCACAAGTAACTTGTGCAACTCCTCAAGAGACACATCCTTGTCTTGCATGTTGAAATTCACCCGGAATTGCACATATGCCTTGACTTTGGACAAGGAGTGTAGAATCCTATCTACGATGAGTTCTTTAGGGATTTCAACCTTTTGAATTTTCAAGGTCTCGACAAGCTCCATGAGTTTGAGCACATGAGGGCTAACCTTTTGGCCCTCTTTGAAGTCGAGATCAAAGAATGCCGCGGCCGCCTCATATTGGACGATCCGCGGAGTTTGTGAAAACATGGTCACAAGTTTGGAGTAAATCTCATTAGCATTGCCCATTTTAAAGGCTCTCCTTTGGAGGTCCGCCTCCATCGCAAATATTAAGACATTTTTCATTGCGGCGGACTCCTTTTGGTAAGCCTCATATGCTTCCCTAGTGGCCGCGGTGGACCTAGTGGAGGGTTCGGGTGGAGAGGCCTCGGTAAGGTAACGAAGCTTGTCGTCACCTTCGGCGGCTAATTTGAGTTGGGCATCCCATTCGGAGAAATTTGACCCATTCTTTTCAAGTTTACATCGATCCATAAAGGATCGGAGCCAAGACGAACTAGCGAGTGGTGTAGCATTAGGAGTTGGTGTTGATGTTGCCATTTGTTATGAAAAAGAAGTGGTCTACAAAACAAAATATAAGGAGTAAAACAAATGTCGTTTTAATAATACTCGTAAAAATGTATGATTTAAACAAGTTTTATGCATTTTTCTAGTGACCTCTACCCAACTAGATAAATGATTCCAAGACCCAAATTCATATCGACTTAGGCACGGGGTAGCCGATGAAACCTTTATCCATATAACTCGGTGGATTAACTTTTTAATCGATTCTACTTTTAGAACTCTTGGTCGATAAAATTACTCTAATATTTATCTATAGCCCAAAACACATCAACAAGGGCACGGGGTAGCCGATGAAACCCTTATCAATTACTTTTGTTGAGTTCAATCCAAATTTCGAATAAATGTGTCCATTATCCAAACCCACATTAACTTAGGCACTGGGTAGCCGATGAAACCCTCATCAACATGAATTCGGTGGATTAGACATTTATCACCCACTTCCCCTACGTAACAAGGTTTGTACCCCGGGGTAGCCGAGTGCACTCCCTCGCGAAATAGGTTTTCATGGTTTCTACTATTTGGTAAGGCTATGTCTCAATTAATTGTTTTAGCGAGAGGTCATGTCAATTTATTATCTATCACGTTTTAAGTGAACTAAAGCGGTGAACTACGATAATTTGAATTGACACGGTCGATAAACTCGATAAAATAAGGATGCATGTTTTAGTAATGGCGATTTAGCGATGCATGTGACATAAAATAAAATGCAAGCATAAAGATAAATAAATCCTAGTATGGCCTTTCCTAAAATAGAAAACTATTTATCTATTACATATTCGGAAACCAACTCCATTGGTCCCTTGAACTTCGGTTGTGGCACACATCTCGAGGTAACACCGTCTTTATGTATCGCCATTCTTGAAGAAATCCGTCTTTGGGAACTCCGGAATGAATAAAATTACATAACAAATTACATAATTTCCTATTATACATTTGTGACTAAAATAAAATAAATCTATTAAATTACAAAACGGTGATACGAGATCACAATAAAAATTACAACCGAATCGATATTCCCATACATTTCGGGAAATATCAATTAAAATCTAAGGCCATACTAAGTAAAATTACATAATTCAAAATTACATAAATTAAAATTATGATAATCATAAAGAAAATGCAGCATTATAATATGTATGAACATGCTCAATTTTATGCTAAATCGCCTTTAATTAGCCAATATCGTATATTACTCGATTTTTACGGATTTGCGTGATTTTAACATTTTATAATCACAAAAATACATAAACTCATATTTATGCATAAGTTAATTACCCTAACCTCTTAGGACTCAAAATATAGTCTTCACTAATAATTTGACCATAATTAACCTTTATTTACAAATTTGTTCATAAATGGACCAAAATTACAAAAATAAGCTATTAAACTTCAAATAAATCACAAAATTTCAAATAAATTCAAAATTTGAAATTTAAACTCATGAACATTCTGTAAAAATTACATGACACTCATAATGTTCAAAATCTTAGGTTAAAAAAATTTCGAAATTTTTACCGGAAAAACAATGTTGCGGTTTATCGATTTTTAATAAAATAATCATAAAAACATGGAAAAATTATTTTCACTAACTTTTCAATTTTAGATCTGAAAAAGATAATAAAATGCAACAGTAGACGTTTTTCCTAAGTCATAGATTATGTTTAATTAATTTTCACTAATAATGTCACTATTTATGCTATTTTTCTTCAAAAATTCATAAATCATGCAAAAAGACTTCTTTATAGCCAATTATTTTACACACATCTTGTAAAATTGCATGTGACAACATATTAATTTTCTATGACCAGATTCGAAATTTAACTCATATTAACCTATTTTTCACCTAAATCCGAATTTAATAATGAAAAATTCATTTTTCGAGCATAACAAGTCCAAAAATTATGAAAATTTACAGGTTATCTCAAAATAATATATGTGACAACATATCCAAAAACCAAGTGAAAATTCGAAGTATAGCTATTTTTAGACCAAAAATGACATTTTTACTCATAAAATCACATTTAAATGTCATTATAGTGAAATATGAACAATAAAAATCCGAAAAATTAACCAAAATATCCTAAAACATTTTAGGACCAGAAATATTAACATGCATGGATTAATTTCGTGATATATCATAATAACACAAGTTTTACAAGTTTTATTTGTTATTCTTATAACTCGGAAAAACTTTTAACCGATTTGCATGCAAACAACCGTGGCTCTTGATACCGATTGAAGGAAATGTAGATTCATATACATACTAACATACTCAAATATGTCTAAATTAATTTGTCATAAAATTAAAACGGATTTTATGCATGCAAACAATAATAAAATAGAGGAGAAATCATGTCCTTACATTGGTGATTTTCGGTTATTAGGGCACAAAAGAGATCACCTTTCTCTTTTGATCTTGAGCTTTCCCTTATGGATGAACAAGATCTAAGTATAAGATCTCTCCCTAAGCTTTATACCCAAGGCTTTCTCTTAATTTAATTAATATTACAAATACTAGTATAATATTAATCAAGAAGAAAATTGAACCAAAATATTTTTAACACTTTGAATATTTCGGTTTTTAGAGAGAAAGAGAGGAGGATTTTTATTCTCTCTAAAATTGTATTTTGGATGATGGATGGAATAAATGAATAATACACTACACTTAGTATATTATTAGGTAAAAATTATAGAAAAACAATGATGGTTTTTCTCCCCAAAACCGTGTAAGAGGAGAGCTTTAGGGGAGCCAATGCATGGAAAAATTGTTCTTCACAATGAACAATAGGCTTGCATGGCTAGTGACTAGTGCAATCATCATGCCTTCCACTAATTACAATCAACATATAATTAGCTCACAACCCTCTAATTTTCGGCCCACTTAATAATATGGATTCCATATTATTTTTTTGTCAATTGTCAATATGTCACATGTCATATGTGATATAAATTTGTTATGTATTTTTAATATATTAAAAATCAACGTATTATCAAAAATACGTCACATACAAAAATCGACTTAGTAATTTTATAATTACTTGTGCCAAAATATTTTACCATTTATAAATTACAACTGATTGTATTTATAACAATTCATTCAATTTAATTGTTACATTAAACAATTATTTCATCCGAGTAATGATACAATTCAATTACTCAGACCGTATCTTATTTAATCACATTTCAATATGATACGTAAATTTTACTTCCAAAATCGTCCGTCAATTTTCAAGTAATTTAATTAACTCGCAACATTATACGATTAATTAAATAATCAATTAAGAGTATTGCCCTTTAGGTATGACCTAGGGGGTCAACTGATCACCACCGTCACACGACAGTAATGTCAAACTCTAGTTAGCCAATCATTACCGATATATGTTGACCAGTTGACAGTAACAATATTACTTCCCAATTGTATTCATTTTAATGAGACTTAAACATGTGATCATCATGATCAACAGTCGTGATCGCATTATTGTCGGAGGACACATATTCCAACATTAAGCACACAAAATCAAATAATGGATGCATCTACAAAAGGAATAGCCACTTCCTCATCAAGTGGCGGAGTCAACTAAAAGAGAACAAATTTAAGAGCATATATTCCGTCACAAATACTAGTTCAACAAATCACTAAGGCTAAGAGGATGGCACTAAATCACCTCCAAATGGTGTTAAACTAGACTACTTTCGTCCTCAATTTCCAAATACTTTCGTCAAGAGCGATCGGATGGCGTGGAATGATGATCCCCATGATGCTAGTAGTATATGACATGACAAGTCTCGAGTTCTGTACAAAAGTAAAGGTCGTGGATCGTCCCAAGCTCGACAAGGTGGCTTGACAAAAAGGCTTTTTGGGAATGAAATGCTCAAATCGTTGTAAACAAGGGTGGATATGACTAGCATTCAAAAATTGACCTCATTCAATTTTCACATTTCAAAAATTAGAGATGGGGTTTGTCCCTTCCGTGCTAATGTCCTTTGCTTTCACCAATCGCTTATTAGGCAACCGGTTAATCTCTAGACAATAGCTTTTCGGGGTGATAGTCACTCTGTCTTTGGGCGGTTGAATTCACAACCGTGTGGGGACCCAATTCAATGGATCCCTCTCCAAAGCATATCGAAGTGGTACGCCTCCATCAAAACAACTAAAATTCTCAATATTTCAACATTTCATAACATTTGAGGTTTCCTTGGCAATAAAACGTTTCCACATACAAAATCTTTTAAATGAGCACTTCAAACTTATTGATAGAAAGTATTTTTGGGTTGCCATACCACAAGGTCAATCAAGGTCACCTAGACAAGTTAACCAAGTCCACATCGCATCACTGGGTTGGATAGGTGACTCACATGCAAACCCTTGACTAGGTTTTGGGTCATGGGTCAAAAGACACTAGTATGACACAATCTAGGGTGTTTTACATCCATTCTAGTAGGCGAAGTCTTAAGTTGAAAAAGTATTTGTAATGGCTTAATTGCTCTTGTCAAAGTTCCCAATTAGGCACTTTTCAAAACATTTCATCTAAATGCAACTATATGCCATGATGCAACTATTATATACATCCTAATGCAAGTGATTCTACCAACTAATATGACATATAAACTAAATGCAAGTCCTAAGTTCACATTGTTATACCGCATCAATCAAAATAAAGCCACATAGTCATTAACATAAAGAGGAAAAAGGAGATTGGAAAGATCATACCATGCGGTCTTCAATATCCTCATGTCTCGGATGTGGCGTAGTCGATCAATGTGAACAAGGATAGAACAAACACAATATATACAATATATACATGACTACACTACAAAGGAAATGAACTTGTTTTTGGTTTTTCAATTTTCAAATTTTTATGGTTTTTCGAAATTTTTCAAATTTTTTGGATTTTTGAATAAAAGTTAAGTTAGAATTCTCCATCCCCATACTAATATGGGCATTGTCCTCAATGGCCAAAATGATGGGAAATCATGCAAGCATGATGCATGAATTCTACACTAAATGCAAGCTACACTAGTCTACACTACATGATGCAAGGTTTTTGTTTATGACGGAGAGGATAATTTATATTACCTCCCGTTGTGTATGCATGTACTTCCCCAAACCGACCTAGACATTATTGCTAATGTCCTAAGGTTGGGTGTAGTTCATGCTCACACGATGCAATGCATGAAACTAAATTTGTCATTTTGGATTTTCAAAAGGTGGGAACAATAAAATGAGAACACCTCAATGGGGCCGGGGTGTTAGTCCTCTATGGTGCTAAGACTACTCCAACAATGATCAAGATAAATAATTAAAACAAAGAAAGAAGTAGAACAAACCTCGAGAGCGTAGGAGCCTCCAAAGCTTGCTAATCCTCCATCATATCATCACTATCATCATTTTCCTCACTAGAAGTGGACTCATCACCACTTCCCTCTTCACTTTCTTGTTCACCTTGCTCATCATCCTCTTCTCCTTCTTCACTAGCTTCTTCATCAATGTTATCATCAACCTCTTCATCACCGACAACCTCATTGTCACCCGGAAACTCACCCCTAGATGCAGTCGGAAAGAAGACTTCCCTATCCGCCCAACTAGGCAAAGGACATGAAGGGTCAAGTAGTCCTTGCCTAGCTAAGTGAAGGAGGGGTGGATATTGGGCTAAGTAAGCATCTTTCTGGTCCTTGAAGGCTTGCTTGTGCATCTCTTGCATAAGAAGAGTCATATAATCTTTGCTTGCTTCAACACCTTCGGGTTTGAACTCTTGGTACGCGAAAGGATAGGGTGGTGTGACAATGGAAGAGGAGGGCATTTAAATTTCACCCTTTTGTTGTCGGATAATGTATTCGGCCTCTTTTGATAGGGGAAGTAGATAGTTGGTCCGGTGGACACTTAAATGACAAATATTCGAAGGCAAAGTAAAATATCTAGCCTCACTAGTGAGCCATCCATACTTGGTGTCAAGAGGGTTGTGAGAGACCCACTTGTATTTGTTTATCAAAGTATCAATATCAATGAGATGACCACCTTTTTTCGCCACATACTTGATATCCTTGTTGAAGTTCGGATCAAAGAATTTAGCTAAAATAGTGACTAGACCTCCATTCACAATAACGGTAGTGCCTTGCTTCCCACAATAAATGTTTAGCCATCTATCCACCAAAAGCCTTAGAGAGTTGAAAGGCTTGGTGAATTCCCTTCCAATGTTCAAAGCCGACTCAAGAAGAACAAAATCGAGTTTGGTGAAATGGTTGGTGTCTTTTATTGCAATGATGGTGTTCCCTATGACCTTGTGCCACACTCTAATGCCCGGATGGTGGACTAATAGAGCGCGACTAGCATGATAGTTCTCAAATTTCCTTCCGGAAATCGCCTCGTAAAGAGGGTCCGGGTCATACTTGCCAACATTCTTAAAATAACTCGGTGAATCGCTAAGACCCAAAGCTTTACCCATTTCCTCAAAGGAGATGCGCCTACTCACATTAGCTAGGCGAAACTCGATGCTTTCCATAGTCTCAACCTTGTTACCTTTCAAAGAACTCAAAAATTCTAAGGTAAGGGAGGGGTATGTCAATTCTTTTGTTGTAAACAATTTTTCCAACCCCATGGCTTTAAAGAAGGCTCTAGTTTGCTCAAGGACACCCAACTTATCTAAGGCATATTCACAAATAAACTTGGTGGATAGAAATGATTTTCTAGCAAACTTGGCAAAAGTGTCCTTATGGGATTTGGAAATGAAAATTACCTCCAGATAATTCGAAAGTTGAGCAATTTCCGGAGTAGTAGATGTTGTTGCTTCCATGGGAGGTTATTGTTGTTGCACTTCCAAGTTTGGGCTAGCTACCACCATAGCCAAAGCTTTCTTTGCTTGAAGACTCTTTTGTCTTGATGAGAGTGCCTTTGCCTTTGGTGCCTTTGCCTTTGGTGCTTTTGTTGCTCCCTTTGTCCTTGCCATTGATGAATAAACCAAGAAAAGAGTGAAAATCTTCAATTTTCAAGTACATACCCAAATCGATTTAAAGATGAAAGGCTTTGCCTTTATAAATTCAAAAATTGACTCAAAGGTTGAAGATTTTGTGCTTGGTTTTGATTTTTGTTGAAAGAGGAGTGATTAATTTGTTGTTAAAAGGATGTTTTGATTTGATTTTGGTGAATGTTGTTGAGGAATCTTGTTTTTGTAATGGAGAGGATGAGGGTTTTGGAGTTATGGGGTTTATGGGTAGTGTTATGAATGAAGGAATGAAGAAATGAATGTGGGAGGGGGTTTATAATGAACCCGAAAAATTTGAAATGCAGGGGGAAGACGGGCGGCTTTTCTTCGGGACGCCCGGATTCTGCCTTTTCTGGGTTTCAGAATTCTCGCCTAAAGACGGGCGGATTTGAACAAAGACGGGCGGATTTGAAAATGCGGGACGGGCGTCTTTCAGAGGACACGGGCGAATTCCTTTACAGGGATTTTTCTTGTTTTCCTCAGCTAAAAAGACGGGCGTCTTCTCTTGCAGGACGGGCGTCTTTCTAAAGACGGGCGGATTCTATTGCAGGACGCCCGGATTCGTTAACCGTCACAAAATTTCAAAAATTCAGCTCAGAAGGACGGGCGTCTTCTGCCCAATATGCCCGGATTGCTTGAAGACGAGCGGATTCTCCTGAAACCGCTCGGATTCTACCCCTTTTACCCGGATTCAGTTCCATCCGTGTACTTTGCATATCCCTCGTCATTTACATTATGGGGGCACTACTAAGGTATGGATAGCCTAGGCAATTGCTATCCCCACACTAAGCTAAAGCACTACACATCAATTGAAATCATTAGTCACTCCCTCACTTCTCTCAAACATGATAATTATCTTGATCAAAGCATAAAAATCCAAAAATAACAAGAATGCAATACAAGAATTGAAATGCGAGTTAGGGAGTTAGAAATATTTACAAATGGTGGTTTAGGGAGGACTCCACCAAACTCTCATTCTTGATGAGATGTCAAGGGGGCATGTCCAATGTGTTGTTGATGTTGCTCAACACCTTGAAAAAGTAATCAAAAGCTTGTTCATTATCATGATAGAGGTCTTCGATAGACCTTTGCCCTTGTTTTCGGTCTTGATCGATAGCATTACCAATGTAGGGATTGAAAATCCCTTCAAATTCGTCATCCCAAAGACCACAAACTTCATCCACTTGATCACTAAAGATCTCTTGATTTGATGGAGACAACTCTCCCATTTCCTTCTCTTGGCCAATGAGGCCATCTTCTTCATTGCTTGACTTTGGTGAGCTTTGCAAGCTCTCTTTGTTACAATTCACTTGCTCTTTGAATGGAGCATCTTCAATTTTCTTCTTCCATTGGAGTTCCGACTTCTTCCTATCATCCTTCCGGCTATAATGATCGATCATAAAACATGGTTCATGCAAACAGGGAGCTCTCGTAGTCTTGTCAAGATTAAAAGTTATACTCTCATCTCCCACTTCTAGAGTGAGCGCTCCATGTTTTACATCAATCACCGCACCTGCGGTGTGTAAGAAAGGTCTTCCTAGGATGATTGGAATGTTGGAATCTTCTTCCATATCAACAATGACAAAGTCCATCGGGATGAAAAATTTCCCAATTCTTACGGGAACATCTTCCCATATCCCTAATGGTGTCTTCGTCGATCTATCGGCCATTTGGAGTGTAATATTGGTGCATTTAAGCTCTCCCATCCCCAACCTTTTACTCACCGAGTACGACATAACACTCACACTAGCCCCTAGATCACATAAGGCTTTGTTGATCGTGGTGTCGCCAATGGTACACGGTATTGAGAAGCTTCCCGGATCCTTGAGTTTTGGAGGTGAACAACCTTGAAGTATTGCACTACTTACCTTAGTGAAGGCGATAGTCTCAAGCTTCCGGATCGACTTCTTCTTTGTGAGGATGTATTTCATGTATTTCGCATAGGCCGGTACGTGATTGATTAATTCCGGGAAAGGAATTGAGACTTCCAAATTCTTCACTCTTTTCATAAATTTTCCAAGTTGGTCATCAAATTTGGGCTTGGCTTGACGACTTGGAAAAGGAAGTCTAATCACAATGGGCTCCTTCTCCTTGACCTTGTCTTCATTTTTCTTTGAAATTTCTTCTTTTGATGGTTCTCTATCCTTGGAGTTTTGCACAATTTCTTCCTTATCACTAGCTTCCACAACTTCATCCTCAACTTGCTTCTTCGGTGCTTCATACCTTGTACCACTTCTCAAGTGAATGGCACTAACCGTTTCATGTCTTGGGGGATTACTTTGAGGTGGTAATTGCCCCTGTTGTCTTTGTGAGCTTGAAGATGCTAGTTGAGTCAATTGGGTTTCCAACATTTTGGTGTGAGCTAGAATGTTGTTGATGGTGGTTTCCTTTGCTTGACTATCTTTTCGCATTTGAGTGAAAAATTCTTGTTGATTCTTTTGCATTTGGAGGACCGCTTTTTGAACATCAAAACCTTGGTCATTTTGTTGATTGTATGGATTTTGATTTTGGTAACCTTGGTTTTGGTTGTAAAAGGGTCTTTGATTTTGGTTTCTCATGGGAGGTGGGGTGTATGTTGTTTGAGGGTTTTGAACATTTTGGCTTTTGTATGAGAGATTTGGATGGAATTTGGTGTTTTCATTGTAATAGTTGGAATAAGGGGTACCACTTTTGTATGCTTGGAAAGCATTCACTTGTTCATTTGTTCCCCTACATTCACTTTGGTCATGTCCCAAAGTTCCACAATTCTCACATATCCCACTTGGGATTGATGAAGATGCCGTCATGGCATTAACATGATGTTTTGGTGATTTTGAGGCTTCTTCAAGTCTAGCCATAGCCTTTTCAAACTTCAAATTGATTGTATCAATGTGAGCACTAAGTTGAGCACCCAATTGAGTAACGGAGTCCACTTCATGCTTTCCTCCTCTAGTAGCCTTGCGAGGTCTACTATATTGTGAGTTATGGACCGCCATTTCCTCAATTTTGTTCCAAGTTTGATTGTCATCAACTTCGGTGAACATTCCATTTGATCCCATGTTGAGAATGTTCCTTGAATCTTCATATAGACCGTTCCAAAATTGTTATACCAAGAACCACTCGCTAAGTCCATGATGAGGACATGAGCGACAAATTTCTTTGAACCGCTCCCAAGCTTCATACAAAGATTCTTCATCCCTTTGCATAAAACCCGTAATTTGAGCTCTTAGCATGTTAGTCTTTTCCGGTGGGCAGAATTTTTTGTAGAAAGCTAGAGCCAACTTTTTCCAAGAATAAATTCCGAGAGTGGCCTTATCAAGGCCCTTCAACCATTGTTCCGCGGTGCCAATTAGAGAAAAAGGAAATATGACCCATCGAATTTGATCTTGAGTTACACCGGTTTGAGAAATTGCATCACAATAGTCACAAAAGGTTTCCATATGAGAATGAGGGTCTTCACTAGGCATCCCCCCAAATTGGCTTCTTTCGACTAATTGGATAAATGCGGATTTAGCAATGAAATTTCCGGTCAAATGTTGTGGTGTGGGAGTACTATTGGGTAGGTTCTCCTCGGTGGGTACGGAATGTGATGAAAACTTAGGCATTGTGGGTTGATTTTGTGTTGTATTTTGTGTTGAGTTCTCCTCACTTTCTCTTGCAAAAAGGGTTGATGAACTCAATAGTTGGTTGAATATCTACAACCTCACTAATACCTCTCAAATTTCTCCTAGCAAGTCTTCTATTGGTTGTCAAAGTTCTTTCAATTTCACGATCAAAAGGGAACAAATCACCTTGTGACCACCTAGACATGCAAAATATCAAACAACTCGAAAATAATTAGAACAAACCTTGAGGAGTTTTACTTCCTCAAGACAAAGAAAGACACAACTAATAACAATATAAGAAAATCTAAATCAAGTTAACACCGTCCCCGGCAACGGCGCCATTTTTGGGCGGACTAAATCTTTTCGGTAACTTGTCGTTCGGAGCACCTAGACCAAAACACAATTTATAGCTTCACAAACAACTCTACAATTAGTAAAGAGGCAAGTAAAGGTCGGATCCCAAGGGACGGGAATTGAGATGAGATTTCTATTGAGACTAGTGGTGTCTTAGGGGTGTCACAATTTTGTTTGATGTAGAAGGTCACTAAACTAAATAGCAATGAAAGTAAACAAGCAAGATGAATTAAAAAGGGTTGTAAACAATTGATAAAAAGCACTAGGGTGTCATGGGGTCATAGGGGATTCATGGGAATTGATCATACAAACATGTTCTCAAATTATAAGCAAGCAATTATTGTTATGATGGATTGAGTTGGGTTATATCTTACAATCCTATGAAAGTTTGGGTCCCGGAGCCGAATCGATTAGATTGTACAACACCTACAAGTCGACTTAGTCTTTCCTACTCAACAACATGCATGCTCTAATGAGACTCGAGTTGGTTTATGTCTTACAAGTCTCATTGAAAAGATAGGTGATGGGTAAAAAAATGTAAGGATTCATAGGCTCGCATTTCATCAAACATAACATGTGCATGAGTTGAGATCAAAACAAGCAAGCAAATAAACCATGAAAGCATATTAATTTAAGCATGAATCATTCCCCATGTTGGTTTCCCCTAATTACCCATTAACCCTAGCTAGGTGACTACTCACTCATTATCATGTTGAACATGCTAGCAAGGTTGTCAATCATACCAACAAAGTAAAACATGATGAATAAATGAAAGTAATTAACAATAATTAAAAAGGGATTAAGAGAATTATACCTACTAATGATTCCAATAATAAAGCAAAGAATAAAAGAAGTACTTGATGCTTGATTGAGAGATTGTCAATCTCTCAATAATAACCCAAATAATCTTCAATTACCCAAAATAAAGGATGAACAAGAGGGAGATTAAGGAAATAAAACTTGTATTAAAACTTGATTAATTGTTGATTACAAAACTAAAGAGAGATTTGATTGATATTAACTACTCTAAGAATTGATAAGAAGAACATGCTGTTCCAATTAGACTAATGGGGTATTTATAGTGGAAATTAGGTGGATGCATTAGGGTTAACTAAGGGCTTAAATGACGATTAAGTCCCTACTTAAGGAAACGCCGGTATTTTCTGAAGGATGGACATCTTTCTTGAAGCTTGAAGAAACGAATTTGCGCTGTCTTGGAATCCGTGCGTCTTAGTCACGAGACGGCCGGATTCCTGTGTCTCTGCCCGGGCGTCTTTGGGAGAAGACGGGCGTCTTATGGTGGCTGCTGCCCGGGCGTCTTTGGTAGAAGACGCACGGATTGTCAAGGTGGAGGACGGGCGTCTTCTTGGCAATCCGCACGGATTGCTGCTCAGTCTTGTTTCTTCTTCTTTTCTTCCCTTTTCTTCATAAAATCCTTGGGGATTTCCTTGGGGATGCAAGGATCTTTTCTTATCATTGCCCAACTACTATAGTATGTATAAAGGCCTTCTAATCTTGTCTCTCCTTGATGCTTGGTCATTGAATTAAATCAATTTAGCCTCATTTTGCCATAAAAATGCAAGGTTTGCACTCCTTTCCTACCAAGGACACAAAACCTCAAAGAATATGCAAAACAAAGAACTAAAGACAATAAATGACCCAAATATGCACTAAAAAGCATGGGAACAAGGCTAATTCGGGGACTAAATATGCGCTAATTATGGTCACATCATTCCCGCTACCAACTCTTTCCGGGAAAGTTGAACTATAGATGGATGGGTCCCTATGTGATAACCGAAGTTGGAAAATATGGGGATTTTGAAATCAAGGCGGAAGATGGAAGCAAGTTCAAGGTCAATGGTCCGAGATTGAAGCCATACTATGAGGGGGCATTTATTGGAGAGGTCGAGGTCACCTAACTCGGGCCTCCTCATCCTTGAAAGAATCATGAAAAGGGAGAGTTTGGTGGAGTCCTCCCTAAACCACCACTTGTAAATATACTAACCCTCTAACTTGTATTTATAATTTTGTTGCATTCCTTTAATTATAAACATAAATTCTTTCCATGAGAGTAAGTGAGGGAGGGTCACTAACGAATTTTGAATGAAGGAAGGAACCAATCTTCATGTGTGGGGAAGCATTTATCGAAGTCAAGGAAATCAAAGGAAAATCCGCAGCAAGGAACCCGAGCGTCTTCCCTGGAATCCGCCCGTCCTGCTGGAATCCGAGCGTCTTTGGCAGAATCCGTCCGTCCACTTAAGCTGTAAAATTGAAATTTTGGGACTGTTGAAGAATCCGAGCATCCTGGCAGAGAAGACGCTCGTCCTGAAGAACCCGCTCGTCTTTCCAGAAAGACGCCCGTCTTTTTGCAAGTACATTTCAAGAAAGGTTCCTGTCACAGAATCCGCCCGTCTTTGGGAAAAGACGCCCGTCTCCTTTCAGAAAATCCGAGCGTCTTGGGCTCGAGACGCTCGTCTTGGCTGCGTCAAATTTTTGGAAAATTAACTGTAACAGAATCCGGGAGTCTTCCCTTAAATCCGCTCGTCCCGAAATGCTGGAATCCGAGCGTCTTGTGCTCGAATCCGCTCGTCTTCCTGCGTTAATCAACCCCGATTTTTCCTAATTTTAATACATCCCACCACACAATTTGTGACACATCACCCTTCCTTCCATTTGTATTATAAAAACCCACCTCCTTATGACTCCAAAGCATATCCCAAACACTTTTTTACCCCACAAAATAAAAAAGCCCCAAATTTCTAGGGTTTCAAAGGCAACATTCAATCCACAAGGAGCATCTTTATACTTTAACAAATCAAAAAAATTCCAGCTCAATAATCAAAGAATGGCACCAAAGGGATCTTCCTTTAGGGATAGGAGAAGACCAAGGGTAAGAGGAAGCTCTTCTACCTCCCATATCAACACATTAAGAAGGGAGCATGAAAAAATTGTGGATCTTACAAGACTTGATGATTTCTCAAATGTTGAATTCGTCAATGATGTGCAAAGACTCGTTTTCCACCGGCTTCTTCGTAAGAACATTCTTCCTACTAAGTTTTTATGTCATAGTACTTTAAAGAAACATGTGATCTATCACCAAATGGAAGCTCTTTTTGAAGTATTTGGTCTCTCTACCTTTTTCCACATGCACGAGCAAACTTACCGATCCCTTGTGCTTGAATTTTTGAGCTTCTTGAAAATTACAACCTTGAATAGAACAATATGCATAGAATTTAGGTTGGAAAGTGTTTCAAGAATGATGACTCTAGTGGAATTTGCTCATGTGCTTGGTCTCGATGTCTCGCCTACCCGGACATCAAAACCGAAGAGATATAGTGTTGCACCCCTATGGAGGGCCATGACCGGCCGAGATTTCATGTACATCAAAAAGTGTCTAGCTTTCCACATTCAAAATCCTATTTTGATACTTACTTACCGGTTCCTTTTCGGCACTCTACTTGCTCGCCGAGATCCGGCAATAGTGAACGAACTTGACCTTGTGTTCATGGAGTCTTATCTCAATATCCAAGGAAGGGGTGGGTACCATTTTAATGCGCCTCTTGTGCTACTCAAAAATGGCCAAAGTTTAGGAACGGTGATGATGATGGGATGAAACACATTGTTAATGGAGGGCTCATTATGAAAATTGCAAAGCATTTCAATCCAAAATTCAATGAGAATAATTTGTATGCTCCTCTTTCCGGAAATACAAGGATAAATGAAGACCTTCTTCTTATTCATCATCATTGGATAACCCTTGAAGGGGTTGATAAAAGGATCAAGTGGATAACGAAAGGAAGTGATCCATTCTACCTACCAATGACCGGACTACCAAGAATCTCACCAAGAAGGGGACCTTTATCACCAATGCGATCCTACCTCATCCCTCCAAACCCAACCCAAGCAAGGCAAGCACCACCACCTCCAAATCCCCAACAACAACAATAACAACAAGAGCAACAACCTCAAGATGAGAAAATCAAAGTGCCTTCCTACCCATTTCCTTATCAACCGTACAACCATCCCAACCCCTTTATCCTTCCCCGTGTTGACTTTGTAACGGGAATTCTACAAGATTTTCACTTCCGACAATACGAAGCTACCGTGGACAATTATAATGCACTTTACCCTCAATACCACGATATGATTCAAAGGGGAAAGATTAGTGAGGAGGGAGCATTTCCCTCTTGGGCACAAATGGATTTACTCTTCCCCAATTCGGAGAGGGTAAATGAAGAGGCAAACGGGCGACAAGAGGAAGGGAGCAACAATTCTTGCAGAGGGGACACGGTGGAGCTTGGAAGTGAAGAGGACGAGTTCATGGACCCAAATACAAGTGATGCATCCAAGGAAATATGGGATAGTGATCTAGAGGGAGATGACGGCGATCTCTAGAGGATCTCTTCATAGCTAGATGGAGCGGGTGTGAGGCACCCATCTCAAGCTTAAGTGAAGTTTCCTCATCTCTTCTCTCTATCTTCAATTTTCATGAAAGAAGTTTATGTTTTATTAACTTGTACAATATTTGACTTTGTCTACGGTTGGAGAGTCCTAGAAACATAGAGGACTAACACCTCGGCCCCATTGAGGTGTTCTTATTTCATTGTTCCCACTTTCGAAAATCCAAAAAGGCAATTTAGTTTCATGCATTGCATCTTGTGTGCATGAACTCACCCAACTTTAGGACATTAGAAATAATGTCTATCTCGGTTTGGGGAAGTACATGCATACGCAACGGGAGGTAATCTAAATTACGCTCTCCGTCATAAACAAAAACCCATGCATCATGTAGTGTAGATTAGTATAGCTTGCATTTAGTGTAGAATTCATGCATCATGTTTGCATAATTTCCCATCATTTTGGTCATTGAGGACAATGCTCATATTATTGTGGGGATAGGGAATTCTAACTTAACGTTTATTCAAAAATTCAAAAAAAATCAAAAAAAATTTCGACAAACCATAAAAACTTGAAAATTTGAAAAACCAAAAACAAGTTCATTTCCTTTGTAGTGTAGTCTTGTATATTGTTTTGTATATATTGTGTTTGTTCATCGTTGTTCACATTGATCGACTACGCCACATCCGAGACATGAGGATATTGAAGACCGCATGGTATGATCTTTTCAATCTCCTTTTTCCTCTTTATGTTAATGACTATGTAGCTTTATTTTGATTGATGCGGTATAAACAATGTGAATTTAGAATTGCATTTAGATTATTTGGAATATTAGTTGGTAAAAGCACATGCATTAGGATGTATAAATACTAGTTGCATCATGGCATATAGTTTGCATGTTAGAAAAATTTTGCGAAACCGTCTACTTGGGAAGCTTGACAAGTGTATATAGGCCCTAGTAGATGCTTTTTCTTCTTAAGACATTGCTTGTTAGAATACTTGTAAAACACCCTAGGATGTGTCATGCTAGTATCCTTTGACCCATGGATTAAGGCCTAGTCAAGAGTACCTTGTGGTGTGATAACTCCTTGGCTACCGTTTATTCCAAGGTGACCCTTGAAACCATGCAACCATCATTCATCCATGTTCTACCACATTTTTGTCATCAAAGAGAATGGCCACAAAAAGAAATCAATTTGAGTTCAATGAAATGAAAAGTGAAAGAAAGTTTGCAAAAATGCATCAAAAGAAAAGAGGAGCAAAAAAATAGACTCCTAAAGCTTCAAATACAAGGCACCGTCACTACATATGGGGTGACTTTGAAAATGTTCAAAAAGAAATGCAAAGAAAAGTTGAAAGTTGTCAAGTATTGAATTGCCAAAAATCAAAAGAAATGGCAAGAAAGTGTTCTCAAATGTTATATGCCACAAGAAACTGGGGGGAAAACAAAAACAAAGCAAATTCCCAAATGAAACTCAAATATCCATGGATCCCTTTATCCATCGTATCCATTTTTGTGCATGGTAGAGAGGGGACGACCCTTCTTCTTGTCTAGGCAAGAGGGGGAATTCCGCGATCCTCCAGTGTTTATAACACCCTAAGGCGTCTATTCTTGACAAAAGCATTTAACTATTGAGGACAAAAGTACCCTAGCTTGACACAACTTGGAGGTGATTTATTGGTATCCTTCTAGGCTTAGTAGTTTGAAGAAATTGTATCTATGAAGGAGTGTGTACCCTTGAATTGCTTCCCTTATAGATAATTTCCGCCACTTAGATGAGAAAAATGGCTATTCTTTTGTAGATGCATCCATTACTTGATTTTATGTGCTTAATGTTTGGATGTGTCGCCATTTTGGCAAGACCCACCTTGCCTTGCAAGAAGGCATCCTACCTCATGGTTGTCTTGTTGTGAGTTGAAGGGGCAGAGTGAGACCCGCTAATTGTCTCATATCGGCTATGTTATTAGGTTAGTTTAAATAATGGTCCTAGTCTTTGTCACCTCTTTACTCGGGACGAGCAAAGGTTCGGTTTGGGGATATTTGATGTGACCATAATTAGAGCATATTTAGTCCCCGAATTAGCCTTGTTCCCATGCTTTTTTGTGCATATTTGGGTCATTTATTGTCTCTAGTCCTTTGTTTTGCATATTCTTTGAGGTTTTGTGTCCTTGGTAGGAAAGGAGTGCAAACCTTGTATTTTTATGGCAAAATGAGGCTAAATTGATTGAATTCAATGACCAAGCATCAAGAAGGGACAAGATTAGAAGGCCTTTGTACATACTATAGTAGATGGGCAATGATGAGAAAAGATCCTTGCATCCATGAAGACGCCCGTCCAAGACCCTACAAACCGAGCGTCTTCCTCAGCTGGACGCCCGGGCAAAACCTCCACAAGACGCCCGTCTTCCCCCTCTGGACGCCCGTCCAGAAGCACCCAAATCCGCCCGTCCCGTGCTAAAGACGCCCGGATTCCCAGACAGTTTATTTCGTCTTCTACAAGCTTCAAGGAAGGATGCGCATCTTTTTCTAAGACCGGCGAAAATGAGACCGGAGTCTCCCTAGAGACCGGCGATTCCTCAAGGACTTAATCGTCATTTAAGTCCTTAGTAAACCCTAATTTATGTACCTAATCCCCACTATAAATACCCCATTAGTCTAATTAGAAGATCATGTTCTTCTTAGCAATCTTTAGTGTAGTTAATATCAATCAAATCTCTCTTTAATCTTGTAATCAACATTTAATCAAGTTTTAATACAAGTTTTATTTCCTTAATCTCTCTCTTATTCATCCTTTATTTTGGGTAATTGAAGATTATTTGGGTTATTATTGGGAGATTGACAACCTTCCAATCAAGCATCAAGTACTTATTTTATTCTTTGCTTTATTATTGGAATCATTAGTAGGTATAATTCTCTTAATTCCTTTTTAATTATTGTTAATCACTTTCATTTATTCATCATGTTTCACTTTGTTGGTATGATTGACAATCTTGCTAGCATGTTCAACATGATAATGAGTGAGTAGTTTCCTTAGCTAGGGTTAATGGGCAATTAGGGGAAACCAACATGGGGAATTATTCATGCTTAAATTAATATGCTTTCATAGTTTATTTGCTTGCTTGTTGTGATCTCAACTTATGCACATGTTATGTTTGATGAAATGCGAGCCTATGAATCCTTGCATTTTTTACCCATCACCTATCTTTTCAATGAGACTTGTAAGACATAAACCAACTCGAGTCTCATTAGACCATGCATATAGTTGAGTAGGGAAGATTAAGTCGACTTGTAGGTGTTGTACAATCTAATCGATTCGGCTCCGGGACCCAAACTTTCCTAGGATTGTAAGACATAAACCAACTCGATCCAGCACAACAATAATTGCTTGCTTATAATTTGAGAATATGTTTGTATGATCAATTCCCATGAATCCCTATGACCCCATGACACCCTAGTGCTTTTTACCAATTGTTTACATTCTTTTTAATTCATCTTGCTTTTTTACTTTCATTGCTATTTAGTTTAGTGATCTTCTACTTCAAACCCCAATTGTGACACCCTTAGACACCACTAGTTGCAATAGAAAATCTCATCTCAATTCCCGTCCCTTGGGATCCGACCTTTACTTGCCTCTTTACTAATTGTAGAGTTGTTTGTGAAGTTATAAATTGTGTTTTGGTCTAGGTGCTCCTAACGACAAGTACTTAAAACTAAACCCCTCATAAGGGATCACGACAAAAATGGCGCCGTTGCCGGGGACGGTTGATGCGTGTCAATTATATGATGTTTTACACCCTATTTTGCACGCATTTAAGAGCTCATTTATGTGGTTTAGGGCTACTATTTGCCCCATTTCGTCTACTTTCTTATTTTTATGTAATATTGCAGATTTATGCGGAAATGAGTAGATATTGAGCCAAATCCGTCCCCGAGTATCTTGCATTTCATTTTACGTGAAGTATTTGCTCAAGGAACGAGCTTGGTGCGTATTTCGAGGCCCGAAAGACAAATCCACGAGAAGTTAGAAGTCAAATATCAGCTACTTCAGTCGATCGACCGCTGCCCATAGTCGATCGACCAACCCACGAGTTCCAGTAGCCACTGTTCAGCGAAGAGCAGTCGATCGACTTCCTTGCTTGGTCGATCGACCAAGACGCTCTTTCAGACGTGAATTAAAAGTGAAGAGTCTATTGATCCAAAATACTCAAGAGGGGGGGGGGGGGTGAATTGAGGATTTAAAACTTTTTGAAAGCTTTTTCGATTATGTTAATGTAATTGATTATTTAAATTTTATTGATTAAACTTTAACTAATCAACTAATGAAGATGAACGTAATGAACGAAACAAACGAAAGAAGAAGAGACGCACGGATTTTTGAAGTGGTTCAGTTTCACAAGTCGAAACCTACGTCCACTATTCTCGATTAATAAATTTAGTACCTTTCTACGGATTACAAATTTACTAACCCAACTCGTACAACTAACTCTAGCTGTAACTCAATGAGTACCGTTAAATACTCGAGTGACTAACTTACGCTAGTAAGAAAGCACTAATGATTCTAACAGAGGTTCACGTTAATGAACAAGTTAAGAATTCAACTAAGCACTATTATCTTATAACGATAAATGAAGAACGAGTATGCGAGTTTTATGACACACGACCTTTCAAAATAGCAAATCGGTTTTTCTGTTTAAAACACACTGTTTGCTTTGTAAAAATTAAAATCAATTTTTATGCTTAAGGTCTCTACTTTAGATGTCGTAAATAGCAAAGTATTTATAGGAGCAGAAAGAGTAAGCTACACGGTTTTGTCAAACCCCAATAGCCGAAATATTAAGATATAAAGACAAATTATATCTTCTTATTATCTCTTTCCTAAAAGCTATAAAAGATAATAAAGAATATTCTAAAAGATAGAATATAATCTTTCCAAATATTATCTTTACTATAAATTCTAAGATTATGATAAGATTTCCTAAAACAAGAATATCTTTAATCATAAATAAATATATTATATAAGATATGTAAAGATATTATTATAGAATAAAATCTTTACCTAATATCTCCTAGGCAACACGAGATATCACGGCCCATAAGCTCGTGAATCGTGAAAACCCTAGTCTTAACATATAATTAGAATTTAGGTTTTAAGAGAGGCTATATAGAAACCCTAATTAGTAGTAAAGTCCAACTCATAAGTTGATCCATCACAACTACCAATTAACGTTTACTATAAAACCGGACTCCTCACTAAACCGGGCTTTATTATATAAATACTTTCATTAAAACATTTAAAACAAACTTTAAACAATTATAAAACAATTTTTCGAAACATTTAAGTCGTGTATAAAAACTCAGCATTTCAATGTTATAGTAGAAGAGCTATAACATTGAGCTCTTTTACTAGAAATGTTATAGCTGCAAAGCTATAACTTTACTAAATCAAGAAACTCATTCTTGATTACCATTACGAGATAATCACCTATACTATTCTAATCTTCAAGGAGATCTTCGAGTATAGGCTACGTCATCATCCAAGCTTGATTAATCTTTAGACGAACTTCGTCTTCACATAGTTCTTGAATGAATCTTGAATTGTTTGATCTTGAACGAAGGCTTGAACTTCTCACGCAATTGTCACAATCTTCTTTGTTGCTCGTAATAGGTTAGTTCTAAAATACTTAACAAACGATTACACGCAACAAGTATATAGAATGTAAAACACCTTGACATCATCAAAACATAAATATATAAACTATATGGTTCAACAAATTCCCCCTTTTTGATGATGGCAAGTCTCCTAAATTCGTGACTAAGTGAAAAGTTCCCCCTCAATATAATACCGTTATCTTGATAATAAAGATTAACGCAAGATCAAGACAATTTTTCAAAAACCGAAACTTTAAGGACTTTAAGAGACAATTGGTCTTGACAAGGAGCAAGCTTAGGTAGATGCTTACTATAGACGTTCTTTCCCCCTCTTGACATCATCGAAAAGCTAAGAACAAATAAAAAATTACTAGAATAATATAAGACGAGACTAGAGATAAAACATCATAGGAAATATTAATAACACGCAAAAACTATAAGCATCCAAAAGATAATTAGCATACAAACTAAGAATTAAATATGTTTAAAGCCAAAGTGGGCCGAATGAACACATGTCTAATGAAACACTTGGGCCATAACCACAAGTGCATTGCCAAAATGGGCCGAATAAGAAGTTTGTTTAACACACCAAGAAAAGAAATAAAAAGAAAGCTAATTAAGGTAAGGCTAGATAGGGTAGGACGAGAGGAAATCAAATGTTACGGGTCTTATACGGGTTCACGTAGTCGGGTCTAGTGCGGTGCTCCAAAGCATCCAGACGGTCAAACGAGCTCCGAACCAGCTACGAAAGAGTACCAATGCTCCTTTCAAAATTAAGCACTTTCAAAGAAAGAGCCTTTGTGGCCTCCAACGTGAGAGCTTGATCACCCGCATTGCTTTCCCGTGCATCACCAAAGCTCCACCCTGACTCGTAAGGAAAGTGAGACGATCACCGTGTGGGAAAACTTCCCCACGAATTGTCTTCAACTCCCTCTCAAAACTCGCTAACCTCTTGTCCACTTCCTCCATCCAAGAGTACACCCGAGTAGCATCCAAGCCCGATTCTAAAGACCGAGATGGTCCAACCCGTGACAACACCGTAGCCAAATTATTCGAATGCTCCTCGAATTTCTCCATTAAACCACTCATAAACCCCTCCAACTTTGACTCGACAGCTCCCAAACCCGAATCCACCGGGGCTTTCTCATCATCTTTTGCAAGAAGCAACTCGAGTCCATCAACAACAAGACCCATTAGCTTGATCAACTTGTCACACATACAATCCCGAGCACTAACACCGTAACTGTCAGGCCCCACCACTCGTTTTATTTCCAACAAACGAGATATCCACATACCATATGGCAAATCGATTGTGGTGCTCAACATCTCCTTAGTTACCGTAAGACTCGTCTGAATTATACGGTGCAAAACAACACTACCCAAATTCACCTTCTGACCTTCCAACCAAGAATAAACCATTATAGCTTCATAACTCGACAACTTATCACGGCATCCTCTCCTCGGCACCACTGTGTTCCACAAAAAGTTCAAGAGGAACTTAATTTTTGCCGAGAGAGGACGAACCACGATATTACCTCCCTCCGTCATCTCCTCAAAATACCTCTTGACTAACAACTCCTTTTCACTCACAACATTAGACCACTCAAGACTCGGATTTAATTTGATTCCTTCATCGGGAACCGAAAAAGCAGAGCAAAAATCCGAAACAGAGACCGTCACATCCACGCCATTAACAACCTCATGCAAGACTCCTTTCTTAATTGAGACACTGGCAAAGAATTGAACCACCTCAACTGGGTAAACAGGACCCGAAAACTGACTAATGTGACTCCACCCTTGAAAATCAAGAAAATTAACAAAGAAAGCAAGAGCGGGAACACTAACCAACCAAGATTTCGGATAGTACCTACCACCATGAATGGAATACCTCAAAACTCGATTAACTAGGATGCTTTCATCATGAGTAAGCCGGACACGATTTAACCCTTCCTTGGTCGCGGCTTTTGAAGCATCCCTAAGCAAGGTACGAGCAACACCATTCCGAACTATTACTTCGGGTTCCTCCACAGCTTTACTATCACCAACAACTACTTTATTTTTACCCTTGAAAAGACGACGTCTTTTGCCTTCGGACACCGATTCGTCCCGACTACGAAACAGGGGCGAGTTTTGGTTTGGTTGTGGTGAAGGACAATTAATGGAATGAGGATCATGTGGCGGTAGAGGTGATGTTTGGTTAGGAAAGGGGCGGTTTTGGTGGTGACGGGTTGAGGATCGGGTATTTTTTGCATGAGATGGATTCATGATGATGGTGATTGTTGAAAAAGGAGGTGATGGTGATGGTTTGAGCAAAGGAGATGAATTGTGATGATGGTAAAAATATGTAAGAAAGAAAGGTATGCAAGTGGGGTTTGGGTGGACGGTTAACACGCAAGGGGTAGATATAGGTGTAGGCTAGGGTTAACAAGTGGAGGTCAATTATGAAAAGTGTCTTTAATTAGGAATAGGTATTGTGATAAGTATAGGAATTTATGGTGATAAGACTAGAATTAGGAAATTGATTTTATGTAGGAAGTATGAGCCGTGTATATGAGAGCTATTTGGAAGATTTTTATGATTTGGAAAGATAAAAATATGGTGTGTTTTGTTTATTGTGATAAAGAATAAGTTTGTATATCAATTAAATTCTAAATAGCAAATAGAATCTTATGATAAAAATATTTCTATAAACGAAATTATTCATGCAACGCAATATACGGACACAGTCATACAACTTTAACTTAACTAGTCAGTCATAAGAAGGTTGAACAAATATAGAAGCTTAGGTACCACTAATTAAACCAATTTCCAACCGTAAAGTCTCAAATCGTTCTCTAGCTAATGATTTTGTCAAAATGTCTGCCTATTGTTTTTCAGTACTACAAAATTCAAGTTTTATATTCCCCTTCTCAACATGGTCTCGTATAAAATGGTGTCTTATTTCAATATGTTTGGTGCGTGAATGTTGTGCGGGGTTTTTGGAAATTATTATCGCACTAGTATTATCACATAAAATAAAAATGCATCCTACGTCAACACCATAATCACGTAATTGTTGCTTAAGCCATAAAAGAGGAGTAAATACCAGTCCTGCGGCAATATATTCGGCTTCAGCAGTTGAGAGAGCAACCGAATTTTGTTTCTTCGAACCCCACGTGATGATACACAGTCCGACAAAAGTGGCGACACCCGACGTGCTTTTTCTGTCTAGAGAACATCCTGCGTAGTCGGCATCAGAATAACCGACAAGATCAAAATTGCACTCCATTGTGTACCATAGGTATAAGTTGGCCGTTCCAATCAAGTAACGTAAAATTCGTTTTACGGCCGTCATATGCGATTCTTTGGGAGATGATTGATATCTCCCACAAACGCATACACTAAACATAATATCGGGTCTACTTGGGGTCAAATATAACAGTGACCCAATCATCCCACGGTAAGTAGTTTCATCAACTGATTTACCGTTTTCATCCAATGTCAATTTCTTGTTCTCGACCATTGGAGTAGCCATAGCATGCGAATTTTCCATTCCAAATTTCCGAATCAACTCTTTGATATATTTCTGTTGATAGATCTTAATGCCTTCATCGGTTTGTTGTATTTGCAGTCCTAAAATGAATTTTAATTCTCCCATCATACTCATCTCGAACTCGGAAGTCATCAACTCAGAAAAGTATTTGCACAAGCTTCGGTTGGTCGATCCAAAGATGATATCATCGACGTATATTTGAACAACCAAAAGGTCAGAATCCTTAGTTTTTAGAAATAGGGTTTTGTCGACGGATCCTCTACTGAATCCACTGTCAAGTAGAAACTTAGATAGTCGATCGTACCAAGCCCTAGGTGCTTGTTTTAATCCATATAGGGCTTTATCCAATTTGAACACGTGATCCTCAAATTTGATGTTCTTAAAACCAGGGGGTTGTTCAACGAAGACTTCCTCTTGTAAATAACCATTCAAGAATGCTGTCTTGACATCCATCTGGAAGAGCTTCATTCCCTTGTGTGCGGTGAATGCTATCAGAAGTCTAATAGCTTCAAGACAAGCAACAGGTGCGAAAGTCTCGTCATAATCTATTCCTTCTTGTTGATTATATCCTTGGACCACCAATCTTGCTTTGTTTCTGACAATGACTCCGGCATCATCTAATTTGTTCCTGAAGACCCACCGAGTTCCAATGACTGAACAATCTTTAGGTCTAGGAACTAAATGCCAAACCTTGTTTCTTTCGAACTGTTATAGCTCTTCTTGCATAGCTACAATCCAATCAGATTCAGCAAGAGCTTCATTGATATTCTTTGGTTCGATCACGGATACAAAGGAGTAGAAAGAGCAGAAGTTGTTTAAGGAATGTCTTGTCTGAACACCCTTCTTAATATTCCCAAGAATATTGTCCATGGGGTGTGAGTTCTTGTATTTCCACTTCGTTGAAGTGATTGGTTCTTCATCGTTATTTGAGCTTATCCCGACTTCATTTGGTTCTGAATTAGAGGAAGTTCCCCCTAAATCCAATCCAGGTGTTGTATTTGAGCCGATTATAACCTCGGACTCTACACCTTGATTTGGATTCAATGTTACAGTAACATTATCTATAACATTGGTTTGGGAGTTCTTATCTTGAGTCAATGTTATAGTATCATCAACTATAACTTTGTTTTTCTCCTTTTTATCCTTTGAGGAACGATCAAGTTCATCGTTTATTCCCTCAATCTCATTATCCTCTAATTCCAAATCCGGGGGATCATCTCTTGAGAGACGAAAGTCAGGTTCATCCAAGTCTTCTTCCTCATCCTGTAAGGGCTTATCAAACACGTTATCTTCATCAAAAATAACGTGGATACTATCTTCAATACAAAGAGTTCTTTTATTGAAGACTTTATAAGCCTTGCTATGATCTGAATATCCTATGAAAATCGCCTCATCACTCCTAGGGTCGAATTTACTTATCCGGTTTTTACCGTTGTTGTGTACAAAACATTTACTCCCAAAACAGCGAAGATGGGAGATATTAGGTTTTCGACCTCTGAGGAGTTCGTAGGGGGTTTTCTTGAGAATAGGTCGGATCGTAGCACGATTATGGATGTAGCAAGAAGTACTAATGGCTTCAGCCCAAAAGTTACGAGGTAAACCACTACACAAGAGCATTGTACGTGCCATATCTTCTAAAGTTCTATTCATACGTTCAACGACACCGTTTTGTTGAGGAGTTCTTGGTGCAGAAAAGTTGTGCCCTACACCATTAACTCTACAGAATTCTATAAAGGTTTGATTATCAAATTCGGTGCAATGATCCGTACGAATAGATACTAGATTAGTCTTATATTTATTTTGAACACGTTTCATAAGACAATCAAATTCATCAAACGTTTCGTCTTTTGAATGAAGGAAGATAGGCCATACATACCTTGAGTAGTCGTCTAAAAGAACAAAGACGTACCTGGATCCTCCTCTACTCCTTACCTTCATAGGTCCACATAAATCCATGTGTACCAGTTCCAAGGCTTGATTTGTGCTTACTACTCTTTTAGGTTTGAACGATGATCTTACTTGTTTGCACCTTGCACACGTGTCACACATCTTTTCTTGGTCGAACTTAATCTTAGGTAACCCATCAACCAAGTCCCACTTCTTGAGCTTGTTCAGGGTTAGTGAGCTAATGTGACCAAAACATTAATGCCATAAACAAGGATCATCTAGTGTAACTTTCATGCACGAAAAAGAGTTAGTAGGCACAGCATTTAAATCCACCATATACACGTTCCTTTTTCTGTGGCCTTCAAGAATAACATTGATAGTTCCTTCAATAATGATGCGACAACTATCAGTATGAAAAACTACTTTGTTACCTTTGTCGCATAATTGAGATATGCTTAGCAAGTTGTGTTTTAGGCCATCCACGAGATAAACATCACTTATTGCGTGAGATTTAGAGATTCCGATTTTGCCAACGCCAATGACTTTTCCCTTTTTGTTGTCCCCGAACGTCACTTTTCCTCCGTTGAAAGGCTTGAGTGAAAGAAATAGATTCTTATCTCCGGTCACGTGTCTTGAACATCCACTATCAAGATACTATTGATTGTTTTCTTTCACTACTTCCTGCAAAAAGGATTAGATACAGTTTTTAGGTACCCAAGCTAAGTTGGGTCCCTTATGATTAGTTACTCTAAATACTAAATCCTTTCGAACCCAAACACGTCTAATGACCGTTTTTCTAACTTTATGTTTGTTTGGCTTGGGAGGAGTTCTAGGGTTAGGGTTTTCTCTAGGTCTAGGAGTTTCTCTAGGTCTCTCTTGACTATTTGCCTTGTGGATAGGTTTACTGGGTTGAGATCTACAAGGGCTTTGTGAAGTGCTAGGTTTCTTAGAGTAGTCAAAGGCCATGTCATAGAACCAACGAAATTTATTGTTCCTTTCTTCGTTAGGTTTGTTAGTGGGGGTTTCCTTATCCTCGACAACTGTGTCAACAGTTTTAGCATGTTCGGCATTTTTTCGTATATCATGAGCCTTTTTGACACAATTGATTTGGATGTGACCCGTATGACCACAGTAATTGCAAATCAGGTACTCAGGAAGATCAGCATACTTCCTTTTTCTGAAATCAAAATCCGAAGGTGTTTATTTGCATTTATAGTGATATCTACGGCTGTAGCACTCATGTCCTAACCCTATCTTCATATTATTGTCAGATTGTTCGGTTAGGAAGTTTAGGACTTTTGTGCTACCTTCCCACTTGTCATGGACTTTTCTAGCCTGTAGAAGTAGGTCTTTTAGGGTTTTAATTTCCTCTTGACATTTCGTGTGATCTACATCATTGTCCTTTTTAAAGTTGTCAAGAAAGTCTTGGAATCGTTTGTTAAGAATAAACACAACATCGGTGTGTTGTTTCTTAACATTGATCATATCAGTCTTAGATTCCTTCAATTGCTTTAAAAGAGCATTTACCTCTTTCTTTTGATCTAAGATCACTTCTTCATGAGATGTGACCTTAGTTTCCAAGAGTTCTTTGACTTTTCTAAGTTCTAAGGTTATAGCTTCATTAGCTATAACTTTGGCTTGAAGGTGCTTGATGTTGAGCTTTAGGTCGGAAGTTATAGCTTCATTAGCTATAACTTTGGACTCTAATTCCTTCTTTTCGGCCATATTAGAATCTAATGTTGTAGCTTTCTCAGCTATAACTTTAGATTTCAACTTCTTAGCTTTAGTCTTGAGAGTATGATTCTCTTCCGCGATTTCGAGAATCTGTTCCTTTAGATCTTTCAATTCCAAATCCTGTTCATGACACTTATCAAGAGATTGTTCAAAGAATTCAATTAAAGCACTTTTAGACAATTTCCTAACACGTTTCTTAAGCTCAAGATAACTTAACTCCTCATCGTCGTCTTCGTCTGATTCTCCGAGAAAGAAATAGTTTGAGTGAGAATTTGTGCTTTCATCGTCGCTGTCGGAGATTAGGTCAAGACTAACACTGCTAAGACAAAGGTTTGCTACTTCGTCGTCTTCAGATTCCTCGTCATCTTCTGAGTCAAGGTCTCCCCAACACGAAGCCATCATAACTTGCTTGAATTCTCTCTTTGTCTTCTCACGTTTCGTCTTGTCCTTTATCTTCTCCCATGTTGGACAATCTTTGATCATATGACCAGATTCTCCACACTTGAAGCAACCTATATTTGCGAAAGACGACTTTGAGTCATTAACCTTTTTGTTGAATGACTTGTTGTTATTGTTGTTATAAGATGATTTTGTTTGTTTATTTCGAAAAATCTTATTTTTAAAACGTCGTGCAAACAAGACAGTTTCATCCTCTAGGTCAGAGTCCACTTCTTCGCTCTTTAAGGCCATACTCTTATTGCGACTTGGTTCAGCGTCGTCTTTGTTAAGAGTAATTTCATGGGCCATGAGAGCACCAATGAGTTCTTGATAGGAAAGGGTTTCAAGATCTCGTGATTCCTCCATTGCAGTGACCTTAGCACGCCACTTCTTAGTAAGGCTCCTAAGAACCTTTCTAGCAATGTCCTCGGTACAGAATTTTCTACCTAGGTTTTTTAATTTATTTATTATACTTGAAAACCTTGCTGACATACTATCTAAGGACTCATTAGGCTTCATGATGAATAGCTCATATTTTTGCATAAGCAAATCAATTCGGTGCTTCCTAACAATGGAAGTACCTTCATAAGATAATTCAAGCCCATCCCATATCTCCTTGGCCGTGGAACATGAAGAGAACCGATCAAACTCTGTAGAAGTTATTCCGTTTTGCAGAAGACTTATTGCTCTGGAGTTCTTTTCGGCCTTTTTGTAGTCGGCCTCGACATAGTCCTCTTCTTTCTTCTCATAGGTAGTGCCTTCCTCGGATGCCACAAGAATTTTGTGTGGTCCGTTTTGAATAATCCTCCAGCACTCCCAATCGTGTCCTTTCACATAGAGAGTCATCATGTTTTTCCACAATCCATAATTCTTCCCATCAAAGACGGGACACTTGAGATATTTGGAATCCATTTATCACGCGATAGGCAGCGAAATATAAAACAATACGATAAATGAAAAACAAGATAGATCAGCCTCTTTGCAGTTAGGCAATCAAGAGCACGAGGCTCTGATACCAATTGAAGAGTCTATTGATCCAAAATACTCAAGAGGGGGGGGGTGAATTGAGGATTTAAAACTTTTTGAAAGCTTTTTCGATTATGCTAATGTAATTGATTATTTAAAGTTTATTGATTAAACTTTAACTAATCAACTAATGAAGATGAACGTAATGAACGAAACAAACGAAAGAAGAAGAGACGCACGGATTTTTGAAGTGGTTCAGTTTCACAAGTCGAAACCTACGTCCACTATTCTCGATTAATAAATTTAGTACCTTTCTACGGATTACAAATTTACTAACCCAACTCGTACAACTAACTCTAGCTGTAACTCAATGAGTACCGTTAAATACTCGAGTGACTAACTTACGCTAATAAGAAAGCACTAATGATTCTAACAAAGGTTCACGTTAATGAACAAGTTAAGAATTCAACTAAGCACTATTATCTTATAACGATAAATGAAGAACGAGTATGCGAGTTTTATGACACACGACCTTTCAAAATAGCAAATCGGTTTTTCTTTTTAAAACACACGGTTTGCTTTGTAAAAATTAAAATCAATTTTTATGCTTAAGGTCTCTACTTTAGATGTCGTAAATAGCAAAGTATTTATAGGAGGAGAAAGAGTAAGCTACACGGTTTTGTCAAACCCTAATAGCCGAAATATTAAGATATAAAGACAAATTATATCTTCTTATTATCTCTTTCCTAAAAGCTATAAAAGATAATAAAGAATATTCTAAAAGATAGAATATAATCTTTCCAAATATTATCTTTACTATAAATTCTAAGATTATGATAAGTTTTCCTAAAACAAGAATATCTTTAATCATAAATAAATATATTTTATAAGATATGTAAAGATATTATTATAGAATAAAATCTTTACCTAATATCTCCAAGGCAACACGAGATATCACGGCCCATAAGCTCGTGAATCGTGCAAACCCTAGTCTTAACATATAATTAGAATTTAGGTTTTAAGAGAGGCTATATAGAAACTCTAATTAGTAGTAAAGTCCAACTCATAAGTTGATCCATCACAACTACCAATTAACGTCTACTATAAAACCAGACTCCTCACTAAACCGGGCTTTATTATATAAATACTTTCATTAAAACATATAAATATTTTCATTAAAACATTTAAAACAAACATTTAAGTCGTGTATAAAAACTCAGCATTTCAATGTTATAGTAGAAGAGCTATAACATTGAGCTTTTTTACTAGTAATGTTATAGCTGCAAAGCTATAACTTTACTAAATCAAGAAACTCATTCTTGATTACCATTACGAGATAATCACCTATACTATTCTAATCTTCAAGGAGATCTTCGAGTATAGGCTACGTCATTATCCAAGCTTGATTAATCTTTAGACGAACTTCGTCTTCACATAGTTCTTGAATGAATCTTGAATTGTTTGATCTTGAACGAAGGCTTGAACTTCTCACGCAATTGTCACAATCTTCTTTGTTGCTCGTAATAGGTTAGTTCTAAAATACTTAACAAACGATTACACGCAACAAGTATATAGAATGTAAAACACCTTGACATCATCAAAACATAAACATATAAACTATATGGCTCAACAAAAAGATCGAGAAGTTTGAAGCCCATTGTATTAGGTTTTAGGAAATAAGAACTACGTTGTATTCCGATATAACATAGCTTTAGTTTCAACATAAGGGAGTTGCCTTTTATCGAGTTTTCCTTCTGTTTTATTAAGGTATTAGAATATCAAATAATTAGGGTTTGGAATATTGTTTATTATTCAATACAATTCACTTTCGCGTTCGGCTTTGTTCTTTTCCTTCGCAATTCCACACGGTACTCTCCTGATTTTTTTCAATTGTCTCGCTTTCTCTCATAGATTTAGAATTGCTAGATCAGTTTCCCAAAAGCCGAATTATCATCTTATGTTAATCGTTTATTTAGCCGTTTTAATCATGAATTCAGTAGTTTTATTAGTCAATTTTATTGTTGTTATTATTCCCAGTATGAGTAGCTAAATAGCTTGTGCTAGGATGTAGAGGAACTGTAGATTAGTCGGCATTAGAATAGGGAACCATGAATCGCACCACGGTCGATCGACCGCCTACCTTGGTAGATCGACTGGTCTCGGGAGATATGCTTCATTTTAATTAATTTAAATTTCTATATTTGACGAATCGAGTGCACGCGACTAGTTGAATGTTTAGGATTTGACCGACCCAATAAAGATCGAAAGATAGGGAAGGGAGATAGCCTACCTAATTAAGACGACTAGATTAGCGAGATCGAAAGATATGCTAGTTTAGCCTTTTGAGTCACTTTTCAGGACGAAAGTTAGTATTAGTGATATTAGGAACCTGTAGCGAGATTGAAAGATGCTACTTGTGAGAGTGGACCGAGAGGACCTCTTATTTTCCCGTCTCACGTGTTTGATTTAGACCTACCTAGTATGCTGCCGCCGAAACTATAGTGAACCGACCATCTTAGCACCCTTTTAATTCTTGATTTCATCTACTGTTTAGTTTATTTTACTTTTATTGCCTTAGCTATAGATCACTCAAATCAATCAACCCCCACATACTGTTGCCTTAAGACTAGAAATAGACTGTTTAGTTGTTTTATTTTAGTCTGTTTCTTAGTTTAAGGGACATTCGTTCCTTAAACTATTCTCATATTCTTTTTGTAGTTTCCTCTTATGCGCAGGCCACAGGGTGGTGAATTAGTACCGTTCAATCCTGAGATTGAGAAGACTTTGCGCGAGTTGAGACGATCATCTTGGATATTGCCGATAGAGGAAGAGCTGAGTACTCTGTTTAGTTACTATGAGAACGAGCTGTTCGAAGAAGATCCACCTTCATCTCCTGTTTCCACTTCTTCAGTCGAGACCGTCACTTCTCCAGATTTTCCAGTCATGGCTGAAGAAGCGAGTATAGCAAGTCACTCTGAGCTGACGGCTGCAAATCTATATAAGGGGTTCGAATTACGGAGCGATAGAAAATTCGAACCGAAGCCTTCTTATATCAACTTGGTTGAGAGAAACCAATTCGGGGGTGCTGCAAATGAAGATGCAGCCAAGCATATGGAGATATTTATCGATTATTACTGCTCTATACCCCCACCGACCGGTGTGACCCATGATCAGGTGAAGGAGACAATGTTTATATTCTCACTCCGCGATGCTGCAAGGTAGTGGTACAGAGACCTGGATCGAGCTGCTAATGGGATCACCGATTGGAATTCTTTGGCCTTGGCATTCTACTAGAAATATTTCTCTGCCTCGAAGACGAATGCTATTAGAGCTCAAATCGCGAGCTTTAAACAGGGGCCTGATGAGAACTTTCATGAGGCATGGGTCCGTTTCAAGAAGCTGGTGCGAACCATTCCGCATCATGGGTTTGAGAAGTGGAGCCTATGCAATCAGTTCTACAATGGGCTCTATGACGATCAGAGAGCTATCCTGGATGCGGCAGCCAGTGGCAGATTCCAGGAGAATATGGGAGAGACTAAGGGGTGGAAGATCATTGACGACTTGGCCACCCACAATGCTGAGTATGGGAATTCCCGGGGAAATCAAAGGAGAGCTGCTGAATCTCCTTCTGTAGCTGCACTAGAGGCTCTCACGGCGAGATTTGATAAGTACGAATTGGGAGGAGCTTCAAAAAGAAGGATTTACCATGTAAATGTTGTTTCAGACGGTCCTTTCGTCTGTAAAAGATGTGGAGCTGAGGGACATGTTTCAGACAATTGTCCTAGTTCCTTTGTGTCTTGTGCTGCCTTTCAATATTATAGGCAGACAAACACTTACTATGAGCCGAATGTCCATCCAAACTTGAGGTGGAGCAGCCAAAATGTCTTGAATCCGACTCAACCTCCACAGCAGCAACACCAGCAGCAGAATTATGTGCCCCCTCATAAGCAGCAGCAGTTTCAAAAGCCTCCATATGTGCCGCAGCAGCAACAATCCCAAGGTTCTGATCTTGCCGAGTTGAAGAATTTGTTGTTGAAAGAGTCCCAAGCTAGAGAGGCCGGGATGAAGATGTTGGTAAGCCAAATTGCCCAATTGGCTAGAAAGAATACAACTCGAGCTCCGGGACATTTACCGACTCAGACGGACCAAAAGGAGACCCTTAATGCCATTACTTTGAGGAGTGGGTCTACCCTTGAGGGGCCTGCTATGGTCGAGGATGTCGCTGAAAAAGATGAGGCGGAATCGAGTCAGAAGAAAGCTGGAACGAATAATAACAAGAAAAAGACGATCAGCAGGTATGTCAGTCAATCGACTGACATACCTAGTCGATCGACCGGTCCGCGACAAACAGTAGCCTCTGGTCCTGTAGATTCCAGTCGATCGACTGCACTACTCAGTCGATCGACTAACAGCGTTGCTGAAGGTGATTCTTTTCGTCCTCCAATGCCCGATAACTTGAGGGATCACTTGTTTCGGGGTACGACTGCCCCGAAAATATTGAGGCAAGATCCAAATGCTGATGGGTCAGTTCCGGTTCCGAAGTACGACCCTTTGTCGATTAATGGTTCACATTTGAGACGGTCTGAAGAAGGGTCAAGCTACAACAAGGAGAAGGTTGTGGACTTTCATCCTAAGTCCACCGATGCCGGCATGAGAGATTTAGAAGAGAGGGCTAAGTTACTTCTTACAGCCCCTTATCCAGAGAGATTAGTGCCGACAAAGGAACAGGTATCATTTAATAAATTTGAAAATGTTATCCGTAGCTTAAATGTGCAAGTTCCTTTTCTTGAGTTAGTCAATCAAGTGCCTTCTTATATGAAATTCATGAAACAACTTTTATCTAAAAAGAAGTCACTTGAAACTGTGCATACTGTCTCACTCACTGAGGAGTCATGCTCTTATTTGACCCACACTGCACCCCTTAAGCTAGAAGACCCGGGTAGTTTTTTCAGTCTCATGTAATATTGGCACCTTTCCTATTGAGAAAGCCTTGTGTGACCTAGGAGCCAGTATTAGTGTAATGCCCTTGAGTCTTACTATGAAGCTCAAATTGACTAGGTTTGCAGTGACCAACATGACACTACAGATGGCTGACCGATCTGCGGTCCAGCCAATAGGAGTCTTAGAGGACATTCCCGTGCAAATAGGGAAGTTCTTCTTCCCTGTTGACTTCGTGGTACTAGATATGCCCGAAGATACCCACATTCCTATTATTCTATGTAGACCATTCCTGCACACTGCTGGTGTAGTTATTGATGTTGGTTCAGGTACTTTGACCTTTAAGGTAGGGAAGCACTCCATTGTCTTTGCCCAGACAGCTAGGAAGAAAGACCCCATGTGGCCCGTCACTTGCAATACGGTTTCTGAAAAGAAATCTTATTTTATACTTCCTGATATGCCTATCTCTACCCCTACTCCTGTTGTGACACCTCCGCCCCAGACTGGGAGCAAAGTGGAGGAAGATTCTTCTGTTTTAGATATTGCAGGAGCTGGTTTTGGGAAGGAAAAGCTACATGTTGCTCCAGCTGTGAAGGAGGCAATAGTTCGAAGAGGCGGTCTAGGATACCTTAGCTATGGCACGGATGAGGAGCCCGAAGATGAGCCAGTCAAAGCAACGGAGTCTGATCTGGATTCCGACGAGTCCGAAGAGGTCATTGAGTGGGAAGATGTCCGACATGTTGATCCGTGGAGTTCTGCGGATGCTGGAGCTGAGTAGAGTGCAGCTGAGAAGATGAGCACTATTGAGGCTACCTCTAGTAGCCAGAAGCCGGACAAGTGGGCCATTCCGTGGCCGTTCATGATCAACTATTAGTTGATCAAATGCTCTCTTAAAACATTGTTTTTATTGCTTTTTGTTAGACTTTCTATTTTATTGCTTTTGTGTGCGCGAGACTTCGCTCTTTTAAGTTTGTTTGGGATTTTTAAACACTTTAGACTTTACATTTGAGTTTTGTGTAATTTTGGGCACGTTATTATGTGTGTATGCAGGTTTGTAGACCATATTAGCTCAAGTTAGTGGGATAATTCGAAGAAATCAGAAAGTTACAACAAGTTTTCCAGTCGATCGACTGCCTCCTATGGTCGATCGACTGGGCTGCGAATTTCAGAAGCTCCTGTTACTGTTCACCTTGGTCGATCGACTAGGTGATGTGGTCGATCGACCACCCAGAGCTGCTGTGCCTGTTTTCGACCTTTCCCCTGCTGTGTTTGGTCGTTTTTGCGGAATTGAGGGAGTCTTTCCTCCTCTTTATTTTCCGACATAATTTTGTTTTCTTCAATTTCTTCATCTTATGCACGTAATTACCGCTCCCACATTGCTTTCTCGGTTTTATGCGTGGTATTTGTTGTCTTTTCAGGTACTTATTGGTAGCACTGCTAGCTACTGAAACCTCCTAGCTCACGCTGATTTGGGGAGGTTTCCTTTTGCTGCGCTTAAAGTCTTGTGAGTTCCTGTCTTGTTTACTTAATTTTCTCGCAAATTCCCGTTTTCCTTTACTTCATTACATGATTTTGCACAATGGGGACATTGTGCGATTTGGTTTAGGGAAGGGTTTTGCGTTGCATTTCATATGTTCTTGCATTCACGTTTTCATTTTGTCTTGCATTGTTGTTTAATTTCTCCATATATACACAAAAATTCAAAAAATTGAAAAATTTCAAAAAAATTTCAAATAAATTCACGTTTATTTTAGCATATAGGTCGAGTCGAAACGGTAGTATTTCAATGATGACATTGCATTTGCATCTGTTTTGGCTAAGCCGTGCTAATTTGACATGTTATTAGTAGAATGGCGTATGCATATCTACGAGTTTTCGTTAAATTATTTGCTGAGCTTGGAACTTGACTTAGATTTTTGGCAAGCTACATCATTTTCTGAGGTTTAGAGCCTATAACTGGTGTCATTCATGACCAGTTTATCTAGGATTGTGAGTAGTTCTCCTTATGAGACATGTTACATAAATATGCATAAATATGAATTTGATCTGCTTAATACCTGTGTGCATTCGGTTTGTGGTTTGTTGACACATGAGGTAGAGGTCCCCTTTTTCTCATTTTATCCATAAGCTCCACACTGCCAAAAACAGCCTTTTTGTCCCGTTACTACATCCTACATTTAGCTTGCCCTTGTCAAGCTAGTAGTTTATGTTATTGGGATTGTTACTTCGTTTTTGGTGGCATATGCTCGTCTTGAGACGATGATTGAGAAGATGAAAAAGGAAGGAAGGAAAGAAGGAAAAAGAAATAGAAAAGAAAAAATAAAGTTGAAAGAAAAAAAAAAATGATTCGAAAAAAAAAAGAGAGTGCTGCACTGTTTAATGCAGTCGATCGACTGCTTTACTTGGTCGATCGACCGATGCCCGAGAAGAAAAGAAATCAATTCGCATGTTTCAAGTCTTTATTCACATGGCGATTTTTGCTCCCATGTTTCATTTGTATCTTATGGGGAGTTGATTGATCATTATGGAGATTGTGAGATTTGTGCTTCTAATTAGCACCGGGTTTTATTGTTGATTATGAGTAAGGAAGTGGATGTTGTCAAATGGTTTTGTTGGGTACTAGCTTGATCACCTGTACCTCCACATTCCCATAATTATCTTTGCCTCTTCTTACCCATTACCTCACATATCCATATATACCTCGGCATGTGTCATGGTCATTTGTTTGGTTGGAATGCATATGTACGGTTGTAGAGGTTATTTTCAAATTATATTGCAGGCATGTTCTTATAGGTCGTAGTTAGGTGAGTGTCACTAACAAAATGAATTCTTTCTATCTTTCACATATATTCACCTGTATTTATTGAGTGATTTGAGCGACCCGCGAGAGTCCATATTGATGAGTCACTATAGTTGACGGTTCAGCAGTTTTTGACGACTACATAACTCGTTTGCATGATTCACATTTCTAATTGATTGTTGGTTGCTGCATTAAATCGGTTTAGGCTTTACATGTGCATTTCGCTCTGAGATTGAACTCGTTCCATTAGGTTTTAGGATCGAGTCTAGTTCTTGCTTGGGGACAAGCAAGGGTTTGGTTTGGGGAAGTTTGATGCGTGTCAATTATATGATGTTTTACACCCTATTTTGCACGCATTTCAGAGCTCATTTATGTGGTTTAGGGCTACTATTTGCCCCATTTCGTCTACTTTCGTATTTTTATGTAATATTGCAGATTTATGCGGAAATGAGTAGATATTGAGCCAAATCCGTCCCCGAGTATCTTTCATTTCATTTGACGTGAAGTATTTGCTCAAGGAACGAGCTTGGTGCGCATTTCGAGGCCCGAAAGACAAATCCACGAGAAGTTAGAAGTCAAATATCAGCTACTTCAGTCGATCGACCGCTGCCCATAGTCGATCGACCAACCCACGAGTTCCAGTAGCCACTGTTCAGCGAAGAGCAGTCGATCGACTGCCTTGCTTGGTCGATCGACCAAGACGCTCTTTCAGACGTGAATTAAAAGATCGAGAAGTTTGAAGCCCATTGTATTAGGTTTTAGGAAATAAGAACTACGTTGTATTCCTATATAACGTAGCTTTAGTTTCACCATAAGGGGGTTCCCTTTTATCGAGTTTTTCTTTTGTTTTATTAAGGTATTAGAATATCAAATAATTAGGGTTTGGAATATTGTTTCGTATTCAATACAATTCACTTTCGTGTTCGGCTTTGTTCTTTTCCTTCGCAATTCCACACGGTACTCTCCTGATTTTATTGAATTATCTCGCTTTCATTCATAGATTTAGAATTGCTAGATCAGTTTCCCAAAAGCCGAATTATCATCTTATGTTAATCGTTTATTTAGCCGTTTTAATCATGAATTCAGTAGTTTTATTAGTCAATTTTATTATTGTTATTATTCTCAGTATGAGTAGCTAAATAGCTTGTGCTAGGATGTAGGGGAACTGTAGATTAGGCGGCATTAGAATAGGGAACCCTGAATCGCGCCACGGTCGATCGACCGCCTACCTTGGTCGATCGACTGGTCTTGTGAGATATGTTTCGTTTTAATTAATTTAAATTTATATATTTGATGAATCGAGTGCATGCGACTAGTTGAATGTTTAGGATTTGACCGACCCAATAAAGATCGAAAGATAGGGAAGGGAGATAGCCTACCTAATTAAGACGACTAGATTAGCGAGATCGAAAGATATGCTAGTTTAGCCTTTTGAGTCACTTTTCTGGACGAAAGTTAGTATTAGTGATATTAGGGACCTGTAGCGAGATCGAAAGATGCTACTTGTGAGAGTGGACCGAGAGGACCTCTTATTTTCCCGTCTCACGTGTTTGATTTAGACCTACCTACTGTTACCTTAAGACTAGAACCGACCATCTTAGCACCGTTTTAATTCTTGATTTCATCTACTGTTTAGTTTATTTTACTTTTATTGCCTTAGCTATAGATCACTCAAATCAATCAACCCCCACATACTGTTACCTTAAGACTAGAAATAGACAATTATTAATTACATTCGCCTCGCTGTGTTTCGACCCCGCTACCACTGTCTATAGTTGTAGTTGGATTATAAATTTTATTTTTGGTACTCACAACGACGGGTATCAACGGTGTTAACTTGATTTAGATTTTCTTGTATTGTTATTAGTTGTGTCTTTCTTTGCCTTGGGGAAGTAAAACTCCTCAAGGTTTGTTCTAATTATTTTTGAGTTGTTTGATATTTTGCATGTCTAGAAGGTCACAAGGTGACTTGTTACCCTTTGATCACGAAATGAAAGGACTTTGAAAACCAATAGAAGACTTGCTAGGAGAACTTTGAGAGGTATCGGTGAGGTTGTAGATATTCAACCAAATACTATTGAATTCATCAACCCTTTTGCAAGAGAAGGTGAGGAGAACCCAACACAAAATCCAACACAAAATCAATCCACAATGCCTAAGTTTTCATCACATTCCGTACCCACCGAGAAGATCCTACCCAATGGTACTCCCACACCACAACACTTAACCGGAAATTTTATTTCCAAATCCGCATTTATCCAATTAGTCGAAAGAAGCCAATTCGGGGGGATGCCTAGTGAAGACCCTCATTCTCATATGGAGACTTTTTGTGACTATTGTGATGCGATTTCTGAAACCGGTGTAACTCAAGACCAAATTCGATGGGTCTTATTTCTTTTTTCTCTAATTGGCACCACGAAACAATGGTTTAAAGGCCTTGATAAGGCTACTCTCGGAATTGATTCTTGGAAGAAGTTGACTCTAGCTAGCTTTCTACAAAAAGTTCTATCCTCCGGAAAAGACTAACATGCTAAGAGCTCAAATTACGGGCTTTAAGCAAAGAGATGAAGAATCTTTGTATGAAGCTTGGGAGCGATTCAAGGGAATTTGTCGCTCATGTCCTCATCATGGACTTAGCGAGTGGTTCTTGGTACAACAATTTTGGAACAGTCATTATGAAGATTCAAGGAACATTCTCAACATGGGATCAAATGGAATGTTCACCGAAGTTGATGACAATCAAACTTGGAACAAAATTGAGGAAATGGCGGTCCATAACTCACAATATAGTAGGCCTCGCAAGGTTACTAGAGGAGGAAAGCATGAAGTGGACTCCATTACTCAATTGGGTGCTCAACTTAGTGCTCACATTGATACCATCAATTTGAAGTTTGAAAAAGCTATGGCTAGACTTTAAGAAGCCTCAAAATCACCAAAGCATCATGTTAATGCCATGACGGCATCTTCATCAATCCGAAGTGGGATATGTGAGAATTGTGAAACTTTGGGACATGACCAAAGTGAATGTAGGGGAACAAATGAACAAGTGAATGCTTTTCAAGAATACAAGAGTAGTACCTCTTATTCCAACTATTACATTGAAAACACCAAATTCCATCCAAATCTCTCATACAAAAGCCAAAATGTTCAAAACCCTCAACCAACATACACCCCACCTCCCATGAGAAACCAAAATCAAAGACCCTTTTACAACCAAAACCAAGGCTACCAAAATCAAACTCCATACAATCAACAAAACTACCAAGGTTTTGATGTTCAAAAAACGGTCCTCCAAATGCAAAAGAATCAACAAGAGTTTTTCACTCAAATGCAAAAAGATAGTCAAGCAAAGGAAATCACCATCAACAACATCCTAGCTCACACCAAAATGTTGGAAACCCAATTGACTCAACTAGCATCTTCAAGCTCACAAAGACAAAAAGGGCAATTACCACCTCAAAGTAATCCCCCAAGACATGAAACGGTTAGTGCCATTCACTTGAGAAGTGGTACAAGGTATGAAGCACCGAAGAAGCAAGTTGAGGATGAAGTTGTGGAAGCTAGTGACAAAGAAGAAATTGTGCAAAACTCCAAGGATGGAGAACCATCAAAAGAAGAAATTTCAAAGAAAAATGAAGACAAGGTCAAGGAGAAGGAGCCCATTGTGATTAGACTTCCTTTTCCAAGTCGTCAAGCCAAGCCCAAATTTGATGACCAACTTGGAAAATTTATGGAAATTGTGAAGAATTTAGAAGTCTCAATTCCTTTCGCGGAATTAATCAATCACGTGCCGGCCTATGCAAAATACATGAAAGACATTCTCACAAAGAAGAAGTCAATCCGGAAGCTTGAGACTATTGCCTTCACTAAGGTGAGTAGTGCAATACTTCAAGGGAGTTCACCTCCAAAACTCAAAGATCCAGGAAGCTTCTCAATACCGTGTACCATTGGCGACACCACGATCAACAAAGCCTTATGTGATCTAGGGGCTAGTGTGAGTGTTATGCCGTACTCGGTGAGTAAAAGGTTAGGGATGGGAGAGCTTAAATGCACCAATATCACACTTCAAATGGCCGATAGATCGACGAAGACACCATTAGGGATATGGGAAGATGTCCCCGTAAGAGTTGGGAAATTTTTCATCCCGGTGGACTTTGTCATTGTTGACATGGAAGAAGACTCCAACATTCCAATTATTCTAAGAAGACCTTTCTTACACACCGCGGGTGCGGTGATTGATGTGAAGCATGGAGAGCTCACTCTAGAAGTGGGAGATGAGAGCATAACTTTCAATCTTGACAAGACCATGAGAGCTCCCCGTTTGCATGAACCATGTTTTATGGTTGATCATTATAGCCGGAAGGATGATAGGAAGAAGTCGGAATTCCAATGGAAGAAGAAAATCGATGATGCTCCATAAAAAGAGCAAGTGAATTGTAACAAAGAGAGCTTGAAAAGCTCACCAAAGTCAAGCAATGAAGAGGATGACCTCATTGGCCAAGACAAGAAAGTGGGAGAGTTGTCTCTATCAACTCAAGAGATCTTTAGTGACCAAGTAGATAAAGTTTGTGGTCTTTGGGACGATGAGTTTGAAGGGATTTTCAATCCCTATATTGGTAATGCTATCGATCAAGACCGACATGAAGGACAACAAGGGCAAAGGTCTATTGAATATCTTTATCATGATAATGAACAAGCTTTTGACTACTTTTTCAAGGTATTGAGCAACATCAACAACACCTTGGACATGCCCCCATGACATCTCACTAAGGATGAGAGTTTGGTGGAGTCCTCCCTAAACCACCATTTGTAAATATTTCTAACTCCCTAACTTGCATTTTAATTCTTACATTGCATTTTGTTCATTTTTGGATTTTTATGCTTTGATCAAGGTAATTATCATTTTTGAGAGAAGTGAGGGAGGGACTAATGATTTAATTGATGTGTAGTGCTTTAGCTTAGTGTGGGAATAGCAATTGCTTAGGCTATTCATGCCTTAGTAGTGCCCCTACAATGAAGAACACGGGATTTGAAGAATGAAAAATGACACGGGATATGCAAGTGCACGGATGGAACTGAATCCGGGTAAACCAGGGACAATCCGAGCATCTTCAGGGAGAATCCGCTCGTCTCCAGAAAATCCGGGCGTCTTTGGCAAAATCAGCACGTCCATTTTAACTGAAAATTTGAAATTTTGGGACTGTCGAAGAATCCGAGCGTCCTGGTAGAGAAGACGCTCGTCTTCAGAAATCCGCCCATCTTTGCAGGAAGATGCCCGTGTTTTTGCCCGTGTAAAACAAGAAAGCTCGCTGTCTCAGAATCCGCCCGTCTTCAGCAGAATCCGCTCGTCCTGCAGTCGAAAAATCCGAGCGTCTTTGCTGAAAGACGCCAGTCTTTAGGCGAGAATCCTGAACCCAAAATAGGCAGAATCCGAGCGTCCCGAAGGAAAGACGCCCGTCTTCCCCTGCAGTCTCAAAATTTTCGGGTATTTTAAATACCCCTCCCACATTCATTTCTTCATTCATTCATTCAAAACACTACCCAAAAACCCCAAAAACTCAAAACTCTCATCCTCTCCATCACCAAAACAAGATTTCCTCAACCAAATTCAACAAAATCAAATCCAAACTTCCTTTTAACAACAATTAATCACTCCTCTTCCAACAAAAATCAAACCAAGCACCAAAATCTTCAACCTTTGAGTCGATTTTTGAAATTACAAAGGCAAAGCCTTTCATCTTAAAATCGATTTGGGTATACTTGGAAATTGAAGATTTTCACTCTTTTCTTGGTATTTTCATCAATGGCAAGAACAAAAGGATCAACAAAGGCACCTAAGGCAAAGGCACTCTCAACAAGGCAAAAATGTCTTCAAGCAAAGAAAGCCTCATTGGCTAAGGTGGTTGCTAGTGCAAACTTGGAAGTTCAATAACAACAAATTCCTCCCTTGGAAGCAACAACATCAACAACTCCGGAAATTGCTCAATTATCAAACTATCCGGAGGTAATTTTCATTTCTAACTCCCATAGGGATACATTTGCCAAGTATGCTAGAAAATCCTTTATACCCACCAAATTCATATGTTAAGATGCATTAAACAAATTGGGTGTCCTTGAACAAACAAAAGCCTTCTTTGAAGCCATGGGGTTGGGAAAATTGTTTGCTACAAAAGAATTAACATACCCCTCCCTTACCTTAGAATTCTTGAGTTCTTTGAAAGTAACTAACGTAGAGACTAGATCGAGTTCCGCCTTGCCAATGTGAGTAGGCGCATCACCTTTGATGAATTGGGTAAAGCATTAGGTCTTAGTGATTCACCTAGTTATTACAAGAAGCCCAAAAAATATGACCTCGCTCCTCTTTGGGAAGCGATTTCCGGGAGGAAATTTGAGAACTATCATGCTAGTCGCGCTCTATTAGTCCACCATCTGGGCATTAGAGTATGGCACAAGGTCATCGGGAATACTATCATTGCAAGAAAAGACACTAACCACTTTACCAAGCTCGATTTTGTTCTACTTGAGTCGGCCTTAAATATTGGAAGGGAATTCACCAAGCCTTACAATTCTCTAAGGCTTTTGGTGGAAAGATGGCTCAATGTTGATTGTGGAAAGCAAGGCACCGCTTTTATTGTAAATGGAGGTCTAGTTACTCTTTTGGCTAAGTACTTTGATCCGAACTTCAACAAGGATAGCAAGTATATGGCGAAAAAAGGGGATCATCTCATTGACATGGATGCCATGATTAACAAGTACAAGTGGTTTACCCATAATCCTCTTGACACCAAATATGGGTGGCTTACCAATGATGCTAGATCTTTTACTTTGCCTTCCAAGATTTACCGTTTGAGTGTCCATCGGACCAACTACCTCCTTCCCCTCTCAAAAGAAGCCGAATACATCATCAACAAAGGGGTGAAATTGAAATGCCCTCCTCCTCCATTGTCACACCACCCTATCCATTCAAGTATCAAGAGTTCAAACCCGAAGGTGTTGAAGCAAGCAAAGACTACATAACTCTACTTATGCAAGAGATGCACAAACAAGCTTATAAGGATCGGGAAGATGCTTACTTAGCCCAATATCCACCCCTCCTTCATTTAGCTAGGCAAGGACTACTTGATCCTTTATGACCTTTGCCTAGTTGGGCGGATAGGGAAGTCTTCTTTCCAGGTTCATCTAGGAGTGAGATACCGGGTGACGATGAGGTTGTTGATGAAGAGGTAAATGATGAAGAAAAGGCTAATGAAGAAGAAGAAGAGGATGATGAAGGAAGTTAACAAGGAAGTGAAGAGGGAAGTGGTAATGAGTCCACTTCTATTGAGGAAGATGATGACAATGATGATATGGTGGAAGACTAGCAAGCTTTGGAGGCTCCTACCCTCTTGAGGTTTGTCTACTTCTTTCTTTGTTTTATTTATTTTATCTTGATCATGGTTGGAGAGTCCTAGCAACATAGAGGACTAACACGTCGGCCCCATTGAGGTGTTCTTATTTCATTGTTCCCATTTTTGAAAATCCAAAATGACAATTTAGTTTCATGCATTACATCTTGTGTGCATGAACTACCCCAACTTTAGGACATTAGAAATAATGTCTATCTCGGTTTGGTGAAGTACATGCATACGCAACGGGAGGTAATCTAAATTACGCTCTCCGTCATAAACAAAAACCCATTTATCATGTAGTGTAGAATAGTATAGCTTGCATTTAGTGTAGAATTCATGCATCATGTTTGCATGATTTCCCATCATTTTGGCCATTGAGGACAATGCCCATATTAGTGTGGGAATGGGGAATTCTAACTTAACCTTTATTCAAAAATCCAAAAAAAAAAAAAAAAAATTCAAAAAAATCTGGAAAACCATAAAAATTTGAAAAATTGAAAAACCAAAAATAAGTTCATTTCCTTTGTAGTGTAGTCTTGTATATATTATTGTATATATTGTTTTTGTTCTATCCTTGTTCACATTGATTGACTACGTCACATCCGAGACATGAGGATATTGAAGACCGCATGGTATGATCTTTCCAATCTCCTTTTTCCTCTTTATGTTAATGACTCTGTGGCTTTATTTTGATTGATGCGGTATAACAATGTGAACTTAGGACTTGCATTTAGTTTATATGTCATATTAGTTGGTAGAATCATTTGCATTAGGATGTTTATATGCTAGTTGCATCATGGCATGTAGTTTGCATATTAGAAAAATTTTGCGAAACCGTCTACTTGGGAAGCTTGACAAGTGTATATAGGCCCTAGTAGATACTTTTTCTTCTTAAGACTTTGCTTGTTAGAATACTTGTAAAACACCCTAGGATGTGTCATGCTAGTATCCTTTGACCCATGGATTAAGGCCTAGTCAAGAGTACCTTGTGGTGTGATAACTCCTTGGCTACCGTTTATTCCAAGGTGACCCTTGAAACCATACATCCATCATTCATCCATGTTCTACCATATTTTTGTCATCAAAGGAAATGGGCACAAAAAGAAATCAATTTGAGTTCAATGAAATGAAAAGTGAAAGGAAGTTTGCAAAATGCAAAGTGGAGTAAAAATAGACTCCTAAAGCTTCAAATATAAGGCACCCTCACTACATATGGGGTGACTTTGAAAATGTTCAAAAAGAAATGCAAAGAAAAGTTGAAAAGTTGTCAAGTATTGAAAAGCCAAAAATCAAAGAAATGGCAAGAAAGTGTTCTCAAATGTTATAAGCCACAAGAAGTTGGGGGGAAAAACATCAACAAAAGCAAACTCCCAAACTGAAACTCAAATATCTATTGATCCCTTTATCCATCGTATATATTTTTGTGCATGGTAGAAAGGGGACGACCCTTCTTCTTGTCTAAGCAAGAGGGGGAATTCCGCGATCCTCCAGTGTTTCTATCACCATAGGGAGTCTACTCTTGATAAAAGCATTTAACGATTGAGGACAAAGGTACCCTAGCTTGATACAACTTGGAGGTTATTTATCGGTATCCTTCTAGCCTTAGTAGTTTGAAGAAATTGCATCTATGAAGGAGTGTGTACCCTTGAATTGCTTCTCTTGTAGATAATTTCCGCCACTTAGATGAGGAAAGTGGCTATTCTTTTGTAGATGTATCCATTACTTGATCTTATGTGCTTAATGTTTGGATGTGTCGCCATTTTGGCAAGACCCGCCTTGCCTTGCAAGAAGGCATCCTACCTCATGGTTGTCTTGTTGTGAGTTGAAGGGGCGGAGTGAGACCCGCTAATTGTCTCATATCGGCTATGTTATTAGGTTAGTTTAAATAATGGTCCTAGTCTTTGTCACCTCCTTCTCGGGACGAGCAAAGGTTCGGTTTGGGGATATTTGATGTGACCATAATTTAAGCACATTTAGTCCCCGAATTAGCCTTGTTCCCATGCTTTTTAGTGCATATTTGGGTCATTTATTGTCTTTAGTTCTTTTTTTGCATATTCTTTGAGGTTTTGTGTCCTTGGTAGGAAAGGAGTGCAAACCTTGCATTTTCATGGCAAAATGAGGCTAAATTGATTGAATTCAATGACCAAGCATCAAGGAGAGAAAAGATTAGAAGGCCTTTGTACATACTATAGTAGATGGGCAATGATGAGAAAAGATCCTTGCATCCCCGAGGAAATCCTCAAGGATTTTATGACGAAAAAGGAAGAAAAGAAGAAGAAACGAATCTGTTTGACAATCTGTGCGGAATGCCCTAAAGACGCCCGTCCAAGACCTACAATCCGAATGTCTTTCTCAGCTGGACGCCTAATGCGTGTCATTTATATGATGTTTTACATCTCTTTTTACACGCATTTCAGAGCTCATTTGTTTAGTTTATGCTACATTTCTCCCTATTTCCGTCTACTTCCGTATTTTGTACTTTATTGTAGAAATGTGAAGAATTCGACGGGAAATCAAGCCAAATCTGTCCCCGAGTAATCTGCATTGCGAATGACGTGAAGGAATTGCTTAAGGAACGAGCTTGGTGCGCGATCCAAGGCCCAAAAGACAAGTCCACGAGAATAAAGAAGTCAAGTAGCAGCTCAAGCAGTCGATCGACTAGTCCCATCAGTCGATCGACCAATGCTCGGGATCCGAAGCTCTTTATTCTTTGAGGAGCGATCGATCGACCGGCCTAAGTAGTCGATCGACCAGATTTCGATTCCAGACGGGAATTAAAAGATTGAGAAACTCAAGGCCCGTGAAGTTTAGGTTTAGGAAATAGTTGTTGCGCTTATTTGCTATATAACGTAACACAACTTTCAGTTTTAGCATCAAGTCTTTTAGGGATAATTTTACATCAAGTTTTAGAATTAAGTTTTCATTCAAAGTTCTTTATCGAATAATTAGGGTTTGGAATTATCGTGAGCATCGAAATTCGGTTCTTATTAATCAAATCTTACCCCTGCGATTCGGTATTTCTCCTGTTTACTTTCAGTTTACGTATTTTGCTAATAGATTAGAATTGATAGTTAGTGTTCCCAAGCCAATTATCGTTCCATCATCATTGTTATTTATTTTAAGCATGAATTCCGTAATTGTCATGAGCTTTATTGTTGTTTTTACCTTCACCATGAGTAGCTAAATAGTTAGTGCTAGGATGTAGGCGATTTATGGCTAGGCGGCATTAGATTAAACACGGATCGAACCAGCGTGTCGATCGATCGATCGACATAGTTGGTCGATCGATTGACCTTGTAAGGTTATCCTTCGTTTTAATTGAATTTAAACTTGTATTTAACAAATCGAATGCATGCGACCAGTTAGATACCTATTTTGTGACCGACCCATTAGACCGAAAGGTAGGGTAGGTTGTTTGACCGTCAATTAATTCGACTAAACTGTGCTAAGATCGAAAGATAGCTATAGTTTAGACCATTAGTCACTTTTCAGGACGAAAGTTAGTATTAGTGACATTAGGGACCTATAGCGAGATCGAGAGATGCTATTTGTTAGGAGTGGACCGAGAGGACCTCTTATTTCCCGCCTTACCTGTGTTTAATTCAGACCGACTTAGTTTGCTGCCGCCGAAGCTGTAATGACCCGACCATCCTAGTACCTTTCTTTTATCTGTTTAAATCATATCTTTAGTTTATTTTCCTTTTATTGTTATTAGCTATAGAACAATTCATATCAACCCCCATATTAGTTACCTCAGACTGAACATTAATCAACTAAAGTTTACAACGCCTCCTCTCATGATCGACCACCTGTTACCACTAGCCTAGGTTAGTCTTAATAGGAGATTATAAATTTTATCTTTGGTACTCACAGCGACGGGTATCAACGCCCGGGCAAAACCTCCACAAGACGCCTGTCTTCCCCCTCTGGACGCCCGTCCAGAAGCACCCAAATCTGCCCGTCCCGTGCTAAAGACGCCTGGATTCCCATACAGTTTATTTCGTCTTCTACAAGCTTCAAGGAAGGATGCGCATCTTTTTCTAAGACCGGCGAAAAAGAGACCGGAGTCTCCCTAGAGACCGGCTATTCTTCAAGGACTTAATCGTCATTTAAGCCCTTAGTAAACCCTAATTTATGTACCTAATCCCCACTATAAATACCCCATTAGTCTAATTAGAAGAGCATGTTCTTCTTAGCAATCTTTAGTATAGTTAATATCAATCAAATCTCTCTTTAATCTTGCAATCAACATTTAATCAAGTTTTAATACAAGTTTATTTCCTTAATCTCTCTCTTATTCATCCTTTATTTTGGGTAATTGAAGATTATTTGGGTTATTATTGGGAGATTGACAACCTTCCAATCAAGCATCAAGTACTTCTTTTATTCTTTACTTTATTATTGGAATCATTAGCAGGTATAATTCTCTTAATCCCTTTTTAATTATTGTTAATCACTTTCGTTTATTCATCATGTTTCACTTTGTTGGTATGATTGACAACCTTGCTAGCATGTTCAACATGATAATGAGTGAGTAGTTTCCTTAGCTAGGGTTAATGGGTAATTAGGGGAAACCAACATGGGGAATGATTCATGCTTAATTTAATATGTTTTCATAATTTATTTGCTTGCTTGTTGTGATCTCAACTTATGCACACGTTATGTTTGATGAAATGTGAGCCTATGAATCCTTGCATTTTTTACCCATCACCAATCTTTTCAATGAGACTTGTAAGACATAAACCAACTCGAGTCTCATTAGACCATGCATATTGTTGAGTAGGGAAGATTAAGTCGACTTGTAGGTGTTGTACAATCTAATCGATTCGGCTCCGGGACCCAAACTTTCTTAGGATTGTAAGATATAAACCAACTCGATCCATCACAACAATAATTGCTTGCTTATAATTTGAGAATATGTTTGTATGATCAATTCCCATGAATCCCCTATGACCCCATGACACCCTAGTGCTTTTTATCAATTGTTTACATCCCTTTTAATTCATCTTACTTGTTTACTTTCTTTGCTATTTAGTTTAGTGATCTTCTACTTCAAACCCCAAATTATGACACCCTTAGACACCACTAGTTGCAATAGAAAATCTCATCTCAATTCCCGTCCCTTGGGATCCGACCTTTACTTGCCTCTTTACTAATTGTAGAGTTGTTTGTGAAGTTATAAATTGTGTTTTAGTCTAGGTGCTCCTAACAACAAGTACTGAAAACTAAACCCCTCATAAGGGATCACGACCACGCATGAGGGCCTGGTGAGTCGTGTCACTTGATTGAACTTTCGTCATTTCTGACACTTCAGACCTGAATAAGTGTTCTGACATTGTTTGTTTTTGATTTCAGGAGATTGGTACCATGAGGACTTTCTCAGGCTTCTCCACTTGTCTGGGTTTCTACAACCTTCTCCGAGCCGATACGAGGGCGTTGATAGAGAGGTCGGCCTTGGGGCCGTTGGTGGCTGCTTGGCGTGATATTCACAGGTCTTCGATTAGGTGAAATATGTGTCTGATCCGTTCCATGTTGGATCGGTACTGGGATACGACGTCGTTGTTCCATTTGGAGTTTGGGGAGGTCGGTGTGAGCTAAGAGGACTTTGCCATGATCTTGGGCCTCCCCTGCGGTGAGACGCCTATTGAGTTCACGGAGACACCGTAGATTGTGTCTTCTCCTGCGGTTACCCGTCATATCGGCAATGCTTTGCCCGAGCCTTCCGACATCACTCCTTACTTGATCGGGAGCTCATACATGAGGGATCACTTAAGGGGGAGAGCGGTGGGCTATGCTCCGGTGCCGTTGGCGAGTCTGGAGGCTGAGGCCAGAGCTAACGTGCATGAGGCGCGGTTGTGGTTGTGGTAGTTCTTGGGTACCACGTACTTTGGTGACAAGGGTGAGCGCTTGGCGACCAAGGTGCTTCCTCTTCTTGCTGACCTTGACACTTTGGGTCAGTTTGACTGGGTTACGCTGGCTATGGCGAGTTTTACTCGGTATTTACACGCAGCAGTGTGCCCGGAGGCGGTGGGAGATGGTAGTGCTCCTGCTTTGGTTGGTCTCGGCCTCATCTTGGAGGTACGAGCGTTTTTGTAGTTTTGAGTTTGATTTTGATTTTGATTTTGATTTTGATTTTGGAAATTTTTGAAAAAGACTGGCTGATTTTTGTTTGCTGTGTTTGGTTACAGGCTTGGTTGTATGCTTACTTCATCCCCCTGCGTCCGGGGACTATCGGTGGTATCCCTTCGACCTACCCTTTTGTGAGGGCCTGGAGGGTTGCTCGGAAGAAGTCGACTAAGTCGACTTACGAGGACTGCAGGCGTCGGGTGAACGCCCTTCGAGTTTTTGACGTAAGTTGTTGTCCCTTACTCCTCTTGTCTTGTAGAGACAGATAGAGATAGGATGACTAAGTAGCCTAGGAAGCCCCAGTTAGCTGATTAGTTTTGTATTGAGTGCAGTTCATCGGGTGGCCTTGGGAGCACTACATAGAGGTGTCGGCCGTTGTCAGGGAGCGTTTGCGGACTCGCAGCTCCCAGCGTTTATACTTGGAGACGGCGATCGAGCCGGTCTGGTACCTGGGCGAGCGCTTATCTCGTCAGTGCTTCACTGAGACTTTTGTGGTACCGGTCGATCCGCCTAGGGTGTTGTTCCAGGAGTCGACCCCCGACGAGGATGAGGAGCACCTTCACGGTCTGGGAGGTGAGGAGTTGTTGCGGCGGGAGGTCGACTACGACACCTTCCGGTTGTCGGGGCTTGCCTGGTACCTGATCGAGGTATGTTTTCGTCTGTTATTTTGTCTTCATTGCCTCTTTTGATAGGAGGGTTTGTTACCTTCTATGTGGACCCGAATTGCAGGGGGTCGATGCGTTGATGAGGACTCAGCCCCCAGTTTTCCCGGCGGAGACCACCTTTTAGGGGCCGGGCGGTGAGGAGCTACAGCTGCACCTGCCAGAGCCTGCGGTCACTGAGGTCACCGAAGTTGGCATGGAGTGGAGGTTGAGCGTTCTAAGGGTGAGTTCCTGATCTGAGCATTCTTCCTCATTTATGTTTTGCCCTGCATTGTATTGAAGGACCTTCTTGGTTGTAAGTGACGACCGCTAGTCATCAGGCTTTGTGGCGGATTGCTAACCGGTGGAGGGCACTTGCTGGTGACCTGGCTGCGAGGGAGGCTCGGCTTGCTCAGGTACTTTTTGTATGTTGTTTTTTTTTGTGTATTTTTATGTTGTATTTCACGTTTTTAAATCTTAATGATCTGTATTGTGTTTTGCAGGGTACTGCGGATCCGGTGGAGCTCGCTCGGGTCCGTGCTGAGTGGGATGCAGCTAGGTCGATGATTGAGGCCCAGGGGTTGGGGATCACCAGTCGAGACCAGGAGTTGAGGCGTCGTGAGGACGCGTTGCGGAGATTGCCTCTCTCAGGACTCAGTTGGTTGCGGTGGATGAGCTTCGCGTCACGATGGAGTACGAGACGTTGGAGAGTTCTCCGGAGAGGGAGCCTGAGCAGATGGTGGTGTCTGCCTTAGCCGCGACTCCTCGTGAAACCGAGACTAGTCCGACGGGAGGTGCTGAGTAGTTGTAGTTGTTTGTCCGTGTCTTGGACTCTTGTGTGTACATATTTACATTTTGCGTGAGGCGGTTTGTATATATGTGTTTTTGGATTGTGGTTTATTTTGTGATTTCGACTTTTTTTTATGTTGTGTTTCGGAGAAGCGCTGTTGGCTGTCAGTTTCCTTCTTGCTTCGCACTAGTTCCTGCATCATTAGTGTAGAAAACAGGCAACAGGTAGCACGTATACATAAACGTAAACACGTAAAAAGCATTAGATTGAAAACGAAAATTAACCACGGTGACTCGAAGTTAAAAATTGAAATTTGAAATTTGAAATGATATTTTGAAAATTCCGCGACAAGTCGTCACGTTTGGACTTCTCAAAAGGAATTGATTTGAAAATTGAGCAATTAACTCGTGTCTTGAATTAAATTACATCGAAATTGTTGAAATTGATTTGTAACTCGAAAAATTCAAACTCAAACCATCGGGGGTGAATTTTAGAATAGATTTTTGCGAATGTATTTGATTTGATTTTTGTGAGATCAAGACTCGGATTTGTGAGTGCTTGAAGTTTTGAGGAAAACTGATATCATGTTATCAATTTTCGATTTTTATTTTTTGCTGGGAAAAGAACGAAAAAGCGAAAATTTTTCGGAATTTCGGCTAACATGGAAACGATCCGTCGCGGATCGGGGCGACTAGCCTTTCCCCCTTAAAAAAATAAAGAAAAAACCGTATGTTTAAAGCTGCGTCATGGAAACCGTGTCGGATTTCGTAAAACGCGAAAACAAGGAAATGTGAGTGTGAGAAAACACAAAACGTCCTGAACCGTCCCGAAGAGGTGCGAGCATTCCGGCGGGAGGTTTGAGGTGTCAGGAGGAAACACAACTTGAAAGGGACAATTTATGGTGGGAATCCTGAGAACAGGCCTAAAGAGGCGCGAGCAGCTTGGCGATAGAAGTCAGCCTTCCCTTTTTTCGGAAAAAAGGCGCTGATTGTTTTGTATGAATAGGGATGTTTGTGCTTCATTGTTTCATCATCCGAAACACAAAAAAAACATCTCTAAAAAAACTTCTTCTTCTTCCATAAAAAAAGAAATTCATGGGTGCCTTTGAGAATGCGTTGCGATAATGGTGCCGGGATTTGTCGCCTCCCGAAAAGTATCAACTCGTTTGCATGGGAGTTGGTCAAAGGTTGGTGTTTCGTCAAGTCAAGGTGCAACCCTCATTTCTTGAAGCATGCTCTCGGTTTTGGGATTCGAAACATCATGTTTTCACTTTCCCGAAAGGCGAAACTTGTCCTCTTGCCGAAGAAGTCGGTGCCATTGGTGGGTGGCCGGGTTGTGTTCCGGTGCTTCCTCCGACTCGGTTGTGTTACATGGAGAAATTTCATTCAATGTTGGGCTTGTCAACAAGCCAAGTCAATTTCCTCCTTGCTTCTCATGGTGTGGATATGTTGGCTCTTATTAACATCTTTTCAAACCGATTGGATGCCAATGTTTCGAAGGTGGCTAGGAGAAGGGCTCTTGCCTTTTGCCTTGTCCATGTATACCTCTTTGTTGATGCTTTGAAGAAGGAGGGGTCAAAATGCTATGGTAGCATGACCCTCGTGCATGTTGTTGAGCAAATGGAGCATGGTAGAGATCCATCATGGTTGGTGCTTGGAGAGATCATCCAAGCTTTGGACAAGAAGGTTTCTTGTGGAGAAGCTCCCTCGTTTGGATCTCCAAGGATCCTCCAAGTGTGGCTATTGGAGAGGCTAAGGTATGTAGAGCCTCCGGTTGATTCTTCCTCTTATTCTTTCCGTCACCTTACCATGAGGAAAAAGTTGTACTCGGATAGTTTTGCTTCCACCCAGGCCTATTGGGCCGCGAGATTAGCGGAGGAGGGTGGTCCTCATATCCGCTGGGTGGTGCCATGGTGGCACTTGAGGTCCTTCACGGGGTTGCCCGCTTCGGGTCCTAGTCCTCATTCTTTGATGGGTGGGTTTGAAGGTTGTTTCCTTCATTTATCCCGAAAGGTTCATGAGGCAAATGGGGAGTCAACAAAAGGTGCCCGCTCAAGATACCCTTGTCCAAGAGAATGTTTTCCGAAACTCCGAGCTTGTGGACGTCTTCGAAAGATGGTGGGCCACTCGGCCGCTTTGGGAGGTGCCTGACAAGCTAGTCGTGTGCCTACTAAAAATAAGCAACTGGCACTAACTAATATAGCTAGGGAAGTCGGGTCGTTCTCCACAGGGAGGCAAGATATCTGTTAAAAGTCCGTCTATTTGGTTACAAATGGGGGTTTTGATTTTGGTTATCTAAACTAATAAAAGGTTTAAAGGGAAGAGGAGTAAAGAAAGAGCAATAAAAGGTAGAAAATGTAAATAAGATAATCAGATAAGAGAAAGTATGCCAGGATTTCGGTTCACCATGGTAGTCTATCGACTCAGCTGCAAATAGCCTAGACAATCTACTGTAAGACGGATACAGGAAAGGTCCTTCCGGTCCACTTTCTATCCTAGATTTCCACTAACTTAACTTCGGTCCTCATTAGGGTAGTCTACTGTTCATAGCAGGTCTATTTAGTCCAATCTTCCGATCCAGGAGTAAATTTAACCAGGTTAAAGGTAACTTAGAAGCGTGCACTCAACTAAGTCGGTATTATAGTTATATTGCCATGGGTACAGATTCTCACAAGTAAAACATCTAGCCTATTCGCTACATCGTCACAATCCTACCATGGATCCCCTAATCCCAACATGGAAGGATTTACCTACTCATATTACTAATGTTGTCAATAATAATAATGTTGAATAAACTAATTGAAGGCATGATGAAATAACAGTAATAATGCATAAACTAAATTAGGGCAGAAATTAATCAGGAGAGAAACAAGGAATTAAAGCAATAAATAACAAGATTAATAAAGGAAGAGAGATTACAATCACAAGCGATCCGGCGTAAAGAACAAACCAAAATCCAAGCAAGAGATTGAAGAGCAAAGTTACAGTGAAGAGAGTATTAGAGAGAAATTAAGATAGTAAAATGGCGTTCTAAAGATGAGTAAAACATAATTAAAAACGTAATTATGAATGCTTAAATAGACAAAAACAAAGTCCATCATGAAATAACATAACACGGGTTAATTAAGCCCGTCTAAAATCCAAAACCTCTCGATCGAGTGATATAAAACCACTCGATCGAGATCTTCAGCAGCTAATCCCCTCGATCGAGGAAACCTACCAAACAGCATTTCGATCGAGTATGCTAAAGCACTCGATCGAACTCTTCTGCTCACAAAACAACTCGATCGATGCAAAAGACCTCTCGATCGAGTGTTCTTCCTCAAAGTCAGATTCAAACTCGTCATTGACTGCTTCATTGACCACCCTTTCACGCACTTCAAGGCATAATCTCGCTCTAACATTCCCGTCTCCTCAAAATGCATGCAAAATAGGACGAAAAGAGTACGGTTTCACCACTTTCAGGTTCATTTCTGCAAAACAGACAAAACAAACCAAAGTAGCCTATTCGGGGCATATTGCAATACATAACGGTACAAAAGTACATAGAAATACGTGTAAAATAAGACTAAAAAGGCTATATAAAATACACTTATCAGTACCAAACCCCGTTGCCACGACATGGGTGACTCCCGCTTATGTCAAGTGGTCAAGAGCTCAATCCTTGGCGGAAAGCTCCAAATCTTGTAAGGACGAGGTTGTTGACTTGAAGTATCGAGAGGTTAGTAAGGCTAACCGTGCCTTCCTTGAGGATTATGTTGATGGAGCTAGCCCGGATGTGATGAGGCCGCCAAAGAGGAGAAGCTCGGAACCTAAAGATGTAGTGGGCCGTGTATGGGCTCGTTTTGGATCGAGCATGGGGTCTTGCAAGAGACCGGAGGCCGTCGCCGTTATAGATCTGTTTCGAAGGGGAAGTTCATGCTAGGTGGGCCAACAAGAAGAACAAGGGGAAGATGTACCCCGAAGGAAAAGGCAAGGGTAGAAGGGGAGTATGAAGACCTCCATTACCCACTTTATTATTATGTTGTATTAGTGTTGTGAGTTTTTATGATTTTGTATTAGCTATGCATTGTGTGTTTTGTGCTAGTTTTACTATGTGAGGTCTTCTAGTCGACACCTTAGCTTTGAGAAGTTGTAGACTTGCCGAGATTTATTCGTTGTTGAATTTGTAATTCCTCCCATTATTAATTAAATAAGAGGATTGCTTGTGTCAAAAGAAAATTGTAAACGCTTGTTTCTTCCATCCATTTTGTAAAGGCAATTCGGTTTGAATCTTCCTAAACATTTGTACTTAGGAAGTGGGATTTTGTAGGAAGGGAGAAAAGATTCTTTTTTTGTATTTTTTTGTGGGAAAGAGAATGTTTTTTTCTTTTCTCTTTTTTGAAAGTTGATATGGGTGATTTTTGTATGTGGGTAAACATAAAGAAATTTTTTTTGATGGGGATGTATTTTTTTCGATTAAGGGTATGGTTGTAACCTTCTTGTGTAAGAAAGGACTGCCTACATATCCACCTGAAGAGGTGAAATCAAACCATGAACGTAGTTTGGGGGGTTTCTTGTAAATTTTGACTGGATTTTGTGGTTGTATCCCTCATGTATAAGAAGGACTGCCTACGTATCCACCTGAAGAGGTGAAATCAAACCATGCTCGTAGTTCAGGGGTTTTTTTGTTTTAGTGCAAATGGATGTTGCCTTTGACAGATCAAAGGGCATTCAAAATGGGCAAGGTGCCGCAACTTAGACTTGATAAAACATGCAATTTCAAATCAGAACACGTTGAGGAACTTGACATGAAAGGGTTAAGGTGGTCGCTAGTTGTAGAACTAGGGTGAGGTCGTTGGCTACTACGGTTCAAGGGTAGTATTTTTTGAATTGGTCTAGGTTGGTCGGGTTTGTAAAATCCTCCCCGTCTAGGTCACTCAGTCTCACTCCGCTTCCCGAAAGTATTTTCTTGATCAGGTATGGCCCGGCCCAATTGGGTTTGAATTTCCCCCTCGGATCGACGGGTAATGGTGCTCGAACCGACTTGAGGACCAAGTCGACTTCCTTGATGTCCCTGGGTTTAACCTTTTTGTTGAATGCCCGTTTTATACGTCGTTAGTATAGCTGGACGTTGTGGAAGGCGTTGAGCTGACGCTCGTCTAGAAGTGTGAGTTGTTCATACCTTCGACGGGTCCATTCCTCCTCAGGAACATGACTTTCTAGTAGGATGCGTAGAGATGGGACCTCTAACTCTATTGACTGAACCGCCTCCATACCGTATGCTAGGTAGAAGGGTGTGGCGCCTGTCGGTGTTCGAATGGCGGTTCGGTATTCCCAAATTGCGAATAGGAGTTTTCTCGGCCAATCGCGGTAGTTGTCTTGCACTTTATTGATAATGGTGGCAAGAGTTTTGTTTGCTGCCTCCACCGCTCCAATGGTTTGGGTACGGTAGGGGGATGATCGATGTCGTTTGATCTTGTATTTGTCCAGCAAGGCTTGTGTTTCCGCCCGGAAGTGAGAGCCCTAATCGTTGATGATTTCATGGGGTACCCCATATCTGCAGATGATGTTGTTTTGGATGAACTTGGCCACTTGTTTGGCGGTCAAGACTACATATGACTGCGCTTCTACCCATTTGGTGAAGTAGTCGTTGGCGACGAGGACGAAGCAATGCCCCTTGGTGCCTATCGGGTTGACTTTGCCGATGATGTCGATGCCCCACGTTGAGTAAGGCCATGGTGATGTCATGGTGTATAAAAGGGATGGTGGTATGTGTTGTATGTTGGCGAAGATTTGGCAATTGTGGCAATGTTTGACGTAGTTACAGCAATCGGCTTCTATGGTGGTCCAGTAGTAGCCTAACCGCATGATTTTTCGGGTCAGCATCATTGTGCTCATGTGAGGGCCACATTCTCCGTCATGAACCTCTCCCATGACTTTTTTGGCTTTGTGATGGTCAATGCAAAGGAGGAGAATTCCTTGGGGTATTCTTTTGTATAATTGGCCTTGGTTTATCACGAATTGTGATGCAAGTAAACGGATGGCTTGGTACCAGGGTCCATCATGGTTTTCCTCATCGTTGTTGATGGCACAAATGTGAGCTGGCTCTCTCCTTCTCTCGACACATAGGGGCATTGATGTCATGTTGTTAGGTATGTTGACGAGGGCGGCAAGTTTTGCCAGGGCATCAGCGAATTGATTTTCCTCTCGTGGCAAGTGGAAGTAGTCGACTTGGTCGAAGAACTCGGCCTCTTGATTGATTTTTGCTCGGTAGGGAGCTAAACTGTCGCTTCGGATTTTCCATGATCCGGACACCTGATTGATGATGAGTGAGGAAACGCCGTGGACCCTTAGTCTCTTGATGCCAAGTGTTATGGCTGCTTGTAGGCCGATGAGGCATGCTTCATATTCGGCGGCATTGTTGGTGACGGCAAAGTCTAGCTTGACTGAGATCGGAACATGTTCCCCCTCTGGCGATATTTGAAGGATTCCTACCCCGAAGCCTCTCAGATTAGATGCACCATTGAAGTAAAGGCCTCATGTGTCGGAGTCGGCACAAAGGATGTCTTCGTCAGGAAGTGACCAAACCAGGGCAAGGCATGTCTTTTTCAGTTGGGTGTATATTGTTTCATATTCGATGAACTTTTTGTTGATGTAGTAGATGGCTTGTTCTTCACCATCGACCGTTTGTGCTAGCATTGCTCCAATGGCCGTGTCGGTGACGGTTAGGTATAGGGATAAGGGAATTCCCTGTTGAGATGGCATGAGGACAGAAGGTTTGGATATGATTTCCTTTATCCTGTCGAAGGCTTTTTGGCAATCATCTTCCCAATCGGTGTGATCAGTGGCGCGGAGCTTCTTTGTTGGACCATATAGATATATGATTAAGTTTTGATAATGACAAGTGTATGTCTTATTTTATATACTCTTGCTCGTAATTGTTTGTTCAAGTCTTTGATAGATTAACTTAGGATTACAAGTTTAGCAAGTAATGTTATAGCTCTCTTAGCTATAACATTGAAGATTTGTGAAGCATCATTCAAGTCATGGTATAGCAGCTTGAGCTATAACATTAGAAGTTCTTAAAGCATCATAAGCAACTGTAACAAGTTTCAAGTATGATGATCATTCAAGCAAAAGGCTAGATCAAGTCTTTAACAAAGCTCAAGATGAAGAGCTTTTGGTCAAGATAAAGAGAAGATCCTTTACTGAAGATCTCCAGGAAGATTAGTTAGTATAGGTCTTCATCTAATGACGGTATCTTAAGATAAGAATATTGGGAAGTAAAGTTATAGCTATTTCACCTATAACTTTACTAACCAAACTTAAAGTTATAGCTGTTTCTACTATAACTTTAGGTAGCATTTTAAAGGCACGATTTTAATAGTTTTAAAATCATTTTTCAAAGAGTAAAATTCTCTTAAACTATTTCGAAATCTTTTGTATATAGTAGAGTTGAATTATGGGTTATTATAACTGGTGACTTGCATATTCCTATTGGTTAGTAAAACGACTTATGGGTCGTCATGCTACCTAGGGTTTGCTAGTCTATCTAGTCTAACCCTAATCCAAGGAGATAGGTTTTATCCAAGATGGACACGGGCCTAGGGTTTTTTAGTGAGCTGCAAAACCATTGGGGCGTGTGAGGTTGTTAAGATTAAGTAAACTATCTAATCAAATCTAGCTTATATTTATATAAGATACTTTCCTATCTTTATAATATATGATTTGATTTGTTTACTTATCCTAACATCTTAAAGATATAGTTTTACTTGTTAAATAAGATTTACTTTTATCTTATTTACTTAAAAGTAAATTATCTTGGATTAAATTTAGGGAAGAGATAAAAATTTATCTCTTATACCCTTGCCGCCTATCCCACGGCGTTCTAGGGTTTCGTGCAAACCCTAGTACCCACTTCTACTATAAATACAATTGATCATTCTTCATTTATCCAAGCTTTTCGAAATACAAGAAACTTTGCAAAACATATTTGAGTTTAATTCTTAATTGTCTTATTGTTTTGTTTTAGAAAATATTTACGAAAAGTCGTGCTCTTCAAATTGCTTATCTTTCCTTAAGATTACGTCATAAGATAATAGTACTTCACATTGTTTCTTACTCGTTCAGTTGTGTGAACACTTAGAAGAACAATCAAGTGCTTTCTTAGTAACTTAAGATAGTCAAATCGAATATCTAGTGATATTCAAATCGAGTTATAGTTAGAGTTAACTATACGAGTTGGGTTGATAATTTTGTAATCCGGAGTAAGGTACTAAAATTATTAATCGAGAATAGTGGACGTAGGCTTCGACGTGTGAAGCTGAACCACTTCAAATATCGTGTGTCTTTGCATCTTTCGTTTCAGTCATTTCATTCGTTCATAATCAATTAGTTAATTAGTTAAAGTTTAATCAATAAACTTTAAGTAATTAATTACCTTGATATAAAATAAAAAGTAGGCATAATTTTTAAATACTCAATTCACCCCCCCCTCTCGAGTATTTCGGGTGTGATAGACTCTTCAATTGGTATTAGAGCCTCGTGCTCTTGATTGCCTAACCGCAAAGAGGTTAGATCCGTCTATCTTTTTATCTTTTTATTTTATTTTTATTCCGCTGCCTTACACGTGTGAAATGGATTCCAAGTATCTTAAGTGTCCCGTCTTTGATGGGAAGAATTATGGACTTTGGAAAAACATGATGACACACTACATAAAAGGACATGATTGGGAGTCTTTGGACGATTATAAAGAACGGACCACATAAAATCTTGGTCGCATCTTGGAAGGCACTACCTATGAGAAAAAAAAGAAGACTATGTGGAGGCCGATTACAAGAAGGCCGAGAAAAACTCGAAAGCGATAAGCCTGTTACAAAACGGCATGACATCAACTGAATTCGATCGTTTTTCTTCTTGTACTTCGACCAAGGAAATATGGGATGGTCTTGAATTGGCCTATGAAGGAACGTCTACTGTAAGGAAATATCGTATTGACTGCTTTGATTCAAAAATACGAACTCTTTAGAATGGAAAATAATGAATCACTTGATATCATGTCGACGATTTTCTACTATAGTCAATGAGCTCAAAAATCTTGGTAAAACCTTCAACTCCGAGGATATTGCTAGAAAAGTACTTAGGAGTTTAACCAAGAAATGGCGTCCCAAGGTCACGGTTATGGAAGAAGTAAGAGATCTCACTTCTCTCCCTTATGCAGAACTCATTGGTGCTCTTATGGCTCATGAACTCGTCCTTGATGACGATGAGGCCGAGTCCAAAGAATAAGAAGAGCATGGCTCTACAAGCTTCTGCTAAGGAAGAAGAAGATGTAGAAATAGAGGACGAAACGGTCTTGTTTGCTAAACGATTCAACAAACGCATTTTCAGAAATAAGCAAGCAAAATCATTCAATAACAATAATAATAAGTTCTCTAATAAAAAGTTTCGAGTCAAAAAATACGTTTGCTAATAGAGGATGCTTCAAGTGTGGAGAATCCGGTCATATGATTAAGGATTGTCCCACATGGGAGAAAATTAAGGACAAAGCAAAACGTGAGAAGACTAAAAGGGAATTCAAGCAAGTGATGATAGCATCTTGCTGGGGAGATCTAGACCCTGAGGACGACGAAGCATCAGAAGAAGAAGAAGAAGTTGCTAACCTATGCTTAAGCAACGTCGGCCTTGACCTCTTCTCGAGACAATGACAAAGATAGTGTGGACTCCTACCGCTGCTTCCTAGGAGATTCCGATTCAGAAGAAGAAGAAGAGGTAAGCTATCTTGAACTTAAGAACAGTGTCAAGAAACTTTCTAAGAATGCTTTAATAGAATATTTTGAGCAATCTCTTGATAAGTGTCACGAACAAGAGATGGAATTGAAAGATTTGAAAGAACAAATTCTCGATATTGCTGAAGAGAATCAACTCCTTAAGGCAAAGGCCAAAAAGCTCAAATCTAAAGTTACAAATTCTAATATAGCTACAACTTGATTCGACAAATCTTTGAGAAGAAGGTTCTTGAGTCTAAAGTTTTAGCTAATGAAGCTATAACCTCGGACCTAAAACTCAACATTAAGCATCTTCAAGCCAAAGTTATAGCTAGTGAAGCTGTAACATTGGAATTGAGGAAAGTCAAAGAGCTACTTGAGACCAAGGCTACGGCTAGAGAAGCCGTGATCACAGATCAAAAGAAGGAGATTGAATCTCTAACTCAGCAATTAAAGGAATCTAAGACTGTTCTTTTAAATACTAAAAGAACGCATACCGAGATGGTAAGAGTTCTTAATGATAGATTCCAGAACTTTCGTGATAATTATAAAGAGACTCATCCTCACAAAGTTGTAGAGTCAGACCATTCCAAATGCAACAAAGAAATAGAGTCCCTAAAGGAATTACTTTTGCATGCTAGAAAAGTTCATGAGAAATGGGAAGGTAGCACACGTGTTCTAAATTTCCTAACTGAGCAATCAGATAATAACATGAAAATGGGATTAGGACACGAGTGCTACGGTCGTAGAGATCACTCTAAATGCAAATCAACCCCTTCCGAACGAGACTTCAGAAGGAGAAAATATACAAATTTACCTGAATACTTGATTTGCAATTACTGTGGTCATACTGGACATATCCAAGAAAATTGTGTCAAATATGCTCAGGATTTAAGTAAAGGAATTAACTTTGTCAAAGCATCTGACACTATCTTCGAGGAAAGCGTCAATACCCCATCCAACCAAGTACCGAAAAAAACGCAACAATGATCATCGTTGGTTTTACGATATGAGCTTCGACTTCAAGAAGGCTACCAAATCAAAACAAACACCTGAGCCCTTCAAAACCAAAGCTCCCCCCAAACAACCTGAAAGACCACGACATAAGGAACCCATAACTCAACCCAAGACGGTTCCTAAACAAACCCATTCGGCTCCAAAACGTAAAGTCATAAAAAGGGTTTGGGTTAGGAAAGACCTAGTTTTTAGAGTGACTAACGTCCAAGGACCCAACTTAGCTTGGGTACCTAAAAACTGTATCTAATCATTTTTGCAGGTTGTGGTGAAAGAAAATAATCTATGGTACCTTGACAAATGGATGCTCAAGGCACATGACCGGAGATATAAACTTATTTCTTTCACTTGAACCCTTTGATGGAGGTAAGGTCACATTTGGTGATAACAAGAAGGGTAAGATCATCGGTGTAGGTAAAGTTGGAATATCATCTTCTCATGCAATCAGTGATGTTTATCTTGTTAGTGGTCTCAAACACAACTTACTCAGTATCTCTCAATTATGCGACAAAGGAAATAAAGTTGTTTTCCATTCAGATTCCTGTCGAATAATAATTGAAGGAATGAGTAGTGTTGTGCTTGAAGGACACCGTAGAAGGAATGTCTATATGATTGACCTAAATAACATTCCTACTAATTCATTCACATGCATGAAAGTAACGACAGATGATCCGTGCCTTTGGCACAAAAGATTTGCTCACATAAACTCAACAACATTGAATAAGCTAAAGAAATGGGATCTGGTTGAAGGACTTCAATCAATCAAATTCGATCAAGAAACTCTATGTGATTCTTGTGCCCGTTGCAAGCACGTTAGATCATCGTTCAAACCTAAGAGAATAGTAAGTACCAAGGAACCACTAGAACTCGTGCACATGGATCTTTGTGGCCCAATGAAGGTAAGAAGTAGAGGTGGATCCAGGTATGTCTTCGTTCTAGTTGATGATTATTCCAGATTTGTTTGGCCAATCTTTCTAAACTCAAAAGATGAGACTTTCGAGGAGTTTGCAGTTCTAATGAAACTTGCCCAAAATAAGTATAAATTTAAATTAATTTCCATTCGTACGGATCATGGCACCGAATTTGATAATCAAGCCTTCATACAATATTGTAGGGAAAATGGTGTTGGGCATAACTTCTCAAAGACCACGAACCCCACAAAGAAAACGGTGTTGTGGAACGTATGAATAGAACATTGGAGGATATGGCACGCACGATGTTATTGTGTAGTGGCCTACCTCGAAATTTTTGGGCTAAAGCCATTAGTACTGCATGCTATGTTCATAATCGAGCTTTGATTAGACCTATTCTCAAGAAGACTCCTTATGAGCTTCTTAGGGGACGTAAACCTAACATATCACATCTACGTTGCTTCGGGAGTAAATGTTTTGTCCATAATAATGGTAAAAATAGATTAAGCAAATTTGATCCCGTAAGTGACGGCGGTATTTGTCGGTTATTCTAATCATAGTAAAGCATATAAGGTTTTTAATAAAAGAACCTTATGCATCGAAGAAAGTGTTCATGTTGTTTTTGATGAGAATAATATGTTTGACAAAGTTGAACAGGATGAGGAAGAAGATTTGAACGAACCCGATTTCCGGCTATCCAGGGATGAACTTCCGGAAATGGATGAGGAAGATAAAGAAATTGAGGGCACAAATGATGAACAAGGAACCCCTTCGAATGATAAAGGAAAGAGTACTGAGAGTTTAGTTGATGATACTACAATCTCTTCTCAATCCAAGCAATTGGAGGATAAAGTTATAACTGATGAAGATATAACTTCAACTTCAAATCAACGAACTAAGTCCAAAGTTATAACTGATTCTGTTATAACCCCAGACTTGGACTCAGGGGGAACAAGGCTTGGACCCCAATTATTCGAAGAAGGCGAGACAAGTTCAGATGAAGATGTGCCTCATATTTCTAAGAAATGGAAATATAAGGATTCCCATCCAATGGAAACCATCCTAGGAAGTTTGAATGAAGGCGTTCGAACTCGGAGAAGACTCAACAATTTCTGCTCCTTCTACTCATTTTTGTCAACCATTGAGCCAACAAATATCAAAGAAGCACTTGCCGAACCAGATTGGATCGTGGCAATGCAAGAAGAGCTTCAACAGTTCGAACGAAACAAAGTGTGGCATTTGGTTCCAAGACCTAAAGATCGAACGGTCATCGATGCGAGATGGGTGTTTAGAAACAAGTTGGACGATACAGAGTGATTGTTCAAAACAAAGCTAGATTGGTTGTACAAGGGTATAATCAACAAGAAGGAATTGACTACGATGAGACCTTCGCTCCCGTAGCCGACTTGAGGCTATTAGATTATTAATAGCATTTCTTTGCTCATAAAGGAATAAAACTTTTTCAAATGGACGTTAAAAACAAATTTTTCTTAACGGTTATTTGAATGAGGAGGTTTTTGTTGAACAACCACCAGGATTTCTCGATAGCAAGTTTCAAAACCACGTTTTCAAATTGGATAAAGCTTTGTATGGTTTGAAACAAGCTCCGAGATCGTGGTACGACAGATTGTCAAAATATCTTCTAGAAAGTGGTTTTAAAAGAGGATCTGTCGACAAAACCCTATTCCTGAAGACTGAGGTTTCCGATTTATTAGTCGTTCAAATTTACGTTGATGATATTATTTTTGGTTCAACTAATAATCGTCTATGCAAGTATTTTTCAGATTTAATGACCTCAGAATTCGAGATGAGCATGATGGGAGAACTCAAGTTCTTCCTTGGACTCCAAATCCAACAAACTGCTGAAGGGATTATGATACACCAACAAAAATACATCAAAGAGCTAATCAAGAAATTCGGTATGGAAAATTCTAATTCTAAGCCAACTCCTATGGGTACTGAGAAGAAGTTGACCTTAGATGAGAATGGTAAGTCTGTCGATGAAACGACTTATCGAGGTATGATTGGCTCACTTCTTTATTTAACTGCTAGTCGTCCGGATATTATGTTTAGTGTATGTGTTTGTGCTCGATTTCAATCGTGCCCTAAAGAATCGCACATGATGGCAGTTAAGAGAATCTTGAAGTATTTGATCGGTACTTCTAAGTTATATCTGTGGTATCCTCTTGAGTGTAATTTCGATCTCATAGGGTATTCAGATGCAGATTATGCGGGATGTTCACTCGACGAAAAAAGTACTTCCCGGCATAGCCACATTTGTTGGACCATGTATCATCACGTGGGGATCCAAGAAGCAAAATTCCGTTGCATTATCTCTTTGCTGGTTTAATACATTGCTTTCTTTGGACTGGTATGTTCTCAACTTTTATGGCTTAAGCAACAACTATGTGATTATGGTGTTAATGTTGGGTGTATACCTATTCTGTGTGACAACACAAGTGCTATAATTATCTCTAAAAACCCTGCACAGCATTCACGTACTAAGCATATAGACATTAGACACCACTTTCTACGGGATCATGTAGATAAGGGCAACATAAGAATGGAATTTTGTAGTACAGAAAAACAATGGGCTGACATTTTTACCAAAGCATTGGCTAGAGAACGTTTTGAGATTTTACGATTGGAAATTGGTTTAATTGGTGGCAACTAAACTTGTCACAAAATTTTATTCTCTATATGACTGACTAGATTTGACGAGATTGTATGACTGTGTCCGTATTTTTAGTTGCACTTTTATTTATGTCAACTTTATATTATATTATGAGAATATTCCATTTTCTAGTCATATATATTTTAAGTTTATTATGAGCCAAGAGTCGTAACCAACTGCTCGTTTTTCTTGCCAAAACCGAAATTTTCCATAAAATTATCTCTCACCATATCTTACTTTATCCTTATATATCTTACCATATCTTTTACCCTAACCACTTGTCTATCTTTTGGTAAATCCTTTATTAAAAAAAAAAAAAAAAAAAAGGAAATTTACCTAACTCATCTCCACACGCCACCTCCACTATCCTACTTCCCCTAAATCTCTATTACCATAATGAGATTCCAACTCCCATAAATACTCCCTCCTACCGTCACCATCACCATCACAAACACAAAACCCAAAATCACTTTTTAGACTTTTCTACACTCTTAACCTCCAAAAATCCTTTCACCATCATGACTCCTCCCTCAACCCGTTTTCACTCGCCCTCAACTCGGTCCACAACTCGGACCGGGTCATCAAAACCTTCATGCACTAAAACCTATGTCCCTATCAAAACTCCCTCACCTTCTTCAAACCAAAAACCAACTAACCCCGATCATAACCGGGTTGATCCTAACTTAGAAGGGAAAAGACGGAAGTTGAATAAAGGGAAAAAGAAGGACGTGGGGTTTGAAGACTCGGTGGAAGAAACTGAGGTTGTAGCTACTCAAGAAGGTCCTCAAAGGACAATGTTTCGGGAATATATGCCGAATGCAACATCAAAGGGGCTTGATACTCTTCGACTCACCGCGGATGAAAGAACCCGTGTCAACAATGTTATGAGATACGGTATTCATGGTGGTCGTCTCTATTCCGAAAAATGGTATGGAAAAATCGAAGCCTTGCAATTCTTTAAGGATTTCTTGAATTTTCAAGAATGGAAGAAAGTTTGTTCCTTTGTTGGTCCGGTTTATCCTATAGAGGTAATCCAATTTTATTCTTCCGTCTCTGTCAAAAATAATGTGTTGCATGCGGTGGTAAATGATACCGAAGTCAAAATCTCCCTTGCCGATTTTTGTACTCTTTTTTCGGTCCCGATGATGGGATCGAAATAAATCCGAAAAGCGGAATGGGGAGATGTGACGGAGGAAGAGAAGCTTAAAATTAAGAAGTCGTTTGATGTTGATGCTACGGGGTCGAGTAACATGCTTGCGGGATCGTTTACCCCAAAATTGAAATTCTTTCTTAATTTCATTTGGAACACGGTTGTTCCGCGACGGGGTGGTCGTGATAAGTTGTCTAGCTATGAGATGTTGTTGTTGTCTAGGTGGCTCGAGGGAACCAAAGTTAGTCTTCCTCGTCTTGTGTTTCATAAAATCATTCAAACTAGTGTTTGTGTCACTGAAGAAAAATTTTATACAACTTTGGATTTGCCTTATGGCATGTGGGTCTCTCGACTTTTGGAACAAAAAGGAGTGATTGGGATTTCCAGTTATGGTGTAAGGGTGAAAGATGAGATGTGTGACACTCATCTTAAATTGATGAAAGTCGGTGCTATTGGACCCGACTTGGTGTTTTTGTCAAAATGGAGTGTGGTGGAGAAATCGTCTGATGTGGTCTCGGTTATTGAACAAAAATTGGAAGTGTTTATGGCTAGTATTTGTGAGAAGTTGGATGCACAAAATAAGATGGTTGTGGAATTGGTCTCGGGTTTGGGAAAAGACAAGGGTGAGGCTTCGGGTTCGAAGGGTTCGGATCATGGTGAAGTCTTGTCTTATTTACATGGGCTTGAAACACGAGTGGATGCTATGGCTAAGGATGCGGCTAGGGCGGAAAAAGAGTGTGTTCGTCATTCTAGCTCGTTAGCTAATTTGGCTAGTCAAGGTGGAGCCTTGTGGAAGGAAGGGAAGGCTATGCATGAGGATATGCGGGTTGTGTACGAGGCTACTCAAGCCTTGCCAATGAAGGTGCTTAATTTTGAGCGGTGTCTCACGGCTCAAGCTAATCACGTCCGTTCATGCTTCGATCGTCTCGACTCTCTTGAGTTTAGGACCCGTCCCGGTTATGTCAACCCAAAGGTCGTGAAACGTGACATTCCTTAAAACCCGTTCTCTTCTTTTCTTTGCCTTTTCTTTTGTTAGACTTTATATTTTGAATAATTGTCTAATTCGGCCCATTTTGGCTTACTTCTCATTCGGCCCATTTGGCTTAAAACTCTTGTTCTTATTCGGCCCAGTTGGCAATTAGACTAATTTGGTTTGTAGTATGCTTACTTTCTATTTTGGCATGTTAATGTAGATTACTTTCTCGTTTTCTAATATCTCGTTGCATGCTTACATTGTGTCTCGACTAATATTATTCTAGTTGTTTTATGTCTTTTCTCGTCTTTTCGATGATGTCAAGAGGGGGAAGAAATCTTCGTGACTTAAGTATTTGCCTAAGCTTGCTCCTTGTCGGAATCTTTAATCTCTTAAGGTCCTTAGAAGCTATACTTTGTATATAAGTGATTGTTCTTGCGTTCAACTGTCTATGATTTTTTATAGTATTTTGTTGAGGGGGAACTTACACTTAGTCACAAATCTTAAGAGACTTGTCATCATCAAAAAGGGGGAATTTGTTGGACCATATAGATATATGATTAAGTTTTGATAATGACAAGTGTATGTCTTATTTTATATACTCTTGCTCGTAATTGTTTGTTCAAGTCTTTGATAGATTAACTTAGGATTACAAGTTTAGCAAGTAATGTTATAGCTCTCTTAGCTATAACATTGAAGATTTGTGAAGCATCATTCAAGTCATGTTATAGCAGCTTGAGCTATAACATTAGAAGTTCTTAAAGCATCATAAGCAACTGTAACAAGTTTCAAGTATGATGATCATTCAAGCAAAAGGCTAGATCAAGTCTTTAACAAAGCTCAAGATGAAGAGCTTTTGGTCAAGATAAAGAGAAGATCCTTTACTGAAGATCTCCAGGAAGATTAGTTAGTATAGGTCTTCATCTAATGAAGGTATCTTAAGATAAGAATATTGGGAAGTAAAGTTATAGCTATTTCACCTATAACTTTACTAACCAAACTTAAAGTTATAGCTGTTTCTACAATAACTTTAGGTAGCATTTTAAAGGCACGATTTTAATAGTTTTAAAATCATTTTTCAAAGAGTAAAATTCTCTTAAACTATTTCGAAATCTTTTGTATATAGTAGAGTTGAATTATGGGTTATTATAACTGGTGACTTGCATATTCCTATTGGTTAGTAAAACGACTTATGGGTCGTCATGCTACCTAGGGTTTGCTAGTCTATCTAGTCTAACCCTAATCCAAGGAGATAGGTTTTATCCAAGATGGACACGGGCCTAGGGTTTCAGCCGTGAGCTGCAAACCATTGGGGCGTGTGAGGTTGTTAAGATTAAGTAAACTATCTAATCAAATCTAGCTTATATTTATATAAGATACTTTCCTATCTTTATAATATATGATTTGATTTGTTTACTTATCCTAACATCTTAAAGATATAGTTTTACTTGTTAAATAAGATTTACTTTTATCTTATTTACTTAAAACTAAATTATCTTGGATTAAATTTAGGGAAGAGATAAAAATTTATCTCTTATACCCTTGCCGCCTATCCCACGGCATTCTAGGGTTTCGTGCAAACCCTAGTACCCACTTCTACTATAAATACAATTGATCATTCTTCATTTATCCAAGCTTTTCGAAATACAAGAAACTTTGCAAAACATATTTGAGTTTAATTCTTAATTGTCTTATTGTTTTGTTTTAGAAAATATTTACGAAAAGTCGTGCTCTTCAAATTGCTTATCTTTCCTTAAGATTACGTCATAAGATAATAGTACTTCACATTGTTTCTTACTCGTTCAGTTGTGTGAACACTTAGAAGAACAATCAAGTGCTTTCTTAGTAACTTAAGATAGTCAAATCGAATATCTAGTGATATTCAAATCGAGTTATAGTTAGAGTTAACTATACGAGTTGGGTTGATAATTTTGTAATCCGGAGTAAGGTACTAAAATTATTAATCGAGAATAGTGGACGTAGGCTTCGACGTGTGAAGCTGAACCACTTCAAATATCGTGTATCTTTGCATCTTTCGTTTCAGTCATTTCATTCGTTCATAATCAATTAGTTAATTAGTTAAAGTTTAATCAATAAACTTTAAGTAATTAATTACCTTGATATAAAATAAAAAGTAGGCATAATTTTTAAATACTCAATTCACCCCCCCCTCTCGAGTATTTCGGGTGTGATAGACTCTTCATTCTTTAAGATAGGTTCACAGATCATAGTGAGTTAGGCTATGAAGCGGCTGATGTATTGGACTTGACCGAGAAATCCCTGAATCTCCTTCTCGTTCTTAGGCCGAGGCATTTGTTGGAGAGCTTTGATTTTGGTAGGAGCGATTTCGATGCCCCTTTTGATGATGACGTGTCCCAGGAGATTTTCGGAGATGACCCCGAATGCACACTTCTGAGGATTTAGTCTCATGTTGTATTTTCAAAGACGAGCGAATAATTTTTGAATGGCGCTGATCTGATGTGGCCGTCCCGCTCTTTTGATTTGACGATCATGTCGTCGACGTATACCTTGACTTTATTGTGCATCATGTCGTGTAGGAGAGTGGTTGCGGTTCTTTGATAGGGTGGTACGACGTTGATCAGACCAAAGGGCATAACAGTGCAACAATATGTACCCCACTGTGTAGCGAATGCAGTCTTGTGCATGTCTTCCTCAGCCATTTTGATCGGGTTGTACCCAGCATACCCGTCCATGATGATAAAAGGGCGTGCTCGGCGGTGTTGTCCACCAAGATGTCAACATGTGGCAGAGGGATGTCGTCTTTTGGACTTACTTTGTTCAGGTCGCTGAAGTCGATGCAAACCCGAATTATCCCGTCCTTCTTGGGTACGGGAACTATGTTGGCCACCCAGTCAGAGTATTCGGACACTTTGATGAATCCGGATTTGAATTGTTTATCTACCTCTTCCTTGATTTTCAGGGCCCATTCAGGGCGCATATGGCCCAAATTTTGCTTCACGGGTATAGCTCCGGGTTTAATGGGTATCCTGTGCTCAGCAATCCATTTGTTAGTCCCAGACATGTCCTTGTAGGACCATGCGAATACGTCCTTGTATTCATGTAAGAGGTTGACGAATTGCTGTCTTTCCGAGGGGCCAAGGGTGGTCCCTATCCTAAGTTCTTGAGGTGTATTGTCGGTCCCTACGTTGATGGGTTCAGTCTTTCAATTATGGGTGTCCTATCTTCTCGTTTGTCAAGTTCTTTGGCTAGGTGAGGTGGGTAGTCACTCATGTCATATTCCTCATATTCGTTCAGAATTGCATTGCAGTTAAATTGAGGCGAGTCGTAAGCAAACTTAGCGTTCATTAAGCCGACCTGAGCGAAAAGCTCGGATAGGACAGACATCTCGTGGGCCCTGGAACAAGGTCCAGGTTGCTACCTTCTGCGCGAGTGGGGATGACCCTAGTTGACTCAGCCTCTGAGGCGGCAACAAGTTTGTGATAAAACAGTGGAAAGGGAACTTTGACCGGGACATCGGGAGAGCTAGGAGCTAAGACAAACTCAGACTCAGACTCCTTCTTGTCTTCACTTCCCTCTTTGAAAATGGGGCCGTCTCCAGTTGTGATCTTGAGAATGCGGCCTTGACAGTCGGTCCACTTGACAGTTATCCTCCCGCCTTGTGTAGCTTTCTCTGGGTCAGCATCAGAGATTAAGGTAGTGGGATCGAACTGGTTGTCTTTGAGAGCGATGTTGATGATGTCCTCATAGTCGAGGTGCTTGATGTTGTCTTCTCCAAAGAGGAGACTCACGACTTGCCCGTCCAGGCAGGGGGTCAATTTAGATTTGGTTGACCCGGCTTTGGTGTTGTCGGGGATGAAGTAGCAGTCCTGAAAGACCTCTACGCCCGGGTGTTTCACCTTTGCTACGGGGTCGTAGATTGGCTTCGGAAAGCCGATATAGAGCTCGGACTCTCCCTCGGGGATGAAGTATCCATTGAGAGTCAAATGGTAGGGTCGGAGAATGACTCCGTGCTTTTTGCGCTTCCGTACTAAGAGATTCATTTCTTGGATGTCTTCATCGGTCAGCTTATAGCCTATCTCGAAGGGGATGTTGGCGTCCTTGGCCTGTTTCATGGGGGGCAAGGTGCTCTTCAGCAGGTTGTGAGGTAGGCCCGGGAAATAACCCTGGCACATCAAAATGTGGTTGACCGTGAGGTTCGAGAAAGGGTCACAATCAAAGGGTGATGATTCCTCGGTTAGGGCGTTCATCGCTTGGAATCCCCACATTTCAGTGTCGACCTCTTCAATGACCTGAGAGGCTATTCCCTTCTTCATAGTAGTCTTGATCGGGGATGCGGGAATTGTGATTGTTTTCCCGTTAAAAGGGACCCTAATTTTCTGATGAAGGGTTGAGGTGACGGCCTTGGCCGCATGAATGCAGAGGCGCCCTAGAAGCATGTTGAATGAGGCGTAGATATCGACCACTTGGAAACTAGCTTGTCTTTCCAGGGGTCCAGTTGCAATGGTCAAGATGATAAGCCCTGCGACCATACAACGAGTGCCATCTTGAGAGGAATGAGGTTGACCGCAGATCCGTCATCCACTAGGACCATAGGTACATTCTTCTTCATGCATTGTACAGTGATGTACAGGGCCAAGTTATGGTTGGCTTCGAACGGAGGGATATCTTCGTCAGAGAAGATGACCAGGTTCTTCGGGTCAGGGACATCCCTGGTCATGTGTGCTACCACTTCTTCAGGAGAGGAGGTAAAGGGAACTGTCAACTTTCCTAAGACTTGTAGCAAAGCCTGCCGATGTTCGAAGGATGTAGCAACCAGTTGCCAAATTGATTTTTCGGCCTTCACTTTTTGCAGTTGTTTAAGCATCGAGTTCTCGCAAACCCTGGGTTGAATGTCCACATCCGGGATGATTTGGTCATTCGTTGTTGGATTGGTTGTGGAATTGTTCGGATTTTGGTAGGGGCGTCCGGATCAAGTAAGGTGACCGATCTCTTTCGCTCGTTTGTCTTTTCCCGAAATAATGTAGACATCCTCTGCGTCGTCTCTCTAGATATCGTTGATTTCGGGATCGTGAGGGTACCTTGCAGGGGTATTCCTCGGTGGATAGTTTTTGTAAGGGTAGTTTTTGTGGGGTCGATTATGGTGTTTATGATTATTGTGGGGTTGATTATTGCAGGGTGTATGCCAGAATGGTCGCGGGAGCAATCCTTTCTGGAACTGAGAGTTTTAGCTTGGACGTGGTGTTGGTGAGTTGAAAATCAGCCGGTGGTAGGCGTCCTCAACTCGGGTGATCCTTTCTGAGAAACTGACTATGGCTTCTTCAACCTGCTGGAACATGGTGAGCATGGTTGCGGCGCTGAATATGAACATCCCATCTGGGGTGTCCTTTTCCAAGGCATTCACCTCGTGTTCAATAGGCAGGATGAGGTATGAGCAATCCAGGGTTGGCTCGTCATCGGAGATGGCATGGATTCCTAAGAGGTTTGTCTTGTTATTTGGTTTTGTTGGCGGAGGTAAAGGTAATTCCCCTTTCTCAATCATATCTTGAATGACGTGCTTTAGCTTGAAGCAGGCTTCCGTGTCATGACCTTTGCCCTGGTGGTATAGGCAGTAGGCGTTGTGATTCCAGAAACAAGTTTTATTGGCCTCTTTCGGGTCCGGAATGGGCCCAATTGGCTGTAGTTTCCCTGGGTCCATGATTCTTTTTTAGGGCGCTGGCATAGGTTGTCCCTAAGTTTGTGAATACCCTTTGAGGATGCTCAGTTTTCTTCGTGGTTGGTTCGAAGAGGTTGACCTCATCGATTTTGTTTGTCTGACCATATGGGCGATATCCAATTGATGTAGATCCCTGGTAGCCTCTACATGTGGTTTTGGCTAGAACGCCCTTGCGCAGGTCGTCTTCAATGCGGGTTCCAAGGATTTGCAGATCCTGGAAGGTTTTGATATTTTGATCTCTCAGCAGATTGGCATAAACTGGACGAAGGTTGTTGATAAACTTCTCCACCAGAGTTGATTCACTTGGCTTACTGACCAATTGGGTGCTCACCCTCCTCCAACGGGTCAAGAATTCTGTGGACCCTTCCTTGTCATTCTGAGTTAGGACCTCACGAGTGCAGGTGTTGGTTTGGATTTCGACGTTGTCGGCGTATTGTTTGGCAATTCAACGGCCACTTCGTCCCAAGTGGTAATGCTCTTTGGGTCGAGGGAATAGTATCATTGGCGGGGAATTGGCTCCAGGGATGACGGAAAGTTACGGGTGAAAAGTTCATGTTTGACCACCTTGATGGAAATGTAATCCTTAAAATCCCGAATGTGATTCAGCGGGTCCTCCACTCCCTTGAACATGGTTACATCAGTTAAGGTAAAGTTATTGGGCAGCTGATCCCCTAAGGGTTCGAATCTTCGATTGTTCTCAAGGTGGATGTTGTTACCACGGGCTATGAGTTGTTCTTCCAAGAGCTTGAGCCTTTTCTCAGTTTCGGTCAAAGGCGGAGTGTTGTGTTCTCCTGTTTCGTTGTTTTCCAAGGTGTCGATTCGGGTCTCGACACGGTCCAGAGTGACCTTAAGAGTAGTGAGCAGCCTGTCTAGCTGAGCCGTTGTGAGGTCTCTGTTGTCATCGTTGTTGATGGACTAAGCTGAAGATGGGGCCATGGCCATGAGGCAGAATATGGCTCACGTTACTTCCCAATCCGACACGGTTTAACGACTAAACGCGGACAACACAAAAGGCAGAAAGACACTTTTGGACCTAAGGAGAGGAGGGCAAATGTGTGTGGTGCCTCGGTGCTAACTCGATTGATGGTGTGACGGTGTTGACCAGACTTTGACTCGCGTTCAATCGTAAAGGCGTGACGCCGTTGAACGAGTCTCGACGTGAGACGACTCATAAGTAAAGACCCATAAGTACGTTTGCTTTGACTCGAAAGACACGAGGCGGAATTTGAATGGTGGACTGAAATTTTTGAAAATAGAAATTTTCAAAAAGATTCATTTGTCATTTTTATGAACGGCTTCCGAAGAGTAGGGATTTTCAAAAGTCGGCCAGTTGAAAAGTTGTCTTAGGTTTGTTTTCAAAAGACGGTTTGAGTTCGAGTTGCGACGGCTCTGAAAACATTGTGTTGTTTCTGAAGACGTCTTTTGAAATCCAAAATCGTGTGTTTTGAAAATCGAGTTTTGAAAGGTTTGAAAAGGTTGTGGTCTCGGGGACGGTGTATGGTCCTCGGGATTTGAAAAGCCTCAGAAAAGGGTGTGTGTCTTTTTCGGGTTTTGAAAGAGCTATTGTGAGACGTGTTAAAATCCGTGTCTTGACGTGGCGATTATAACGGTGTAAAAAGGTGTTTTTGAAATGGTTATGAAAACCGGGTTTGAAACTCGTTATTACGACGGCCTAAGGAGGCGTTTTTTAAATGGTTGTAAAAAATCGGGTTCGAAAATCATCATTACGACGGCCTAAAAAGGTGCTTTTGAAACGGTTGTAGAAAACCAGGTGCTGCAGGAGCTGGATCAGGGGCTCCCAACCCTGACCAGAACACAGACCATGTCCAGGCAACACCCACAGAACCACCCCAGTTCGACCAATCAGGAGGTTCACCATGTCTAGTTTTCAGCTGCCTATCTGGCCAGCTAGAGCAGGCCTCAACAAAGTCCATCCAAAGTCTCAGAACATCCAAGACCAGCCAAGGAAGTGCAAAGGAAAATCAGCACAGAAAAATAAGCAAGAACAAACAGTCACATGTTGCTAGAAGAGTTGATAAAGCATAAAGCAAACTTTCTATTTTTGGTGAGGCAATTGTGAGGCTAATACAGAAAGGACCACTGCACCATAAGGTTTACACTGCATTTTGGTAATCAGAGCTCAGGTTTAACATAATTCCACCTTTATGTTATTCTTGGGTTGAGAGAAGCTGTTAGATCATTATCCCTACCTACATTAAAAACACAAAAACAACCATGAGTCAAGAGAGACTTGCTGGTATTGAGACCAAAATAGAAACACTTGCAGGAAATGTAGACACACTGCTCAATGCTGTTCATGTGGTGATGGAGAGGTTTCCAAATCATGATCCAAGGAGAGAGCCACCTACCAGAGGTGATAGGCTATCGCACACCTATGCAAAGATAATATTTATACCCTAGCAAACAAATGAATGTAGTACGTAGGGGTCAAACCACAGAGAGACGGGAGTTGTTAATTAGTTGTTATGGATTGAATTTTACCTTGGTGGATTAACGTTTGCTTTGGTTGATTGGTTTGATGTAAAGTAAAAACAACAATAAAAAGAAAATGTCTCGGGAGGTCGGGTCACACATGCTAATTATGTAAATGCTCATGTCAATTTAGGAAGTTGATTACTCGATAAATGTTTAGGCTTAAAGACACCCACCTCTCGATCTTAGCATCAACCATAGACCGGGTCCGAGAGAAACTCTCGTTTATGACTAGGTCGTCCTACTACACATGCTTAGTCTAATGCGATTCCATGCCTCTCGACTTATAAAATGAATTAACAAACTGAATCTACGATTACGGCCAATAACCAAAGATTAAACGTTGTGGCGCAAACATGTGATAGAAACAGTTTATCAATTTAACTTAGCCTCATTTTAACATTTACAATTTACTTAGTCATGCATGGTTTCCCTTACTCCTTAGACAAATGTAACTACTCAAACATGATGATAATGTAAACTACACTAATGATAATTAAAATGATAAACATAATGGAAATGTAAATAGAATTACATTGAAATGGAAATGGAAATGGAATTGAAGAACAATGCAAATATAAATAACTTGATATGTAAATTGTTTATAATTTATATTGAAATTGTTTATAACATAATGGAAATACTAAAAGGAAATCTAATCTATCCTAAACTAAGAACTAAAATCAGAGTATAAAAGTGGTGTAGAAAGTATGTAAGAAGTGTGTTTTAGGTCTCGGATCAACACCCTTTATATAGGACTGAATGGAGTAACGGAAACAAGCTAGAGGAGGCTAACCCCGATCGGGGCCACCCCACCCCGATCGGGGTCGTGAGTTTTCTCAATTTTCTCTTAATTCTGTCTTAACTTTGCACTTAATGTTAATGCGGAATCCGATGCTTATGTTTTAATGCGTCCGTTTAAGGTATCTTAGGCATCCTTTGGCATCCAATGCAAACTCTCATCATGGGCTTTCAATTGGATTTCATTTCTTTACATATCCACCAACTAAGATTGGTTTACTCTTGCTCGGGTTTTCCAATTTCTTCCCAAAATGCCCCTATACTTCCCGGAATTCCTTTCAATGATCAAGACTTGCTCTCATTAGCCTCGTGAACTCTTGTACTTGCTACTTTGATGGGAAAAAGCTACTCAAAGCTTAATTTCCTACAAAACAAAATGAAAAACAAGCAAACACAACTAGAACAGGGAATTAGCTCACAAACACTAACATTAGTGCAAATGATATGTAAAATAGAGTTAAAATAGGGGGTTAAAGTATATGTAAAATGGACTTATCAAACTCCCCCAAGCTAAACTCTTGCTTGTCCTCAAGCAAGCACACAATACAATGTATGATAAGAACAAGGGTATGAGCAACAATCGTCTCATCCAAATGCAATTCCCGTCAAGTAACTTTAGAGCACAATGAATCATATCTTGAAACAACGTGTGCATAGGGAAATTGCAACAACATGGATGAGATTTATATGACAGCATAGCATGAATGACTTCAAATGAACTTTTCGGCCCTTGCATGATCTTTTGACTTTGGACTCTTACGGTACACTCAAGCTCTTTTATATGTGAAAGGATATTTATATGAGTAGCACTCACATATCCTCAACTCATGAGAATGTGCCCGCAATCTAATATGGTAGTCATTTCAAATCACAAGTCAAAAACAATCAAAATGCAAGCATATAAAAGAAGCCAATGGGTAGAAGAAGGCAATATATAATGGTTAAGAAAGGAGAACATATGAATTTTGGTTTGTGGAGCTAAGTCAAGCTAGCAACAACCAAGTGAAAGGATGCTCAATCCCAAAACTAAACCCAATATTTCAATATAAATCATAAGACCATTGTCCAAAAGATGATAATAAGATATGAGAATTCTCTTAATTTCCACTTCTTCTTGTTTTTCAATTCAATTCATGCTTCTTTTTCTTCTTTTTCATTCATGCGATTTCTTTTCATTTTTCTTTCTTCATTTTTCTCTTTTTTTTTCTTTTTCACAACTCCTTTTTTTTCACTTCTTTTCTTTCATTAACCAATTCCGGAAACTAGCAAATCCGGCATAACCAAGCTCACAAAGACCAAAAATCAAGCAAATCCCAAATGAGCACCCTAACACCAAAGACATAGCTACTAGCTTAACAAGGTAGGCAAGTATGATGTAGCTAGATAAGATGTAAAACATTGTGTGAGAAGGGGCTAAAAATGGGCAATAAAGTCTATGTGAATGGCTTCAAATGCAAGCATAAAATGAAAGTAATGCTCATAAAGATGAAATAAAAACCATACTTGTGCGTATTTGATGTAACACACACCATAAGGAGACCTACACTCACCTAAGAGAGACCGGATATGGATTAATCGGTCCAAAGAGGTTCTACCTTACCATCTTGTAGCTTGCCAATAGTCAAGATCAAGCCTATTTGGTTCAAATTTCATCTTCCACCTACTATGTCAAGACATCCCCATGTATGCAAAACCCGTCAAAAGCGCGACTCATTAGCTTTAAAAAGCTACAATATGGGAAATGCAAAGAGGAAAGACATTAAGCATAAGACAACAGGGTGGACACAACACACACTTTTTATGAAAATTTTTAAATTTTTCAAAGTTTTCAAAGTTTTAGGTTTTTAGATTTCCCATAACTAGACTCACTAAATCCCTCCCCCAAGCTAGAACAACACATTATCCTCAATGTGTAAAACAAAGAAGGACACCCAACAAAGGGAGATGGAACGACACATGCGGAAATAAAGAAAGGAAAGAAATCGTACAACCGCGTAGAAGCTCTCCCAAGCTAGCTTGAAAACAGGGTAAAGTCCAATCTAAGTAATAAAGTACCTGCGAAAGACAAGCTACTACATACGAAAGTAAGCTAAATTTCTTATTGTCCTAACTATTACATCAAAACCAACTTGAAATTGCAATTGTAAATTGTCTTAAAACGCATAAGTAAAACAAATTTTCCTAAATGAATATCCAACATCCTTTAAAAAGCATGTCAACGCCCTTAGAAGTTGATCATATTCCTGCGCATGAGCAATACACAAGCATATATAAGCAATTGATAAGATATAAGCATGAAAGATCAAAGGAAAGAAAGTATTAATCTTATCAAATTGCTCATGAGAGATTTCAAATAGAACCACCGTACTCCTCTCATCAGCAAGAGAAGGAGCATCATGCTTAAGACCATAAAAATAACCGTTAGTACAAATATTATAATCATGAATGGTCTCAAATTGGTGGTATGAAAACTCTAAGTGGTAGGACTCATCAAAAATGGGGGGTTCATCCTACTTAACCTCTATATTAGCATCATTAAGTCCTCCATCAACCTCGAATTGGTCAACTACATCCTCCACGAATGGATTTTCAAAGGGGTCTAAGGTCTCGGGTAAAACCTCATCCTTTTCATTTTATTCGGGCCCAACATCGTCCATGGTGAGTGTGTTATCCACTACAAGGTCAACGTCATCAACATGAGTCTCTAAATTTTTAATTGGAATGTCATTAAGAGGACTTTTAGAAGAAAAAGTCGGACTATCATCGTCGTCATCCAATAATTCAAAATCATTAGATTGAAAAGACTCACATTAGGGAGGTAAAAAGGCAAAATGAGAAAAGATAGGCTCATGTGGTCTCGGTTTCTCTTGAGAAGTTTTTTTCAAACGAACCTGTAGTACTTTGAGCTCCTCTTGCATGCGCCACACATTGTATTGGCGTGATACCTCCCGCAATTGACTTTGGCTAGCCATGAAATCACAGAAATGCCAAAGTTCTAGCCCCATCATGTAGTAGACACTCCCATTACTGAAGTTTATAACTATTTCTCGGGTCTCAAAATTCATGCCATTAAGCGCGAATTGAACCATGTAATCCCCATCAAGGACATGTCCAAGGGAGAGGAGTCGATCGCAAAAATGGTTGAATCGGGCAAGATAATCATGAAAAGGCTCATCTTTGAGTTCTGGGACGAATTCGTAATTCATTATGTAAGGCCAATAGCTTTATCACCTACAAAAATAGGCACTAAAACTACAATAAAACGGCGAGAATAATCTCAAGAAAAAAGTGTTCCTCGAGACAAAATAAAATAATATAAAATTCAACAACAAATTAGAAAACAAACCGTCTCCCCGGCAACGGCGCCCAAATTTGTTAGGCTACCGCACACTTATGCAAACATAATATTTATACCCTAGCAAAACAAATGAATGTAGTACGTAGGGGTCGAACCACAGAGAGACGGGAGTTGTTAAATAGTTGTTATGGATTGAATTTTACCTTGGTGGATTAACGTTTGCTTTGGTTGATTGGTTTGATGTAAAATAAAAACAACAATAAAAAGAAAATGTCTCGGGAGGTCGGGTCACACATGCTAATTATGTAAATGCTCATGTTAATTTAGGAAGTTGATTACTCGATAAATGTTTAGGCTTAAAACACCCACCTCTCGATCTTAGTGTCAACCATAGACCGGGTCCTAGAGAAACTCGCATTTATGACTAGGTCGTCCTACTACACATGCTTAGTCTAATGCGATTCCGTGCCTCTCGACTTATAGAATGAATTAACAAACTTAATCTATGATTACGGCCAATAACCAAAAATTAAACGTTGTGGCGCAAACATGTGATAGAAACAATTTATCAATTTATTTTTTTGGTAACATGTTAGCATTTTGTATTTCATATATCAAAAATATTACAATATCATCCAATTTCAACATCCATCATAAAGACTAAGTACAAAAAATACAGCGTATGTGTAATCTACTTAGCCAATCACAGTCATTAGCCTTCACCACAGTAGACATTTTGAAAACCAGTCTGTTATGCACTTGCTGTGAGATTCTGGACACCAAAATTTCAGGCCTGCTAAGCTGAAAAGTTAGCCTGCAAATATTTCTCTCATTCCATATCATGTAGAACGTAACCAATCTTGCCATTCTGCAAGTCTTCTTTCTGAGTTTCGAGTAGAATTGAGTAGACCCAGTGAAGCAAATATGAAACCTTTCCTCAACACCTGCAGTGACCCTAACACTATAAACACACTCAACAAAAAGATGGTCATGCGTTTCCTTTCCCACTTCACAGAGAACACATCTATCAGTTAAGCATATACCCATCCTTTGAAGTTTACCTCTGGTATTAAGAGCCTTTTTCTGAATCAACCAAGCTATAAAAGAATACTCGGGTAGTAACCGATTATCGCACATATCCTTATACCATAGGACATGGGGGTGTGAACCCTGCATCCAATGGTAACCTGCACTGACAGTGTAACCACCAGGAGAGGCTATCCCGGTATTACCTTGATAACCACCCTCAAGAATATCTCTAACTCTACAAATATTCCTCCAATTCCAGTTGGAATCAGGAGGAGGCTGATAATGCACCCAATCTGTTCCTTTCATATAGACATGGTCTATCCAAAGCACCCACAATCTATCTGCCTTTGTATACAACCAATGAACAAGCTTACCCACACTTGCTATATTCCACACCCCTGCATTCTGAATACCCAGACCACCCTTCTTCTTACTGAAGCAAACATCATGCCAAGAAACCAAGGGAGTTCTGTTATAGTCTGACTCACCACACCACAAAAAGTTCCTACAAATTGCTTCTATTCTTTTGATGACTCCCTTAGGAATCAGAAAAATAGAAGCCCAATAATTATGAAGGGTATTAAATACAGAATTGATTAGCACAAGTCTACCAGCATAGCTTAGCTTCCTTGCCCCAATCCCTCTGACTTTAGAAACAATCTTCTCAATTAACACATTATAATCAGCTTTATTCAGTCTACCAGGTTGGATAGGTATACCCAAATATTTAAAAGGAAGCTTCCCTTCCTGGTAACCAGAAATCTGGATAATGTCAGTCTTCAAACTATCAGTGATTCCACAAAACACTACCTCGGATTTAGAAGCATTAACTGTAAGTCCTGATGCAACAGAAAATGTAGCCAGAACTCTGAGTATAAGCATAATGGACTGCACATCCCCCTTACTAAACATTAGGAGATCATCAGCAAAGAGCAAGTGAGTAAGTTTCAAACTCTTACAAAGAGGGTGATACCTGAAATACCATTTCCTTGTTGCAAACTCCATAATCCTTGACAAATATTCCATACAAATGCAGAAAAGAAGAGGTGAAATAGGGTCACCTTGTCTAAGGCCCCTTCTACCTTTGAAATAACCAAACTGTGCCCCATTGAGATTAAGAGTAAAAGAAGAAGTAGTTACACAAGTCATAATCATCTGTCTGAACTTCTCAGGGAACATAAGGGCATCTAGCATTTGATCTACAAAAGCCCACTCAATAGAATCGTAAGCTTTTTGTAAATCTAGCTTAAACATGCATCTAGGAGAGGCATTTCCCCTATGGTAAAGCCTTACTAAGTCCTGGCAAATCAAGATATTTTCTAGAATGCTCCTGCCTTTGACAAAAGCTCCCTGATTTTTACTTATTATATCAGGTAAAACTAGAGCCAGCCTATTGCAAAGAATTTTGGAGATAGCTTTATAAAGAATATTACAGCAGGAAATTGGCCTGAAATGATTGGCACTGGTAGGCCTGTCCAGTTTAGGAATTAAGGTAATTATAGTAGCATTCAGCTGAGTCAATAACTTCCCAGTATCAAAAAAATTGATTACTGCTGCACTCACATCAGTCCCTATCACATCCCAAGCATCCCTGAAAAATTGGCTTGTATAGCCATCAGGACCAGGTGACTTATTCTTAGGAATGCTAAAGATGCTATTCTTAACCTCTTCACTAGTAACAGGCTTATTTAAAATGTCCCAATGAGTTGCAGTACAACAAGTACCTTTCCTGACTACATTCACATTAACCTCAGTGGTAGAATTATTAGATCCAAGTAAGCCTTGATAATACTCTAAGAAAGCCTGCTGTATAGAATCCCCATCATTGCACAAATTCCCTTCCTGATCCTCAATTTGAAAGACTTTGTTGAGCATCATTCTCTTCTTAATGACATGATGAAAAATAAGAAGTGTTAAGATCACCTTCTAAGGACCACTGCACCTTAGCTTTTTGAATCAGAAAACTGTCCCTGGCAGATACTAAATCTCTCAGTTCATGAGCCAAAGCAGCTTCTTGCTGAATTAGATCAGCATCCCCAGGATTATCAACTAAGGCCTTCTGGATATGTTCCAAAGCCAGACTAGCAACAGATGTATTATTCTCCACATCAGAAAAACACTCTCTATTAATGTTCTTCAGAATAGGCTTGAGAGCTTTGAGTTTTTTGACAACTGAAAACATTTTAGTTCCTCTATAGACAGTAGCCCAAGCCATAGCAACAGTCTTTAAAGCTAGGAGCAAGCCCCCACATATTGAAATATTTGAAATTCTTTTTCCCTCCAATATCAGCATTCCTGTCCACAATGGTGCAGAGACAATGATCAAACAATCCCTCAGGGTGAAAGTGAGCAAGGCTAGTGGCATAACCATCCAGCCACTCCTGATTTCCCATAGCCCTATCCAACCTACTGTAGACCCTATCATTTGATTCCTGTTTGTTAGACCAGGTAAACATGGCACCAGTGGCAGGGATATCCTCCATACCACAAATAGACACACAGTCTTGGAAATACTCCATTTCAGAATCAGTAGTATTTCCTCCTAACCTCTCAATAGGAGACAGAACAGTGTTGAAATCCCCAAGCCAAAGCCAAGGTGTACAACAAGTTGCAGAAATTTCTTTGAGAGTATTCCATAATTCAATTCTCTCATGCAATCCATTAAATGCATAAATCATAGTAAGCTGGAAATTCTTATCATCAACTCTAGAATGAACCAACATATGAATATGTTGAGCACTATAAGATAAAAACTGAATATCAAAAAGATTAGGCTTCCATAAAACCTAAATTCGGCTCCCCTTATGTCAACTGCAGTTAGTGGAAACACTTCAACCATCACAAATAGAGGTATTCCTATTCAACAAAGTGCTAGGCTTCAGTTTAGTTTCAAGCAAACCAAAAGCCCTACCCCATTATTGTGCAAGAATGATCTCACCACTCTCTGCTTATTCAGGTCATTTAGACCCCTGACATTCCAGAATCCTAAGCTATGCATTGATATTAGGATCTGGGGGGTCTTTACCACTCTCAACAGCCTGCTCTTGTGGGACAGCATTACGATTTAGAGCATCCATAAATGTGTAGTTGCTAAACTTTCCTGACAACCTCACCCCCACCATACCCTCTTGTCTATTAAGCCTAATGATTTGCTTGACAGGAGTTGACTTAATGACAGGAGTAGGCCTACTGGTAGAAAGTGGAGGGAAATTATCAAGATGTAAGGTAGGAGGAGTGATCACTTCCTTGGACTGGTTGGTGGTTGCGCCACTGGCCTCCATTCTTTCTTCTGGGGAGGCTTACCAGGAACCTTAGGACCTTGAGTGTTAACTTGCCTCCTCCTAGGCTTCCTGCACTGAGCAGCATCGTGCCCAATCCCTGTACAGCTCGTACAAGAAATAGGCCTCCATTCATACTGTATGGTAACATATACCACATGCCCATTTTCATCTAAGAATTTGACTTTCTCAGTGAGTTTTTGATCCATAGGTAATTCAATCATCACTCTAGCAAAACTCAGACGAACCTGATCATGTGTCTCAATATCCATCTTAACATATTTTCCTACCAAGTTAGCAATTTGAGGCAAACACTTTCCCCAAACTTTCAGGGGGATTCCATATAGCTTCACCCAAACTGGAACTACAGCAACCTTCTCTTTAACCAAATCCATATCCTTAACCCAGGGTTTGACAATAACTGGTTTATTATCAAATAGATAATAGCCAGACTTCAATAAAGCATCTTTCCCCCCAGGTTTAGTAAATCTTACAACAAAAACTCCATTATCCAAAAAAGAAACACGATCTATTCCAAAACAATCCCACATCTTATACACATAATCCTCAACAAGATCCCAAGGAGGGTTTGCACCCAAAATGTAACAAATAACAGAGTTAGACCAAAAATCTACCTCTGTTTTGATATCATCATGTGTAAACTGCAGCAAATCAGTGAGTTCCTCCTCTTCATCAATAGTCTCCAAAATAGGTATATCCTTTCCACCCTTCCGCAACGTCCAGCCGTCGTTTTCTACCGGTTCTCCTTCACTAAGATCCACACAGGGATGCCTTGAATGGCGTTGATAGACTTCATTTTGCCTGTATCAGACGAAGAAGGACCCAAGTCACCACCTTTAGGGACATGTTTAGTAGATGAGCCCACGACAGAAGCTTTGGAAGATTGTAAAGCAGATTTAGTTGTAGAATTTAATGGCGAAAAACGGTTTAACATGGGTTTCAGAGCCGTCATCGTTGTAATAGATTTTATTAGGGTTTAAGAATTTAGAGCTTTCCTCTCTCTAGCTTTCTCTCTCATTGATTTTCCTATAACAATTTATCAATTTAACTTAGCCTCATTTTAACATTTAAAATTTACTTAGTCATGCATGATTTCCCTTACTCCTTAGACAAATGTAACTACTCAAACATGATGAAAATGTAAACTACACTAATGATAATTAAAATGATAAACATAATGGAAATGTAAATAGAATTACCTTGAAATGGAAATGGAAATGGAATTGAAGAACAATGCAAATATAAATAACTTGATATGTAAATTGTTTATAACTTATATTGAAATTGTTTATAACATAATGGAAATGCTAAAAGGAAATCTAATCTAACCTAAATTAAGAACTAAAATGAGAGTATAAAAGTGGTGTAGAAATTATGTAAGAAGTGTGTTTTAGGTCCCAGATCAACACCCTTTATATAGGAGTGAAGGGAGTAACGGAAACAAGCTAGAGGAGGCTAACCCCGATCGGGGCCACCTCACCCCGATCAGGGTCGTGGGTTTTCTCAATTTTCTCTTAATTCTGTCTTAGCTTTGCACTTAATGTTAATGCGGAATCCGATGCTTATGTCTTGATGCATCCGTCTAAGGTACCTTAGGCATCCTTTGGAATCCAATGCAAACTCTCACCATGGGCTTTCAACTGGATTTCATTTCTTTACGTATCCACCAACTAAGATTGGTTTCCTCTTGCTCGGGTTTTCCAATTTCTTCCCAAAATGCCCCTATACATCCCGGAATTCCTTTGTATGATCAAGTCTTGCTCTCAATATCCCCGTGAACTCTTGTACTTGCTACTTTGATGGGGAAAAGCTACTAAAAGCTTAATTTCCTAAAAAACACAATGAAAAACAAGCAAACACAACTAGAACACGGAATTAGCTCACAAACACTAACATTAGTGCAAATGATATGTAAAATAGAGCTAAAATAGGGGGTTAAAGTATATGTAAAATGGAATTATCAAGAGGAAGAGGTAGAGGTAGAGGCTTCTTCATGGGAGCAGGGAGAGGACAGCCATATCATGGATATGAATCAGTCTCAGAGGAAAGCATCAGAACACAAGAGGAGGCTCTTGAACAAGCAGACAAGCATCGAAAGGTAGAAATTCCTGATTTTTCTGGTAGTCTTAACCCTGATGACTTACTAGAATGGATTAGGGATGTTGAAATAATATTTGAGTTCAAAAATTACAATGATGCTAAGGCTTTTAAAGTTGCCGTGTTGAAATTAAAAGGATATGCATCACTATGGTATGATAACCTTAAACATCAGAGGTTAAGGGATGGGAAGGAGGCTATTAAATCTTGGTCCAAACTTAAAAAGAAATTGTTGGATAAGTTTGTTACCAAAGATTACACCCAGGATCTATTCATTAAGTTGTCTAAGCTTAGGCAGGATAAGAGACCCCTTGAAACCTATTTGAGGGAATTTGAACAGCTAACCTTACTATATGAGATAAATGAGAAGGTTGAGCAAAGGATTGCTAGGTTCTCAGAAGGGCTTGATAAGAATATTGCTACTAAGGTTAGAATGCAACCACTTTGGTCTTATGATGATGTTGTCAACTTGGCATTCAGAGTGGAGAAAATAGGAAAGTCTAAACCTGCTACATCTAAGCCCAAACCTACCTTTAGACCCAACACTGGTGTTAAAATTGCTGAAACACCTAAACCAGTGTCCCAAACAGGAGGAGACAATGGGAAGGCACTTATGTTCCCTAAGTCCAACCCACCTCTGACCAAAGAAAAGATTAAATGCTTCCAATGCCAGGGGTATGGCCACTTCAAGAACGACTGTCCTTCTTAGAGAACATTGGCAGCAATGGAAGTAGAGGAGTAGGAAAGAGAGGGTTCAGTTGAGTATGAGGAGGAACCAGTGAATGAGGAGGCAACTCTTGAGGAGGAACCCAACCAGGAACAGGTCATGACTCACCCTGATACAGGTCATAGTCTGGTTCTATGGAGGGTAATGCACTCTCAACAGGCACCTTTGGAGGAGGACCAAAGATCCCTCATTTTCAGGAGTAGATGTACTATTCAAGGAAGGGTATGCAACTTGATCATTGATGGTGGGAGTTGCACAAATGTGGCATCTGTCACCATGGTTAACAAGCTTAACCTCAGTACCCAGGAGCACCCCCAATCCTTACAAGCTCAGATGGCTAAACAAGGGAGTAGAGGTCAAGGTTGATAAACAATGCCTTGTTCTATTTTCAATTCACAATGTTTCTAAAGATGAGATTTTGTGTGATGTGGTCCCTATGGAAGGTTGCCACCTACTGTTGGGTAGACCATGGGAATTTGACAAGAATTCTATCTACCAGGGGAGGAGCAATACCTATTCTTTCAAACAAGGCAATAAAAAGATCACATTGACTCCTCTACCACCTAATCAGAAGAACTATGGGAGTCCATGTGTGACTGATGGACTCAATGGGGTTTTATTGCTGTGTGAAGCAGAAATGGTCAAGGAAATGCAACAAGAACAGCCTGTTCTTATCTTGTTGTCCAAGGAAATTCATGAGGATGTGGAGCATCAACTGCCAGTAGAGGTTAGGCCATTACTAGAGCAATACCAGGATGTCTTCCCTGCTGAATTGCCTAGTGGATTACCTCCACTAAGAGGTATTGAGCACCAGATTGACCTTGTGCCAGGATCTGTACTCCCTAACAGACCTGCATACAGGTGTGATCCTGATGCTACAAGAGAATTGCAGAAGAAAATTGACGAGCTGATGAACAAAGGATCTGTGAGGGAATCCTTGAGCCCTTGTGTTGTCCCAGCATTGTTGGTACCTAAGAAGGATGGCACTTGGAGGATGTGTATTGACAGTAGAGCCATTAACAACATCATTGTCAAGCATAGGTTCCCTATACCCAGGTTGGATGACATGCTGGATAAGTTAAGTGGTACCAGGATCTTTTCTAAAATTGATCTTAGGCAGGGTTATCATCAATTGAGAACCATAAAAGGGGACGAATGGAAGATTGCCTTCAAAACTAAGCAAGGGCTCTATGAGTAGTTGGTTATGCCATTTGGGTTATCAAATGCCTCTAGCACTTTTATGAGATTGATGACAGAAGTGTTGAGACCTTTCTTAGGGAGTTTTGTTGTGGTGTACTTTGATGACATCCTCATCTATAGCAAGTCCATAGAGGAGCACTTGAGCCACCTTGAGAATGTATTCCAAATTCTGAGAGGCAGCAAATTATTTGGAAAATTGGAGAAATATACCTTCTTGACTTCTGAGATTAAGTTCTTAGGATACATCATCTCTGGGAGGGGAATTTCAGTGGATCAGGATAAGATTGATGCCATTAAATCTTGGCCAGTCTCTAAGATCATCACTTAAGTAAGAGGCTTCCATGGTCTTGCTTCCTTTTACAGAAGATTTATCAAAAACTTCAGTGTTGTTGTTGTCCCAATCACAGAGTGTATGATGAAAGGAGAGTACAAATGGACTGAGAGTGCTCAGCAAGCATTCAACTTGATCAAAAGAATGCTGTGTGAGGCACCTGTTCTCAGGTTACCTGATTTCAACTGTTTGTTTGAAGTGGAATGTGATGCTACTGGTGTTGGCATATGAGCTATATTGGTTCAGGAAAGGAAGCATGTGGCCTACTTTAGTGAGAAGCTAAGTGGAGCCAAGCTGAGTTACTCCACTTATGACAAAGAGTTCTATGCAATTGTCAAGGCTCTTATGCATTGGAGCCATTACCTGAAACCAAAATCTTCTGTGCTGCATTTAGATCATGAGGCTTTAAAGTATATCAATGACCAGCACAAGTTAAATCACAGGCATGCTAAATGGGTTGAGTTCTTGCAATCCTTCACATTTTCAAGCAAGTACAAAGAGGGTAAGCAAAATATTGTTGCTGATGCACTGTCCAGGAGATATTCATTACTGTCAGTGATGGAACAGAAAGTTCTTGGGTTTGAGTTCATGAAGGAGCTGTACAAAGATTATCCTGATTTTTATGAAGACTGGCTGGCTCAAACAGAAGGAAATAAGGTCCAGGGAACCAAATTCTTTCTACAAAAGGATTTCCTTTTCCATGGAAACAAGCTATGTGTCCCTAAAGGCTCATATAGGGATCTGTTGATCAAAGAAATTCACTCCAGCGGGTTAGGAGGTCATTTTGGAGTCCAAAAGACTCTGGATATCTTGCAGGAGCAGTTTTATTGGCCCAAAATGAAGGGAGATGTCCAGGTGATACTCAGGAGGTGCTCCATCTGCCAGCAAGCCAAGAGTTCCTTTCAGGCAGGCCCCTACACTCCATTACCAGTGCCAAACAATCCATGGGAAGATGTGAGAATGGACTTCATAGTGGCATTGCCAAGAACTCAAAGAGGACATGATTCAGTAATGGTTGTTGTTGACACGTTCAGTAAGATGGCCCATTTCATAGCATGTAAGAAAACTGAGGATGCCGTGAATGTTGCTGAACTTTATTTCAGTCATATTGTCAAGCTACATGGAGTTCCAAAGACCATAGTGTCAGATAGAGATGTTAAATTCATAAGTTATTTTTGGAAGACACTATGGAAGTTCCTCAACACCAGATTGCTGTTCAACACCTCCCACCACCCACAAATAGATGGCCAAACTGAGGTCACTAACAAAACCTTGGGAAGGATATTGAGGTGCATTGTTAGCAAGTCTTTGAAAGACTGGGATTTGAAACTGCCACAAGCTGAATTTGCTTTCAACGGAGCTCCTTTATCTGCAACTGGTCACAGTCCATTTGAAGTGGTCTATGGTATCAATCCTCTTATGCCCCTAGATCTTTCAAATGTACCTAAGGAAGAAATGAACTATGATGCTAAGAAGAGGGTGGAACAGATGTTGAAGCTCCATGAAATTGTCAAGAGACAAATTGAGAAGGCCAATGACAGATATCAGAAACAGGCCAAGAGTCCTAAACAGAATAAAGAATTCATGCCAGGTGACCTTGTATGGATCCACCTAAGGAAGGAAAGGTTCCCTACTAAGAGAAAGAATAAGCTGATGTCTAGGGCAGAGGGTCCTTTCGAAGTCATTGAGAAAATTGGTCCAAATGCTTACAAGATAGACCTTCCTGGTGAGTATAGGGTGCATAGAACATTCAATATGGGAGACCTGAGTCCCTACTATGGTGAGTCTGATAATGAAAAGGGACTAAGCTTGAGGTCAAGCCCTTTTCAAGAAGGGGAGGCTACAACAAGAGCTGGATTAGGGGCTCCCAACCCTAACCAGAACACAGACCAAGTCCAGGCAGCACCTATAGAACCACCCCCGGTTCAACCAATCAGGTGGTTCACCGGGTCCAGTTTTCAGCTGCCTATCTTGCCAGCTAGAGCAGGCCTCAACTAAGTCCATCCAAAGTCTCAAAACATCCAAGACCAGCCAAGGAAGTGCAAAGGAAAATCAGCACAAAAAAACAAGCAAGAACAAACAGTCACATGTTGCTAGAAGATCAGTTGATAAAGCATAAAGCAAACTTTCTATTTTTTGTTGAGGCAATTGTGAGGCTAATATAGAAAGGACCACTGCACCATCCTTCCTCGAGATCAATTGTACAAAATTACAAGAAGCCTTGACTTTAGAATGTACTCAACTAGCCAACAAGATGAACAGAAAACTGTGCACAAATGCCAAAATACCAGACTGCACACTTGCTTTATTTTCAGTCTGTTTTTACCCATTGTTGTTTTATTTTCACCTAGTAATTTTATTTTCTAGCTTGTAATATAATTAAGGTAGTTTGTACTCATCCTAGATTAAATCTTGGCCCTTGGATTGTTAGGTTTTCGAGCTGTAACTTTGAACAAGGCCTATATAAGGACCTGTGTTCCAACTGAACAAAGCAGACTATTTTTGAATGAAAATTAGCCTTGAGACTTCTCTCATTTCTTTCAAACTTGTGTTTAAACTGTATTTTGGAACCCTGGCCTGGTGATTAACCTGTGATCTCTGTGGTTAATAGATCAAAGTCAGTTTGGCATCATTAAGTTGAACCTGTGTCTATCTGTGGTTCAGTTTAATTGTGTTGAGCAAGGTTCAAACTTTAATCCTGTGTTCAACTGTGGATTTGAGTCTGAAATCTGTTAAGTTATAATCTTACTTTTCCTGTGAATCTTCTGTGGAAACTTAAGGTCTTAATTATATCATTTCATTACACAAACAAGTCATAAAACCAGTTGAGTCATTGTCTGCAAATTCTCAGGAATTCGGGTTGTTTCAGTTGAATCTAAAATACTTAGAGTTCTTCTAAATTCAGAAATTTTCAAGGTAATTTGATATTTTTAAAGTGTCCTGCAAGCCGGTTGCATTGTTTGCCTGTCCATAAGGTTTACACGGCACCGGGTTTGAAATCATCATTACGACGGCCTAAAAAGGAGTTGTTGAAATGGTTGTAGAAAACCGGGTTTGAAAATTGTCATTACGACGGCCTAAAAAAGTGTATTTGAAATGGTTGTGGGAAACTGGGTTTGAAAATCGTCATTACGACAGCTTAAAAAGGTGTGCTTTTGAAAAGCGTTGTAGAAACCCGGGTTTAAAAATTGTCATTACGACGGCCTGAAAAGGTGCGCAACGGTCGGCGAAAGACCGAGGTTTGAAATGGCTATTATAACGGCGCAAAAGGATATTTTGAAAGGATTGATATGACAGGAAGGACTTATGATCCCATAGCACATAAGCACTCGCAATTCATTATATTATGCATAATGCTGACAGGAGTTTTGACTTAAAAGGGTGGCTTACACACCAAGCGATCAATCCTCGATTTCCGAGAGGGATATCAATCTAAAAAAAATGTGTAAGGAGGATTCCCTAGCCTCATGCACGAAGGAGACGAAAGCTCTTTGACGAAACAGAAATGTGTAACGTCAATGGTATGCTTGACTTAATCGAGATTCAAAACGCGGGGATGAGAGAACTCACGCTGACGGGATGAGCCCATTGGTCGATAAAGGTTAGGTTGTGGGCCCAGACAAGGAACCCTACTTACCGTAATATCAATTAATGCATTTCAACCAAGACTTTGTTCGAGTCTCACCATCTAGGGATCACAAAGACACAAGTGTCCTACTTTTCCCCAGCGGAGTCGTCATTTTGTGGACGTAGGCCACCCGCAACACCAAGCCAATCTGTGGACATGTGGCAGTCTCAAAGCCATGCTCGGTGGCGTAAAAATGCTTTCGACCAGATCGCTTTAGATCCGTCAGTTTCGTTTCGGCAAGGGTCTCGAAACGATGTAAGAGATGTTCAGAGTCGCCACCAATCAATTGTGGGATGCTTGGAAACCGTTCGAATCCACTTTATACCTTGGTCAACCAAGGCAAAAAGCGGTGTTTGACTTAGGTACTAAAGATAAGGTGTCGTCCCTGTTTAGCATCTTATCTCTAGAATGACTCTCGTTCGCCCTAGATAAGGTCGTCCACTATCCAAAGTTTCTGGGTAAGAGGTGAAGGTATGTATTGGGAAGCCCTTTATTCGGATACCCAATCCCGCCAGCGCTAGCGGCCTCTACTGATCGATATTAGTTGGTTAAATGCAAAAGTTGATAAAACGGGTAAATGCATGAATGCGCATCCACAAGTTTAAACCTAACATGTGAGCTTTTTATATTGGTTGTTTATCCAAATATCAAGTAATTGATGTCAAGTTGGATTTAGTGTTGATTTGCATGCAAGACGGAAATTAAACATCCATTTACCGAGTTAGGTTTATGGTGCATAACGTGATCCATTTGTCTTATAAAAGCTTTTTGCAAATACAAAGTAAAGGGCAGGCTTGCCATCTGCTCTGTCCTGTATTCGGGTTAACCGATGTCGGGACCGTCCTAAACAAGTGCTGGAAAGGAAGCAGGACCTACATCTAGCTGTTAGGTTCATTAACCCCTAATTAGACTCCTCTAATTAGTTTCTAAATTAATCACTAATTTAGAATAATAGATCTAGTTACATGCAATATGTAAATAAATGAAATAAGGAGAAAAACGATTCTACCCTTATAATTGGTGGACCGAATTTTGGGCACAAGGTAGGACTCCTTCCTAACCTTGTTCTTGAGCTCAATAACATTAGGATGATCCTCCAAAAACCAAAGTTCTATATTAGGAACTCTCTTCTTAGTTTCACCCAAGACTTACCCTTAACACTAATAATATTATTAACTAGATAATATTACTAGTAACCTTAAATTTATTCTAATAATATTATTATTACTACACTAGTAATATTCTGTGATATTAGAATTTTTAGAACAAATTCAAGCATAAAAACCATTTTAATATGAGAAGGTCTCTTAGAGAGATAAGCATAAGATAAAAATAAAAATGAGAACGTCACATATCCTCATATGGGAGGTGGTGACCGGTTTTTGAGAAGCGTGTGGGAGGGAATATGCTTTTTCTTTTGCTTTTTGTCTTACCCAAAATACTAGGGTAGGACCCTAGGGTTAAGCATGCTATTAGTGTCATCATTATGTCCTTAAGCATAAAATAAGAACAAAATAAATCCCCACTAATCAACCTTAAAAACCGGTCCAACACTTAAAATGGACATCCATATTATCTTTGTCATTTGTCATTTGTAATTTGGTATGACATGTGACAAGTAACATGTCATTAGAAATATAAATGCATATTTAACTAATTAAATATCATTTTAAATCAAATAAATTACATTTAACAAATTAACAAGTAATTCACAATTACATGTATATAAAATGGGTCACATTAAGTCTAGTTAATATAATCTACAACATCTTGTAATTATAACTAACTAATCACTCTTATCTCAAATGTTTCATAAACATTAATCAATTTTAGTAATGTAACATATTAATTACTAAATTAAATCTTATTTAATCACATTACAATAAGATATATGATTCTCACTCACAAATGAAGTTTGTTCAATTTAAGGAATTAATTAATCTGTATCAACATACAATCAATTAACTTATCAGTTAAGGGAATTGTCCTATAGGTGTGACCTTAAGGAATCAACTGATCACCACCCTCAAACGACAGTAACGTCAAACTCTAGTCAGCCAATCGTTACCGATTAATGTTGATCTGTTGACAATATATTGATGTTGGGGTTGGTGTCCTTAACAGTTAGTGCAAGGACTTATAAATCTCTAAAAGGATCAAAGGGCATACTTTTGGTATTATTATCAGTTGATCCACGTTTATCAATAACGGTTGGCTTGCTAGATAAGTTTGACGTTATTGTCATACAGATGGCGGTGATCAACTGGTCCCTAAAAGTCACACCTATAGGATACGTTTGAGTGATGTGACAGTATGAAAATACAGTCATGTAGATGCCAAATTTGACTAACCAGTTAGTCTGAGTTATTTGACTAATAATTAGTCAAAATGTGATGTTGAGATTTTATATTTAATACGTATTAAATATCATGGGCTAAAGGCGAATTAACCAGTTAATTCGTAAAATTAAATATAAGCGTTTTATATTTAATTAAATGTATATTGAATATAATTATACAATACTGTTTTGTCGGACATGTATTAATAATTCAACTAACCCGTATTATTAGTTGATGCCTTAATTTCCGATAACCGATAACAGTTTATAATGAAACCGCATCGTATACACTTAGCAAGCTATGGACCGGACCACGAGTTTAAGTGAAGAGAAAATGAAAAGCCCATTTGGGCTCCTCTCACTCGGTTTGGCCGAGGCTCCCATAGACAAAAGGGGAGTCTTCTCCTCTTGTCTAACCGAATTCATTTTGCTAAAAATTATTAGGGTTTTGGGAATTGTGCCTCCCGAATTCCGGATCTCTCATCCAACACAAACTCACAAAACAATCCCCTCGATATTGCAAGGCAATTAGGGGATTCTCTCTAGCACAAGGGCATTACTCGGACATCTTGGGTGCAACGATTAGGAGGAGATCTAACTTGATCTCTCATTGCCTATTGCACTAGGACCGAAGGTTATTTCTATATCTTTATCGTTTCATTATGTTTTTCGTTTTATGACTATAATCACATGTAAATTTTGCGTTATAATCCTATAATTAAAGGGTATTATACGGATATTACCCTTCAAGTGGTATCAGAGCGAGGCCACGTAAATTTTTATATGTGTTTTTCATCAAACGTTTGTTGAAACGATGAATTTTGTTTAAAAAAAAAAAATTTTGTCACGGCTCAATTTTTTTACTCGTAAAAATTTTTTTTTGCTGCGTTTTTTTTTTGTTGTTTTGTGCCTTGTGATCCGTGTCAAGTTTACACGGTAATAGTTGTCTTTTGTTTTGTGTTCATTTTCGATCTTTGCATATTGTATTGTAATCGATATTCATTGCAATTTGTTAAAGTTCGATCAAAATGATTGCATAAAATTTCGTGTGGCTAATTTTTTTTAGAAAACCGTGTGGCTTTCTTTCACGGCCTGTTTTCTGTTTTTTTTGCATCGTTATGCGTGCCACATGATTTTGTTAGATCAATCGATCTCTTGTTTTCAATCATTCTTCACATGTTGTAATTTTAACCGATAATTATTGCAATATGTTGAAGATTAACAATTGTAATTTGATTTCTATACGGATTAGATTAAATTGCAATTGAGTTTTTACAAATCGTTTTGTTGTTTGATCACTTGTTTGATCTCGTTTTTAGCCGATTATTTTTTTTTTTTTTTTGCCTTAGAGGCTCTCGGCATTTCAGCCAATTTAAAAAAAAAAAAAAAAAATTTTTTTGGCCACTTTGATATCTTTCACGTCACGTAAAGAAGATCTGAAAAAAAAAAAAAAATTTCTGTTTTTTTCGGCCCCTTTTAATGCATAAAACGGTTTTTATGCTCTCGCTTGTTAGTGAAACGGTTCACCCACGTAAAATAAAGTTACTTTAAAACGATTTATTGTAATGAGTTATCTCGGATTAAAATTAATTTGACTAAAGCGGTTTTGTCATATAATTTTAATTATCTTTGGTGGTTTGGATAAAAATTTAACATAATTACGGAATTATGTCACGAATGAATTTGTTTTTAGTTAATGCATTTATTTATCGTTAATTTTGAATGCTTTTGAATGCCTTTTTATTACGTATTTATTTTTACAATCAGTTGTAACTTAGTGTGGCCTTAGTAGAACGTGTTACCGTAATGATGGAACACGGTCTTGGTTGTATTTTGAGATCTCGTATCTCCGTTTTGGATTTTTCACTTGTAATTAGAGTTTTAATTAGAATGTAAATAGGTTTATATTTGTAATTTTAAATTGTAATTTTTGAGAAGACCAAAGATGGAGACCGGATGCTCACTCCCGCTACATGGATCAAGATGGAACATCAAGACAAGCTTCTCGGGTCCAACGGTGGATTCCAAAGTTGTTTTATGTTCTTTTTATTAGGATAGGCCACACTAGGAATTTTTATTTACGTATTGCATTCATTTATTTATTTTATTGTAACGATAGTATGCATCATATTCCGCCTAAAAACCAAACCACCTAATAAATGCATGAAAACTGACACATTTAGAGGTCACGAGTTAGTTTTCTTTGACATTCGTATGTCACACGATTTTTATAAGCCATCACCCAAATTAATTCATTCACGCAGACGCTAGTTATTCGTTCACTTAATATGAATTATAATTTAGTTGATGGGATCTTCCTCGTATAAACAAAAATTGAGAACGGTCTTTATAGGTCAAACTCCAATGAGTCCCTTCTTCGTCGGTAGGCATAATATGACCCCTTCTACGTCGGGTAAGTTGGAACCGATTGACCTATTTTATCTCAACACTATGGTCACTCGTACGATCCTGTGACTATGGTGGACTATAGATAGGATTTACGGAAATCTATCGACCAAGAGTTCTTCCGGAAGAATTAACTAAACAGTTGGCCTATCAATTTACAGAAATTGAGTCTTGGGATCACTTGTATCATTCTTGAGGGAGATCAATTATGCAAGTGCATTGAGTCTACATGTTAAAATGAATTTTAAATAGACTTAAATCACCTCGATGAGTTGCTTATTTCGTTTTGTTTTTCTTCCTTTTTCAGTGTAGAACACGAACATTTAAACTGCTAATAACATAATGGCTGGCCGTGAGGACGACCCAATGCCAAGTGTCACATTGGACCGTGAGTCCCGGCCGGATCTTCATGGATCGAGATGAATCGATCTACTCGATGAAGAATGATGGATCAAACTTCACGGACTGGGAGGCGGCATTACGGAATGCTGCCATTGCTGATGGGAAGCTCAAATATCTGATTGAGCCCATCCCACCAAACCCAGGCCCCACGGCTGAAATTAACGAAATCGACAAGTATAACGATTTCGCCATGGAAGTGGGTGCGGTAAAGAACGTACTTATTTTTGCAATGGAATCCAATTTGCAGAAACGCTTCATAGCTCAAAGTGCAAACAAGATTTTCACTACACTCACTAGGGAATTCTCAAAAGCACCGAGAATCGTGACCTATGAGCTTACCACTCGCTTCTTTGATGCGAGACTCCGAAAAGGGCCAACCAGTTAGCCCACACATTCTCGGCATGATTGAGAATGTCGAGAAAGTCGGAGACCTTTGATTGTAAGATCAGCGAGAACATTGTTATTGACCGCATACTTCACTCACTCCACGATGGTTATTCGCAATTTAGAGCGAATTACTATATGAATGATTTGAAGAAAACTCCCCATGAACTGCACTCCCTCCTCGTACAGACCGAGAAGGACATGAAGTTCAGTGGGAGCATGAAACAGGATGTTCTCGTTGTGTCAAACAAGGGCAAGGGTAAGGGCAAAGTTCAGCCAGGCCTAGCAGTAGGCAAACCGAAGTTTAAGAAGTCGGGATCAGGTAAGAGTGGGCCTGGTGAGGCAAGTAACTCATCAGGCGCGGCGAAGAGCAAGACCGAAAACATGGAATGCCATCATTGCCACAAGACTGGGCATTGGAGGCGTACATGTCCTGTTTATCATGAGGACATAAAAGCGGTCGCGTTAAACTGTTGGTATGTCTTCTCCTTCTACTTTTATTCATATGATTGAGATTAACCACGCAAGTTACGAAACTTGGGTACTTGATACTGGTTGTGGTTCTCATCTGTGTAATCATGTGCAGGGCCTCCGAAATCTCAAGCCTCTCGTAAAGGGTGAGGTTGACCTGCGTGTCGGGAATGGAGCTAGAGTGGCTGCCGTCTCGAGGGGAACATATGTGATCCAGCTTCCTAGCGGATTTGAGTTATCATTATATGATTGCTATTATGTACCCGTCTTTGAAAAACATTATTTCGGTTTACGCACTTGACAAACTTGGTTTTCATTTGTAATAGAAAATAATGCTTGCATTTTCTCTTTACACAATATGATTTATGGCAAGGCGATCTCCTTGAACGGAATTTATGTTTTAGATCAGACCACCGAAATGTTACACGTAATGAATAAAAAGTTAAAGGTTGGTGACAAAGATCAAACGTATCTATGGCACTTTGTATGGGACACATAAATGAGAAACGCGTAAAACAACTCATTAAACATGGAGCTATCTCGGCCTTTGATTTTCAATCATTTGGCACGTGTGAATCATGTCTCATCGGTAAGATGACTCGTATTTCCTTCAAAGGTGTTGGAATGCGCGCTGCTGACCTATTAGGGCTCATACACACGGATGTATGTGGTCCTATGTCAATCACCGCACGAGAAGGCTATAGGTATTTCATCACTTTCACGGATGATTTAAGTAGATATGGCTATGTCTACTTAATGAAGCACAAAAGTGAATCCTTTGAGAAATTCAAAGAATACCAAAATAGGGTACAGAACCTACTTGGTAGAAAGATAAAAACACTACGTTCGGATCGTGGTGGCGAGTATCTTTCTCACGAGTTTGATCAACACCTTAAAGACGTGGGATCGCCCTACGATTAACTCCACCGGAACACCTCAGCTGAATGGTGTGTCCGAACGGAGAAATCGAACACTACTTGATATGGTTTGATCCATGATGAGTCACACGGTTTTACCTGATTCATTATGGGGTTATGCTCTTTTGTCAGCCGCTCTAATACTTAACCGAAGTCCGTCTAAAGCTGTTGACAAGACTCCATATGAACTATGGAAGGGAACGGTCCCTAACTTGTCCTTTATACGGGTTTGGGGCTGCGAGGCTTATGTCAAGTGGAGACCTGAAGATAAGCTCGGCCCGCGATCGGTCAAGACATACTTTATAGGTTATCCTAAAGGAACACGTGGTCATTACTTCTATTCGCCAACCGAACAACGCGTTTTTGTTGCGGCTAGTGCAACATTCTTAGAGAAGGAATTTCTCGAGAATTCAAAGAGTGATAGAACCTTCGACCTGTCGGAGATTCCGAACAAACACCGAGCAACCATTGGAGGAACCAATTCCTTCAATCCCAGCTGCGTAAATATTCTGAGGAACCTAGGAGGTCGGGAAGAGTCTCTATTCCTCCAGGCAGATATACATTGGTCAGTCGAGGAACATGACATAGATGACATTCTACTCTTAACGAGTAGTGAACCCGCAACCTATAAAGGTGCCATGACCGATTCGACTCAAAGGCGTGGCTTGAGGCCATGCAATCCGAGATGGACTCCATGTATGAGAACAACGTGTGGGATCTTGTTGACTTACCTGCTAAGGTTCGTCCCCTTCAATGCAAATGGCTTTACAAGATAAAGCATTCTGTGGAAAGTCAACAAGATATCTACAAAGCACGACTAGTTGCTAAAGGTTTCACCCAAGTGCCAGGTTTGCACTACGATGAGATTTTTGCACCCGTAGTCATGCTGCGTTCCATTCGGATTATCTTAGCGATTGCCGCTTTTCATGACTATGAAATTTGGCAAATGGACGTGAAAACCGCCTTCTTAAACGGCTTTTTGGAGGAAGAGTTGTACATGGTACAACCCGAAGGTTTTATCGATCCAAAGACATCCTAAGAAAGTGTGCAAGCTTAAGCGTTCCATTTATGGACTTAAGCAAGCATCAAGGAGTTGGAATCATCGCTTCGACCAAGTGATAAAAGAAAATGGATTTACTCGATCGGTCGAGGAACCATGTCTATATATCAAGTCGAGTGGGAGCAAGATTGTCTTCCTAATATTGTATGTTGACGACATACTCCTGATTGGGAATGACATACCTCTCTTAACTTCGGTGAAAGTATGGTTGAAAAACCATTTCCAGATGAAAGATCCGGGAGAGGCACAAAGAATTCTAGGCATCCGTATCTATCGAGATAGATCACGACGGATGCTATCTCTCGTCGAGTCTTACATAGACAAAGTCCTAGAGAGATTCAGCATGACTAACTCCAAGAAGGGGTTCCTTCCTATGTCTCCGGGGTGCATTTGAGCAAGTCTCGGGCACCGAGACATCGGAAACAAAAGAGCGCATGGCACGGATACCTTATGCCTCGGCAATAGGATCTATCATGTATGCCATGATATGCACACGTCCCGACGTGGCATATGCATTGAGTATGACAAGTCGATTCCAACAGCATCCAGGTGAATCACATTGGTTGGCTGTCAAGAACATTCTTAAGTACCTACGGAGGACTAAAGATTGGGCATTGACTTATGGAGGCGAACAAAAGCTATGCGCAACCGGATTCTGCAGACGCTAGCTTCCAAACGGATCGTGATGACTCGAAATCTCGATCTGGATTCGTTTTTACTCTTAATGGCGCTACGATCAGGGAAGAGTTCGAAACAAACTGTTTCAGCAGATTCTACGACTGAGTCCGAGTACTATGCCGCGTCCGAAGCTACAAAGGAAGCGATATGGATGCGTCAATTCTTACATGGGCTATCGTAGTGCCTAGTTCGAATGACCCGATCACCATCTATTGCGACAATAGTGGTGCCATCTTCCAAGCTAAGGAGCCAAAGTCTAGCAACAAGTCTAGACATGTACAACGGAAAGCTCATCTAATCCGGGATTACGTGGAGCAAAAGGCGAGTGATAGAAAAGATTGCTACAGATGATAACATAGCAGATCCTCTCACTAAAGCATTACGACAAGATAAGCATGAAGGGCACGTTAATTCCATGGGAATTAAACGTGTTCCTAAGTTGTAGTACTCTTTTATGGATTAGATTCATTCGCTTTTGTACTCTATACAACATCATCGTTTTGATATTTTTATATATATATTGTTTTTCATGTGGATTTGTACGACAAATTTTGAACACCACAAAGTGAACTGAACGAACATTATATTTTTCAGTCCTTAATTGCCCACATGAGCTGATAACTCGGCAATTATTTTGTGACGTTGGTTGATGGTGGGTTCAACGAGCCATAAGTCAACCGGTTGACTGACCAATCACAGAGGCGATTTATACGGATATTTCGTAGGACACAATTGTGACAACGACGTGGAGTCCTAAATGTTTTATAACATTCGGTGCCCGGTCGTGGATAGGACCTCCATGGTGATCCTAAGAGTCGATTCTTTTGACTATCGACTGTCTCTTGAGACTAAGGCAGATTTTGGGTGACTTTGGTTTCTTTCTCACGGTCATCCGTAACAGTGGTGTGGCCAAGTAGATTGTTTCTCGGTCATTTCATGCGTGCTTAGATCGGAAGGAGTTCGAGTTGAAGGAAATATTCAGCCTTTATCGTGTACTCGATATTTCTCGGGGCCACTCGAGGAGTCAGAATCAAATGCATGGCCATGCTCGGATACGGATTCGTTTTATCGGTTAAGTTACTCTCTAGTCGAGGAAACCACTCTAGATCCGGATCGATTGTAAAAAATACGACCTTTGTGGATCCGGATCTGCAAATTGTTTTACATTGAGTGGGAGAAATTTTAAATGAATATGAGAATCGGTTATCGCACATACACTTGTACGGACAAGTGGGAGTTTGTTGGAGCTTGTGTCCTCCGTTAGTGCGGATAACGTCATTGCACATACACTTGTACGGACAAGTGGGAGCTTGTTGGGGTTGGTGTCCTTAACAATTAGTGCAAGGACTTATAAACCTCTAAAAGGATCAAAGGGCATACTTTTGGTATTATTATCGGTTGATCCACGTTTATCAATAACGGTTGGCTTGCTAGATAAGTTTGACGTTATTGTCAAACGGATGCGCGTGATCAACTGGTCCCTAAAAGTCACACCTATAGGATACGTTTGAGTGATGTGACAAGATGAAAATACAGTCATGTTGATGCCAAATTTGACTAACCAGTTAGTTCGAGTTATTTGACTAATAATTAGTCAAAATGTGATGTTGAGATTTTATATTTAATACGGATTAAATATCATGGGCTAAAGGCGAATTAACCAGTTAATTCGTAAAATTAAATATAAGCGTTTTATATTTAATTAAATGTATATTGAATATAATTATACAATACTGTTTTGTCGGACATGTATTAATAATTCAACTAACCCGTATTATTAGTTGATGCCTTAATTTCCGATAACCGATAACAGTTTATAATGAAACCGCATCGTATACACTTAGCAAGCTATGGACCGGACCACGAGTTTAAGTGAAGAGAAAATGAAAAGCCCATTTGGGCTCCTCTCACTCGGTTTGGCCGAGGCTCCCATAGACAAAAGGGGAGTCTTCTCCTCTTGTCTAACCGAATTCATTTTGCTAAAAATTATTAGGGTTTTGGGAATTGTGCCTCCCGAATTCCGGATCTCTCATCCAACACAAACTCACAAAACAATCCCCTCGATATTGCAAGGCAATTAGGGGATTCTCTCTAGCACAAGGGCATTACTCGGACATCTTGGGTGCAACGATTAGGAGGAGATCTAACTTGATCTCTCATTGCCTATTGCACTAGGACCGAAGGTTATTTCTATATCTTTATCGTTTCATTATGTTTTTCGTTTTATGACTATAATCACATGTAAATTTTGCGTTATAATCCTATAATTAAAGGGTATTATACGGATATTACCCTTCAATTGAATCACCCCTTTTGTATTCTTATTATGAGATTTAATATGTGACCGCACTATTGTTGAGGACACATACTCCAACAATCAGCCACTTGTCCGAGACAAGTGTGTGTCACCAATTCTCTTGTCCTATTACTATCTCCCACTCAATGCAAGGTGTCCCACTCAATGCAAGGTGTCTTGCAGGTCGTACTTGCATTTGATCATATCTAGAGTGGTTTCCTCGATCTGGAGAGTAACTGTTTCACCGGAATTATCTGCCATAGATACCTTCCGAGCGTGGCCACGCATTTCCAGTTCACTACTCCTCGAGTGGCCCTGAGATTTAGATAACCCTGACAAGGGGGCGGACAATTCATATCGCACTATTCCCTTCGAATAACTACAGCTCATCATGACCCAAAAGATGCCCATTTGCACTCCATATTCGGAAATCATGGAGCAAAAATCAAAGTCAATCAGAAACTGTGCCACCTTGGGCGAACAGTCTCTAGTCAAAGAATCGACTTAAAAAGAATACTATAGTAGCTCTCGCCACGACCAGGCTATATGAATTTCAAGAACTCTATAAGCGGTCACTGCCCAACAGAGTGTCCCATATAGTCTGCCTATGTGATCGACTAGTTATCTCTTATGACCCTATGGCACTTGAACTTGCCATTAATCGACTCACACTCTAGTCACTAGGAGACGTCACCTCAAATAAGTGACTAGGAGCAAATATTATGTTAATCCAGTTCACTTTAAAAGGGTTCAACGTTGTCCTTACAAACTATTTGGATATAACAAAGTAAAAGAGTTTAAAATAAAACTCAAACGATGAATGTATTATCACATATGTAAAACTAATGCAATATCAATTACTAGATAATCTATAATCCGTATTTAATTTTGTATATAATCGTACATTTCAATTCAATTGAAATGGCATGACTTATCATGTTAAGCCTATGAGAAGGCCTTGGTTAACAAGTCTTAGCAACATCTTGCACCTTACTTAACCTCATTATATGCTATTTCCCTTCGTTATCTATAATCTTGTATTCTAAAACCTTTTGAGCACGTGTCTAGATCCAATCTAGTCATAGGCTATCTTGCCTTAGGATAGCTCCTAGTGTCCTCACAGTGTGTGGGATTCATCCTTTTTGCATATCTCATAGTTTCAAGTGTACTCAAGGGATCACTGATCACCACCGTCAAACGACAGTAACGTCAAACTCTAGTGAGCCAATCGTTACTGATAAATGTTGATCAGTTGACAATATAATTTTCGTTGTCTATTACTCAGATTTACTCCTCAAATATTATAGCCAAGATGGTTCTCCAACCATCCTTATGTGTTTAGAATATGGTTTTTGTGTAACTCATTGCACATAAATCCAATAATTATTTCTAAACACTTATCCTCTCGTATATATCACTTATAGATTCGGATATTAAAGATGCTTTGCATCTCTTCCTGGCCTAGTCTCCCAATCCCTCCTTCACGGAGGAGAGCATTGGTCCATCATTCTCAATAAATAATATGTTATCTACATATGAGACATAGAAGACATATCATTAGTGCTTCTTGAGTACTAGTGGATAGACTATATGTTGGAGTATGTGTCCTCGACAATAATGCGATCACATGTTTAAATCTCATATTAAGAATACATAATGGAATGTAACATTTTATTGTCAACTGATCCACATTAATCGGTAATGATTGGTTGACTAGAGTTTGACATCACTGTCGTGTGACGGTGGTGATCAGTTGATCCCTTAAGGTCATACCTCTAGGGAAACATTCTTAATAGATAATTAATTAATTGTATAGTGATACAAGTTAATTAATTCCTTAATATTGACAAATAATTTTGTCAGTAGGATTATGTATCTTATTGTAATTCGATTAAATAAGATTCGGTTTAAGTAATTTAAATTGTTTTATTACTTAGATTTATTTATTGTTTATGAAACAATTAAAATATGAATGAATGATTTAGTATAAATACAAGTTGTTGTACTTTATAATTGAATGACCCATTTTAAGTACTTGTAATCAAGAATTACTAGTTAATTTTTATATGTGATTTATTTTATTAATATAATGATTTTTAATTAGTTAAAAATGCATTATTTAATTAACATGTCTAGTAACATGTCCAATATGTCACATTACACAAAATTGACAATTGACAAAGTTAAAATGGATCCATATTAGGCATAGTGTGCCGTGTAAATGGGAGAGGAAGGATATATTGAGCTTTAATCATTTTAATTAGTGGGAAGCATGATGATTACCTACTAATCATAGGCATGCATACCTGCACTCTTGAGAAGAGAAAAATGCAAAAGTATTGGGCACTCTACCCATGCCAAAACCGGTGCCTCCCCCTAATACACTCAAGTAGTGTATTTCAAAAATCATCCCATTCATTCTTAAAAAAAATAGATATACATTGAGAATTCATAAAAATATTCTCTCTAAGTTGTTGTAAAATTTCTTAAGAAGGAAAAACTCACAAAATCATAATATTATTATTACTAGAGGTAGTAACCAAGATAATATTAAGTCTTATTAAGGTAGTCTTATACTAATTCTAGTATCAAATTAGTATTTGATTTAAGAAGGATTTCCTTGGTACAAATCTTTAAGGAGTAGATCCCATTATTAGTTCTGGGGTTTTTGGGGCACTTGGATTTTTATTTAAGAAGACTAATTTGGTAGGAGACCAATTAGTAAATACCATTCGGTCCTCATTGTAAGAATAATCGTTTTTTCTTCTTACTTTGTATTTTTGTTATGCATGCATAAGTTCCTTTTAGTTTATGACTTAACTAATAAACACATAGGTAGTAGAAGTGTCTAATAAGAGATTAATGAATCTAATAATTGGTATCAGAGCAAGAGTTGTTGCATGCATAATCAGTTATTGTTTTTCCGAGTTAAAATGTTAACATATAAAACTAAAAATTTGTGATATATGATGATATAGGCCACGAAATTTTGGCATGTTAAGCATTCTGCTCCTAAATTGATTTTAGGTCATTTTTGATCATTTATGGTATTTTATTGCTCTTTAATAAGATTTAGTATTTTTATTACATCTTATTGAATAAAATTTCACTTAAATTACTAAAATAAGTTAGACTATGACTCTGACCATGAAATTTTTACACGACCTCACATGCATATTTTACATATTGTATGTAAAATTTCGAATAAAATGGTTTTATATTGCATGTTTTATGATTTTTACATGATAAAAATTGATTAATTAGAGGTATTTTGTTAAAAATGGTTTGACTTCGTCTCTGCCCATGAAATTTTAGTATGTTGTCACATGCAATATTTACACATTGTATGTAAATGTTGAGATAAAATGGTTTTATTTTGCATGATTTATGATTTTTAGATGTAAAAATCACATAAATAGTAACTATTTTAGCAAAAATAGCTAAAATGAATTTTATGGCATGAAATTTTTTTTCAATGTTGTATATATTTATATATAAACATCAGATCTAAATTTGTATGTTAAATTTCGTATGATTTTAATGGTTATTAATTTTTAAGAGATATAAATTGATAAATAACAACTTTAATAGTCATTAATATAAAAATTCGATTTTTGGCTTAAAATTTGTCATTTCCAGGTTCTAGAAACTTATTTAGAATATTCAAAATTTTAATTTTGATTTATTGCATAATTTTAGGTTTAATTTGGAATTAAAGGGTTAAAATTATATTTTATACGATTTATTTGTGAAATAAATTAAAATAATCTAAGGGAAAAGTTTATTAAAGTTTTGGAATGTTGGGAATTTTTCAAAATATACAAAATTATGATTTTGAAATTTTCGAATTTTTATGACTTAGTTGGGAATTATTTCTTTTATTATTATGAATAATAGATGTTTAAAGAGCAATAATAAAATATCAAGTTGAATTATTGACAAATTTTTAGTGAAAACTAAATTTTTGAGTCCTAAGAAGGTTTGGGTAATTAACTTGGACATAAATTTTATTTACGTAATATTTTGTGATTTTAATAAGTTAATTGTCACAATAATCCATAAAATTGGACCAAATATATGATATTAGCTTAAATAGGGCGATTTGGCACATCATATGGCATGTTTCGTACATATATTAATGCTGCATTTTTTAGTATGATTGTCATATTTTATTTTATATAACTTTGAATTATGTAATTTGTACTTAGTATGGTCTTAGTTTTTAATTGGTATTTCCCGAAATGAATGGGGATATCGATTTGGTTGTAATTAATGTGATCTCGTATCACTTTTATTTTATTTTCTTTTGTTTTTCTTTTTATATTGTATAAAGTAGAAAAGCTATGTAATTTATTTATTTCAGAGTTCCTTAAAGACGGTGCAATTTGAGAAAGTAATCCGACAAAGACGGTGTTGCCTTTGAGTGCGTGCCATATGAAGTTCAAGGGACCAAAGGAGTTGGTTTCCGAATTTGTAAATAGTTTATTTGATTTACTATTTTAGGAAGGTCATACTAGGATTTTATCATTTTTTTTTTTTTTTGCTTTGCATTTGTTTTTATATGTTTGCATGCATAGCCAAATCGCCATAACTACACATGCATATTATTTTATCGAGTCATCGACCGTGTCAATTATAATTATCGTAGTTCACCGCTTTAGTTCACTTAAAACGAGATAGATAATAAATTGACATGACCTCTCACTAAATAATAATTGAGAATTAGCCTTACCAAATAGTAGAACCATGAATCCCAATTTCATAAGGAAGTAGGCTCGACTCACCAAGGTGCTAAACTTGTTACGTTGGGTAAGTGGGTAGTAAGTTGTTATTACATCAAAATTTGGATTCAGCTCAACGGAAGTATTCGTGACCGTAGTCACATGTGTTCCGGGCTAAAGATAAATATTAGAGTAATTTTATCGACCGAGAGTTCTAGAAGTAGAATCGATTAAATAGTTAATCCACCGAGTTATATTAATAAGGGATGAATCGGCTCATCGTGTCCGAACTAATATGAATTTGGATCTCAGGATCATTTATAATAGTTGGGTAGAGGTCACTATATAAATGCTTAAAACTTCATTAAAATGTTTACAAGTATTATTAAAACAATAGATGTTTATTAATTCCTTCACTTTTAATTTTGTAGTCCAATTTGTTTTCTCAATTGCAATGGCAACTCCAATTTCATCCGCCACCACGAGCTCGAACACTCTCACCAATGTTTCTTGGCTCCGATCCTTCATGTATCGTTGTAAATTAAAAAAGAATGGGTCCAACTTTGCCAATTGGGACGCTCAACTTCGCTTGGCCGCGGAGGGTGACGACAAGCTTCGTTACCTTACCAAGGCATCTCCCGCCACACCTAACGCTAGGTCTACCCTCGCCGCTAGGCAAGCCTATGAGACTTACCAAAAGGAGTCGGCCGCGATCAAAAATGTGTTGATCTTCTCTATGGAGGCCGAACTCCAAAGAAGTGATATAAAGATTAGCACCGCATATGAGATCTATACGAAGCTTGTGACCATGTTTTCACAAGCTCCGAGGATAATTCAATATGAAGCGGCATCCGCATTCTTCGATCTCAACATTAAGAAGGGCTAAAAAGTTAGCCCTCATGTGCTCAAGTTGATGGAGCATGTTGAGACCCTAAAATTGCAAAAGGTAGAGATTCCCGAAGAACTCATCATTGATCGAATTCTTCATTCCTTGAACAAGGTTAAGGCATATGTTCAATTCAGGGTGAATTTTAATATGCAAAACTTAAAAGTATCCCTCGATGAATTTCACAAAATGCTTGTGCAAGCCGAGAGGGACATGGGGCTAAATTCTAGCACCACCAAGGATGTGCTCAATATTAATCATAAGAGCAAAGGGAATTTCAAGAAAGGTGGCCAAAAGGGAAAGACGCAAACTCCCTACAAGAACAAAGGAAAAGCTTGTGAAGCTAACTCCTCTAAGCCCAAGAAGGGTGCCCCGTCCGGGGACAAATGTCACTATTGTAATGGTGTTGGGTATTGGAAGAGAAATTGTCCAAAGTACCTTGGCGATATAAAGGCTGGAAAGGTTATTCCAGTAGGTAAATAACTATCCCTATCTTTTATGTTTCGATCTCAACTTTGCTATTTTGATATAAGTTTTTATAATTACCCTTATTATTGTATTAGGGCATCCAAGCAAGGACAAGGGCAAAGAAAAGCAAGCCTAGAAGATCTTGAGGGAAGCTAGATGTAGCCGCCCATGATGCTAGATCGATGGACGCTTGGCTTTATTTTGTTTTGTCTTTATTTTCATGTTGTATTTTGAAATTTTAGAACTATTTTGATTTCCTCGTTTGACTTGGAAATTTGGTTGTTTAATTAAATAATGGTTGTATTTTGGATATTGGTGACTTGGTTTTGCAACCCAAGTCACTTACTTTATCGTATCGTTTGTTCTAAAATTTGTCATCATACACTACTTGCATATAAGTGTTGGAATATGTGTCCTCCGACAATAATGCGATCACGACTGTTGATCATGATGATCACATGTTTAAATCTCATTATAAAGAATACAATTGGGAAGTAATATTGTTACTGTCAACTGGTCAACATATATCGGTAATGATTGGGTGACTAGAGTTTGACATTACGTAGTGCGACGGTGGTGATCGATTGACCCCTAGGTCATACCTATAGGGCAACACTCTTAATTGATTATTTAATTAATTGTATAATGTTACGAGTTAATTAAATTACTTGAAAATTGACGGACGATTTTTGGAAGTAAAATTTACGTATCAAATTGAAATGTGATTAAATGAGATACGGTCTGAGTAATTGAATTGTATCATTACTCGGATGAAATTAATGTTTAAAGAAACAATCGAAATTGAATGAATTATTATAAATACAATCTGTTGTGATTTATAAATGGTAAAATATTTTGGCACAAGTAATTATGAAATTACTAAGTCGATTTTTGTATGTGACGTATTTTTATTAATACGTTGATTTATAATATGTTAAAAATACATAACAAATTTATGTCACATATGACATGTGACATATTGACAATTGACAAAAATAATATGGAATCCATATTATCAAGTGGGCCGAAAATTAGAGGGTTTTTAAGCTAATTATATGTTGATTGTAATTAGTGGAGGGCATGATGATTACCCTAGTCACTAGCCATGCAACCCTATTGTTTATTGTGAAGAACAATTTTTCCATGCATTGGCTCCCCAAAATCCCTCCTCTTACACGGTTTTGAGAAGACAAAAACCCATCATGGTTTTTCTATAATTTTTACCTAATAATATACAAAATGTTGTAAATTATCATTCATTCATTCACTCATCCAAAATTAGTATTCTAGAGAGAAAAATAAATCTCTTCTTCTTCTCTCTATAAACCGAAAATATTAAGAGTGTTATAATATTTTTTGGGTCAATTTTTACTAGATTAATACTGTACTAGTTCTCATAATATTAATCTTAATTAAGAGTAAGCTTTGGGTATTAATCCTAAGGAGAGATCCTACACTTGGATCTTGTTCTTCCATCTTAGGAAAGCTCAAGAACAAAAGAAAAGGAGATTTCTTTTGTGCCCAATAAAACCGAAATCACCAATGTAAGAACATGATTTCTCCTCTATTTTATCATATTGTTTGCATGCATAAAATCCGTATTTAATTTTATGACAAATTAATTTCGACATATATGAGTATGTTAGTATGTATATAGATCTACTTTTCTTTCACTAAGATGTTGAATCATTAATCTCATTAAGTTAACATATTCATATATGTAATAATTCATTTAGTCATAAAATAAATGCTAGATCTTATGCATGGAAACTAAAACAAGATAAGAGAAGAAATCATCAACCTTACTATGTGATTTCGGATTAGAGGGCACCAACAAATTCACCTATTTGTTAGTTCTTGAGCTTTCCTTAAAATGGATGAACAAGGCTCAAATTAGAACCTCTCCCAAAAGCATATACCCAAAGAAATATCTTAATAACTTATATATTTATGAACTAGTAAAAATATAAGTTTTACTTAAATATGACACAAAATATTAATTTTGTTCTCTTGTAATTTTTGGCCAAGAGAGGATGAATTTGAGAGATTTTTATTTCTCTAAGTTTTCACAATTGTAGAGAGAATTTTCTATTTTCTTACACTAGAAAATATGTTGTGAAATAGTGTGAATAATGGAGGAAAACCTCTATATTTCCTCTTAGAAAAACCGGTGGGGTGAGGGAAGGGTGCCCAATGCATGAACTTGTTTTTCTACCCAAGAAAGATAGGCATGCAAGGCTTGTCATTAGGGTTAATTATCATGTTCCTATTTAAAATAAAAACACAATATTAATCCTAACCCCTTCCCTTATTTCGGTACACATAAGATAAAATGGGTAGTCCATTTTATTTTGTCATTTGTCAATTGTGACATATGTGACATGTTACTTGACATGTGAAATTGTAATGTATTTTTAACATATTAAAAATCAACATACTCATAAAATATGTCATATCCAATATTGACTAGTAATTCGTAATTACTTGTACCAAAACGTTTATCAAATTATAAATTACAACGTATTGTATTTATAATAAATTATTCATTCAATTTCAATATCAATTGTTTCGTAAACAATAATTTTATCTAAGTAATAAAACAATTCGATTACTTAGACCGTATCCAATTTAATCGAATTATAATAAGACACGTTAATCTCACTCACAAAATCATCCGTCAATTTTAAGAAATTTAATTAACTCGTATCGGCATACGATTAATTAAATAATCAATTAAGAGTATTTCCCTATAGGTATGACCTAAGGGGATCAACTGATCACCACCGTCGCACGACAGTAATGTCAAACTCTAGTCAGCCAATCATTACCGATATGTGTGGACCAGTTGACTGTAAAATATTACATCCCACATGCATTCTTAAAATGAGATTTAAACATGTGATCATCATGATCGACGGTTGTGATCGCATCATTGTCGGAGGACACATATTCCGACAATCTCCCACTTGTCCTCGACAAGTGTGCGTCACCAATTCTCTTGTCCTATTACTATCTCCCATTCAATGCAAGGTGTCTTTCAGGTCGTACTTGCAAGTGATCATATCGAGAGTGGTTTCCTCGATCTAGAGAATAACTGATTGACCGGAATTATCTACCATAGATACCTTCCGAGCGTGGCCACGCATTTCCAGTTCATTACTCCTCGAGTGGCCCTGAGATATTGTTATAACCCTGACAAGGGGTGGACAATTCCTATCGCACTTATTCCCTTCGACTAGCCACAGCCATCATAACCCAAAATACGCCCATTTGACCCCATTTACGAAGATCATAGCAACATAAATCAGAGTTAATCTGAAACTGTGCCACCTTAGGCGAACAGTCTTTAGTCAAAAGAATCGACTCATTAGAATATTATAGTAGCTCTCGCCACGACCAGGCTATATAAATTTGCCAGAACTCTATAAGCGGTCATTAGCCCGACAAAGTGTTCCTACTAGTCTGCCTATATGATCGAATAGTCATTCTCATATGACTCTATAGCACTTGAACTTGCCATCAATCGCATCACACTCTAGTCACTTCGAGACGTCACCTCATACAAGTGACTATGGGCGATTACTATATCAATTTAGTTCACTTTAATGGGGTTCAATCTTGTCTCCACAACCCATTTGAATATGACAAAGTAATGGAAAAATAAAAGACAAATGTGATTATGCATATGATCAAATAAAACAACTCTTTTATTTCATATCAAAATCTAACATAAAACTGGCATGCGTTTAAGTCTCATGGACGCAACATGTCCATCATGCTTAGCCTGCGATAAAGGCTTGGTGAGCAGATCAGCTATGTTATCATCCGTCCCAACCTTACATATCGCAATTTCCTTTCTTTCAATGAAATCTCTAATTACATGATATTTTTCTAAGTATATGTCTAGATCTATTACTAGATTTTGGCTCTTTGGCTTGGAAGATCGTCTCACTATTATCACAATAGAGAGTGATGGGATCATTGGCAGTAAGTACTACTCTTAGACCTTCCGTGAATTTCCTGATCCACACAGCTTCCTTGGCAGCTTCTGATGCTGCAATGTACTCAGCCTCCGTTGTTGAATCCATGATCCATGACTTCCTTGAAGCTTCTCCAGCTAACAACACCACCATTGAGCATGAAAACGAAACCAGCTTGTGATTTCATGTCATCTCTATCCGTTTGGAAACTTGAGTCCGTGTAACCATTAACACGGAGCTCGGTGTCTCCTCCAAACACTAAGATAGAATCCTTAGTTCTTCTCAAGTACTTAAGGATGTTCTTGACGGCTATCCAGTGACTCTCACCTGGATTTCATTGATATCTACTCGTCATGCTCAAGGCATACGAGACATCAGGACGTGTGCATATCATGGCGTACATGATTGATCCAACAGCGGAAGCATAAGGGATCAACTTCATGCGTTCAACATCATGGGGTTCGGAGGGCGATTAAGACTTGCTCAATATTGTCCCAGTTACCATAGGTATCAATCCCCTTTTTGATTTGTCCATGCTGAAACGTCGAAGAATCTTATCAACATAAGATTCTTGACTAAGTGCCAATATCCTCTTGGATCTATCTCTGTGGATCCGGATACCTAATATGCGTTGTGCCTCTCCTAAATCCTTCATTTGGAAATGGTTACCTAACCACCTTTTAACTGAAGACAACATTGGAATATCATTTCCAATGAGTAGTATGTCATCGACATACAAGATTAGGAACACAACATTGCTCCCACTAAATTTCATGTATAAACATGGTTCCTCAACACTTCGAGTGAAACCATTCTCTTTTATCACATGATCGAATCGATTATTACAACTTCTTGATGCTTGCTTAAGTCCATAAATGGATCTCTTAAGTTTGCATACTTTGTTAGGATTTTTAGAATCAACAAAACCTTCGGGTTGTATCATGTACACTTCCTCTTCTAAATGCCCATTTAGAAAAGCGGTTTTGACATCCATTTGCCATATTTCATAATCATGAAATGCGGCAATCGCTAACAAAATCCGTATGGATCTTAGCATGGCTACGGGGGCGAAGGTTTCATCATAATGAAGACCTTGGACTTGGGTAAATCCTTTTGCCACTAGTCTAGCTTTGTAGACATCATCATGTCCTTCTATGCCATTCTTGACGTTGAAAATCCATTTGCATTGAAGAGGTCTTGCCCCTTTAGGCAAATCCACCAAGTTCCAAACTTGGTTTTCATGTATAGAATCCATCTCGGACTTCATGGCTTCAAGCCATAAGGAGGAATTTGTACTAGAGATTGCGGCTTTGTAGGTGGCGGGCTCGTCACTTTCTAAAAGCAACACATCGAGTGTTCTATCTTCTTCGATAAGTCCTACATATCGATCGGGATAGCGAATAACTCGGCCCGTTCTTCTAAGTGGAGGAGGGACAACCACGCTAGACGACGAAGGAACATCTTCTGGCGTCTCTAACTCGGTTTGTGGCTCTTGAACTTCATCAAGTTCAAAATTTCTCCCACTCTATCTCTTAGAAATAAATTCTCTTTCTAAGAAGACAGTCTCACAAGACACAAACACTTTGTTTTCTTGAGGTTTGTAGAAGTAGTATCCTAGAGAGGTTGAGGGGTAACCTACAAAGATGCATTTTTTGGATCTTGGGGCAAGCTTGTTGTCGGTCTTTGCCTTGACGTAAGCATCACATCCCCAAATCTTCATGTAGGATATATTTGGAACCCTTCCCGTCCACATCTCATATGGAGTCTTTTCGGTTGTCTTCGTGGAACTATTATTCAAAGATCTAATTGCGGTTTGAATCGCAAATCCCCAAAACGAGTTTGGTAGCTCGGTTTGACTCATCATTGATCGAACCATATCAAATAGGGTTCGATTTCTCCTTTTGGCAACACCATTGAGTTGTGGTATTCCGGGTGGAGATAGTTGTGATATTATGCCACAACCTTTCAAGTGTGAATCGAATTCATGACTAAGATATTCTCCACCACGATCGGATCGTAGTGCTTTTATCCTTTTGTTCAATTGGTTCTCTACTTCATTTTGAAATTCCTTGAATTTCTCAAAAGCTTCACTCTTATACTTCATTAAATTGATATACCCATATCTACTCAAGTCGTCGGTGAAGGTTATGAAGTAGTCATAATTTCCTCGAGCGGTGATACTCATTAGTCCACACACATCGGTATGTATGAGTCCCAATAGTTCACTAGCTCGTGTTCCTTTACCGCTAAAAGGATTACGAGTCATCTTGCCAAGAAGGCAATATTCGCATGTTCCATATTATTGATAATCAAATGGTGTAATCACATTAGTTGAAATTAATCTTTTGATGCGATTCTCGTTTATGTGACCTAATCGACAATGCCAAATGAACGATTCATTTAGGTCACTTGATTTGAGTTTCTTTGATTGAATGTTGTAGATGTCATTAGTTGGATTCGAGGTTTCTAAAATGTAAATGCCATTAATCGAAGGAGCTTGGCTTATAACCAAGTCGTTCCTTGAAATAATACAACGATTGTTTTTAATGACAAAACAAAAACAGTCCATGTCTAACATGGTAATAGAAATAATGTTTTTAGAAAGTGTAGGCACATAAAAACAATTATGTAAATACAACTCAAATCCATTAGGCAAAGGTAATACATAAGTTCCCTTGGATTCGGCCGCTACTCGAGCTCCATTTCCAAGGCATAGATCCACATCTCCTTTGCTAAGCCTCTTCACGTCTCTTAACCCCTGTAAATGATTACAAAGGTGAGAACCACAACCGGTATCCAGTACCCATGTCGTAGTGGAAGTATAATTTACATCAATAACATAAATTTCCTTAGGAATTTTACCTTTTGGAACGATGATTCCTTCCCTTATATTTCGCAAATATATAGGACAATTCCTAAGCCAATGTCCCATGCCATAGCAATAATGGCATTCATCTTCAACTTGCTTGAAGTTTTTCCCTTTCTTTCCCTTCTTCTTGAACCTTTTGCCTTTAGAAGCAAGAGCTTGATTGCTTGAGCTCCCACTAGTTTTGGCATCTTTCTCTTCCAAAGATATTGATCCTATAGATTTTATGAGGCGGTCTTCCTGAGACCGGCTCACATGAGATCTTGTAGTAGTAGGTGGTCTAGAAGAAGTGATGAAGTTTATGTTTCCATCCGAACCTATCCCAAAATGAAGTTCTCTAGTAGTGTCGAAATCATTGTTGAAGCAAACGTCGTCAAAAACATTGTGGCAAGACTCAATAGTTATCGGTGTAGTAGCGTTTGATGGATTCATTGTAATGAACTACAAATATGGAGGAAAAGGAAATATTAACATTTGTCTTTTTAATCATACTTGTAAATAATTTTAACAAGATATGAGCATTTATATAGTGACCTCTACCCAACTATTATAAATGATTCCAAGATCCAAATTCATATTAACTTGGGCACGGTGTGGCCGATTCATCCCTTATCAATATAACTCGGTGGATTAACTCTTTGATCGATTCTACTTTTAGAACTCTTGGTCGATAAAATTACATTAACATTTATCTTTAGCCCAAACACATCCGACAATGGTCGAGAATACTTTTGTTGAGTTCAACCCAAATTTCGAATAAATGTGTCCATGATCCAAATCCACATTAACTTGGGCACGGTGTAGCCAATTCATCCCTTATCAACATGAATTCGGTGGATAGACATTTATCACCCACTTTCCCTACGTAACAAGGTTTGTATCCCGGTGTGGCCGAGCGCACTCCCTCACGAAATAGGTTTTCATGGTTTCTACCTTTTGGTAAGGCTAAGTCTCAATTGTTTATTTTAGCGAGAGGTCATGTCAATTTATTATCTATCACGTTTTAAGTGAACTAAAGCGGTGAACTACGATAATTGTAATTGACACGATCGATAAACTCGATTTAAAATGCATGTTTAGTTATGGCGATTTAGCGATGCATGCAACATATAAATAAAATGCAAAGCATAAAAATAAAATCCTAGTATGGCCTTCCTAAAATAGTAAATCTAATAAACTATTACAAATTCGGAAATTAACTCCTTTGGTCCCTTGAACTTCGGTCTTGGCACGCATTTCAAGGCAACACTTTCTTTGATGGACCGCCATCTCGAATGGCACCGTCTTCAAGGAACTCCGGAATAAATGAATTACAAAATGAATTACATAATTTCCTGTTATACATTTGTAATAAAAATAAAAATAAATCAATTAAATTACAAAATGGTGATACGAGATCACAATAATTACAACCGAATCGATATTCCCATACATTTCTGGTAATACCAATTAAAACTAAGGTCATACTAAGTAAAATTACATAATTCAAAAATTACATAAAATTAAAATATGACAATGATAAATAAAATGCAGCATTATAATATGTATAAACATGCTAGATTTTATGCTAAATCGCCTTTTAAGAGCCAATATTGTATATTAATCGGTTTTTACGGATTTGCGTGATTTAACTTATTAAAATCACAATAATTACATAAATTCATATTTATGTACAAGTTAATTACCTTAACCATCTTAGGACTCAAAAATTAGTCTCCACTAATATTTTGACAATAATTAAACTTGATTTCTTAATATTGTTCATAAATGGACCTAAAAATACAAAATTATGCTATAAACTTCAAATTAAATTGTAAAAATTTCAAATAATTTCGAAATTTGAAATTTAAAATCATGAAAATTCTGGAAAAAATACCATGACACTGATAATGTACAAAACTTAGGTTAGAAATTTCGAAAAATTATCGACAAAAACAATGTTGGGGTTTATCGGTTTTAACAATTATGACCATAAAAATATGAGAAAAATTATTTTCATCAACTTTTCAGTTTTAGATCTGAAATATATGATAAAATGCAACATGTGACATTTTTCTTTAGTCATGAAGTATGTTTTAGCATTATTACTAATTTTAGTCACTATTTATGTGATTTTTCATCAAAAATTCATAAATCATGCATAAAGACTTCATTATAGCCAAATATTTTACACACATCTTGTAACATTACATGTGACAATATACTAAATTTCCATGACCATATTCGAAATATAACTCATATTAACCTGTTTACCCATTTAAATACGATTTTAACTTGAAAAATCCATAATTTGAGCAAAACAACTCATTTTATCATGAAAATTTACAGGCCATCAATAGATAATATATGTGAAAACATATCCAAAAACCAATAAAAAATTCGAAGTTTAGCTATTTTTCGTCCAAAAATGACATTTTTAACATAAAAATCACATTTTAATGCCAATATTATATAAAATGAACAATAAAATCCATAAATAAACCAAAATGTCCAAAAAATCACTTAGTACTAGAAACTTTTAACATGCAAATTTATTATTAGTTTTATCTTCATAAATCCAAATTTATTAGTTTTGTATGTTAATCTTATAACTCGGAAAAACTATAAACCGATTTGTATGCAAACAATCTAAGGCTTATGATACCGCTAGTTAAAATCATTAATCTCATTAAGTTAACATATTCATATATGTAATAATTCATTTAGTCATAAAATAAATGCTAGATCTTATGCATGCAAACTAAAACAAGATAAGAGAAGAAATCATCAACCTTACTATGTGATTTCGGATTAGAGGGCACCAACAAATTCACCTATTTGTTAGTTCTTAAGCTTTCCTTAAAATGGATGAACAAGGTTCAAATAAGAACCTCTCCCAAAAGCATATACCCAAAGAAATCTCTTAATAACTTATATATTTATGAACTAGTAAAAATATAAGTTTTACTTAAATATGACACAAAATATTAATTTTGTTCTCTTGTAATTTTCGGCCAAGAGAGGAAGAATTTGAGAGATTTTTATTTCTCTAAGTTTTCACAATTGTAGAGAGAAATTTCTATTTTCTTACACTAGAAAATATGTTGTGAAGTAGTGTGAATAATGGAGGAAAAACTTTATATTTCCTCTTAGAAAACCGGTGGGGTGGGGGAAGGGTGCCCAATGCATGAACTTGTTTTTCTAGCCAAGAAAGATAGGCATGCAAGGCTAGTCATTAGGGTTAATTATCATGTTCCTATTTAAAATAAAAACACAATATTAATCCTCACCCCTTCCCTTATTTCGGTACACATAAGATAAAATGGGTAGTCCATTTTATTTTGTCATTTGTCAATTGTGACATATGTGACATGTTACTTGACATGTGAAATTGTAATGTATTTTTAACATATTAAAAATAAACATACTCATAAAATATGTCATATACAATATTGACTAGTAATTCATAATTACTTGTACCAAAACGGTTTATCAAATTATAAATTACAACGTCTTGTATTTATAATAAATTATTCATTCAATTTCAATTTCAATTATTTCGTAAACAATAATTTTATCTAAGTAATAAAACAATTCGATTACTTAGACCGTATCCAATTTAATCGAATTATAATAAGACACGTTAATCTCACTCACAAAATCATCCGTCAATTTTAAGAAATTTAATTAACTCGTATCGGCATACGATTAATTAAATAATCAATTAAGAGTATTTCCCTATAGGTATGACCTAAGGGGATCAACTGATCACCACCATCGCACGACAGTAATGTCAAACTCTAGTCAGCCAATCATTACCGATATGTGTGGACCAGTTGACTGTAAAATATTACATCCCACATGTATTCTTAAAATAAGATTTAAACATGTGAACATCATGATCGACAGTTGTGATCGCATCATTGTCGGAGGACACATATTCCAACATAAGAAACATAAGATTATCGACTTAAATTGATCAAATAGACAATTATAATGATTGAGTCATTATATGTCCATAAGCTTTGAATTCGATTCTCCTTATGCCATTGTGACTAAAATCACAACTTACTTATGTAAGATCAATTATGAAGTTATGATTGAATTGTTGAACTCATACTAGGGAACGTTAATACCCTTAATTGATAAACCTATCAAATTTAAATCGTCTAGTCTATGATATGCTTTTAACATGTCTCGAATAAATCACCATTAGGTTGATATGTGATATGTTTTTCCTCCTTCACCACCATTATTTGTGGCTCAAAAACTATCTTTGGAGAAAAAGTGTATTTTTCCTAACTCGTAAATTTAGCCACAAACCTCAACTAGATGGGATCTACGTGAGGACACCAAAAGAAGATGTTCTTAAAGGAACTACGTGAAGAGACCAAAAGAAGATGTTCTTAAAGGAACTACGTGAAGAGACCAAAAGAAGATTTTCTTAAGGAAACTACGTGAGGACATCAAAAGAAAGCGTTCTTTGGGAAATTTAGATTATGATATATAAAATGCATATACCTAGAGATTTTAAAATTCGACATTTTATTAAGAGCCTTATGAAACTAAAATGGTATCTATGCAAGTAAATAGATTTATTTGGGATTGTTGAGACCAATCCAAGGTAAATAGATATTTATGATTAAAGGTTGCATAGAGTGGCATGTCGATGTCTACGAAAGCTAAGTTAATTGTTAACTATGCTAAAGATTTAAAACCATTGTTATACCTCATTATGAAAATGAATAAGTTAGATATTAAAACCTCTTTCCAAATGGGTAATTTGAAAGGAATATGTGAATGACATATATGGTTTTATTCTAAATACTTAGTAAAGCAATGATCATTTCAATTCATGAAATATTTCGAATGAGTTGTCAAAAACGAAACATGTGGAATTGAGTGGGAGTCCGTGATAGTCATGCTTAGACATGAAGTTTAGTGGGAGAAATCATCCTTCATGAATTACATAACATATTACTCATTGGTAATGACGAGCATATACTATATTTTATAAAGAAGTATTTAGGTTTTCACTTCTGGATGATATTGGACATTATGTGAATCTATTAAAACATGGGATGTTAGATTGGCACTTAGATAGGTATCTTATGTTGATAATGATCTTTCATCTTAAAGGGATCAACCAGTTAAGTAGGTTATTCATATTGATAGAAATTGAATTATCATAGAGTTATGATTATTCAACTGAACCTAAGAACTGTTGTCTACATGAATTTAATTACTAATGTTTCCGCCGTTAGTATTATCATGTATGCCATAATGCACATTTCCTAGATGAATTACATGCTTGGAGCATGATAAGTCGATAACAAGCTAACCCATATGAGAGTCATTGGTAAGCCTTAAGAAACCGTCATGAATTCTCAAGGAGAACTAATGGTCTGTTCTAGAGTTTGGAAGAATAACAAGTTATGTGTTAAGAGGTTACACAAAATCAAAGTTTCCAAACTCATTTGGATTTGTGAAAATCCTAGGCAGATTATTGACATAAGGAGTAAGAGACTAGAAAAGTGTAATTTATTGTCATCCATTGCAAGATTCTACAAAATGAACCTTAGTACGTTGTGATTAGGTGGTGTACTTTAAAACTTCAAGTAGTGTTGTCCATTGAAACCCACATCACAAGTTATATGATAACTGTAAGAGCTTCTTTCAAGCTAAAGAACGTAAGTCTAGTATGAAGTCTAGACATGTACTTAGTAAAATTCATGCTATAAGAGATAACATGAAATTGAAGGAAATCGCAATTCACAAAGTTTGAACACTTGGACACACGGTATGTTCACAAGCTAAACTTTTATTTCGTTTGGCAAGTGCATAAGTACACTTATGATTATAAAACATAGAGTAGTAATATGGTATTGACTACTCATGTGTGATAATCACATTTATTGTTTGAGTTATCTTTAACTCATCTTGTGCTTTGTTACATCCAAATGGGTTGTTGAGACAATATTGAATCCCATTAAAGTGAACTGGATTAACATAGTATTCGCCCCTAGTTACTTATATGAGGTGACATCTCGAAGTAACTAGAATATGATGCGATTGATGGCAAGTTCAAGTACCATAGAGTCATGAGAGACGACTAGTCGATCACATAGGCAGACTGTGAGGGACACTCTGTCGGGCTTATGACCGCTTATATAGTTCTGGAAATTTTTAAAGCCTGTTCGTGGCAAGAGCTACTATGGTATTCTTATGAGTCGATTCTTTGACTAAAGACTATTCGCCTAAGATAGCATAGTTTCAGAGTGACTTTGATTTATGTTATGCGACCTTCGTAATTGGGGTCTAATGGGCGTATTTTGGGTCATGATGAGCTGTGGCTAATCAAAGGGAAGAGTGCAATAGGAATTTTCCATCCCCGTCAGGGTTATCTTATATCTCAAGGCCACTCGAGGAGTAATGAACTGGAAATGCGTGGCCACGCTCGGAAGGTATCTATGGTAGATAATTCCGGTCAGACAGTTATTCTCCAGATCGAGAAAACCACTCTTGATATGATCAAATGCAAGTACGACCTGCAAGACACTTTGCATTGAGTGGGAGATAATAATAGGACAAGAGAATCGGTGATGCACACTTGTCGCGGACATGTGGGAGATTGTTGGAGTATGTTTCCTAGACAATAATGCGATCATATGTTTAAATCTCATATTAAGAATACATAATGGAATATAATATTTTATTGTCAACTGATCTACATTAATCGGTAATGATTGGCTGACTAGAGTTTGACATTACTGTCGTGTGACGTGGTGATCAGTTGATCCCTTAAGGTCATACCTCTTGGGAAACATTCTTAATAGATAATTAATTAATTGTATACTGATACAAGTTAATTAATTCCTTAATATTGACAAATGATTTTGTGAGTAGGATTACGTATCTTATTGTAATTCGATTAAATAAGATTCAGTCTAAGTAATTTAAATTGTTTTATTACTTAGATTTATTTATTGTTTATGAAACAATTAAAATAAGAATGAATGATTTATTATAAATACAAGTTGTTGTACTTTATAATTGAATGACCCATCTTAAGTATTTGTAATCAAGAATTACTAGTTAATTTTTGTATGTGATTTATTTTATTAATATAATGATTTTTAATTAGTTAAAAATGCATTATTTAATTAACATGTCTAGTAACATGTCCAATATGTCACATTACACAAAATTGACAATTGACAAAGTTAAAATGGATCCATATTATGCATAGTGTGCCGTGTAAATGGGAGAGGAAGGATATATTGAGCATTAATCATTTTAATTAGTGGGAAGCATGATGATTACCTACTAATCATAGGCATGCATACTTACACTCTTGAGAAGAGAAAAATGCAAAAGTATGGGCACTCTACCCATGCCAAAACCGGTGCCTCCCCCTAATACACTCAAGTAGTGTATTTCAAAAATCATCCCATTCATTCTTAAAAAAAAAAAGATATACATTGAGAATTCATAAAAATATTCTCTTTAAGTTGTTGCAAAATTTCTTAAGAAGGAAAAACTCACAAAATCATAATATTATTATTACTAGAGGTAGTAACCAAGATAATATTAAGTCTTATTAAGGTAGTCTTATACTAATTCTAGTATCAAATTAGTATTTGATTTAAGAAGGATTTCCTTAGTAAAAATCCTTAAGGAGTAGATCCCATTATTGGATCTAGGGTTTTTGGGGCACTTGGATTTTTATTTAAGAAGACTAATTTGGTAGGAGACCAATTAGTAAATACCATTCGGCCCTCATTGTAAGAATAATCATTTTTCCTTCTTACTTTGTATTTTTGTTATGCATGCATAAGTTCCTTTTAGTTTATGACTTAACTAATAAACACATAGTTATTAGAAGTGTCTAATAAGAGATTAATGAATCTAACACTATATGGCTATATATTGACTTTCACAAAGATTCGATTTTAATTTCTCGTCATACCACTAAGTATACGAAGTATAAGAATGGTGATACATCTTAGCGTAATCAATTAATCCAGCAGCGGAAGCAAATGGATTCAATTTCTACATGTTCAATACTTTTGAACTTGTCAAGATTCTTATTAACATAATAATATTATCTTTATGCTAATATCCATCGAATTGGATATGTTATAGATGTATTATTCTTCTCCTAAGTCTTTCATCACTCATAGTGATCAATATGTCATTCACATATAAGACTAATAATACCACCGTACTCCCACTGAACTTCATGTATAAACAAAACTACTCGACAAATCGAGAAAATTTTATTACATGACTGAAACATACCATTCAACTCCTTGATTTCTACTTAAGATTTCTTCTTAAGTTCGTATCCTACCTTAGGATATTTGCGATTTACAAAACTCATGCAAGATGATTTTAAAATCCAACATTCAAATAATATTATGAAATACGAATTTAACGAAGCGTTGCAATTGGTGTAAACCTCTTACCATCAATCAACCAAGTTATGGAAACATCTTAATGTTTATGTTCAGTTCGGACTTTTGCGGAGTTGAAACTAGATAAAGCATCTTAATAAGTTACATGTTTGTCACTTCCCAAAAATAACATGACTCCTGTCCACTTAGGTTTCGAATCAATATTTACTGATATTGACCAAGAAAGACCACTTTCCTATGTCTTATCTTCAGTTTGTGTCTCTTGAACATTTTCTCCCACTCTGTCTTTAAGAAATAATCATCTTTTCTTTAATAGACAGCATCACGAGCCACAAACCCTTTGTTCTCATGATCATGTACGAAGAGAGAGCACATGTTTACTATCGAAACAAACTACAATTTAGGTACCATGCCTAATCATATCTCATATGAAAAGTAGATGATTTCTTTAACCATGATTTGTTTTAGTGGAAAATTTAAATGCCAGACAATTTTATAACAGAAACTACCTCCAACTATATTGTAAAGATTCAATCATATCGTAATGAAAGTGAACTTGAGATACCATATCACACTCTTTTTGGTAAAGATAAAAGTCTTCACTTTATTGTTCCCTATTTTAACAAAGTACTAATACTTTGGTTTTATAATCTCTAGCTTTTGATACTTTTTAAACATTCATTAAACTTATTCAAAGAATCTCTCTTCTTACCTCATTAAGTGGATACCAAGTATCTACCTAGTTCGTTGGTAAAAGAGATGAAGAAGTAATAAACTTTTCTGATTGAAATTGTATTCGACCATGCACTTCAAAGTTTAAATAGGGCCAATATCATGCTCTATTCATAATCCTTTTCAAGAAAAAGTCATGAATTATCTTGCTTTGAATACAAGATTAGCACACACCAAAATATTCCCAATCAAATGGTTTGGGAGACTAGTCAAAACTAGTTTCTAGATGCGATTTTCAATCGAGAATTGAGAAATGATTGGGGTCACCAACTTGAGTCTTGTATATATGACATTTATTTATAGTTTGAATAGAATTACCTTGATTTGTATGGTCTCACCATAAACTTAATCGTGGTATGTAAAGGGCACAACGCTTGTTTTAATTGCATAATAGAGAAACCCTTTGCGTTTTATTCAAAAACTTGAATTATATTCTTATTTAGACTTATTGTACATCATAACAATTATTGAGGTACATTTCTAAACACAAAACTAAAATGAGTACACTACAACATTCTTGCTAGTCGTCACACGATAATACCAAATATTATGATGAAATCCACAAATTTGTATCAAATACTCATGATGTGGTAATTAGCAAGAATGCAATGTAAATGTCATAGATATTCAGGAAGGAATATGTTGAAGTCACACGACCAACTTCCTTGATCTTTACTTATTTGGGGTTTGTCTCTATTTTAGTGTCTAACACTTTCTCTTTCGAGCCTAGTTCTATCCTTAACAATTAAGATAGGTACTTGCTTCTTATTGCTCCCACTGACTACAAGAATTTTTACTTGATGAAGACTTATCTTCATTTAAATTCCTAGTTAATCCTTCACAAGGGTTAATTCTATTGTGATATTTGGTTAATCAAAATTTCTAACAAATTAATTTACCATTCTAACATTGTCATGTTCTTAACAACTTAAGTGCTTGATGACAAGTGTTTAGGTTGAGCAATAAGGCTTTTGAACCGTGGATGCATAGAAGATATTATCAAAACATATTTTGACTAATCATTACTTATATTCATACTTCTTCACAAGAAATCATACATAGGCATGTTAGGAATTTAAGATGCTAATCTTATATGACATAGGACAACTCCTATGGAGTTCTATGGAATAGAACGATTCCTATGGAGCTAGTACATGCCCTATTTAAACGGTTCCATTGAGGCTTTAGAAAAGAGATTTTATTTGTCATTGGCTATAGTGGTTTAATGGAGACATAAGTTAAAATCGAAATGACATCGTATATGTCTAGGAGCAAAGATATATAACAAATTTAAACAATGAAATAGTTGGAAAACTAACATTCATCGTAATATATGAAAACTTTTAGCAAGTTATAGCATTTATATAATGACCTTCACCGAATTATATAAACGATTCCAAGACCCAAATTCATACTAGCTCTTCCCTCTACAACCTTCACTAATACAATTTGGTGGGTTAACTCGTTTAACCGATTCTACACTTAGAACTCTCGGTCGATGAAATTACATTAAGTTCATCTTTAACCCGAACCTATTGGGACAACGGTCCCTCTAATACTTTCGTTGAGATCAACCAAATTTCTAAATGTTATAACATCTTATTACCCCACTTACCCAACGTTAAAAGAAAGCACCCCGGTATAATATTTCAATACCGCATTGTATCCCTAATGAAATTGGGATTCATAAGTTCCTACTATTTAGTAAGGCTAAGTCTCAATTTTTAGAAATGTGAAGGTCTTGTCAATTTATTATCTATCTCTTTTAAGTGAACTAAACTAGTGATCTATCGATAATTATAATTGACATGGTCGATGATTCGATATAAAAGATATGCATGTGATGTTATGGCGATTTCGCATGCATGCAAATATATAAAATAGAACATGTAAAGAAAAACAATTTCCTAGTATGGCCTTTCCTAAAATAGAAAATCTAATAATCTATTACATATTCAGAAACCAACTCCTTTGGTCCCTTTGAACTTCATGTGACACGCCTCCCAAGGAAACACCGTCTTGATCGGAACTCCTTTCCGAATGGCTCCGCCCTTAGGAAACTCCGGAATTACAAAATAATAATAAAATACATAGCATATCCTATTATACATTTGTAATAAAAATTTAAATCTATTACATTACAAAACGGTGATGCGAAATGACATTAAAATTACAACCAAATCGATATTTCCTTATATTACGGCTAATACCAATTAAAAACTAAGGCCATACTAAGATAAATTACATGATTCAAAATTACATAAAGGTAAATGACATACATCTATAAAATATGCAGCATTATATATGTATTCAACATGCAAAAATAAATGTGCGAAATCACCTTACTAGATTATATCATATATCGCTTTGGTTTTATGGAAATGCGTGACTTTTAACTCGTTAAAATCACCAAAATAATACTTAAATCAAATTTAAGCCCAAGTTAATTACCCTAACTTTCTTAGGGCTCAAATATTAGGCCACACTAAGATTTGACAATAATCTAACTTGGTATAACATTATTGCTCATTATAATTTTATTACTCTTAACAATTAAGAAATCATTCCAATAAATCATAAAAATTTGAAACAATTCAAAATCAAAATTTTGTATATTCTAGAATATGATCAAGATCCCAAAAATTCAATAAAAATTGCTCACAAAGCATTTTTAATTTATTTCATGAATAAATAGCATAAAACATATTTTTTACAACTTAATTCCAAATTAATAACAAAAATTATGAAAAATTAAAAATCAAAATTTTGAAAATACTATGATAATTTCTAGATCCTGGAAAAACATAAATCCAACAAAAAATTTTGAATTTAATTTTATGACTAATAAAGTTGCCTTTAATCGATTTTATCATATAAAGTTGCCTTTAATCGATTTTATCATATAATCTCGATTTATTCTATTTTAACCATTAAAATCATAAATCATGAAAAATTAATCACATTAACCTCAAATTTTACATACAATAAGTAAAATATGCATATGAGATCATATTAAAATTTCGTGGCCAGAAACAACATATAACTATTTTTAGTTATTAAATAACCATTTTATTCAATAAAATGTTATTATTATCCAATAAATTATAAAAGTGAGCGATAAAAATCCATAAATCATCTAAAATGACCTAAAACATTTTAGGACCAGAATGTATACATTCATGGAAAAATTTCGTGCATATACTATATAAACACAAATTTTTCGGTTTTTATTTTAGTCATCTAATAACTCGTAAAAGACTCAAAAAATGATTTGCATGCAACAACAAAGCTCTGATACCACTTGTTCGGTTCATTAACCCCTAATTAGACTCCTCTAATTATTGTCTAAATTACTCACTAATTTAAAATAATAGATCTACTTATATGCAATATGTAAATAAATGAAATAAGGAGAAAAACGATTTTACCCTTACAATTGGTGGACCGAATTTTGGGCACAAGGTACGACACCTTCCTAACCTTGTTCTTGAGCTCAATAACATTAGGATGATCCTCCAAAAACAAAAGTTCCATATTAGAAACTCTCCTCTTAGTTGCACCCAAGACATACCCTTAACACTAATAATATTATTAACTAGATAATATTACTAGTAACCTTAAATTTATTCTAATAATATCATACTACACTAGTAATATTCTGTGATATTAGAATTTTTAGAATAAATTCAAGCATGAAAACCATTTTAACGTGAGAAGGTCTCTTAGAGAGATAAGCATAAGATAAGAATAAAAATGAGAACATCACATATCCTCATATGGGAGGTGGTGACCGGTGTTTGAGAAGCATATGGGAGGGAATATGCTTTTTCTTTTTCTTTTTGTCTGACCCAAAATACAAGGGTAGGACTCTAGGGTTAAGCATGCTATTAGTGTCATCATTATGTCCTTAAGCATAAAATAAGAACAAAATAAATCCCTACTAATCACCCTTAAAAACCGGCCCAACACGTAAAATGGAAATCCATATTATCTTTGTCATTTGTCATTTGTAATTTAGTATGACATGTGACTAGTAACATATCATTAGAAATATAAATGCATATTTAACTAATTAAATATCATTTTAAATCAAATAAATTATATTTAACAAATTAACAAGTAATTCACAATTACATGTATATAAAATAGGTCACATTAAGTCTAATTAATATAATCTACAACATCTTGTAATTATAACTAACTAATCACTCTTATCTCAAATGTTTCATAAACATTAATCAATTTTAGTAATGTAACATATTAATTACTAAATTGAATCTTATTAAATCACATTACAATAAGATATATGATTCTCACTCACAAATGAAGTTTGTTCAATTTAAGGAATTAATTAATCTGTATCAACATACAATCAATTAACTTATCAGTTAAGGGAATTGTCCAATAGCTGTGACCTAAAGGGATCAACGGATCACCATCGTCAAACGACAATAACGCCAAACTCTAGTCAGCCAATCATTACCGATTAATGTTGATCAGTTGACAATATATTGAATCATCCCTTTTGTATTCTTGTTATGAGATTTAATATGTGATCGCACTATTGTTGAGGATACATACTCTAACACAAGCAAACTATGAGGCGCGAGCCTTTGGGCGATGCAAAGGAACCTGTCCTGGTTTGAAAACTGGAAATCAGTAAGCCTGCTTAAGCGCGAGGCAGCAGACAACCCAAAGGGACATCTCCTGGTTGTTGAAAACGTTTGTGAAATGGTTTTTAAAGGGGTGTTTGAACCCGTCTTTGTTTAAAAAGGTCGTTTAGACCGCTTTTGTGCCAATATGAAGAACGAGACTTGAATAATCATCAATAAATTGACGATATTCGATGTCGGGTTCGGTTTTGCAAGCTTGAAATGAATAATTTTGAAAAATGTTTATTATGAACTAATTGTGTTAAGTTCATTGTTTTGTAATTACTCAATGTTCATCATCGTACTCGGATTTAAACCGACATGGTATGTGGAACCAAGGATGATTATGCATGTATGACTAATATGGTTGTTTTTGAAAATGTAAACAAATGAACAAAAGGTTTTAAAATACCTTTTAAAATATAATTAATCAAATGTTATCATCAAAACACGGATTAAACCGTCATGCTATGAGGAACCAAGGGTGAACATGATTTATGGTTAAAGAGATTTATCATAAAAATGATTTGAAATGGTAAAAACCGGTTGTAAAATGAAATAAAAATGGAAAGAATGAACTCAAACACGTTTGAGTTCTGACCTGGATAGCCCATTAAGGCGCGAGCCACCTAGTTATGACTAAGGGCTTCTGTTTCCGGTCAAAACTCGGTTTTGGCTCACTCGATCCGTATTTTGGACCATGTTATGAATGTTTTAGCAAGTTAAGGTCATAAAAAAAGATAAAATGACATGAAAGAAGAGGATTAATTACACCCTCATACTTAAATGCTAGGTCGAAGGCAAGAAATCGACGGAAGTGTAAAATCTTGTTAGTTCGGAAAACTCGATTGAAAACCGTTTTAGCAATGTAAAGAGTATTTGTTTTGTTTAGTGATTGTGTAGTTGATCGAAATGGTCGGTCAAGTGATTTAATGCACGATGACGGTACGAAACAATGTGTATGGCTTGTATTTTCAAACGGTAGGTCGAAAATACGTGTCGGTTTGTGACTTGAGAAGTCGAGTCTAGAATTTTAAGGGAGAAATGAGGGGGCGGACACTCGCGTACCTTAAAATGGTGGCATTTGAGGGGTATTTATATAGGATTGAGTGGTTATTTGCGTTTTTAGCGACGTGGCCGCATGGGCTACTCGAAGAGGCGCGAGCCATTTCGCAGGTCTTCGAGCTGTCTTGTCACTATCACGCATTTGAAATCATGATTTGTTTTATCCTAGATTTTGGACGGCATGATTGTTGTACTTGACCATTCAAGTATACCGTGTATACTTAACATGGAAGCTTTGTGATGTTTATTTTTTGTGTTTGACTCAGTTTGACTCGTTGTTGGAGTCGGGATTTGAATTTTGAATCGGTTTTTTGTCCGGTGTCGGTTTTGACTCTATTTAGTGTCATTGCGACCCCGTCGTCGTCCATAAAATATTCCAGGTACTTTTGAAATGTTTTGAAAATGCTTTGTTTTCGAAATTGTTTTGAGTTTTCCGACTTATAGTTATACAAACTGTCGATTAAAAGTAGCGATTCCTAAGCATGTTGTAGTCCGATAATCATCGGGTGTTTGTTGGGGATTCAACAAATACTGGGTATGTACACTACGCCAAACAAGACATCCAATAACGGTCAAATAATTCAATTACCGTTATTAAATAGAAACACGGAACCGTTATTGCAACGACTGCTGTTAAATATATACCACGGTTGTATACAAACACACGGCCGTTATATAAAATCAATAACGGATCTATAACATCGTTATCACAACTCAAGAACCATTATAAAACTATTGTTAAATATGTTTATGGCAACGGGTATACTTTTAAGAAACCGTTATTAAATATTAATAACAGTTTCAAACCCGTTGTCATAGTTTACTCTTGACAACGGTTTAGTGGTTCCAAAACCGTTGTTAAATATTATATATGATAACGGTTCATTTCGTTATCTTATTTAAATAAATGTCGAAATTTAACAACGGTTTTATTACGTGCTAAACTGTTGTTATATTTATCAGTTGATGAAACTTTGACAACGGTTCTTCTTAGATAAACCGTTTTTAACATTTTGAACTCGACAACGGTTATCGTTCGTTATCTTATATTTTTGGCGGTTTGAATGGGAGGGAAAAAATGTCAACGGTTATTTATCTAAATAAAACCGTTGTCAAATAATTGTTTGCAACGGGTTGTTTATAACCGTTATCGTTTTTAAATTTTTATTTTTTAAAAAAAAATGATTTTAGCTTGTTCTAGCAGCTGGTGAAATGCTATTTTTTTAGAAGCGTTTGTAGCAGCTGCTGGAATGCAATTTTTAGCTGCTGCTAGAATGCTATTTTCAGCTGCTGCTGAAAATAGCATTCCAGCAGTTGTGCACCGCAAAAATTCAATCCTGCATCAAAATATTACACCTCCTGATCAATTAAACCTAGTTTCAAAACAGTACAAACAGGATGATCAAAAGCCATAAAACACAACTTTCCCAAAAAAACAAAAAAAGCCAATACACAATGGCGCTATATATATAGACACACACACATACACACACACACACACACACACACACACACACACACACACACACACACACACACACACACACACACACACACACACACACACACACACACACACACACACACACACACACACACACAAACACACGTACATAAAGTATGAGCAAACTATTGAGACTCCACTAGTGAAACAACATAACTGGCCCACATATTTCTCATCTGATTGATGTCCTCTGGCGAATATTCTAGGGCTTTGTTGAGTATTAGTGGAAACTACAATTCAAAATATATATAATCAAAATAGATATAATACATGGAAGTATACAGAATTGAACTCAATTTACGTCTGAAATAATTTTTAAATCACACTAACCTATATCGAAATGGTAGAAAGTTTTTCGTCGCTAACCTTCCACATGGACTAACAAACGTAAAAGGCGCATTGTTTGTCGTCTGGTGCTTTAGAAGACTATTATATTAATCACACACAAATCAGCTAAATTAGATAATCAACCGCTCGCATAAACATTAATTAAATGATACGAGTAATTATTAAGAATACACTTACTATTGGCGTGATAAAATTGGGATCAATGTTGCTTTCATATTTCCCAAGTGAACATATTCTTTTTTTTGCTTCAAAAACACTACTTCATAAATATACACACATGCCATTGTTATTTGCATATATATGGTCCAAGTCATATAATAACAAATGACATTATTGAAGGTTGTAAACTTACTCAGTTATCATCCTTACACAACTATCAGAGGGTTTGCCTTCGCGAGAGTCAATCCAGTACACTGTTTTTGTTTATACTTGGATTGCCAGTAGCACCCAATGCTTCCTATTCATTTTGGGACATAGAACTGTTAGTTCATTTACACGCATTTAAGCATGTTAATAATAAATTTATAGAACCGTGATTCATTACAATAATCACGTACTATACATACATATTCTCATTGTAGGAGGCAAGCCATAGTTTTTTGGACGACATCAACCAACGAGCGATACTATTGATTTGTTTTTCGTATGAAATTATGTGCACAAAGAACGCCTTAGGACTCAAGAATCCGTAGGCGTGAATTGGGACCTTCCAATAAGCGAACTGATTATTGAGGTACCTATTATGCCACATGGAACGAAGATTGTTATTGTAATTGATAATTTAAACAAACATCATTATTCGTAAATGGAAATGACTAAATAGTTATTATGCCACATGGAAATGACCAAATCAAAATGTGAACAGCATCTAAATTGTCAAGGTCGACAAATTCCATCAGTTGCTTCGGGTCCAATATGGTTATATCAGCTGCGCCCATAACTTTCTTTTCAATGTTAATCATGACTACATCCCCTGTAGGTGCCCTCTTTACATCCAAGTTGTGCAAAGCCTTCAGCGAAGCAGTGTTCATGTTTTTCTTATATTCACACGATTCATAATAAGAATCATAAGCAAGCTTGACTGCAACAACCTTCATTAACGTAGAAGTAATTGCTTTAGCTGCCATCATGGCTTTGCTTAAGTTCTGCAAATGTAAAGATTAAAGTACTTACGATATGTTAATATCCATACCATAATCTATTTAAAGAACAAGTAATAATTAACGTCTGCATATAGGTACCTCGGGGATGACAACATTGATGAGGTTGGCAGGCCATTGCACATAAGAGCTTAGGGCTTCTTTCAAATAAGTGACCTCCTCATTAGGAAATGGTACTTTTACTTCACCATACTCGTCTTTATATAATTGGGACACTTCCACTTTCTTGCATTTGTCAGGAAGGGGTATACCATGAACCTTAACTTGTTAAAGCCGGTCGTAATTGAACACGTATCCCCTGGCAACAACAAGTTTCTGTTTCCCCTGTAAATAGAACAGACGACAAGCCACCTTGTAACCGGCCTTCACGTCAGCTTTAATCAATTAATACACATACATTCACTAGCTTTAATAAATTTCATAAGTAAAAAACGTGTATGATATGAATAATTATAAACTAGCAGCTATTACCTTTTTCGGTGTTGAGAAGAATATCTGATCATCAACTAGCTCCACTTCATCCTGTGTCACGGCCTTCCTGGCATCCTTTTCCTCTTCAACTGCCTGATATCGATCCTCAGCTCTCACTTCAGTCTCCTTTCCCATTTCCTTCTCCCTTGTCATGTCATCCTCGGCTTCCTTCTGTACACTAACACTTGTCCACATAACACGTACTGATTTTCCAAATCATATAACACATTGTATATATATATATATATATATATATATATAAGACATAAATATTATTACCTCTTTCTCCTCCTCTTCCTCCCCCCCCCCCCTCCTCCTCCTCCTCCTCCTCCTCTTCCTGCTACTCCTCCTCCTCCTCCTCCTTCTCATCCTCCTCCTCTACTTCCTTTATGACTTGTTGAACCATATCCAACTCCTTTTCTGATGGCTTTTCCCCAGTTTCCAACATTCTCACCATCAACCTGACTATTTTCTTTAGCTGTATAGTAGAAATTAATGTCAACATATATAGTTATAAATTAATTACGTTGGTTCAAATACAGTATTTATAATTTACCTTCTTGGAATCATCACCACGTCGAATAGTTTTCCCAAAATACTTAATGATACCAACATGCGTTCCTACCCCTCTCACACGACCTGGATGCTCTGCTTTGCCGATTGCCCTAGCAAGAATTTCATCACGTCCTTCAGGCTTCCATTTTTCTTCCTGTACTTCCTTCTCACAGATTCTCTACATACACATAAAACCATTAAGTAGCTCACAATTATATAACTCCGACTACCAGTGGTAGGAGTGACATATTTATTCAAACTTACAATTTTCTCTTTGATGTCCTTATCATATTCAGTTTCCGTCTTTCGATTCTTAGGAGTATGACCTTCCACCCAAGCGTCGTGACGACTGAATTTTTCAAGCTTTGCCTACAATTCAGTCATCACATTGATATCCTCTCAAAATATGTATGATTACTATGAACATATATAACATTCATCACCTAATAGTCTAATACTATAAGAATTATGTACTTACAAGTTTCTTCTTAATCAATCTATAACCACCTCGAGAGCTGTAAAAGACGGTCTTTTTCTTTGAAATGTTCGCCTTGTTCCTCTCACTCATAGCCTTCATCAAATAAATTGTATTAAGAAACGTAAGCATGACCAAACACTAAACTAAGTATACTTTTTACTTATTATTATTATTAAGTTACCTTAAACTTGTCAGACTGCCTCTAAGCGATAGAGCTATTCCAATGGTCCTGACTGACATACGGATACTTTTTTTTGGTGGGTTCTTGTTCATCTCCTCGGTTTCCTTGTTGAACAAGTGGTTCTCAGCAATCTTTAACTTCCAAGATCTGAGGGCTTCCCCTGTCTTTTTTTTAAGTACTTATCATATATTTCGGGGACAACGTAAGCTAACTGCATATATGATGAACGTAGTTGGTACAAGTGTTTCGGCTAATACACATATCAAGTAGTAACTTAATTTCAGCAAAAACATTTATTATTGTATATACATACCTTTATTTTGTTTATTAGCATGGTGTTCCGTATTTTACTCAGTTGGTTTATATGCGGCGTACCGAGAGGCACATATTGTCTTACACAACAACCAATCCAACTCGCAAAATACCTGGCATACTCACCATATGGCAGCCCCGTATCTTTATCCCATTGTAAAGGATTAGGTATCTTTGAATTTTTTGCTTCTAGGGAAACCCTGTGGTGCATTCGACCCGCAGTGTATTGCAAATTATTCTCATCACCTGAGTCGTCGCCTGACGCATTTCCATCGTTTCTTTTCCGCTTTTGGACCATATCTAAAGCAGAAATTAATAAACAAATAATAACAATGCATACTTATAATAACAAACAAATCTCTAGAGAGGAGGGTTTATTACTTCTTTAAATAGGAGAATCCAGATTGATCTGGCGGCGGCAATGACGACGATCGATGACTACGACGGCGATGGGGTAGTCTGGTGGTTGAGGGGAAGCTCAATGTTTGAGGATATTATGTGGGGGAGGGGAAGCTCAGAGTATATATGTGTGAATAATAACACTTGAAAGATCTTGTTTATTGGAAAGTAATAATCACGATAGAAGAAAAACCGTTGTATTTTGTTCCCAAACAGACAACGGTTTTGTTTTAAACAGTAATTGTTTAGTACTATCTACAACGCGTTTGAAATAACCATTGTCTGTAATATTTTCATGTTGTTTGATTTTCCCACCAAGAAATAAAGCATCATTTTTATATACATAACAACGGCCTGAACCGTTATAACTGTACACAAATAGACAACGGTTTGGGTATAACCGTTTTACTTTGTATTTCATTGTGTTTGATTTTACCGCCAAGAAATAAAGCATCATTTTCATATAGATAACAACGGCCTGAACCGTTATAACTGTACACGTCCTGAACAACGGTTTAGCTATTACCGTTTTATTTAATAATTCATTTTGTTTGATACGATTTTTCCGTAACCCTCCCGCTGTAACAGCAGAAAAAGGTTACAACAGCCGTTTGATATATAACAGCAAGACAATAATTACACATAACGTAAGATATCTTGATTGGATTGTTGATATTTTCACGGCTGCCGGGAACGTTTTTCGGATTTGCTACTCTCTTCATTAACCCAAATACCTTCATCATGATCATCCCGTGTATATATGTTTGGAATGTTAACATTTTCAACATCATTACCAAATTGCGATATAACACTGTTATCAAGTCCTTCAAATTTGACATCTTCATCATCTGGAATTCGGCGATGGCAAGATAGAACAACTGACCACTTATTATCCATAGGATCGGTAACATAAAACACTTGTTTTGCTTGTGACGCTAATATAAAAGGATCATCTTTGTTTCCAACCTTGTCAAAATTTACTAATGTGAATCCTAAATCATCCTTTCTAACACCATTGTTGTTGTCAACCCACTTGCACCGAAATAGAGGTATCTCAAAATCCATGTAGTCTAAAACCAATATCTCTTGAATAACTCCATAATATTGCATTGTACCCAAAATAGAATTTTTATCCTTTGAACTAGCAAAGTATATTGCCTCAGAATCTACGCAAACTCCACTGTTTTGCATTGTGCTCGCCTCATCTTGAATGTGGGTGTAGAAAGTGTACCCATTGATCGCATACCCACTATAAAACGTTGCACGGGCATCAGGACCGAAAGCGAGATGTCGTAGGCTGGTTGAGCAATCATCAATTGGGTTGTCATCATCGTAAATAGTATCCTTAAACGAGTCACTAAATTGCTTGTAATGCTCATTTGCATACCACCTTTCGTTCTTGTGAGGGTATTTTCCCTTAAGGTAACTCTGGTGTTCCGTAGTGTAAGGCTGGACATGATCATCGTTAAATAGAACGTATGTATGAGCTCTATGTCGCATGTCAGATGACATATCCTTGGAAACACGACCCCTTACACCTTTTCCATTCATCCAGTCACTATGACGATTCGTAGGAGCTCCAATTAACTCATCCAAGGAGAGGTACGCGTAACAATACGAAAGCGCTTCATTGTTAATTGCTCGCTCAGAAATACGCCCCTCTAGACGATACCTATTAGATGTTTAATCCATTTAAACTTTCATCAATCGTTCGAATGGGTACTGATATCTCAAATACACTGGCCCGAGATACAAAACCTCCCGGACTAGGTGGACAGTCAAATGAACCATGATAGTGAAAAATGAGGGAGGAAAATACATTTCAAACTGACAAAGACTGGTGACGAGGATCTCCTGCAAAGTTTTCGCTTCATCGGGATCAATGATTTTACTGTTGATTGATTTGAAGAAATAGCAAAATCTAATTATAGCATGTCAAACCTTTGGAGGTAGAATGGAACGAACGGCCACAGCTAGTAGTTGTTGCATCAATGTATGACAGTTATGTGACTTTAAACCAGTAAGTTTTAGGTCCTGCAATAAAACAAGCCTTCTAATATTAGATAAATAGCCCTCTGGCACCTTAATACCATGTAAGCATTCACAAAACTCTTTTTTCTCCTTTTTTGAAAGAGTATGAGCTGCAGGTGGCAAAAAAGTCCGATTTCCTTTTGTTTTAGCTGCCAGCTCGGGCCTAATACCCATCTCAATCATATCATCCCTAGCTGCCTTGTTGCCTTTTGTCCTACCCGGAACATTCTGCAGAGTATTGATTATATTATCACAAACGTTCTTTTCAATGTGCATAAAATCTAGGCAATGTCTAACTGGGAGGTCACGCCAGTACGGAAGTTTGGTAAAAAATATGTTTTTTTTTATAACCACGAGTAGACAACTTAGGTCCCTTCTTCCCATACGTTATCTCAATATCTTTCACTTTCTCATACACTTCATGACCATTCAAAATCTGAGGACTCCCACGTTGCTCTGGACACCTATTAAACGCCTTTTTGAAGCTTACGATAATGATGATCAGGGCATAACCATCGACGATTTCCCCTGTACACATGCTTGCGAGAATGCTTCAAATATTCTAATTCAACATCACCCCCCCATACACAATGGGCAAGCCTCTTTCCCATATACTGTATGTCCAGAAAGATCGTTGTACGCTGAAAAGTCAGTTATTGTACACAATAACATAGCTCTCAGATTGAAACTTTCCTTCTTATAACCATCAAACACTGGTATCCCTCTTTCCCACAGAATCTTCAGATCATCTAGAAGTGGTTCCAAATACACATCTATGTCATTTCCAGGTTGTCGAGGGCCAGATATCAACAAAGACAACATCAGATACTTCCGTTTCATGCTAACCCATGGGGACAAATTATAGATGGCTAACACAACTGGCCAAGTACTGTGTTGGGTACTCATGTTTTCATGAGGGTTTATTCCGTCTGTGGAGAGTGCTAGACGCAAGTTACTTGCTTCTTTGGCGAAGTCAAGATATTTAGCGTCAAACTCTTTCCACTGTTGACCATCCACTGGGTGTCTTAACTTTTCATCTTCAATCCTTCTACTATTATGCCAAGTCAACATTCTTGCATCTTCTTCATTCAAATAAATCCTTATGAATCTTGGTATTATTGAAAAATACGACAACACCTTACCTGGGATCTCGTCCTTAGTCTTATAACGCCATACAGAGCAGCGCGGACAATATGTTAATTTCTCATAATCTTTACGGTACAATATGCAGACATTGGGACAAGCATGTATTTTCTCATATTCCATGCCCATTTCTCTAATCATTTTTTAGCCTCATATGTCCGGTTCGGAAGAACATTACCGTCAGGAAGCATGTCATATAGCAAAGCTAGAAGATCCATAAAACTTTTATCACTCCACCCATTTGCCCCCTTCAAGTTATATAACTTTACCACCGCGGACAATTTGGTATACTTCTTACAATCAGTGAATAAAGGGATTTCAGATTGACTCAACTTCTCAATTAAATCATCAGCATTTATTTCCTCATCACCGGTAGCTTCAAAATCATCGAATCCATTATCGTCAGCAAACTTCTCACCTAAAACAACTTTAGGTGTAGGTGAACTATTGTTTACACACACATCATATGCCCCATCCCCTATATCTAAACCAGCAGCTTCAGGTGTATGATTATTTACCTCTACATAAGATTCCCCATCCTCATCCTCTAATTCTCCATGAAAAATCCAACGCCTATAATCTCTACTGAAACTATTCTTTTCTAAGTGTATTTTGACATCTGGGATAGGTAAAACCCTAATATTACCACATCTATTACACGGGCAGGGGATTGATGAGTGGAGATGAAAATTTTCACTAACGAAATTGTAAAATTCAGCAATTCCATCATTATAAATGGGATCACCAATTTCACCATCAATCATCCAAGTACGACCCATATATAAGCCAGTAGCTATGAAAATGAGATTACCTTTTTTAAGCTATAAAGATTAATGACGGCGACTACGGCAAAGATGTCTTGTTCACCATCGGTCATTCTATTATTAATACCTTTGAAATTTCATTTATTTTTAGAGGTGCATTATCTAAGACGGTTTTTATAAGTACTGTTGTAATTGTGCAAGCATGCATGAGGTAAATAATGGTCAAACAACCAATAATAATAGGGTATGCCATTGGTAAACTAAAATCACATACTTTTCGCCACAAAGGGATTGCTTTTACAACGGTTATAAGAAACACCGTTGTTAATTGTTGTAATATGACAGCGGCTTTAAAATAACCGTTGTTGATATATGTAATATGATAACGGATTAACAAAGAATTGTTATCATTTTGTCTTATTATTATTATAACGGTTCCAATTCTTATTATCTTATTATGTCGTTTCCATTCTTTTTTATTATTATAAGTAGAAGGTTAGTCATTATAATATTTTATTTGGTGGATTGCATTTGAGTGTGAGGATTTAATTAAAACGTAGTAACAAATAACATAAATAATTAAACTTTAATTCAAATAACCACCATAATCAAAATACAACTCATAATGTCAGATAATAATTAAAGACTTAATTAGAATCTGATGAAGAATTAGGATAGTCTTCATGCCCAATTTCGGCATAAATCAAGTCATAGATCGACTGTTCATCATCAGCGGGCAGCGCAGCTGGTGGAATGGCCTCTTTCTCCCATGACATAGGCACATTGACAGGAATGTGATGCCTCCTGTAATGTGTCAGCAGACGATGATCAACATGGGTCGCAACCAATAGATAAGGGCCCTTTTGTTTAACATCCGAATAAAAGTCCTCTTTCCCCGCATCTTTCTCCGTAAATCTAGCCCCTAATGTTCTTGTCTGACAAAAACTATGATGGCAGTTGGCTTCGTCAAACTCGATAAAAGTGAAGCTTATAAAACCTTGCTTGTTTGTAGACACATGGTACACTTTTTTAACCGCAGTGAAACCGGAGTCATGAAGCATTTGCCTCAACCACCAAAAATTAGGGTTTAAACCCTTTCCATTCCCATCATAACGAACCGGGAGATTATGGAGAATGCAAGTAAAAGGCTGTGCGTAACGATTACATGATTGTAGCTCCGATACACCAGCCATATTTCTTTTAGAGAGAAATTAAAGAGTAAATGTTTAATAATTTTGATTTTGACCTAAAAGACATATTTATAGAGTTATCTTGGTCAAATTGAATATTATTGGTCAAGTTGATTATTTATTAAAGTTCTGATAAAGTTTTGCATGCAGTGGTCAAACTGAAAAATCTAATCAAATAGTGACAACGATTGAATTGAAAACCCGTTCTTTCATAATTAAAAATGATAACGGTTACAAGAAACCCGTATCTATAACATAACAACGGGTACCACAAACCGTTGCCGGTGCTAATTTAGTAACGGTTTTCGAAATGCCGTTTTCTTAAACTGGTAACAGTTGTCTAACAACCATTGATAAGAGCGATTTTATAACGAGCTTTTGGGAACCGTAAAACATTTTTGATAACGGTTTGTTAAGTAACCGTTGTCACATTATAATAACAACGGTTTTTGTGGGAAACCGTTATTCGCATTATCGCGGTCTAGGTTTCCGCCAAAATTAGGAAAACGGTAATCTAAGTGTCGTTATTAAATGCATTAAACCGTTGTGATACGCTCCTTATTGATTGCCAGATTTGGCGTCGTGGTACAGGTGGTGGATGTTCCTGACATTATACCTGAAGACGAGGTTGTTGAAATTTCCGCCCCTGCACAAATTCTGGCTATTACGCATAAAGGTGTCAGCTTTACTCCTATAAAGCCGTTGTCTGCTTCATTTCCGGAGGCCAATCAACTCAAGATTTTATTTGAATATTATTTGAAGGGTTGAGGTTTGGTTCCCGGTGATCCCGAGGTTTGGATTCTAGAGAGTGGTCCAGTCAGGGCTAATTGGTGCAGTCCTGGATGGTTTTGTATTTTTGTATGGGCGTTCAAGGGGGGTTGCAAGCTTCCTTTTACTCCATTCATTATTGACATTATGAGGGCTATCAAGGTCGCTCCTTTTCAGCTCATGCCTATGGGTTGGAAAAAATTTTCAATCTGTTGAACATTTATATGCCAAACACAATTTGGTGATCACTGTTGAAGATTTCAAGAACGTCTATCACCTGAAGAGTAATACTACCGGGCATTTCAATTTTCGCTTCAGGACGAAGATGGCTCACTTGATAACTAACTTTGACACAGGCGATTATATGGGTTGGGCTACAACCTATATGTTTATCAGGTCAGATTTTATTGACCCTAACCTGGACTATCTCAATTATTCGGCTGTGGAGGGTGGTGAGTATTTCCCTTTATACAATTTAAAGCATAGTAGTATGTAAATTAATTTTTAATATAAACTTACTTTTGTTATGCCATAGTGGTTGATTGGGCTTGCGATCCTAATACTGAGGGGTCGGCTGATCGTATTGCAGCCTTTGTGGCCCTGTCAGAGGAGGAGAGGACCTGGCCTGCTTGCCTTGGCCAAGAACCCCTGCCTCGGTTTAAGAAGGCTAAATTGAGGACCTATAAGGCTGCTAAGAGTGCTAAGGCTTCCGGGGCCTCAACATCAGGAAGTATGTTTCGTTTTCCTGCGTTGATATTTTTGCTTGAGGATATGTTAGTATTGCTGATATAGGATTTCGTCATGTAGCTACCAGGGCTTCTGCAAGGATTGCTAGCTTTGGCCTGTCTGTGGTGAAGGCAGGGATTTCCCAAATTACAAGGGAGAAGTCTCGGAGTAGCGAGGCTATAGGGAGCGACAATGCGTTTTAAATTCAGGTTCCTACTCACCATGCTCAACTGGTGTCTCCTCCACAGGTCGTGGGTGATATTAACGAGTCCAGACAGGCTAACAAAAGAAAGAGGCATGAAGAGGTCTCTAAGGGAGTTGGAGCTGTTGATGAAGGTGTGAGCGAGGTCAGAGAAGTCATGGCTAGGCTTGGTGATGTACAGTTCGCCAAAGAAAAGATCCAGGCTCATTCGTTCTTGGTTGATGATCCTTACTCTATATATCAGGCTGAGGAATCGTCTGCTCAAGCAGTAGCTGCTATGTAATTCTAGGGACTGTGCTGCGAACTTGGTTGTTATGCTGTATGGGGTATGTTTCTTTTTCCTTAGTTTTATTTTGCTTGCTCATTCCCTACTCCTGCTTACCTATTCGTGATTTCTTTGCAGAATATAAATGATATGCTGAGGGGTGCCTGTGAACTAAAGTCCTCAAATGCCAAGAATAATGTCTTGGACTGGGAGGTGCAATGTTTGAAAAAGGATGCTGAAGCCTTGAAAACTTACTTGGAGGTGCTGAAAGAAGAGAAAGAGGCTCTAAAGAAGGAGAATTAGGTAGACAAGGCAAAATTGGTTGTTGAAACATCCAAGCTGGGATCTGCCCAGAATGTAGTGAAATCCGTTAAGGCCAAACTTGCTACTGTCCAAGATGAGCTGAAAGCTGAAAGTAGGCTATGTAGGATATGTTGAAGGCAAACGAGGAGCTGGCTGTTGAGAGGGACACGGCGCAGAGCAGGTATAAGGATGTTGCCTTGTATTTCTTTGGCAAGGGCCGTGTTGATGCTATGAAGGAGCCTGTTGAGGTCAGGCCATACTAGAACTCGGAGCAAGAAATGGCTGATCTTAATGTTTCCTACCCTAATCTTCACAACCTAAATGCTGATGATGAGGTTGGCTCTCCCCCAACTAAAGACAAGAGTGATGAGGCCGATGAGGATGAGGATGACGAGGAGGAAGAGGCTGCTGATAAAGGCATAAGTTCTGCTACTGCCTCCAAGGCAGGTTGATAATTTTACTTAGGATAAGTTTTTGGCCTATCTAGGGGGGTTGTCTCCTAGACAAACTTCGAATTATTCTAGCTGGTCTTTGGCCCATCCAGGGGGGATGTTGCCTGGAAAAACTTTGCTTTTGCTTTTCCCTTGTTTAGAATGCAATTTGAAGTAACTTTTTTGATTTCCTCTGTGTGTCTGGAGGTAAAAAGTTTTTTTTGTACCTTTTAAGATAATGCCTGTCAGGAGGGCTTATGGCCCTCAGTCCGTTTAGGGACTTGTGGCTCTCAGCCTGTCTAGAGGGCTTTTTTGAGTAGGAGGGATAGTTTCCTGTCAGGAGGGCTTATGGCCCTAAACCTCTCAGGAGGGCTTAAGAAAAGTAGTCTGGATTATTTCACCATCATACTTGTCTTTCACACGGAGCTCAGTTTTTGTGTATTTTTGGATGTGACAAAATGTTTGAGATTTGTCATAGTTTGTGAGGCATTTCTGGAATGCTGTTCAGGTTGGGTGGAGTGGCCCTCAATCCTGAATATTTGTTTAAGCATGCAAATATATTATCCTAAATAGTTGTAGGAAGAGCGTAAAACAAGTTTTCAGGATTCAGTATAGTAGTTTGAGGTATATAGTAAAAGTTTCAACTTGTCAGGCAATTACAGATAGCAGAAAATCACATAGAAAAGACATGGATCATGTTATTCAGGATAATTGCACATAGAAGCATGCCAAGTAAGAGATAGGATTGATAGTCTTACGTGGTTCAGGCAAAAATAAATAGCTTATACATGAAAGAGTTTTAAGTGAGAGATATTCCAGGATCTAGGGATGATTTCTCCGTCCAGGGTCTGAAGTCTGTAAGCTCCCTGTCCTACTATTGAATCAATCATGTAAGGGCCTTCCCATCCAGGGGCAAGTTTACCTGCATTCTTGTCTTTTGTACATGGAAAGACTTTTCGTAGGACTCGGTCCCCTTCCCTGAATACTCTGATGTTTACGTTTTTGTTGTAGCTTCTGGCTAACGTTTGTTGGTAGGAAGCTATCCTGATTACTGCCTCAAAGCCATAGACCAAGGAGTAAGGTGTCTGGCATGTTGATGTTTAAGGTGTAGTTCTGTCAGCCCAGAGGACTAGAGCGAGTTCTTTAGCTCATCTGCCTTTCCTTTGCTTTAGCTTCTTTTTCAGGCAATTAATCACCACTTTGTTGATGGATTCGTCCTGGCCATTGGCTTTTGGATAGACTGGTGTGGAGGTCACTAGATTAATATTCCAATGTACACAAAAGGCCATTATTCTTTTTCACACAAATTGTGTGCCATTGTCACAAACAATTTCTGAGGGGATGCCATATCGGCATATGATATTTCTTTTGATCCTGGGTAGATAAAAAATCAAGGGCCAAGATATTATCATCCTATTTTTTCTTGTAATTTATCTAAATTATACTCATCGTCCCCAATTCCCATTATTTCTTTAAATTCCATAGCCAGCAATCAATCACATGATCAATCATCATCATCTCCATCATCAAACTTAACTTCGAAGGACACAAATTAAGAGGGAAATCCAACACTGTTCCGACGTGGTAAGCTACTGTTTGATGGTGATGATAACGACGACGGAGTATGAGTGCATAAATATGTGATGGGTAATAATGGATGCTTGGTGTGAACAGGAATTTGGCGGCGGTGGTGGTAGTTTGGTGACGGGAGAGGTGGAAATATGTGATGGGTAGTGGTGTCTGTACAGTGTGACAGTTTGGAAAAGAGTACGGTACGGAGAGGTGGCGGTAGGGTGATTTTCAAGGGATCTAAAGGGGGTGGGTATTTGTGATGGTGGCAAGCATCACCATTGTTGAATAGATGAATAGAAGAGGAAGGCAAGTGACAGGCTAAAGTCGTATGCCTCAAATTAACAATTTATATCACTTCAATCCAAATACTAAACAGTAGTAAAGCAGAAATAAGGGTCGAACCCAAGGGAATCAGATTAACAATTTATGCAAATTAGAATGTAGGAAAAGTCGATCTTTAATGTAATTAAAGATCGTAGTAACAAAAGGAGGGGATTTGAGTTGATTTTCTAATAAACTAAGATTAAAAGCTAATGCAAATTGAGTAATAAAACTAATGACTTTTGGTGTATCAAATGATTTAAAAGGGTCTTAGAGCCAAGCATATATCCACACTCAATAACAATTGATCACTGTAAGACGGTTTCAATTACTAATCTTGATTACTCTATCGTGAATGACAAATTCCAATTCTCCTTAAGAATAGTTAATTAAAACGAATCCCGTTCTTAATCAACCCTAACTGTTAAACAACCTTAACAATCCAGTTCAAGATTTAATTCAACAGCAGCAATATAAAATAGAGAACTCGATAGAGAATAAATAATGCATACAATCCAGTTGCACTTTAGATATTTATGTGAATCGCTTCTAAGTACTAATATCAACGTATCCCGTTCAATATTAATTTCTAGATGTTACTAGCGTAGAGTTAATCAATAAATCCTATTCAATTAACAATACTAACAATAGAATGAATAAATCAATCACTAGTTGTACACCTAGCAATAATCAATCGACATTCATAAAATTAATAACTAAGCAATTCACAATAATCAAGACAAGAAATTAAAACATTCAAACTCACAATCGTATTAAGAGCGCTTCAATTGCTTGAATCCAAGAAGAAAGATTAGTTACACATCGTCTGCTAATAACAATAATAGGGTTTTTTCTCTTCTCAAAATTGTGTGTCTTTTCTAAAACTAAAATAATAAGTTATATAGTAATAAGGTAAATAATTAAAGTAAGAAATAAAGTAATAAAAATAATAATAATAATAATAATAATAATAATAATAATAATAATAATAATAATAATAATAATAATAATAATAATAATAATAATAATAATAATAATAATAATAATAATAATAATAATAATAATAATAATAATAATAATAATAATAATAATAATAATAATAATAATAATAATAATAATAATAATAAAATTCATCGGAACAAACCGAGTCAAATAAGGAAACAAAACACGAGAATTTAATTGGACACAAAGCTGGAAGCGTGACACAGCAGCACGCGCATAGGTCGCACATAGGTCGCGCGCAGGTCACGCATAGCTGCTGCCGCTGCCCTTTTCTTTTGATTTATGCGCGCTCAATTAGCGCACTTTAAGCGCACACGTCCCATGTATCTCCATAGGTATCGGGGCCTATCTCTCCTCAGACTTGGACTCCGTTTAAAACTTGTAAAACCGGCCCAATAGCTAACCAAAGCTCACTAACAAATAATCTGCAATTAAGCTCCATAATACTACTCCAAGCCGTCAAAACCAAATAATTCGCTCCAAATAACTACGACTAAATGAGTCGTATCAAATTCCCCATGCTTGAACTTTTACTCGTCCTCGATGTAAAACCAAAGGACACAATGAAAAAGTATAACAACACCAGCTCAAACCCAGCACATGGTAGAAAAATGACAGACAACAAGAATGCTCACTTCCCTCTCATGCCCTCCAACACACCCTCAAAAGTGTAATCATTTCCACCGCCTAGCAAAGAGTAACACACCCACATCCTCAAAATACAAAAGAGCAAAGTAACAATAATTAGTGACAGTAGTCACCAAAATAAAGCAATAGAAAACAATGCTACGCCCCTTATCGCTCCATCCTAACCAAAAATTCACAAGGCTCACAACAAAAACCAACTAGCCATGTGTATAATCCTAGACACCTCTACTCCACTCACTAGCACAAAACCAACAACCGCATAAAGAAAGTGCAAACAACAACAATGAAGAACAGCGATTCTTCTCACCTTAGCCACTAGTCCTACCTAACCGACCTTCTTTAGCACCCTTCTTATGACGCCACACCAAAAACAGGACACAAAATTAGTGTGAAATAGATTTTTTTTCCTAAATCTCTCATTTTGCCTAGAGCGCCCGCCCTTGCGGGTTTTCACTCTAGCTATTTTCCTCACACTACTCTCGTGGCACGCATCTCAATTCTTCATTTTACCCGGAGCGCCCTTTCGGGTTTTCACTCCGTCCTCGGCCACTTTTCCCATTTTTGCCTAGGCGCCCTTTCGGGTTTTCACCTAGCCGGGTACTTCTCTTTTTGTTTTTTCATTTTTTTTTTTCAATTTTTTTTCGTTTTTTCTGTTTTTTTTTTTCTCGTATTAAAAAAAACAAAATAAATTACAAGTGACAGACTAAAATATGTACAATAGTGCATATACCCCTCCCCATGCTTGAACTCAACATTGTCCCCAATGTTGTACGGGAACACAAAAGAAAAGGGAAAGGGCATACCACTAGCTAGGAAGAAGGAGACCCGAGGCGACGGGTCTGTCGGGCTCTAGCACGAGCCCCTCTGTCAAGACGTCTCTGAGCCAACTCAGCATACAAGGTAGCTGCAGGGGGTGTGTAAGAACTCGGGTACATAGCTGTGAACATGTCACTCATGTCACGATGAAGTGCCAAACACTCCCTGGTCGCATCATGAACACTCTCAATCTCATCCCGCAATTCCTCTAACTCAAGCTCTACATGGTCCCTCCAAGCAACATCACCAAACGCCTCTGTACCACCACTACCTTCACCATCATGACCCTCCTGTTCGTCATCATGCTTAGGTTCCTCCGAACCATCAGCTTCCGCCATCACTAAATCTGTACTAGAAACTGCAGTACTACTCTTCTTTTTTGAGGTGACTAGAACAAGCAGCTCTGGAGGGTCCATGGGAATGAATAGATCGTGTGACGCGTCCCACTGGAATCGCATTCCCTCCTCGGCGAGGTAGTCTCAAGTAAGCTTCCTTTTTAACAGTTCCTAACAGCAAAGCATAGGCTAACTCCTCACAATCAACGTGACCCAACATCTGCATATGGCAGCACATGGACTCAATGGTCAAAGAAGAGATCCCGCGGACGCGATCTCGTGGGTCCAACTCATACCCCAAATGCATAGCAAGCAAAGTCACCATGCCTCCCATAGGAATCTTACCAGTTTTGACACTCCGAATATCAACACACATTTGAACAAATTCACTCACCTAATCTGGCCGACCTACTCCTTCCGGTCCCATACCCCACATCATGTTAATCTCACTCCGGTTGATATTAGTGGGTTCTCCTTGGCACAAGAATGTCATGACAAGGACACGGTGAATAAAGCGAAAAGCCGGGTGAGGTATCCTAGAACTTTTCTGAGTGTGACCATCATTACACTGATGAGTAAGTGCATACCAAAACTCATTCGTAGCTGCCCAAGAACAACCAGCCCAACTCTCCGTATCAGCTCTTTGGGGCTATACCAAATATTTCTCTCAAAGTAGGATAGGATAAGACGGTTTCTTTGTTCATTAACTGAAATTTAATGCTAGGGGGGTCACTCTCAGGCACCTGCTCAACGGTGGATAAGAATTCCAGCGTTAATCTCTTATACATGTTAGCCTTCTTATCCAAAAACTCACTCAACCCAGCCCGTTCTAACAATACCTCCACCGCCTCAAGGACTCCCAACTATCTTAATGCCTCTCTGTCAAGAAATTTGGTTACGCGGATGGTTCTTTTGGGAAGTATAAGGGCTCTCCTATTTTTGTTGAACCTCAGTCAGAGTACATCCGATATAGTCGACAGCTCGACGGTTGGCACTAGCACGTGAGGTACTAGTGCTGGCCTTTGGGGTAGTTTTTGTAGCTTTTCGAGGTGGTTTTTTCGTTTTGTGGTCATTTTACGACACTGTCACCAACCTACAACAACAACAACACTGACTTGAATTTCGCGAATGCAAAGTGTGCCTGGTGTGAGCGTCGAGCGCGCGTCGAGTGCGTCTAAGGTGAATGTAGAACGCGAAATAGGGCCTGCTCGTCTGATTATGCGCGCTTAAATAGTGCGACTGAGGCACACTTTAAATTCACGACTTATATTTCTTTCTTTCTCCGTCTTGAAGCATTGTTCGTCATTCCTATTACATATAATAAACCGTCAAAATAAAATTAATTAAAACAAGTAATAAAAAGAAACATAATAAAAATTTCTAATTAGTAATTAAACGAAATAAATTAACTGATTATAAAAACTAAATAAATATTACAAAGAAAAAGGATACAAAACCCCGGGTTGCCTCCCGTTAGCGCTTTTGTTTATAGTCGTTTGCTCGACTTATTGGTGAAATTAATCTTCATAAATGGGGTCGTAGAGATCTAATGACTCTACCACCTCAATCTCGACACAATCATGATAGGGCTTCAGTCTTTGCCCATTTACTTTTAGCACTTTACCCCTCGTCGGATCTCGTACCTCAACTGCACCATGAGGATAAACATTAGTAATTATAAGTGGACCAATCCAACCAGATTTCACCTTACCTGGAAATAGACAAAAGCGGGATTGGAACAAAAGGACTTTTTGACCAACTTTAAAGTCCCGTTTCAATATCATCTAGTCATGCCAAGCTTTCACTCTTTCTTTGTAAGTAGCTGCATTCTCATATGATTCAAGTCGGAGCTCTTCCAACTCTTGGAATTGCAATTTCCGATGTAACCCCGCGTCATCCAAGCTCATATTAAAGCTTTTTATTGCCCAATATGCTTTATGCTCCAATTCTACAGGTAAATGACACGCTTTCCCAAACACAAGTCGATAAGGTGACATACCGATTGGGGTTTTATAGGCCGTTCGATATGCCCATAATGCATCATCTAATCTCAAGCTCCAATCCTTCCGATTAGGATTCACCGTCTTCTCAAGGATAGATTTAACTTCTCTATTGGACACTTCAGCTTGTCCATTAGTCTGCGGATGATATGCCGTGGAAACTTTATGAGTAACGCAATACTTTTTGAGCAAAGCACTAATTGTCTTGTTGACAAAATGAGTTCCACGGTCACTTATCAAGGCCTTTGGAATTCCAAATCGAGCAAATATGTTAGCCTTGATAAAATCCGCCACCACCTTGGAGTCATCGGTCTTAGTGGGAATAGCCTCCACCCACTTAGACACATAATCTACCGCCAACAATATGTAAAGATTTCCATATGAACTTGGAAAAGGACCCATGAAATCAATCCCCAAACATCAAAAATCTCACGATTAAGCATGTAACTTTGCGGCATCTCATTCTTTCGGGAAATATTGCCTACTCTTTGGCAATTGTCACAAGTTTGACAAAATCCATGAGCATCTCTAAACAAAGAAGGCCAATAAAACCCACAATCTAGCACTTTTCTCGCAGTTCTTCTTGTACCAAAGTGGCCACCACAAGCATGTGAGTGGCAAAATGTAAGGATATAGCTCATCTCATTCTCCGGTATACACCTCCTTATGATTTGGTCGGAACAATGCTTCCACAAATAAGGCTCATCCCACACATAATACTTCGCATCACTACGAAGCTTGTCTTTTTTAGATTTAGAAAAACCTTGTGGAAATTTAGAAGAGCAAAGAAAATTTAGAAGATTGGCATACCATGGCTCTACGGATCGAATAGCGAACAAGCTCTCATCAGGAAATAATCCTTTCACCGGATTTTTCTCATGTGGATTTGCATCAACATCCAGTAACCTGCTCAAATGGTCCGCTACAACATTTTCTGCTCCCTTCTTATCTTTCACCTCCAAATCAAATTCACTAAGCAATAGAATCCATCTTATCAATCTCGGCTTAGATTCTTTCTTCGCCATCAAGTGGAGCAATGCTGTATGATCTGAAAATACCACCACTTTCGTACCAAGTAAATAGGACCGGAATTTTTCCAAAGCAAAAACAATTGCTAGAAGCTCCTTCTTAGTTGTGGTGTAATTTCGTTGTGCTTCATTTAGGGTCATGGATGCATAATGAATAACATCGGAAGCCCTCCCATTCTTTTGACCCAACACCGCTCCCAAAGCATAATCACTCGCGTCACACATGATCTCAAAGGGAAGAGACCAATCCGGTGCTTGAATAATTGGAGCGGAAGTAAGCCTACCTTTCAACTCATCAAAAGCCTCCTTACAAGCCTTGTCAAAGATGAAATCTGTCTCCTTTTGCAACAGCTTGCATAAGGGTGACGCGATCTTAGAGAAATCCTTGATGAACCTGCGGTAAAAACCTGCATGACCAAGAAAAGACCGAACTTTGCGAACATTAGTAGGGTAAGGTAGAGACGAAATAGTATCAATCTTAGCTTTATCTACCTCAATACCTCTCGAAGACACAACATGTGCAAGTACTATACCTTGTTCCACCATAAAGTGACACTTCTCAGAATTCAAAACAAGGTTAGTATCAATACAACGCTTAAGAACAAGAGATAAATGATGTAAACAAGTATCAAAAGAATCACCATGCACCGTAAAATCATCCATAAATACCTCAATGAAGCGTTCAACATACTCAGAAAATATGCTAACCATACATCGCTGAAAGGTAGCAAGTGCATTACAAAGTCCAAAAGGCATACGTCGATACGCAAAGGTACCAAAAGGACAAGTAAATGTGGTTTTCTCTTGATCCTCAGGGGCAATAGCTATTTGAAAATACCCCGAATACCCATCTAGAAAGCAATAATACGCCTTACCCGCTAGTCTTTCAAGCATTTGGTCAATAAAGGGAAGAGGAAAGTGGTCTTTTCTAGTTACCGCATTCAACCTACGATAATCTATACAAACTCTCCACCCGTTTTGGATCCTAGTGGGTACAAGCTCACCATCTTTGTTCTCAACTAAAGTCACCCCAGACTTTTTAGGGACTACTTGGGTAGGACTCACCCATTTACTATCAGAAATAGGATAAATCATACCTACTTGAAGCAATTTGAGAACTTCTTTCTTCACTACCTCCATCATAGGAGGATTCAATTGACGTTGTGGTTGCCTTACCGGTTTAGCATCATCCTCTAGCAAAATCAGGTGCATACAAGTACTTGGACTAATGCCCTTGATGTCGGCAATAGTCCAACCAATAGCTAATTTGTTCTCCACAAGTACATCTTTCAACTTTGCTTCTTGTTCCTCAGTGAGCTTACTAGAGATGATAACAGGAAGTGTTTCTCCCTCACCAAGGAAGATATACTTCAAATGCTCGGGTAGAGCCTTAAGTTCTACTACAGGTGCCTGCAAAACAGATGGCAACAATTTCTCCGAAGGAACAGTTAATGGCAACTTATTATTAAAATCCAAAGGAAGCTCCTCTAACTTATGTAAATCAGCCACAACCTCTTTCAAGTCAGCAGAAAAAACATATTCTACCTCTTGACCATCCACACTATTTTCCAAATCTACCTAAAACTCATCATCACCATTAAAACCAAAGAAATCTTGGGCCAAATGGTCAATAATGTCAATAAAATTCAAAGAGTGGTAATCATCAGGATATTTCATAACATCATAGATGTTAAACTGCACCACTTGACCACTAGACTCCATAGTCATAGACCCACTAGATACATCAATCTTAGTGCTAGCAGTTTTCAAGAATGGCCTACCTAACAGAATAGGAGCCGCATGTTTATCTTGTTCCATGTCTAACACATAAAAATCAGCAGGAAAGATAAGATTATCAACCAAAACAAGCACATCCTCAACAATCCCTTTCGGGTAGACATTCGATCTATCAGCTAACTGGATTACAACACTAGTAGCATGTAGAGGACCAAGTTTCATAGATTCATATAAGGAGTAAGGCATCACATTAATAGAAGCTCCTAAATCTAGCATGGCCTTTTGAATCTTAGTGTTTCCAATGGTGCAAGGGATAGTGAACATGCCCGGATCACTACACTTAGTGGGTAATTTTCTTTGAAACATAGCGGACACAGGTTCACTAACCTTCACTTTCTTCACCCCTTTCAGCTTGTTATTCCTTTTAATAGTACACAACTCCTATTTGAATTTTGCATATTTAAGAATACTTTTCAAAAGATTAAGAAGGGGAATATTTACCTCACACTTCTAGAATACCTCATAAATGTCCTTATCGTGCTCAATGTGGCGAGTCCTCTTAAGTGCATCAGGAAAGGGTACCTCCGGTTCCACAACCGGTATAGAAGAGGGAATATGCTCCTTCTCCTTAACAATAGAAGCTTCCTCACCTTCCTTGATCACTATCTCTTCCTCTATTTCATGAATTACCGGTTCCTTGACTTTTCTTTTCACTTTCTTAGCCTCCACTAGTTGTCTCCCATTTCTCAAAGAGACTGCACTCACATTCTTTGGATTCACCACCGTTTGAGATGGTAGTGCATTAGAATCTCTAGCCTCCAACCGATTAATTGCAGTAGCTAGCTGACTAACCTGATTTTCAAGATTCTTAAAATTTTGCTTATTATCTGCTTTATCTTGAGTAACACTGAGAGTAAGAGCCCGAATCATATCTTCCGTGGACATTGACGAACTTGGTGGTGCTTGTTCAACTGCTTGTTGAGGTACTTGTTGATTAATTTGTTGTCCTTGTGGTCTTTGGAGAAACTGACCTCTAGGAGGGCCAGGCGATGAACCGGCTTGAGAATTTCCCCAACGAAAGTTAGGGTGAGCCTTCCATCCTTCATTATAGGTCTTGGAATATGGATCCCATTTCCTGTTATTTGTAGTACTCTCCCAAACACCATTCACTTCTTCTTGGCCATTTTCTCGAAAGTAAGGACACAAATCATTAGGGTGACCCTCGAGCGCATATGCCACAAACAAGAGTCAGTCTGTCTCCCGGATAACATGTCACGGAGAGTGGAAAGAATATTATCAACCTTTTCCTCTAAGCCAGGACTAACACCCATAGCATTAACTCCTCTTCGTGATGGTTTCCTCTCAAACTGTCTAGAGGTCTCAGCTAGTTCTGAAATAACCTCCCAAGCCTCATCTGGATTTTTGTTGGCTATATTTCTTCTACAAGCAGAGTGAATCATGCGACGGTCATCTTGAATCAGTCCACCACAAAAATACATAATGAGATCCTGATCAGAGTAACCATGGTAAGGGCAACTAGCACAGAGCTTCTTAAATTTCTCAAGATACTCATACATAGTTTCCCGTCTTGTCATTCAACATTATCGATGGCTCTTTTCAGCTGAGATGATCGAGAAGGAGGAAAATATTTCTCCAATAATGCCTTCTTCATACCTACCCAAGTAGTGATACTTCCCGGTGGGAGATAGTTTAACCAGTCTCTCGCATTGTCCTTCAAGGTGAAAGGAAATGCTCTCAATTACAACTGCTCGTCAGTAATAGCAGGTGGCTTCATACCCGTGCACACAATATGAAAGTCAGAAAGATGCTTATTCGGATCCTCAATGCTCATACCACTGAAACTTCGTCATTGATGTATCAAACCAGATTTCAGTTCAAAAGTAACTCCATCATCCAATGCTGGAAAAGTGATGCACAATGGTTGAACGTTAAGATTTGGAGCTGTGAGCTCCCTTAGAGTGCGGGTTTCTCTATCCATATTCAAAGGTTCGGGTTGTTCAGAAATTTCAGAATATTCAGAGTCTGAATGTAGATCGTCGAACTCACTGCCTTCAGAAACAGCCACTATTGCACCTCGTTTGTTCTTTCGTAACCTGAAAAGAGTATGCTCAATCTATGGATCGAAAGGCTCGAGGTTCAGGATAGAAATACGAGTATTATGCATAAACCTACACTAAAACACAAAAATAATTAATGCCAATTCCCCGGCAACGGCGCCAAAATTTGACAGGCTAAAGTCGTATGCCTCAAATTAACAATTTAAATCACTTAAATTCAAATATTAAACAGTAGTAAAGCATAAATAAGGGTCGAACCCAAGGGAATCAGATTAACAATTTATGCAAATTAGAATGTAGGAAAAGTCGATCTTTAATGTAATTAAAGATCGTAGTAACAAAAGGGGAGGATTTGAGTTGATTTTCTAATAAACGAAGATTAAAAGCTAATGCAAATTGAGTAATAAAACTAATGACTTTTGGTGTATCAAATGATTTAAAAGGGTCTTAGAGCCAAGCATATATCCACACTCAATAACAATTGATCACTGTAAGACGGTTTCAATTACTAATCTTGATTATTCTATCATGAATGACAAATTCCAATTCTCCTTAAGAATAGTTATTTAAAACGAATCTCGTTCTTAATCAACCCTAACTGTTAAAAAACCTTAACAATCCAGTTCAAGATTTAATTCAACAGCAGCAATATAAAATAGAGAACTCGAGAGAGAATAAATAATGCATACAATCCAGTTGCACTTTAGATATTTATGTGAATCGCTTCTAAGTACTAATATCAACGTATGCCGTTCAATATTAATTCCTAGTCACATTAGCGTAGAGTTAATCAATAAATCCTATTCAATTAACAATACTAACAATAGAATGAAGAAATCAATCACTAGTTGTACACCTAGCAATAATCAATCGACATTCATAAAATTAATAACTAAGCAATTCACAATAATCAAGACAAGAAATTAAAACATTCAAACTCACAATCGTATTAAGAGCGCTTCAATTGCTTGAATCAAAGAAGAAAGATTAGTTACACATCGTCTGCTAATAACAATAATAGGGTTTTTTCTCTTCTCAAAAATGTGGGTCTTTTCTAAAACTAAAATAATAAGTTATATAGTAATAAGGTAAATAATTAAAGTAAGAAATAAAGTACTAAAAATAATAATAATAATAAAATGGGTTTTTCTATATGGTAACCCTATATTTTTTCAAATTCTACATGGTAACCCTACTTTTCAGTGAACACACATGGTAACCCTTAACTCTGTTAATACGCATTGCCGTGACCCTTAACTTTTTTTCTGTCAGTTTTATCCGTTAAGTATGTGACGTGACCAATTGAATTTTGAGATTTTCTATAAGGTAACCCTATATTTTTAAAAATTCTACAAGTTAACCCTACTTTTTCTACAGATCACATGTGCATAAAAATATAATCCCTTAATCAATCCTTTTTTTCACAATTTTACTCGATTACTCCCAAATTGTCATATCCACCCTCATTACCCTTTAATTAACCGAGTTTTTAAAGAAAAATCCAATAAGAACTTTGTTCAATATCAAAAAATTCCCAATAAGATATTCTAAATACCAAGTAGAAGTACTCTATTCCGATTATTATAATAATCAATCCCAAATTTGATTCATAGGATTTATCTAATTAATAAACTTTTGTTTTCAAAACCTCATCAAATACGACAAAATTAAAAATGTTGTAAACACAATAATAACTTACTTCAATTATTCGACAAATTTACACAATAAAATGACACAATAAAGTTGGGTAAAATTAAGGAGTGGAGACTCATTTGTAAACATTGACTTAATAGTGGATTTCTTTATTAATTATTGAACCCGGTTTTTGGAAATTTATGGTAATGATACCTTAAAGAGATGATGATATTAAGAGTTGACGTTTTTTGGAGTAATCGAGTGAAAAATGTACTAAGAATGATAAATTTATGAACTAAGAGAGTATTTTTAAGAGTGTTTATCTTGTAAAAAAAATGAATAGGGTTATTTTGTAGGATTTAAAAAAACAGAGGGTTACCTTGTAGAAAATCTCAAAATTCAATTTGCCACGTCACATACTTAACGGACAAAATTGACGGAAAAAAAGTTAAGGGTCACGGCAATGCGTATTAACAGAGTTGAGGGTTACCATGTGTGTTCTCTGAAAAGTAGGGTTACCATGTAGAATTTGAAAAAACACAGGGTTACCATGTAGAATAACCCAATAAAATTCATCGGAAGCGTGACACAGCAGCACGCGCATAGGTTGCACATAGGTCGCGCGCAGGTCGAACGCAGGTCACGCATAGCTGCTGCCGCTGCCCTTTTCTTTTGATTTATGTGCGCTCAATTAGCGCACTTTAAGCGCACACGTCTCATGTATCTAAATAGGTATCCGGGCCTATCTCTCCTCAGACTTGGACTCCGTTTAAAACTTGTAAAACCGGCCCAATAGCTAACCAAAGCTCACTAACAAATAACCTGCAATTAAGCTCCATAATACTACTCCAAGCCGTCAAAACCATACTAATTCGCTCCAAATAACTACGGCTAAATGAGTCGTATCAGCAAGAAGCCATGTTTGTGTATTTTTTTTAAATAATGATGGTGATTATGAAATAATATGGGCCGCAAGATTTGTAAGGACAAATCAATATTGTTCATTTAAAACAACTGGACCCTCCAGTACTTTGAGGGTGTTGGAGAGGATCCTATTCCCTTGTGAGTTCAGCTCCTCTCCAGTACCTCTTAAACACTGGAGGGTCCAGTACCAACTTTATCAGGTGACATGTGGGTAGATAAAAAGTCAAGGGCTAGGATATTATCTTCCTATTTTTTCTTGTAATTTATCTAGATTATACTCATCGTCCCCAATTCCCCTTATTTCGTCCTTTTATTTTCTTCAAATTCCATAGCCAACAATCAATCACATGATCAATCATCATCATCATCGCTATCATCAAACTTAACTTTGAAGGACACAAATTAAGAGGGAAATCCAAGACTATTCCGAAGTGGTAAGCTATTATTTGATGGTGATGATTACGACGATGGAGTATGAGTGCATAAATATGTGATGGGTAATAATGGATGCTCGGTGCGAACAGGTATTTGGCGTCGGTGGTGGTAGTTTGGTGATGGGAGAGGTGGAAATATGTGATGGGTAGTCGTGTCTGTTCAGTGTGACAATTCGGAAAACATTACGGTACGGAGAGGTGACGGTAGGGTGATTTTCAAGGGATCTCAGGGGGTGGGTATTTGTGATGGTGGCAAGCATCACCATTGTTGAATACATGAATAGAAGAGGAAGGCAAGAAGCTATGTTTGTGTATTTTTTTTTAAAATAATGATGGCAATTATGAAATAATATGGGCCGCAAGATTTGTAAGGACAAAAAAATATTGTCCATTTAAAACAACTGGACCCTCCAGTACTTTGAGGGTACTTGAGAGGATCCTATTCCCTTGTGAGTTCAGCTCCTCTCCAGTAGCTCTTAAACACTGGAGGGTCCAGTACCAACTTTATCAACAAATTGTATAGGTATTTTGACAAGGATGAAGGTTTGGGTCAAGCAAAAGGAGTCGTGGAAGAATGGAAGCATGATAGAAAAGGAGATAGAGGAAGAAAAGTCTGAGATGTCTCTCTGGACGATTAATTACAGTTATATATATTGGGCATTTGTTGTGAAATTTGTTTTCCCTTTCATTCATATGAAGTGTTTGTTAGAATATTTGAGTAAAAACGCTTCATTCATTACCTTAGTTTGTTGACTTGTATTGGCCTGGTGAAACACCATTGCTTGTTTTTTTTGGTGAAATGTGAGATGTATATATATATATATATATATATATATATATATATATATATATATATATATATATATATACATATATATATATACATATATATGTATATATATATATATATATATATATATATATATATATATATATATATATATATATATATATATATGTATGTATATATATATATATGTATGTATATATATATATATATGTATATATATATAAATGTATGTATATATATATATATATATATACATATATATATATTTATCAAGAAAAGAGTAATTATAAGGCAACCAAAATATTAAGACAACATAAAAACCAAGCAATTTCAGGTTCGAATCCCACAAGGAACCAAACCCTTACATTCTAATTTCTAGTTGACAAAGCCAGGTTTCCTCTTGTCTACTCAATTTAGCATTGCACTTGAACTTGATTCTTTGCCCCCACCTCATCTTTTATCTTCTGAACCACCATAGAAGGCATCATCAGTGTGACATTGATCCTGGCCGAGTTCCTTTGAGCTCAAATATGATATACACACGTATTTAGAACAAGGGCATAGACAGGTTCCTTCATTTTAACACCAACATTGCCATAACCATCAGCCATGGCACCAGAAAAAGAGATGCATAATCCACACCAGTCCTGTATAAGGGACACAATGGCTTTGCTGTAGTCACAGTCAAAGAAGAGATGCGATTGTGTTTCAGGTGCATTCTCACAGATACAACAAGCATCAGAAATGCAGCAGCCTTATCTGTATAGTTTCTCATGAGTATTCACCCCATTATGCATGATCATCCAAGTAATGATGGAGTGTTTAGGTACATTCCAGCTGTTCCATACTAATTTATACCACGAGGGTTTGATTTGATGTGATCTTAAGTAGTCATATCCACCTCTAACAGTGTACCCTTTAGTATCAGGTAGCCATTGTCCATCATTATAAGCAGCTTTCATCAGATCTTTAATCTTACAAATTCTCTTCCAGGTCCAAGCAGCATCTGTAGGGGGATTGTAAGTATGCCAGTCATAATCTTTAAGGTATACTTGATTAATTCATTTGATCCACAACCTGTCAGCCTTTGAGTAAATCCAATCAACCAGCTTAGCAACAACAGCAACATTCCAAATTTAAGCTTTCTTTATGCCAAGTCCTCCTTCTGTTTTTGGTAATGTGACTGTATCCCATCCTACCAGAGGCACCCTATAGAATTCAGCACTGCCATTCCACAAATAATTCCTACAGATGGACTCTATTCTTCTTATGACACTCTTGGGGAGAATGAAAATGTTAGACCTGTAGGAATACAGAGTATTTAAGACAGAGTTGATAAGTGTGAGTCTACCAGCATAAGATAATTTTTTTGCTCCAAGACTCCTTATCCTGTTAACCATTATCTCAGCTAGAATATTGCATTCCTTCTTTGTGAGCCTGCTAGGCTGGATTGGGACACCCAGATACCTGAAAGGCATCTGTCCCTCAATAAAACCAGTCACCTGCTTGATATCTTCCTTCAAAGTTGTAGCCATTCCATTAAAGAACACCTCAGACTTAGAATTATTCATAGATAAACCTGATGCTTAAGAGAAAGTGGAGAAAGCTCTAAGGAGCAGCATCACAGGCTAAGCATTCTCCTTGCAGAATAGAAGGAGATCATCTGCAAACATCAAATGAGTAAGCTTGAGTTCTTTGCAAAGGGGGTGGTATTAGAAGGTGTGACATGGCCCAGCTGTAGGTCCGGTTCGATCTGCGGACGTGCAGCGATCTTTTGAAAGCCACGCTCGGCGGCGTAAAAATACTTTCGACCGGATCGTTTTAGATCGGTTGGTTTCGTCTCGGTAAGGGTCTCGAAATGATATAGAGATGTTCGGAGTCGCCACCAAGCATTTGTGGGATGCTTGGAACCCGTTCGAAATCCACTTTATACCTCGGTCAAATCGAAGCACAAAGCAGCGTTTGACATAGGTACTAAAGATAAGGAAATCGTCCCTCTTTAGCATCCTATTTCTAGAATGACTCTCGTACGCCCTGGATAAGGTCTTCCACTATCCAAAGTCTCTGAGTAAGAGGTGAAGTTACGTATTGGAAAGCCCTTTAATCAGACACCCAATCCCGCCCGCGGTAGCGGCCTCTACTGATCGATCTTGGTTGGTTGAATGCAAAAGTTGATAAAACGCCTTAAATGCATGAATGCGCATCCAATAATTTAAACCTAACATGTGAGAGCTTTCTAAGTCGGTTGATTTAATCCAAGTATCAAGTATAAGATGTCGAGTTGGATTAATGGTTGATTTGCATGCAAGACGGAAATTAAACATCCATTTACCGTATTAGGTTTATGGTGCATAACGTGATCCATTTGTCTTATTGAAGCATTTTGCAAATATGATTTTGAATGAGTAAATAGTCGTCTGATCCGTCCTATATCCGGGCTAACCGGAGTTGGGATCGTCCTAGACTGATGCTAGAAAGGGAACAAACCCTGCACCAGGCAGCCACATGAGGCGCGAGTTTGTTGGCAGTACAAGGGGGTCTCCCCTGGTTTTGGAAATAAGAACGAAGGGTCCTGTTTAGGCGCGGGTCAACTAACGGTTGTATGCCGTGTCCTGACCTTCTGAAAAACGTTTATAAAACATATTGAAAAATGGGTATGTGACCCGATTTGGTTTGAAAGGGTCGTTTAGACCGCATTTGTTGATTTGAGGAACGAGACTCGAATAATCATCATTATTTTGATGATATTCGGTGTCGGGTTCGACTTTGACAAACTTGACATGAATAGTTTTGAAAATAATTATGAACTAATTATTTTAAGTTCATTTGAATATCATTAGTCGATACTTGTCATCGTACCCGGGTTAAAATCCGGCATGGTATGTAGAACCAAGGATGGCTTTGTGTTGGTGACTAATATGTTTGTTTTGAAAATGTAAAGAAATGATGAAAGGCTTTAAAATACCTCCCAAAAATGAAATAAAAGGCTTTAAAATACCTTTTAAATGTTATTAACCAAATATTATCACCGAAACACGGATTTAACCATCATGGTATGAGGAACCAAGGGTGAAAAATGTTTTATGGTTAAAACAAATGAAATAAAATAAAAAAGGGTTTGAAAATATTTGAAATGGTAAAAACCAATTAAAAATGAAAATGAATTAGAGGGGAAAGACGAGAACAAACACTGTTGAGTTCTGATCTGGTCACCCCATTGAGGCGCGAGCCTTTGTGCACAATAAGGGGCTTCTGCCTCAGGCCAAAACCCAGTTTTGGCTCGTTTATCCCATGTTTTGGATCATGTTATGCATGTTATGCATGTTATAGTCATGAAACAAATGAAGACAAGATAAAAGAAGGATTTTTACACCCTCATACTTACATGTTTGATTATGGGGGGAAACCGACGTAAGTGTAACAACTCATTTGGTCGGAAAAGACTCGGTTTAAAACCGTTTTGGTAAGTAAAAAGAGTGTTTTATTAAGATTAGTGATGGTGTAGTGGTTGAAGTGATCGGTCAAGTGATTTAATGCACGATGACGGTACCAAACAATGTGTAAGACTTGTATTTATGATCAGTAGGTCGTAAATACGCGTCGGATTGTGACTTAAGAAGTCGAGTCGAGAATTTTAAGGGAGAAAAGAGGGGGCGGACACTCGCGTAAGTTCTCAAATGGGGGCATTTGAGGGGTATTTATAGGAAAATGAGTGGTTGTGTGAGTTTTGAGCGACGTGGCCACCTGGGCTGCTCAAAGAGGCGCGAGCCACGTCGCGGGTCTTCGAGTTGTCCTGTCACTTTCACACAAGTGCAATCATTATTTGTTCTATCCCAGGATTTGTAGTCACATGTTTGGTACTTGACCATTCATGAATCCGGAAAATCTTAGTATATAAGGCTTTGAATGTTTTGTTTTTGGTGGTTGACTCGGTTTGACTCGTTGTTGGAGTCGGGATTTGAATTTTTGAGTCGGTTTTTGGTCCGGTGTCGCTTTTGACTATAGTTAGTGTCATTGCGACCCCGTCGTCGTGTATTCCAAAACATGTTATAGTCCGATAATCATCGGGTGTTTGTTGGAGTCTCAGCAGATACTGGGTATCTACAGAAGGGTCATTTAGTAGTACCATATTTGATGGTTCTTGTTAGATAGTCCATACAAAGAGTAAAAATCAAGGGGGAAATAGGGTCCCCTTGTCTTAATCCTCTTTGCTTTTTGAAGTACCCAAAACTACTACCATTCAGGCATAGAGTGAAAGAAGTTGTTCTAATGCAAGTCATGACCTGCTGATAGAAAAATTCAGGAAACTTCAGACCCAGCATTTGGCTTTCCACAAAATCCCATTCAACTGTGTCATAAGCTTTTTGGAGATCAATTTTGAACAAGCATTTAGGAGACACTGTTGTTCTATTGTACAACTTAACTATGTCTTGACATATCAAAATATTCAATAGAATGGATCTGCCCTTAGTAAAAGCACCGTGATTCTCATGAACAATATTAGGCAAAACCACAGAAAGTCTGTGGCAAAGCAATTTTGAGATAACTATATATATCATATTGCAACAGGCAATAGGCCTAAAATGTTTGACAGAGGTAGGCCTCTCACATTTGGGAATGAGAGTGATATTTGTAGCATTGATCTAATTCAGAAGTTTGCAGTGGAAAAGAAGTCCTTAATTGCAGCACAAATATCATGACCAACAACATCCCAAGCATATCTGAAGAAACCACTAGTATATCCATCTGGACCTGGGGATTTATCAATAAGAGTTCCAAAAAATATTTCTTTGATTTCCTCATTTGTGACTGGTAACATAAAGGAATTAGCTTGCTTTTGAGTACAACAAGGCCCTTGATTAAGGATAGTAGTTTTGACATTTTCAATAGTTTTCCTACTGCCTAATAGATCATTATAATAGTAAAGAAATGTCATCTTAATGCTATCACTATTAGTGCATAATTTCCCATGTTGATCTTCAATTTGTATAACCTTATTTCTCATTTGTCTCTTCTTAATAGCACCATGGAAATATGCAGTGTTTTGATCCCCATCCTCCAACCATTAAAGTTTAGCTTTCTGTTGAAGGAAACTGTTTTGTGCCTTAGTTAAAGCTTTCAACTCAGCAATAACAGTCAACTCCTGGTTAACGAGACCAACATTTGATATATCCCTGACAATATCCTGCTGAAGCTGGGCTAAATTCTTTGCTGCAATAATTGTCTTGTTTTCTATATCAGAATAGCACTCTGAATTTAAAATTTTGAGCATAGGTTTCAGACCTGTCAACCTCTTTACTATAGTGAACATCTTGTAGCCATCATACTGCTTACACAATTCACCCTTCACTCTATCAATGAATCCAGGTGCCTGCCCCCACATATTGAAATACTTAAAACTGGCATTTTTGAAAGTACCAAGATAACATTACTAATAATGCAAGGGCAATGATCAAAAAGACATTCAGGATAGAAGCGAGCCACCATATCAGGAAATATATCTAGCCAAGCTTGATTAACCAGAAACCGATCCAATCTACTGTAAATCCTGGAGTTAGGGTCTTGTTTTTTTATTCCAGGTATACAAAGCACCAGTGGAAGGAATATCAGTTATGCCACAGATCCCCATACATCTTATAAAGTCATCCATATCAGCCTGTTTGGTATTACCTCCCACCCTCTCATCAGGACACAGAACAGTATTGAAGTCCCCAGCAAGAGCCCATGGTCCAGGACAGTGGAGATTGATAAGTTCCAACTTACGCCAAAGATCTACTCTGTCACTACCCTCATTGAAGGCATATATCATAGTCAAGTGGAAAGCTTGCTGGTTAACTCTGGAATAGACCTTGGTGTAGATAAATTGTGCATCATACTTCAGAATTTGCATATCAAATAAATTTGGCTGCCATAAAATCCACACTCTACCTCCTTTGTGATACCTACAATTCGTAGTAATACTCCAACCATCCAGCATAATATTAGCTATATTAAAGACATTATTATTATTTATTTTAGTTTTAGCAAGCCAAACAAGCCAGCTCTTTTATTGTGAATAAACCATTTTTCTTCTTTTTGTTTATGTACACTATTGAGGCCCCTAACATTCCAAAAACCTAAATTATTCATTGGAGGATTTTGGAGAGAGGGTGCCTATACCAATCCCACATTTTGGGGTTACTGATCCATCTAGAGCCTGCAAATATGTCTTGCCTGCTGTACTCTGCAAACCACCACTGCTAGGTTCCTCTTAGTGGCTTGCTTTATAGGAGTAGACTCTAGTATCACAACTACTGCAACACTACTTGTATCCTGCACAGGGATATCAACAATTGTCTCAACAAATTGTTCTGTTACAGGTACAGTCACAGGTTTAGTAGCAGTTGGCTCAACAGTTTTCCACACTTTCTTAGTTACAGGTTTCTTCTTGGCTGCCATATCAGTTTTCCTACATTGATCACTAACAAGACCAATACCCTTGCATTTCAGGCATACATCTGGCCTCCATTTATATTCAATTTTAATTGAAACAATCTTACCTGATTCATCAAGGAATTTCACTTGCTTAGGGCATTTCTGACCAACATTCAGTTCAATCATTACTCTGGCAAACCCAAGTCTTGTCTTCTCACTGGTTGCTTGATCAGATTTAACAAATTTACCAACCAATCCAGCTATGGTAGGCATGCATTTACCCTAGAATCTCAATGGGAGCTCAAGTAACCTAATCCATGCTGAGACAACTTTGACCTCCTCCTTTGTAAGTTCAATGTCCTCCATCCAAGGTCTTATAGTAAGCGGCTTATTATCAAACATATGGTAGCCAGCTTTCAATATAGCCTCTTTATCCTTATTTTCCTTAAACCTTACCAAAAAAAACTCCATTGGGAAGAAATGATAACTTTTCAATGCCATATTTTCCCCATATTCGATGAATGTAGCCATGAAGAACATCCCATGGTGGATTTTCCCCAAGAACGAAGCAATACATAGCCTGACTCCAATATGCTACTTCATCCTTAGTATCATCAGATGAGAATTGTATTAGATTATCTAAGCTTCCTTCTTCCTCCTCCTTTAAAGAAGATTTTGTTGGAATATGTGTCCTCCGACAATAATGCGATCACAACTGTCGATCATGATGATCACATGTTTAAATCTCATTTTAAGAATACATGTGGTAAGTAATCTTTTTACAGTCAACTGGTCCACACATATCGGTAATGATTGGCTGACTAGAGTTTGACATTACTGTCGTGCGACGGTGGTGATCAGTTGATCCCCTTAGGTCATACCTAAAGGGTAATACTCTTAATTGATTATTTAATTGATCGTATGTCGATACGGGTTAATTAAATTACATAAAATTGACGGACGATTTTGGAAGTAATATTTACGTATCTCATTGAAATTTGATTAGATAAGATACGGTCTAAGTGTAATACTACGTATTTATGAGTCTCTGGGTACTCTATCGAGTAGGCCTTACTCTGTCGAGTAAGGGTGAGTTGCAGATTAAAATAGTTTCTGACTTGTTGGGTACTCGATCGAGTAACGTGGATACTCGATCGAGTAAGGGGGCACTCGATCGAGTACCTTAGCTACTCGATCGAGTAGCCGGTTTACGGGGGGATGATTTCTCGGGTTTTTTTAATAATGCGATTAAGTATATAATAACTTCCGTCATTGTTCTTCAACACTTTTTAAAACCTAATCACTGTGAAAAGAGAAATCAAACTACGTCATTCGCTTTAATCGCATTGTTGGCAAATCCCGGAGCTTGGAAGGTCGGATTTCACCTTTCTTTATACCGTTGTGATCCTTGCGTCGAGGGTAAGACCTATATACCGTTTTTATAGTATTTCCTTAAAGTTGGTTAAACCTAATTTTGGGAATTGGGGATTTGTGTTAATTTTGTGATTGTTAGTAATTATGTGATTATATGTTAGGAGGAGGATTCGTAGAAGAGGAAATTTTGATACAGCTGTTGAGACCGTCTGATAGTGTTGCTGTTCCAGGTAGGGTTTCCCTACTCAGTATTAATTACATAATGTGTGGTGATTGTGCTGTAGTTAGTGATTGTTGATTGATTCAGACGGTTGTGATTATATATTGTTGATTGATTCAGACGGTTGTTGATGTTGTATTGTGATTGTGATTGTTTGTCTCTGGTTCTCGAGATGCGTTCTCGGCTGAGTGGAGTCACTTGCGGGAGTGGCTTCACGCCCTAGTTTCGCCCTCCGTGGAACCCGCCACGGGAGGGGATGTGCACATTAATGGGACAGGGTTATCGCTCGGTATGATGAGCGGGGCTTAGATGGGAACGGCTGCGGTCCCCCACTGGTAGGGCTGGTCCAGTGGACAGTCGGTGACGGAGATGGAGTGGAGTGGATGATTGTGTATGATTGTATGAGCTGTATTGTTTTCTATTCCGTTGGTTTATATAAATTGTGTGATTAGTACTGACCCCGTTTAAATGTTTTAAAAACTGTGGTGATCCATTCGGGGGTGGTGAGCAGTTATTGAGCAGGTATGATATGACGCGTATGGGATAGCTGGGATGAGTTATCACGTGGCAGTTAGAAGTCTTCCGCTGTGTTAGATGATGTTTTATGGCTTTGATAGTTTTAGCAGTAGACCGTCTGGGAATCTTGTATTTCTTTTATCAGTTTTGGTGTTGTCATGTAATCACTTTAAACATTATTTACTTTTAAGTATGTTTCGTTATTGTCATATGATTATCATTGCCTCGGGAAACCGAGATGGTAGTACTTCCATGCCTTAAGTGGTCCTGGTAAGGCATTTGGAGTATGGGGGTGTTACAAAATGGTATCAGAGCGACGATCCTGAAACCTGTAACCAATGAACCTAATGAACATAGGGAGTCAATTAAAATGAACCCGGGGTAGAAGTTGTAGGAGCTAATGCAAAGACTTGGGAGACGTCCTAAAGTCGCGAACTCGCCCTACAATTTTGAACCGGTCACCATGGGATAGGAGTCGGGATCACTATGTGTTTATCTTGTGAATTGTGTATCTATATAGTGAGGGGTGACATGAATCAGTGGATGTACGTATTTGGATAATGGGGAATGTGTAGAAAAGATGGTGATGATGTGATTTTTGTTATGTTGTTGGTTGAAAGCATGTTGCATGATAGTTGGTTTACATGTTGGTTGGAATCGTTGGAAAAGTGTATGAGAATGATGAGTAATGTGGTGGAAAAAGGAAGTAGTTCATATGTGATATGATTATACATAATTTTGTTTGTGTAATTTTATATAATGATTTCTTATACATGTCTACTATTGTTCCTATGTATATGTTGTATGAAGAATGTGGTGGAAATGGATGAATTGATTGGAAAAGATGGAGTGGCAGTTGCATGAGAATATGAATTTTATGATTATGAACATGTTTAGGTGACGAAGTGCATTTGTAATATTGTTGTATTAGTAACCTGGAAATAGGATTTGTAATGTATGAGTATGTTTTGTTTACGAAAAGTGATAGAATAAAAGCATGTGGGTAAGTCATGATTGGCAAGTTAAATGAATTATGTGCATGATGAATGTTGTTGCTTTGCTTTCGAAAATAGTAACATGTGATTGGGACTGCTGATTTTATGAGTATTGGGTTGTTTTTGTTTACCTTGTTGTCGTTTAAGTTGTTTAGAAGTAAAATCAAGTAGTTGTGTTTTTCGATTATAAAGAGGTTGTCTTTAAACTGTTATAACTTGAGATGTATAAATGATTTTAATGTGATCCCAATTGGAGGTGATAGCTTGTTCTTTTACGATTCTAACGATAGGTCACACGCCCAAAACGACTAAGATATGAGTGAGTTATGACTGTTTTACGAAAACTGGACAGTGCTGAGAAATGCGTAGGTACTCGATCGAGTAGGGGGGCACTCGATCGAGTACGTGAGTTACTCGATCGAGTAGCCCTGGTGATTTGTTTTACGTGCTTCTGACCTTCACCTACTCGATCGAGTAAGTCCCTTACTCGATCGAGTGGCCTGTACTCGATCTAGTGACCCCTGTTTTGGGTCATATGCTTATCTTTTGACTTCGTTGCATATCATGTGTAATTCAAAGGTGTTATCTTGCTTCTTTATGCATTGATTTATATGTATGTTTATCCTGATGCGTAAGTTACCCAATATTATGATGTAAGGAGTGGCACCTGAGGTGAGTATGAGTTCGGTGGGGGGACATGAGTTATATGTGGTTGTGATAGATAGTGGAAAAAGAAAAGGAAGATCGTTATGGCTTAATTGAGACGTAGAACATGTTTTCTGAGATGAGATGAGTGACATGATTGTGCGTTGAGTAACGTAAAAGCAAGTGAATATGGGCAAGGGATGATGTGAGTCTAAGGAACGTGAGAATAAAAAGATTCAAAGTAAGGATGTGGATAGTGGCAGCTTGAGATGTGTAAATAATTATGGAGGGAGATGGTTAGGAGTCGTGTGGGTTAAGGATATATGTAGTGAAAGTTCGTTTAAAAGGCGTTGAGAATAGTGGTATACAGTGAACGTTGATTTTATGGATAGATTAGTGGCAAGTGTGAGTAATAGCATAATAAGAGAAGACCTATGGTAAGAAAGAGTGAGGTGATATCGATATAAAATAATGAGATTTGAGTTTTGGAGCGATGAGAAGGTAATTGGAGCACTAAAGGGTTAGGTAGAAGTAATAAGGAGTTGAGATATTAAATGGAATTGTTGAGTATAAATAGAAAAGAAGGATAAAAGTAAGCTGAGAAAAATGTTCACCGGAGTTATGTGATATAAAAGTAAGGAATCATCGGGATGTATGATACTACAAAGAGTAAGTGAGTTAATGGTCATACAAGAGTTTCAGGACAACATGATTAATCATGAGTTTCGAGGAATTAAGGGAGTAAGAAGTTTATTTAGTATCTGCACTCTATGAGATTTTGGTGGAGAGTTAGATGACGATACAGTTCGGGATAATATTGGGAAGAATGTTGAGGTAAGTTTGTTGATGGATTTGATGTTCGTTATTTGGGATGTTAACCAAAGATAGGAAAGAAAACGTGATGTTAGAGATGAGTGTAAGAGGTTTGATGTCCGGATAGTGGTAGTGTTATGGCTTCTGACTAGTGGTTAAGGGTGATGGCATATTAGAAAGGTAGCAATTCTAAAGAGGTTGATTTTGTAGGGACCAGATTGATAAGTATGGTTATGAAAGAGTATAAGATGTGGTTATATGAGGCGGTTGTTAGTAGTTGAGTATTAATGGTGTGGCTACATTTGGCATAGGGTGATGGATATGCGAATGGGAGAATATGTTATGAGATGTATACGAGTTAAGCTCGGGTGAGAGGTAACTTTTATCAGGTGGTAACTTACATGATCAGGATTGACTGGTTGGATGTGATTACGGGTCTGTGATATATATATATATAAATGTTTGTGTGAGGTTTTGACCTCACAAGAAGTGGTATGGTGTGATTATCATAAAGTTGTTATTTAAATGTTCTGTAATGCATGTTGGGTACGCTAATTTAATTGAATGATATTCAAAAAGTAATAATTTGATTGATTTGGCATGATTGGTTATACTTGTATGTATTCATGATATATGTTATTCCGTGATGTGGTAAGGGGATGATGTTCATGAGGTTATTATCTGTTTAATTCATATAATATGTTGCTTTGTGATTTAGTAAACTGGATTTGAGTAAGTTTTTCTTGTCCGAGAAGTTATGTTGAGTCAGTGTTTATTGGATTGTGTAAGTTGTGATGACTATCGATGTGGTGGTGGTGCCTCGGGTGGTGATCCGGGCACGGTATTTAGTGTTGTCATGCGGGTATTTTCGCACTGCGGTGTGGCTGTTGGTGGCGGTGTTGCGATGCCGTCACCGGTTGTGGTAGAGTAGGCGGGATGATTATGATTCGAGTTTCGAAAGTACATACCAGTTACACATAAATTGTTGTTTTGTTTGATGTTGCTTCCTGTGAGTTTCAGTTTGTACAGATAGACAGTTGTTTCGTTTATTGATGTTTCTTACCAGTTAAGTTTTGGAATGAGGGTAGAGTATGATATAAAAGAGAGTTGTATATGTTTTCGTTGTTGTCATGGTATAGTGACATTCTGTATATGGGACATAGTTGTGAAAAGTTGTTACAGTAATTTTGATCTTGTTTTAAGATGAGGCATCGGTAGTCATAGTCATGGCAAGTGATTCATGGAACATGTGTTGTAATGATCTGAAAGCGGCCGGTGGTTCATAATCTTTTGTTGAGATAGTGAGTGCAGGGTATTGGGATTTGGTGTCATGTTAAGTTATGTATGAGTTTTGTGGTAATGAAAGAAAAGAGCTTGAGAAGCTAGTGTGACTGTACGTAACAAGTGTGGATCGTGAGTTATACTTTTGACGAAGGGAGTTTTATATAGTTTATATAGAGAGGTATGTCATGTTGCGGTAATGTGGAAAAGTTGAAGTTTTGGGTTAAGCTAAAGATTTTGAGGTATAGGTTAGGTGGTGTGACGAGTGAATTGAAGTATGAGAATTGTTTAAGTAAGAGAGCCTTGGATATATGCATGGCGAGTGTTTAGAGTATTGGTGGTCATCTATGACATATGATGGTGATGGGATTAATGAGAAGATATAACTAACGATATAGTATTAGTGAGTTACGAGGACGTAACATTTATCGTAAGAGGAGTAGGATGCGATAAAAGAGATTTTGATGGTTGTGCATATGGTAGTATATTCGCAGTAGAGTGTTGGTGTAGCATAAAGAATGAAGTTTTATATTTTGTGGTTGATGTTGTTAAAAGGCCATGGCCGTGCTTGTAGTAGTGTGATGTTTAGGAGTGTGAGAATATTTCACTAGTGTTGACAGTTGGATGATGAGGTTATGAGTGTGAGTAAACTTCGAGGACAAAGTTCCTTTTAAGGGTGGTAGAATGTAACATTCCGTTTGATGTCTATGAGTGTCTTGATATTGGATTTGATAGTGGATGATATATTATGGAGCTAGCAGCGTTAGAGGATGGTAGTTGGTAGTGTATGGAGTTAGTGTCGGGAGAGTTTATGATATAGTTGATACGACATCGTGAGCGATGTGGGGAGGTAGGAATAGTTGGTGGAGTTGGTGTTAAGGGTTCATGGTTTCATGTTTTATAAGTTGGGATTTTGGTTTTGAGTTCTTAGTAGCTTTGTTGCGTCTTGACCGAGTAAGTATGTTTGTTTTTATGTATGGGTTGAACTTCGGGGACGAAGTTCTTTTTAAGGAGGGAAGACTGTAATACTACGTATTTATGAGTCTCTGGGTACTCTATTGAGTAGGCCTTACTCTGTCGAGTAAGGGTGAGTTGCAGATTAAAATAGTTTCTGACCTGTTCGGTACTCGATCGAGTAACGTGGATACTCGATCGAGTAAGGGGGCACTCGATCGAGTACCTTAGCTACTCGATCGAGTAGCTTGTTTACGGGGGGATGATTTCTCGGGTTTTGTTAATAATGCGATTAAGTATATAATAACTTCCGTCATTGTTCTTCAACACTTTTTAAAACCTAATCACTGTGAAAAGATAAATCAAACTACGTCATTCGCTTTAATCGCATTGTTGGCAAATCCCGGAGCTTGGAAAGTCGGATTTCACCTTTCTTTATACCGTTGTGATCCTTGCGTCGAGGGTAAGACCTTTATACCATTTTTATAGTATTTCCTTAAAGTTGGTTAAACCCTAATTTTGGGAATTGGGGATTTGTGTTAGTTTTGTGATTGTTTATAATTATATGATTATATGTTAGGAGGAGGATTCGTAGAAGAGGAATTTTTGATACAGCTGTTGAGACCGTCTGATAGTCTTGTTGTTCCAGGTAGAGTTTCCCTACTCAGTATTAATTACATAATGTGTGGTGATTGTGCTGTAGTTAGTGATTTTTGATTGATTCAGACGGTTGTGATAATATATTGTTGATTGATTCAGATGGTTGTTGATGTTGTATTGTGATTGTGATTGTTTGTCTCTGGTTCTCGAGATGCGTTCTCGGCTGAGTGGAGTCACTTGCGGGAGTGGCTTCACGCTCTAGTTTCGCCCTCCGTGGAACCCGCCACGGGAGGGGATGTGCACATTAATGGGACAGGGTTATCGCTCGGTATGATGAGCGGGGCTTAGGTGGGAACGGTTGCGGTCCCCCATCGCGCGGTCTGTCCAAAGGGATGTCGGTGACGGAGATGGAGTGGAGTGGATGATTGTGTATGATTGTATGAGCTGTATTGTTTTCTGTTCCGTTGGTTTATATAAATTGTGTGATTAGTACTGACCCCGTTTAAATGTTTTAAAAACTGTGGTGATCCATTCGGGGTGGTGAGCGATTATTGAGCAGGTATGATATGACGCGTATGGGATAGCTGGGATGAGTCATCACGTGGCAGTTAGAAGTCTTCCGCTGTGTCAGACGATGTTTTATGGCTTTGATAGTTTTAGCAGTAGACCGTCTGGAAATCTTGTATTTCTTTTATCAGTTTTGGTGTTGTCATGTAATCACTTTAAACATTATTTACTTTTAAGTATGTTTCGTTATTGTCTTATGATTATCATTGCCTCGGGAAACCGAGATGGTAGTACTTTCATGCCTTAAGTGGTCCTGGTAAGGCACTTGGAGTATGGGGGTGTTACACTAAGTGATCGAATTGTTTTATTGCTTAGATGAAATTATTGTTTACGGAAACAATTGAAACTGAATGAATAATTTATTATGAATACAAGACGTTGTGATTTATAATTGGTAAATCGTTTTTGGTGCAAGTAATTATGAATTACTATGTCGATTTTGTACATGACGTATTTTTATTAATACGTTGATTTTTAATATGTTAAAAATACATTACATTGTGACATGTCATGTAACATGTAACATATGACAAATTGACTAAATATAAAATGGACCACCCATTTTATAAAAGTGCCGAAAATAAGGAGGGAATATTAGGTTTAAATTATGTTAATTATGTTTAGTGGAAAGCATAATCATAAGACCTAATACATAGCCATGCACACCTAGTTGCTTTTGTGAAGAGCATCTTGGTCATGCATTGGCCCTAGCGACTTCCCCATAACCGGTTTTCTAAGGCCATATTAGAGAGTTTTTCTTTCTAATTTATTCATTCACAACTTCACACAATATTTCTAGAGTAAGAAATATAATTTCCTCTTAACATCTTATGAGAAATTAGAGAGATAATAACTTCCAAAAATTCCTTCTCTATACCGAAATAATAGAGACCAATATAAATATTTTGGGTCAATTTTTAGTAAGATATATATTGTTCTAGTTAAATAATATTTATCTTTTAAGGGGTTACCTTGGGTATATGCTTTTGGGAGAGATTCTAAACTTGAATCTTGTTCATCCATTATTGGAAAGCTGAAGAACTAACAAGAAGGAGATCTTGTTGGTGCCCATAAATCCGAAATTATCATAGTAAGGGTTGATGATTTCTTCTCTTTTAATTTAAGTTTGCATGCATAAGATTTCCAACAAGCGGTATCATGAGCCTTAGGTTGTCTGCATGTAAATCGGTTATAGTTTTTCCGAGTTATACGATTAACAAATAAAACTTATAAATTTGTGTTTATTATGATATATCACGAAATTTATTATGCATGTTAAAGTTTCTGGTCCTAAAATGTTTTAGGATATTTTGGTTTAATATATGGATTTTATTGTTCATTTTATATAATAATGGCATTAAAATGTGATTTTTATGATAAAAATGTCATTTTTGGACGAAAAATAGCTAAACTTATTCTTTTCCAGTGGTTTTTGGATATGTTTTCACATATATTATATACTGATGGCCTGTAAATTTTCATAATTTTATGAGTTGTTATGCTCGAAATATGGATTTTTCATGTTAAATTCGAGTTTAAATGAAAAATAGGTTAATATGAGTTATATTTCGAATCTGGTCATAGAAATTTGGTATGTTGTCACATGAAATTTTACAAGATGTGTGTAAAATAATTGGCTATAATGAAGTCTTTATGCATGATTTATGAATTTTTGATGAAAAAATCACATAAATAGTGACTTTAATTAGTAAAATTGCTAAAACATACTTCACGACTAAAGAAAAACATCACATGTTGCATTTTACCACCTATTTCAGATCTAAAATTAAAAAGTTGATAAAATTAATTTTTCTCATATTTTTTATGGTTATATTTGATAAATCCGATAAACCGCAACATTGTTTTTCTCGATTAATTTCGAAATTTTTAACCTAATTTTTTGAACATTATGAGTGTCATGGTATTTTTTTCAGAATGTTCATGAGTTTAAAATTTCAAATTTCAAATTTATTTGAAATTTTTATGATTTATTTGAAGTTTATGGCATTATTTTGTAATTTTAAGTCCTTTATGAACAATATTAAGAAATATAAGTTAATTATTGTCAATATGTTAGTGGAGACTAATTTTTGAGTCCTAAGATGGTTAGGATAATTAACTAATACATAAATATGATTTTATGTAATTTATTGTGATTTTAAAAGGCTGAATCACGCAAATCCGTAAAAACCGATTAATATACGATATTGGCTCCTTAAAGGCGATTTAGCATAAAATTGGGCATGTTCATACATATTATAATGCTGCATTTTATTTATGATTGTCATAATTTTATTTTATGTAATTTTTGAATTATGTAATTTTACTTAGTATGGCCTTAGTTTTTATTGGTATTACCCAAATGTATGGGAATATCGATTCGGTTGTAATTTATTGTGATCTCGTATCACCGTTTTGTAATTTAATAGATTTATTTTTATTTTAATTACAAATGTATAATAGGAAATTATGTAATTTGTTATGTAATTTATTTATTCCGGAGATCCTTGAAGACGGTGCCACTCGAGAAGGCGATCCATTAAAGATGGTGTTACCTCGAGATGCGTGCCAAAACCGAAGTTCAAGGGACCAATGGAGTTGGTTTCCGAATATGTAATAGTTTATTAGATTTACTATTTTTTTTAGGAAGGCCATACTAGGATTTAATTTATGCTTTGCATTTTATTTATATATTGCATGCATCGCTAAATCGCCATAACTAAAACATGCATTATCATTTTAATCGAGTTTATCGACCGTGTCAATTATAATTATCGTAATTCACCGCTTTAGTTCACTTGAAACGTGATAGATAATAAATTGACATGACCTCTCGCTAAAATAAACAATTGAGACATAGCCTTATCAAAAAGTAGAAACCATGAAAACCTATTTCGTGAGGGAGTGCACTCGGCTTTACCGGGGTACAAACCTTGTTACGTAGGGGAAGTGGGTGATAAATGTCTACCCACCGAATTTATAAAGATGAGGGTTGTTTTCGGCTTTACCGATGCCCAAGTTGATGTAAATTTGGATCATGGACACATTTATTCGAAATTTGGGTTGAACTCAACGAAAGTATTCTCGACGGTTGCCGGATGTGTTTCGGGCTAAAGATAAATATTAATGTAATTTTATCGACCAAGAGTTCTAAAAGTAGAATCGATTAAAGCGTTAATCCACCGAGTTATATTGATAAGGGTTGTATTCAGCTTTACCGATGCCTAAGTTAATATGAATTTGGGTCTTGGAATCATTTATAATAGTTGAGTAGAGGTCACTATATAAATGCTTACTTGTGAAATTATTTACAAGTATTATTATAACGACAAATGTTTTTGTTTTCCACTATTCCGTTATCATTTTGTTCTATTTCTTTACCACAATTCATATACGATATCATTTTGATTTTTATTCAAATCTCCATTAAAACATCGTAACTAAAGACAAATTTGAATTTTTCTTCTAAAAAAGCTCGTATTATCCATTATAAGGATCTCTTGTGAAGAGTATAGATAAAAGTTATTCGTGATCAAAAGGGTTTTTGATTCTTGACTAACATATCTACTTACAATGAATTGGTTCTCATATGCTTAATTGAGTTAAGTACTTTGAAACGTTAAATCATTTTAGTGACTAGATTTGTTGGAAATCGTAATAGACCAAAATACCGCAACCACTTCAATGAAAGTTTTAAGACTAAACAAACGATTGAAGAGTAGTCTTCATAAGATTCAACTTTGCTTCTCTTAGTAAAGATTCTTTGAAATGAGTGGGAGCATTCTCTTAAACCGTTAAGTAAAGGACGAGGTTCAAGAATTAAAGATTAGAATGGAACTGATACAAGGTAATGTTAAAAGTAAAGTTATTGAGAATAACGATACTACACTTATCAATCCCGACCAATAAAGTTTCCATTATCTTAATTGTTGGACGCTAGAAAGGAAACTACCCCAAATTATTGAAGAATCAACAAGTTAGTTGTGGGACATCTAATGGGACCTTCTTCTTTAAATGTTTATTTGATTGACATAAGTTTTGCTAGTACCATTTCGTCAATATTAGAAACCGATGGTGGTTTTCATCATTGTATTTGATACATAGAATGATTAAAATATGACGACTAGCAACAATGATGTTGAGAGTTAGAGTAATTGTGTACTCAATCTAGTTTTTGGGTTTAGAGTTGTACTTAATTGTTACTATTAAGTGCATAAACTCTAAATAAGAATATAAACTTGTTAAGATACATAAGAGGTTTCACTTTTGTGACCCTATACACCATGATTTGATGTATGGCTAGCCCATTATCAAGGTGATTATATTCTAAACCAAACTAGAATGATATATCATGTAGATGATGCAAGACTCAAATTGGTAACCCAAGATTGAACCTTAGATTATGGAATGATGAACACAAAGAGTTATCGAATACTCTTGAAACCATTAGATCTTATGGTATATGCGTATCTTGTATTCAAAGCAAGATGTCTTGTGCCTTTTGGTTTAAAAGGAGATCGAGGTTGTAAATCATTGATCCAAAATAGGTTGATCATTTTCTTTTACCAACGATTTATGTTGACACTAATGTGTTCACTTAATAAGGTAAATAGAGAAATCTTTGAAGAAGTCCAAAGAGTTCAAAAAATCACGATCTAGTCGTGATGGGATTATCAAAGTGAAGACTTTGATATAAGCCAAATGAAATGTGATATAGTATCACAAGTTAATCTCTCTTAGCACGCATTATGAAATAATGTGTGGTTGGATAAAGAAATCAAACGCTATTCGATATGGTTTGGACTTCAATCAAGTTACTTTGAGTTACTTGATCCTTTTGGGGATTTTATCATTTTTTCTAAATTATTTTTCCACTAAATCTAAAACAAATCATATGAGATATGAAATGGTTAGGTACCATGTTTGTAAGTTTTTCAAAAGAAATAAATGCTCATTTTTCCTTATTATAATCACGAGTACAACGGGTTTGTGGCTCGTGAAGCTGTCTTTCTAAAATACAAGTTTATTTCTAGAAGACAGAGTGGTAGAAATTATTCAAGAGCCACAAAGAATGTTATGTCGTAAGAAACTGGTCTTTCTTGGCTACATGAGACGTTTTGTGTAAGACGTTGTTTCTTCAAAACCTAGGAGGTTAAATTCGTCACTTGTTGAAGATGATGAATTCATGCTACTTTTAAGAAAGTTAAGAGCTTGAAACTTACAAAGAAATTGTTTGATTCAAGTTGATTACTTCTGGAAAGTAATCAACATATGACTTACATGAGAGTGTTTAAGTCACAACTCAATACAAGGCTTAGAGCCATGAAAATCCGAAATAAATTCCAAGTGAATTATTAGATATCAAAGCTTGATTGGTTGCAAAGGGCTTTTGCACTAGTTGAAATACTTAAGTCTATTTGGATCTTCTTAAGGATTGTGTTTCATTATAATGATATACATATAGCAAGTGAATCTAAAACCCACTTCTTCAATTAGAAGGAATGTATTCAATACATGTCTTGAGTTTTGTAGATTCTTGCAATACTAAGATAATGTGAAACTTAAGAGAGGGTCTTAAGTAGGACATCAATGAGTTGGAATCAATGTTTTGATCATGTTATAAAACTTTTCTCGATAAGTCGAGAAGTTGTGTTTATACATGGAGTTTAGTGGGAGTTACGGAAATTTTAATTAGTCTTTTATGTGGATGACATATTAATTATTGGGAATGATTTAAGACTAGGAGAAAAATAATACATCTTAATATCCGGATTTATGGAGATAAATCCACATGATATTAATGTCATATAAGGAGTCTTATGTTGATAAGGTTCATGACTAGTTCAATCGAATTGAACATATTTGATTGATTCTATTTGCTTCCGCTGTCGAATCAATTAAATAGGAAATGATGTATAACACTTCATATACTATGAGTATAATGAATTGTTTCAAATCGAATTTAAGTAAAAGTTACCAAGTAAGCCATAAAGATTACCCTTAAGTGTTTGCAGAAGCATTAAGGATGTAATGCAAAGTGTTTTTAATGCAATTTTGTGTAAGGGTGTTACACAAGTGACAATTGACAATTGAGATTGCGCATGATTTCCGACAAAACCATAATCAAAACACATTAGGATGGTTAAGATACCATTGTGGCTATGTTATTTAAGAAATAGATTTTCTAGAATCGTTCTAGGCAATAAAGAACAATGAGAAATATTTACAACGGAAATTGAGTACACTTGCAATCATGAGATGTGCAAGAAGGATGAGTCCCGCACACTGTGAAAATAGTGGGAGCTATTCTAAGGCTAGAGGGCCTATGTCTTGATTGGATCTCGACACGTACTCAGAAAGTTTTGTAATGCAAATGTATACATTACAAAGGAAAACGAGTATGTAGTAAGGTTGAGTAAGGTACAAGAAGTTGATAAAACCTACTAACCAAAGTCTTCTCATGGGCTAAACATAATGAGTCATGTCATATGTCATTTTAATTGCATTGAGATGAATAACTACATATAAAGATGAAAATGGATTATAAAATTATGAAGTAGTAATCAGGTATTGACTATTCATATGATAATCACAATTGTCGTTCGAGTTTTTAAATCTAAAAACTGCTTTTTATACTTTGTTACATCCAAACGGGTTGTAGAGAAAATATTGAACCCCGTTAAAGTGAACCTGGATGAACATTGTATTCGGCCATAGTCACTTGTATGAGGTGACGTCTCGAAGTGACTAGAGTGTGATGCGATTGATGGCAAGTTCAAGTGCCATAGAGTCATATGAGATGACTAGTCGATCACATAGGCAGACTGTTAGGAACACTTTGTCGGGCAGTGACCGCTTATAGAGTTCTGGCAAATTTATATAGCCTGGTCGTGGCGAGAGCTACTATGGTATTCTAATGAGTCGATTCCTTTGACTAAAGACTGTTCGCCTAAGGTGGCACAGTTTCAGATTAACTTTGATTTGTGTTACTACGACCTTCGTAAATGGGGTCAAATGGCCATATTTTGGGTTATGATGGCTTTGGCTAGTCGAAGGGAATAAGTGCGATAGGAATTGTCCACCCCCTTGTCAGGGTTAAAACAATATCTCAAGGCCACTCGAGGACTAATGAACTGGAAATGCGTGGCCACGCTCGGAAGGTATCTATGGTAGATAACTCCGGTCAAATCAGTTATTCTCCAGATCGAGGAAACCACTCTCAATATGATCACTTGCAAGTACGACCCGAAAGACACCTTGCATTGAGTGGGAGATAGTAATAGGACAAGAGAATTGGTGACGCACACTTGTCGAGGACAAGTGGGAGATTGTTGGAATATGTGTCCTCTGACAATAATGCGATCACAACTGTCGATCATGATGATCACATGTTTAAATCTCATTTTAAGAATACATGTGGGAAGTAATTTTTTTACAGTCAACTGGTCCACACATATCGGTAATGATTGGCTGACTAGAGTTTGACATTACTATCGTGCGACGGTGGTGATCAGTTGATCCCCGTAGGTCATACCTAAAGGGTAACACTCTTAATTGATTATTTAATTGATCGTATGTCGATACGGGTTAATTAAATTACTTAAAATTGACGGACGATTTTGGAAGTAATATTTACGTGTCTCATTGAATTTTGATTAGATAAGACACGGTCTAAGTGATGAATTGTTTTATTGCTTAGATGAAATTATTGTTTACGGAAACAATTGAAACTGAATGAATAATTGATTATGAATACAAGACGTTGTGATTTATAATTGGTAAATCGTTTTTGGTGCAAGTAGTTATGAATTACTAAGTCGATTTTGTACATGACGTATTTTTATTAATACGCTGATTTTTAATATGTTAAAAATACATTACATTGTGACATGTCATGTAACATGTTACATATGACAAATTGACAAATGACAAAATATAAAATGGACCACCCATTTTATGAAAGTGCCGAAAATAAGGAGGGAATATTAGGTTTAAATTATGTTAATTATGTTTAGTGGAAAGCATAATAATAAGACTTAATACATAGCCATGCACACCTAGTTGATTTTGTGAAGAGCATCTTGGTCATGCATTGGCCCTAGCCACTTCCCCATAACCAGTTTTCTAAGGCCATAATTAGAGAGTTTTTCTCTCTAATTTATTCATTCACAACTTCACACAATATTTCTAGAGTAAGAAATATAATTTCCTCTTAACATCTTATGAGAAATTAGAGAGATAATAACTTCCAAAAATTCCTTCTCTATACCGAAATAATAGAGACCAATATAAATATTTTGGGTCAATTTTTAGTAAGATATATATTGTTCTAGTTAAATAATATTTATCTTTTAAGGGGTTACCTTGGGTATATGCTTTTTGGAGAGATTCTAAACTTGAATATTGTTCATCCATTATTGGAAAGCTCAAGAACTAACAAGAAGGAGATCTTGTTGGTGCCCATAAAATCGAAATTATCATAGTAAGGGTTGGTGATTTCTTCTCTTTTAATTTATGTTTGCATGCATAAGATTTGTATTTAGTTTTATGACTAAATTAAATTGTAACATATAAGAATATGTTGTATTATGAGATATAGATTTCCAACAAATTTAGCCTTTTTCCCACGCTTAGTAATCCACCATTGCTTGTTGTTAGACCTTACATGATAGGTTAGGTTTGGGGATAGTTAAAGTGACATACTTGACTAGTCTTGGCCTAAGAACTTATTCACTACCAAAACTCTTTGTTAATCTCGACCTAGATCGACCTAACACCACATTGGTGAACCCGACTACCCTAATTTTCCTTATATTGATTGTAACAATCTCCACCTAGTTTAATTTTGCATCTAGTTCTTACCTTAGTTTAGTATCAATCAAATCTACTTTCAATTGACTAAATTTGGATTCTAATCGACCTAAACATTAACCCATTCATCCTTGCGTTCAACCCCAACTTATACTACTTTATTCGTTGGGTTTTTTCTATAAATTGTTTTTGGTTGGGTGTGACGACTTTTACGCATATCAGTTATTATCGGGTTCGGTCGTCTTCGGGTTTGGGTTGAAAAGTGTGGATCTTTCGAGGTTATTTTTAGACTGGTTTCGGTCGATTTTTCGGGTCGGGTCATCTTTTGACAGCCCTGGTTATGGGCCTTATAACCTATGGCTATGAGATATGAGCATATAAATGTAGATACCTCATTTCTGCACCTCCCGCAAACTACCCGGTGATGATTGGGCCGCATGTTTGGTACGCGGAACGATTTGTGACAATTCGTAAGATTATCGTCAAGTGATTGCTCAAATATTAATGTCTACCTCTTAGTTGTCATCTACGTGCCGATACGGTCGTTTTGACAGTAATTAGAGTACATTCGGAGTCCGGGCCTAAAACCGTCTCCATTTTCTGGTAACCGTTAAATCCCGAGTCAGAATGTTCTGAAATGTTCCGGATATTTCTATTCCATATTTCATAAATTTTATCTTCTGGTAAACAATTTCCCGTAATATTCACATAAGATATTAAGGAAAATCGAATTATTTCCGTCCTACCATAACTCAAACACGGAAATCTTTCTTTTGAGAGGAGAAACCCCCATGGAACAGACGCAGGCAGTCTGCGCCTCTTCCAAGAGACGCAGCTATGCGCGCTCTTCCCGTGCCCTTTTCTGCGTATTTCTCGTATCTTTTTCATATCTTTCCGAGATTCACTTCCAAAGAGTCTCTGAAACCCTAATTCCTCCACGTGATTAGTATAAATAGGAGCCTTCGCTCCTCATATTTCTCACGCGAGTGTCCGCCCTTCTCTTCTCCCTTTGCATTCTAGGCCTTTGTTCTTACCTTTTGGCATCTACGTGCTTGAACTTTCGTCCACGTAAGCTCGGATCCTTCTGAGTACCAGCCTCGTTTGCATGACCGACCAATTTGACCAACTCCACAATCAATCAACTTAATTAATTTAATCGTTTTCCTCTTACGAGGGCACTTTCTTTACATTCGCGTCGAGCATCACTAATCGATGTCTTAGTCCTTCTCGTTTCGTCAAACATGTAAGTCTGAGGGTGTATAATCTCTCTTTTATTTATTGTACTTTATTATTGTATCACAATTGTAAGGTTTATGTCGAAAATACCTCTTAAAACCGATTTCTAAAACCTTTGTTAAAACTCTTTTTTACGGATTTCCAGTAGATAACCGTCGAGAAAGGACGCAAAGAATCGCTGCGCCTCTTGAAGGAGCGCGATTCTGCTGCGCCTCTTCGTGAGGCCGCGATTCGCTTCCTTTCTTCTTCGTTCGTCCTCTGTTATTCGTCAAGTTTCTTTTATTTGTTTCGTTTGTTTGTTAATTCTTCATCATGATAGCATATAATTCACATGTATATTATAATCATCATCATTAATATGTTTTAGTCATCACAAATCCGACTTAAATCCCTAATAATCCAATATTTGCGGGTTTTCGTCATTAAATTCAATTCCGGGTTATAGAGATTCAATTCATCAATATTGAGTTTCTAGAATTCGTCTTTGATATAGTTTTCATCTGTCTTTTGTCGTATTCATCGCATATTCGTCATTAATCCGTCATATCTAACCTAATTAATTGATTTGATTCGTTTCATTTGTTAATATCTTTCACTCCTGTAATTTATCCATCTTAATTCATTTAATTTAGTCTCATCCACGTTTATGACCATCAATCATATGTAAATAACATATTAATCACTTCCATCCGAGTAAATAATTTTAATCGATCATTAAATTCATCAATGAATATTAACGACACGCAATTCCGGCTTCACAGCCAGAATTCAGGCCAGGAACAGACGCAGCAATTGCTGCGCCTATTCCAAAGGACGCAGCTCTGCTGCGCCTGTTCCGGGTTGAATTCTGTCCCCGAACTCCGTTGTTGCTTGACCTAGTTTAATTAGTCTATGTTTAATCAACTATTATTCGTATTATCGCCTTCTGATCTGTTCGTAATTTTATTCTTTTATTCCTTTTTCTCAAATTATCCGTTTTAAAGATATTTTCGACATAAATCGCCTAATCCGTTGTAATTAATGTAATTTTCATTATTGTAATTTATAATTATTGTATTTCTTTTATTGCTTGAATGTTTTCACATGTAATTGAACATTAAATTCCTACTTCGACATTAATTGTATGCTAATTAATTGTTTACCGACTTAGCTTAATTCTCACATGCTAGGATTAAAACTTGGATGTTGCATTGCATGCATATAGCCGACGATATATCAAGTACGAATAACTTCCCTAATCATTAGTAGAGGCCGCTATCGAGGCGGGCGGGATTAGGTGTTCGATCAAAAGAGCTTCCTAATACGTACCCTCACCCCTTACTCCAGATATCTGTGAACACCCGTGTTTATTGGCATCCACGAGAGTCATTCTAGACATAGAATGCTAAGGGTAACGATTGCTTAGTCTTCATGTCTTTACTTTGTGTCTAGACATGACACGAGGTATTCGAACGGTTCCAATTTCCCATAAAAATTGGTGGCGACTCCAACAAAAATGCAAACGCTTGTTTCTCTTTTCCTCCCAAGCGCCCCCGTGGGCCCCCGCTGTCCACAGTTTGGCGACTCCGCTGGGGATAATACACTTACGTGTAGCAAGGGTGAAACTTGAACAAGGTTAGGGAATAGTTTGTATAAGACAATTGTCGGTTTTCATAACTCGGTCTTCCTAGACCATTTTATTCGGCCTTCCTAGGCCCAACCCAACCCATTCGACCAATCGTCCCGTCTAAACGGTCCTAATTCTTATTTGGTCCTAAGGATGGATAGCGATTGACGTCATCCATACCACGATGCTTACTCTTGTTTGTATCAAGGGCCTTCACTACTTGAGGAAATGGACTAGGAATCGACCTTACTCTTGTTTGGTACGAGCCTCTCCACAGACTTCGGGTTTGATGGTTCGGTATGGCAACCCACCCTTTAAACCAAAACCCTTTTAAATGCACTCAGCATCCCGTTATAATGCTTGTATAAATGTTTGTACCTTACGTGATCACCACTTCTAAACAAAACCATGACGATTTTTTTCGAAAATCAAAACCCATTTTCAAACAAAATTTCGAATGGGCTTTCAATTAGCGCAAAATCCGGTCAAAACTCCGTCCGTTTGTCGTGTCAAAATTCGGGCCACAAGCCCATTTCAAAACCTCACTTCGAGTCCACTCCTACAACTACACTATAGTTGACTAGGACACACATTTTCAAAAACTTTGTCTTTCTTCAAAGCTCACTCAAACACAAGTGGCACACATCCACTTCACGAGTCAAAACATTTCTTTCTTTTAGCAAGTGTGTTAGAATGGTCGATCGTGTTTTGATTCGTCGCCGATCTCTTATCCAGTTTTCAAGATGCCCGGATCCAGCGAAACAAACCTCCACCAACTTTAAGATGGTAATGATCGAATCCTAGCCGCGCTAGGCCAAATGCAAGTTACCCAAGACCAAGTCTATGACCGCCTTGAGCTTATCGAAGGCCGTATCTATGCCGTAGAGGGAAGGTTGCCTCCTCATGAAAGTGAAGTAATAGGTGACTCCGATAATGAATCCAAGGATGGAAAACCTCTCATGGGGATGACTGTAGCTGAGAAAAGACTCCAATACTTAGAGGAGCAATTGATGTACCTTAAGGGGGATGACATTTATAGGGAGAACAATCGCAAGTATGAGGCCGTCAATTCCAAATTGCCAACTAACTTTAATATGACGGATATCCCTTAGTTCAAGGGACACGAGAACCCTCTGAACCACATCCGTGCCTTCAAGGATTACATGTCTATCAAAGGCATCAAACCCGAGATGTTCTTAAGGATCTTTCCTTCATCTCTTGACATCATTCCGAAGCAATGGTTCTACTCTTTAGATCACAAGAAGGTCGCTACTTGAGAAGACGCCGCAATCGAGTTCTCTAAACAATATGCGGATAATGCCGAGATCCAAGTAAACATGCGTACTCTAGAGGTTCTTACCCAAAATGACAAAGAAGGATTCACCGACTTCCTAAGTAGGTGGAGGAAGACTAGCACCCAACTAGTTGAATGCCCGGATGAGGCTACCCTTGTGGAGAAGTTTGTGGATAATCTCAAACCCATCTATGCCAATCATTTGAGATACCAAAACATCAAAACTTTCAAGGACTTAACCGTACTAGGGACAAGGATTGAAGATGACATCCGTAAAGGACTCTTGTCCAAAACGGTAGGTCGAGGATATCAAGGTTCCACAAGTCGTTCATACGGCTCTACTAGCAAGACCGATGAAGTTAACCTTCTCGAGCCATCCAAGAAAAGTACCCCACCAAGGAAATTCACAAATCTTCGGGACACTTACTCCAACGCTCTAAAAAGGTTAATGAAGCAAGGTAAACTCCAACCCATTGGACCTACTCCCGAACCCGAAAGGAAGTCCAAGTTCTGGGACGAGAATTCGTACTGCGAATACCATAGGGGCAAGGGGCACGACACAGAAAAATGCTACAAGTTGAAAAACGTGCTTCAAGACATGATTGAAGATGGTCGACTACCAATACCACCGGGAGGTAAACCCAACAACACTCAGAATCCTCTTGGAGTTCTAGTGATCACAAGTGATGAATCTACCTTAGATTGCTCACACCTCATTTCTCCAATCGAAAATGAAATTTATGCAATCGAGAATGAAGGGCTCTACTCTACTATCTCCCCTACCATTTCCGACTTCATCACATGGGCAAGGAGTGTGGATAGACAAGTTTGGGAATTAGAAAATATGGTGACAACTTTACATGATCCCAACGCAACACCCGAAGAACATATGCCACTAATCTTCTCTCAAAACGCTACTATGCAAGAAGTAGTCACCGTAGTTGATAAACTAGTCGACCAAATCATACAACTGGAAGGTGACATAATGAGAATGAGGGAACTAACTGCAATCAATGGAGTCTGGGCCGACGATGATGAGGACGAGTATCTCATTGAAAACTCCCTAGTCAAAGAAATAGTCCAAAATGGTGAAGACCAAGATGTGGACCACCTAACTCGTTCGGGTCGTCCATATCAAAGCACTACTCAAAATGGTCCAACCAACGTCATCACACCAAATGACAACGAAGATGACTCCACTGATCATTTGCTCAAGCAATTACATAAGACAAAGGCTGATCTTTCAGTCTGGCAATTAGTAGAAAGCTCATTCCCACATCGCCAAGCTTTACTGCAAGCTTTGGCCAAACTAAATGTAGTACATAAATCCACTCCTGAAGATGTAGTCAACTTGGTCTTCCAAGAATCACCGAAGCTAAGTAATCCTATTACTTTCTCGGACGAAGATTTGCCACCTTTTGGCGCTAGTCACAACCTTGCTCTATACATCACTATCATTTGTCTAAAGAAGAATGTACCAATGACCTTGGTGGATGATGGCTCCGCAGTCAACGTCATACCCCTCAAAACGGCATACAAGCTAGGCATGAAAGAGTCGGATTGGACCCCTACCAATCAAGGTGTGCGTGCCTATGACGGTACACGACGAAAGGTGGTAGGACTTGTTAACCTAACCATAGCCACAGGGCCGATCGAACGAAAGGTTAACTTCCAAATAGTGGACATTGAAGCTTCATTCAACATACTTCTGGGAAGGCCTTGGATTCACGCTTCCAAAGCGGTAACATCCACCCTTCATCAAAAGATCAAGATCCCACTAAATGGCAAAGTAGTGACGATCACTTCGTCACCTATCAAGGCAATAATCGAAAAACAGTCGAACAATCAAGTCCTTGCGGATCCCGTATATGAACTTGGGGGCTTCCAAAGCGTGAGCGTCATAGAAAGCGAATTGGCACCCTTATACTATGATCCCTACTCCAACTTGGTGGTCAACCACATGCTCAAAACCCAGGGATACTTCCCTGGAATGCCTTTAAACCCTACTCGAAGAAACACCTTCGCACCATACAAGGAAGGCAACTCAAAGAGGATACCACTTGGACTAGGGTACAAACCCACGAAAGAGGAGGTTCTTGAAATGCTGGCCCAAGTCCAAAACCGTAAGCACGTAGGAGTCCAAATGCGACCCTATCTCCCTACTTTAAACGGGTACTTCGTTCAAGAAGGAAGTCTGGAACTCTTTCACGGATTTCCCGAGCCTTGGCATTATCTCGAGAGGAAGCTAGCCGGAATCGAGATCTTTCACGATTGCTACTTTATCCCTCCAGAAACGGTTCCTTGCTTAGACGAACAAGCTGTTAGCCTATTGTTTGGAGAAGATCGATTCGTTAGGGCCGCGCAGGATGAGATCATTATCATGATACTTCAAGACGATCGCTTCAACCCCACCGCGTTAATCACAGAAACCAACGCAAGACAGCAGAAAGGATGGAGAAAATCAATCAAGTGGACCAACAACCAAGGAAGACTCTTCAATCTCACCACTGGAGAAGGAGAGATGTTCAAAGGAGAACCAGAAGACGATGAGTTCGAGTCGGAGTCGGAGTCAGAGTCGGAGTCTAGAGAAGTCATTAGAGAGTCTACTCCTGTCGTCATCCCCACTCCCTTTGCTTCTCCTAGCTTAGCCTCGAGTAGTCATAGTAGTTCGGGAAATGCCCCAACCACTGTCCCTTCGCCGCCACTGACCATGGATCAGTTGGCTTCTTTGTTTCAACTCTACTCAAATTTTAATATGAATAAATCAGGTTCTGCTTACTCTTTGTGTTATCTTGAGTGCAATTCTATTTATGATGATACTGAGGATGACCAAGACCCAGACTCGATCGAAATACCTCCCTACGTAGCCAAAGAGATACTACAGGAAGGGGAAGGGGGACCAGTAATAGAGGACACCGAACCCATCAATGTAGGAACCGAACTAGAACCCCAAGAACTTAGGATAAGGACTACCTTGAGCTCTACCGAAAAGGCCGATTTCATAGACCTCCTAAATGAATTCAAAGACGTTTTCGCTTGGTCCTACAAAGACATGCCAGGGATCGACAGGGATATCGCCGAACATAAGATTCCGATTAAGCCAGGTTTCAAACCTGTAAAACAGAAGCTTCGACGAATGAGAACAGAATGGGCTCTAAAGATTAAGGAAGAAGTTGACAAACAATTCAAAGCCGGGTTCATCAAAGTTTCCGAGTATTCTGACTGGGTAGCTAACATAGTACCCGTACCCAAAAAGGATGGGAGGATCCGTGTTTGTGTTGACTTTAGGGACTTAAACAAAGCAAGTCCAAAAGACGACTTCCCTCTACCTCACATCGACATATTGGTGGACAATACCGCTGACCACGCATTACTATCCTTCATGGATGGGTATGCGGGTTATAACCAAATCAAAATGGCCATGGAAGATATGCATAAGACCGCCTTCGTCACTCAATGGGGAACCTATTGTTATACGGTAATGCCGTTTGGATTGATCAACGCCGGAGCTACATATCAACGCACCGCAACTACACTCGTACATGACATGATGCACAAAGAAGTTGAGGTATACGTAGATGACATGATTGTCAAGTCCAAGGAAAGAGAGGGACATATTGCGAACCTTCGCAAGTTCTTCGCAAGGCTACGAAAATACAACATGAGCTTCAATCCTCAAAAATGCACATTCGGGGTAACATCTGGCAAACTCCTGGGATACGTTGTTAGCCAACGAGGTATAGAAATAGATCCTTCCAAGATCAAAGCTCTGATCGAAATGCCACAACCTCAAACAGAAAAAGAAGTCAGAGAATTCCTGGGAAAAGTGCAGTATATAAGTCGATTCATATCGAAACTTACGATGATTTGTGAGCCTATCTTCAAGAAACTCAAGAAAACGGACCACACCATGTGGGATGATGATTGTCAAAAGGCATTTGACCGGATCAAAGAGATATTGGCTAAACCACCAGTGCTCATGCCACCACAACGAGATCAACCTCTTGGTTTATATCTCACAGTAAACGAAACAGCCATGGGTGCCATGCTGGCTCAAACTGTAGGAAGTGAAGAAAGAGCTATCTACTATCTTAGTAAGAAGTTCCTGGAGTACGAGTGCAAATACTCACAACTCGAAAAGACATGCCCCGCTCTTGTGTGGGCAACGAAGAAGCTACGCCATTACATGCTTAGCTACTCCGTCAAAATATACTCCAAAATGGATCCAGTCAAATACCTCTTCGAGAAACCCGTCCTCAACGGACGCCTAGCAAGATGGACACTGATGCTCTCAGAATTCGACCTCAAATACGTGCCACTGAAAGTTATAAAAGGTCGCGCCGTCGCCGAATTTTTCGCAGAAAATCCTGTCACTGACGCACAAACAATAGATACTTGGTCATTTCCAGACGAGGATATACTCCAAACTGATGTAGACTCCTGGGACCTGTACTTTGATGGAGCATCGAACTTAAGAGGATTCGGAATAGGAGTGTTGCTCATTTCTCCTGAAGGCGTGCATACACCAATTGCTGTCAAACTCGACTTTGAGGAGACAAACAATGCTGCAGAATACGAAGCTTGTCTCATTGGACTACAAGCGGCAGTGAGCTTAGGCATTAAAAACCTCCGAGTACATGGGGATTCATCACTGATTATCAACCAAGTTACAGGATCTTGGAAAATCCGAAGCGAAAGCCTCGCACCTTATCAGGCTAGAATAGACCAAGTCGCTCAATTCTTTGATCACGTGACCTACCTACACCTACCTCGGGAAGAAAATCAATTTGCAGACGCTCTTGCGAAACTTGCATCTTTGATCAATATGCCAGATCACATGGTGGAAATGCCTTTGTGCATCGAATGACGGTCAGAGCCGGCTTATGTCCACCAAATCACCGATGAAGAAGAGATCGCGCAGGAACCCTGGTTCCAAGCAATCCTGAATTTTAAGCTTAATGGTACATATCCACCGGATATGGACAAGAGGGGCCAACGTGCTATACGCCTACTAGCTTCCCAATACGTTCTCATACAAGGAGAATTATACAAAAGAACACCTCTTGGTGTAGTCCTACGTTGCCTTGAGCATTCACAGGCACGAAAGGTGATGGAAGAAGTCCACGACGGAGAATGCGGTCCTCACATGAGTGGGCCCATGATGGCAAAGAAAATCACACGTCTGGGGTATTATTGGACCACAATGGAATTCGATTGCATCAAATATGTAAGACATTGCCACAATTGCCAAATCTTCGGGAATGTACAACATGTCCCTCCTTCATTGCTCTATACAATGACATCCCCTTGGCCATTTTCTGCATGGGGAATTGACATAATCGGAAGATAACCCCACCGGACAGAGGTCACCTGTTTCATCCTAGTAGCAATTGACTATTTCACCAAATGGGTAGAAGCGGCTTCCTACACTAGTCTTACGGCTAAAAATGTGGCAAAGTTCATACAAAATAACATCATCTGTCGATATGGTTGCCCACATGAAATCATTAGCGATAATGGATCACATTTCCAAGCTGAGACCGAGCAATTTCTAGCCAAATACAAGATTAAGCATCACCACTCTTCGCCATATAGACCACAGACTAACGGCGCGGTAGAGGCGGCAAACAATAATGTTGTCACGATTCTCAAGAAAATGATTGACAACTATAGTGATTGACCAAGCAAGATACCCTTTGCTTTGTGGGGGTATCGTACATCTGTCAGGACGCCCACTGGGGCTACTCCTTTCTATTTGACATACGGCATGGAAGCTGTACAACCAGTCGAGCTAGAAATACCATCCTTGCGTATTTTACTCGAAAGTCAAATCCCGGAAGCCGATTGGAAGAGGGATAGTGATCGGTCCGTTTCGTGTTCACAATTAAAGGTGTGGTCGTTGGGTCACGTCCGAATCAAAACACAATTTATAACTTCACAAACAACTCTACAATTAGTAAAGAGGCAAGTAAAGGTCGGATCCCAAGGGACGGGTATTGAAATGAGATATCTATTGAAACTAGTGGTGTCTTAGGGGTGTCACAATTTGGGTTAATGTAGAAGGTCACTAACTAAAATAGCAATGGAAATAAACAAGCAAGATGAATTAAAAGAGGTGTAAACAATTGATTAAAAAGCACTAGGGTGTCATGGGATCATAGGGGAATCATGGGAATTGATCATACAAACATGTTCTCAAATTATAAGCAAGCAATTATTGTTGTGATGGATTGAGTTGGGTTATATCTTACAATCCTAGGAAAGTTTGGGTCTCGGAGCCGAATCGATTAGATTGTACAACACCTACAAGTCGACTTAATCTTCCCTACTCAACAACATGCATGGTCTAATGAGATTCGAGTTGGGTTATGTCTTACAAGTCTCATTGAAAAGATAGGAGATGATGGTAAATGCAAGGATTCATAGGCTTAGCATTTCATCAAATATAACATGTGCATGAGTTGAGATCAAAACAAGCAAGCAAATAAAACATGAAAGCATCTTAATTTAAGCATGAATCATTCCCCATGTTGGTTTCCCCTAATCACCCATTAACTCTAGCTAAGAGACTACTCACTCATTATCATGTTGATCATGCTAGCAAGGTTGTCAATCATACCAACAAAATGAAACATGATGAATAAATGAAAGTAATTAACAATAATTAAAAAGGGATTAAGAGAATTATACCTACTAATGATTCCAATAATAAAGCAAAGATAAAAAAGGTACTTGATGCTTGATTGAGAGGTTGTCAATCTCCCAATAATAACCCAAATAATCTTCAATTACCCAAAATAAAGGATGAACAAAAGAGAGATTAAGGAAATAAAACTTGTATTAGAACTTGATTAATTGTTGATTACAAAACTAAAGAGAGATTTGATTGATATTAACTACTCTAATTATTGATAAGAAGAACATGCTCTTCTAATTAGACTAATGGGGTATTTATAGTGGAAATTAGGGGGATACATTAGGGTTAACTAAGGGCTAAACTAGTAATTACACTTTTTAGATTGAGCAGGGAGGAGCCGGTATTTTTCGAAGGAAGGGCTTCTTTCTTTGTAGCTTGGAGAAGAGAAATCGCGCGAGAGGAATCCCAGGGCGGATTAGGGTCGGGACGGGCGGATTCTGGCGATGGAACCCGAGCGGATTGGAGAGAATCCGGGCGGATTGTGGTGGACAAACCCGAGCGTCTTGGTGGAAACCCGCACGGATTGTGCAGGTGGAGGACGGCCGGATTGTGGACAATCCGCACGGATTGTGCCTCAGCAAGACTTCTTCTTCTTTTCTTCCCTTTTCTTCATAAATTCCTTGGGGATTTCCTTGGGGACTCAAGGATCCTTTCTCAACATTGCTCATCTACTATCATATGTACAAAGGCCTTCTAATCTTGTCTCTCCTTGATGCTTGGTCATTGAATTCGATCAATTTAGTCTTGTTTTGCCATGAAAATTCAAGATTCTTACTCCTTTCCTACCAAGGGATCAAAATCTCAAAGAATATGCAAAACAAAGAACTAAAGATAATAAATGACCCAAATATGCACTAAAAAGCATGGGAACAAGGCTAATTCGGGGGCTAAATATGCGCTAATTATGGTCACATCAAATATCCCCAAACCGAACCTTTGCTCGTCCCGAGTAAAGAGGTGACAAAGACTAGGACCATTATTTAAACTAACCTAATAACATAGCCGATATGAGACAATTAGCGGGTCTCACTCCGCCCCTTCAACTCACAACAAGACAACCATGAGGTAGGATGCCTTCTTGCAAGGCAAGGTGGGTCTTGACAAAATGGCGACACATCCAAACATTAAGCACACAAAATCACATAATGGATGCATCTACAAAAGAATAGCCACTTTCCTCATCTAAGTGGCGGAAATTATCTTCAAGGGAAGCAATTCAAGGGTACACATTCCTTCATAGATGCAATTTCTTCAAACTACTAAGCCTAGAAGGATACCAATAAATCACCTCCAAGTTGTGTCAAACTAGGGTACCTTTGTCCTCAATCGTTAAATGCTTTTGTCAAGAGTAGACTCCCTATGGTGTTAGAAACACTGGAGGATCGCGGAATTCCCCCTCTTGCCTAGACAAGAAGAAGGGTCGTCCCCTCTCTACCATGCACAAAAATGGATACGATGGATAAAGGGATCAATAGACATTTGAGTTTCACTTTGGGAGTTTGCTTTGTTTTGGTTTTTCCCCCCAATTATTTGTGGCATTTGACATTTGAGAACACTTTCTTTGCCATTTCTTTTGATTTTTGGCTTTTCAACACTTGACAATTTTTCAACTTTTTGCATTTTCTTTTGAACATTTTCAAAGTCACCCCATATGTAGTGAGGGTGGCTTATATTTGAAGCATAGGAGTTCTATTTTTGCTCCTCTTTTCATTTGATGCATTTTTTGCAAACTTTCTTTCACTTTTCATTTCATTGAACTCAAATTGATTTCTTTTAGTGCCCATTCCCTTTTGTTGACAAAAAATGTGGTAGAACATGGATGATGGATAGATGCATGGTTTCAAGGGTCACCTTGGAATAAACGGTAGCCAAGGAGTTATCACACCACAAGGTACTCTTGACTAGGCTTTAATCCATGGGGCAAAGGATACTAACATGACACATCCTAGGGTGTTTTATAAGTATTCTAACAAGCAAAGTCTTAAGAACAAAAAGCATCTACTAGGGCCTATATACACTTGTCAAGCTTCCCAAGTAGACGGTTTCGCAAAAATTTCTAACATGCAAATACATGCCATGATGCAACTAGCATATAAACATCCTAATACAAGTGATTCTACCAACTAATATGACATATAAACTAAATGCAAGTCCTAAGTTCACATTCTTATACCGCATCAATCAGAATAAAGCCACATAGTCATTAACATAAAGAGGAAAAAGGAGATTGGAAAGATCATACCATGCGGTCTTCAATATCCTCATGTCTCGGATGTGGCGTAGTCGATCAATGTGAACAAGGATAGAACAAACACAATAAATACAAAACAATATATACACAAGACTATAAAAGGAAATAAACATGTTTTTGGGTTTTCAATTTTCAAGTTTTTATGATTTTCGAAATTTTTCAATTTTTTTTGGATTTTTGAATAAGAGTTAAATGTTAGAATTCCCATCCCCACACAAATATGGGCATTGTCCTCAATGGCCAAAGTGATGGAAATTATGCAAAGATGATGCATGATTTCTATACTAAATGCAATCTATACTAGGCTACACTACATGATGCATGGTTTTTGTTATGACGGAGAGGATAATTTAGATTACCTCCCGTTGTGTATGCATTAACTTCCCCAAACCGAGTGAGACACTATTGCTAATGTCCAAGGATGGGTGTAGTTCATGCACACACTATGCAATGCATGAAACTAATTTGTCATTTTGGATTTTGAAAATGGGAAAAATAAAATGAGAACACCTCAATGGTACCGAGGTGTGAGTCCTCTATGGTGCTAGGACTACTCCAACAATGATCAAGAAAAATAATTAAAAACAAAGAGAGAAATAGACAAACCATGAGAGGGTAGGAGCCTCCAAGGCTTGCTAATCTTCCATCATATCATCACCATCATCACTTTCCTCTTTAGAAGTGGTCTCATTGCCACTTCCTTCTTCATTTGCTTCTTCACTTTCTTCCTCATCTTGCTCATCATCTTCTTCACCATCCTTCTCTCCTTCTTCACTTGCTTCCTCATCAATGTTATCATCAACTTCTTCATTACCAACAACCCCATTGTCACCCGAAATGACCCTAGATGCACCCGGAAATAGGACTTCTCTATCCGCCCAACTAGGCAAAGGACATGATGGATCAAGTAGTCCTTGCCTAGATAAGTGTAAGAGGGGTGGATATTGAGCCAAGTAAGCATTTTTCCGATCCTCAAAGGCTTGCTTGTGCATTGCTTGCATGAGAAGAGTTAAATAATCATTTCTAGCTTCAACTCCTTCCGGCTTGAACTCTTGATACTCAAAGGGGTAAGGTGGTATGACAATGGAAGAGGAGGGCATTTCAAGTTCACCCTTTTGTTGTTGGATAATATACTCGGCCTCTTTAGAAAGGGGAAGTAGATAATTGGTCCGGTGGACACTTAAACGACAAATCTTTGAAGGCAAGGTGAACGATCTAGCTTCACTAGTGAGCCATCCATACTTGGTGTCAAGAAGGTTATGGGCAACCCACTTGTACTTGTGTATCATAGTATGCAAATCAACAAGATGACCACCCTCCTTTGCTTTATACTTGTTATCCTTGTTGAAGTTAGGATCAAAGTACTTAGCTAGGATAGTGACTAGGCCGCCATTGACAATAACGGTAGTGCCCTTCTTCCCACAATCAATGTTGAGCCATCTATCTACCAAAAGCCTCAAAGAATTGAAAGGCTTGGTGTGTACTCTTCCAATGTTCAAAGCCGATTCAAGAAGAATAAAATCAAGTTTGGTGAAATGGTTGGTATCTTTCCTTGCAATAATGGTGTTTCCTATGACCTTGTGCCATACTCTTATGCCCGGTTGGTGGACTAAAAGAGCACGGCTCGCATGAAAATCCTCAAATTTCCTCCCGGAAATTGCTTCCCAAAGGGGGTCGGGGTCATACTTTCCATAATTCTTAAAATAACTCGGTTCATCACTAAGACCCAAGATTCCACCCAATTCCCTAAAGGAAATGCGTCTACTAACATTAGCTAGACGAAACTCGAGATTCTTCCTACTCTCAACTTTGGTGACTTTCAAAGAACTCAAAAATTCCAAGGTAAGGGAGGGGTATGTCAATTCTTTTGATTCAAATACTTTCTCTAACCCCATGGCTTTGAAAAAGGCTCTAGTTTGCTCAAGGACACCCAACTTTCCCAAGGTGTCTTCACAAATAAATTTGGTGGATTGAAGTGATTTCCTAGCAAATTTGGCAAAAGTATTTCTATGGGTTTCGGAAATAAAAGTTACCTCCGGATAATGCAAAAGTTGATCGATTTCCGGAGTAGAAGATGTTGTTGCTCCCATAGAAGGTTGTTGTTGTTGTTGCACTTCCAAGCTTGGGGTTGCTACCACCATAGCCAATGCTTTCTTTGCTTGAAGAGCCTTTTGCCTTTGTGAAAGTGTCTTTGGTGCCTTTGTTGCCTTTGTTGCTCCCTTAGTCCTTGCCATTGATGAATTAACTAAGAAAAGAATGAAAAATCTTCAATTTGTAGTGTACCCAAATCGATTTAAAGGTGAAAGGTTTTGCCTTTATGAATTCAAAAATCGACTCAAAGGTTGAAGATTTTGTGCTTGGTTTTGATTTTTATTGAAGAAGGAGTGATTAATTTGTTGTTAAAAGGATGATTTGATTTGATTTGGTGAATGTAGTTGAGGAATTTTGTTTTTGTGATAGAGAGGATGAGGGTTTTGATGTTTAGAAGTAGTGTTATAAATGAATGAATGAATGCATGAATGAAGGTGGGAGGGATTTTATAAAGACCGAAAAATTCAAACTGCAGGGGCAATCCGTGCGGTTTCTGCCCAATACGGGCGGATTCTGCACTTTCTGGGTTTGATAAAACTCGCCTAAAGACGGGCGTATTCAAGAGAAGACGCTCGAATTCGCTGACACGGGACGGGCGGATTTTTCAGAAGACGGGCGGATTTCAGTCCAGGAATTTTCCTTGTTTTCCTTAGCAGAGAAGACGGGCGTCTTCTTTCTAAGACGGACGGATTTTCAGAGACGGGCGGATTGCTGCTCAGGACGCCCGGATTCTCTTACAGTCAAAAATATTTCAAAATTGCATCTCATAGGGACGTCGTCTTACGCCCAAGATGCGCTCGGATTGCAAGAAAACGGGCGGATTCTCTTGAATCCGCCCGGATTCTACCCCTTTGTACCCGGATTCAGTTCCATCCGTGTACAATGCATATCCCTTATCGTCCTTCCATTCTTCTTCATATCTCGAGTTCGTCGTTGTGGGGGCGATACTAAGGCATGATTAGCCTAGGCAATCGTCATCCCCACACAAAGCTAAAGCACTACACATCAATTGAAATCATTAGTCCCTCCCTCACTTCTCTCAAACATGACAATTATCTTGATCAAAGTAAATAAAAATCCAAAGATGACAAAAATGTAATACAAGTATTGAAATGCGAGTTAGGGAGTTTGAAATATTTACAAATGGTGGTTTAGGGAGGACTCCACCAAACTCTCATTCTTGATGAGATGTCAAGGGGGCATGTTCAAGGTATTGTTGATGTTGCTCAACACTTTGAAAAAGTAATCAAAAGCTTGTTCATTATCATGGTAGAGGTCTTCAATAGTCCTTTGCCCTTGTTGTTGATCTTGATCGATGGCATTACCAATGTAGGGATTAAAAATCCCTTCAAATTCGTCGTCCCAAAGACCACAAACTTCATTAAGTTGATCATTGAAAATTTCTCGATTTGATGGAGACAACTCTCCCAAATTCTTCTCTTGGCCAATGAGGCCATTTTCTTCTTCTTTGATTGATTTTGAGAAGCTTTGCAAGCTCTCCTTGTCACAATTCACTTGCTCTTTGAATGGAGCATCTTCAATTTTCTTCTTCCATTGGAGCTCCGATTTCTTCCTCTCATCCTTTCGGCTATAATGATCAATCATGAAACATGGTTCATGCAAACGAGGAGCTCTCATAGTCTTGTCAAGATTAAAGGTTATGCTTTCATCTCCCACTTCTAGAGTGAGCTCACCATGTTTCACATCAATCACCGCACCCGCGGTGTGTAGGAAAGGTCTTCCTAGAATGATTGGAATGTTGGAATCTTCCTCCATATCAACAATGACAAAGTCCACCGGGATGAAAAACTTCCCAATTCGTACGGGGACATCTTCCCATATCCCTAATGGTGTCTTCGTCGATCTATCGGCCATTTGGAGTGCGATGTTGGTGCATTTAAGCTCTCCCATCCCTAACCTTTTACTCACCGAGTACGGCATAACACTCACACTAGACCCTAGATCACATAAGGCTTTGTTGATCGTTGTGTCGCCAATGGTACACGGTATTGAGAAGCTTCCCGGATCCTTTAGTTTTGGAGGTGAACTCCCTTGAAGTATTGCACTACTCACCTTAGTGAAGGCGATAGTCTCAAGTTTCCGGATTGACTTCTTCTTTGTGAGGATATCTTTCATGTATTTCGCATAGGCCGGCACGTGATTGATTAATTCCGTGAAAGGAATCGAGACTTCTAAATTCTTCACAATTTCCATGAACTTTCCAAGTTGATCATCAAATTTGGGCTTGGCTTGACGACTTGGAAAAGGAAGTCTAATCACAATGGGCTCCTTCTCCTTGATCTTGTCTTCATTTTTCTTTGAACTTTCTTCTTTTGACGATTCTCCATCTTTGGAGTTTTGCACAATTTCTTCCCTATCACTAGCTTCCACAACTTCATCCTCAACTTGCTTCTTTGGTGCTTCATACCTTGTACCACTTCTCAAGTGAATGGCACTAACCGTTTCATGTCTTGGGGGATTACTTTGAGGTGGTAATTGCCCCTTTTGTCTTTATGAGCTAGAAGATGCTAGTTGAGTCAATTGGGTTTCCAACATCTTGGTGTGAGCTAGGATGTTGTTGATGGTGGTTTCCTTTGCTTGACTATCTTTTTGCATTTGAGTGAAAAACTCTTGTTGATTCTTTTGTATTTGGAGGACCGCTTTTTGGACATCAAAACCTTGGTCATTTTGGTGATTGTATGGATTTTGATTTTGGTAACCTTGGTTTTGATTGTAAAAGGGTCTTTGATTTTGGTTTCTCATGGGTGGTGGAGTGTATGTTGTTTGAGGGTTTTGGACATTTTGGCTTTTGTATGAGAGATTTGGATGGAATTTGGTGTTTTCATTATAATAGTTGGAATAAGGGGTACCACTCTTGTATGCTTGGAAAGCATTCACTTGTTCATTTGTTCCCCTACATTCACTTTGGTCATGTCCCAAAGTTCCACAATTCTCACATATCCCACTTGGGATTGATGAGGATGCCGTCATGGCATTAACATGATGCTTTGGTGATTTTGAGACTTCTTCAAGTCTAGCCATAGCTTTTTCAAACTTCAAATTGATTGTGTCAATATGAGCACTAAGTTGAGCACCCAATTGAGTAACGGAGTCCACTTCATGCTTTCCTCCTCTAGTAGCCTTGCGAGGTCTACTATAATGTGAATTATGGACCGCCATTTTCTCAATCTTGTTCCATGTTTGATTGTCATCAACTTCGGTGAACATTTCATTTGATCCCATGTTGAGAATGTTCCTTGAATCTTCGTATAAACCATTCAAAAATTGTTGTACCAAGAACCATTCGCTATGTCCATGGTGAGGACATGAGCGACAAATTCCCTTGAACCGCTTCCAAGCTTCATACAAAGATTCTTCATCCCTTTGCTTAAAACCCGTAATTTGAGCTCTTAGCATGTTAGTCTTTTCCGGTGGGTAGAATTTTTTGTAGAAAGCTAGAGCCAATTTCTTCCAAGAATCTATTCCGAGAGTGGCCTTATCAAGGCCCTTCAACCATTGTTTCGCGGTGCCGATTAGAGAAAAAGGAAATAAGACCCATCGAATTTGGTCTTGAGTCACACCGGTTTGAGAGATTGCATCACAATAGTCGCAAAAGGTTTCCATATGAGAATGAGGGTCTTCACTAGGCATCCCCCCAAATTGGCTCCTTTCGACTAATTGGATAAAGGCGGATTTGGCAATAAAATTTCCGGTTAGATGTTGTGGTGTAGGAGTACCATTGGGTAGGTTCTCCTCGGTGGGTACGGAATGTGACGAGAATTTAGGCATTGTAGGTTGATTTTGTGGGGTATTGTGTAATGGGTTCTCCTCTCCTTCTATTGCGAAAGGGTTGATGAACTCAATAGTTGGTTGAATAACTTCACTAATACCTCTCAAATTCCTCCTAGCAAGTCTCCTATTGTTCGTCAAGGTTCTTTCAATTTCACGGTCAAAAGGTAACAAATCACCTTGTGACCTTCTAGACATGCAAAATATCAAACAACTTAAAAACAATTAGAACAAACCATGAGGAGTTTTACTTCCCCAAGGTGAAGAAAGACACAACTAATAACAATAAAAAGGAAATCAAAATCAAACAAACACCGTCCCCGGCAACGGCGCCATTTTTGATCGGTCCGTTTCGTGTTCACAATTAAAGGTGTGGTCGTTGGGTCACGTCCGAATTAAAACACAATTTATAACTTCACAAACAACTCTAAAATTAGTAAAGAGGCAAGTAAAGGTCGGATCCCAAGGGACGGGTATTGAAATGAGATTTCTATTGAAACTAGTGGTGTCTTAGGGGTGTCACAATTTGGGTTTTTGTAGAAGGTCACTAACTAAAATAGCAATGGAAATAAACAAGCAAGATGAATTAAAAGAGGTGTAAACAATTGATTAAAAAGCACTAGGGTGTCATGGGATCATAGGGGAATCATGGGAATTGATCATACAAACATGTTCTCAAATTATAAGCAAGCAATTATTGTTGTGATGGATTGAGTTGGGTTATATATTACAATCCTAGGAAAGTTTGGGTCCCGGAGCCGAATCGATTAGATTGTACAACACCTACAAGTCGACTTAATCTTCCCTACTCAACAACATGCATGGTCTAATGAGATTCGAGTTGGGTTATGTCTTACAAGTCTCATTGAAAAGATAGGAGATGATGGTAAATGCAAGGATTCATAGGCTTAGCATTTCATCAAATATAACATGTGCATGAGTTGAGATCAAAACAAGCAAGCAAATAAAACATGAAAGCATATTAATTTAAGCATGAATCATTCCCCATGTTGGTTTCCCCTAATCACCCATTAACCCTAGCTAAGAGACTACTTACTCATTATCATGTTGATCATGCTAGCAAGGTTGTCAATCATACCAACAAAATGAAACATGATGAATAAATGAAAGTAATTAACAATAATTAAAAAGGGATTAAGAGAATTATACCTACTAATGATTCCAATAATAAAGCAAAGATAAAAAAGGTACTTGATGCTTGATTGAGAGGTTGTCAATCTCCCAATAATAACCCAAATAATCTTCAATTACCCAAAATAAAGGATGAACAAAAGAGAGATTAAGGAAATAAAACTTGTATTAGAACTTGATTAATTGTTGATTACAAAACTAAAGAGAGATTTGATTGATATTAACTACTCTAATTATTGATAAGAAGAACATGCTCTTCTAATTAGACTAATGGGGTATTTATAGTGGAAATTAGGGGGATGCATTAGGGTTAACTAAGGGCTAAACTAGTAATTACACTTTTTAGATTGAGTAGGGAGGAGCCGGTATTTTTCGAAGGAAGGGCTTCTTTCTTTGTAGCTTGGAGAAGAGGAAATCGCGCTGTAGAGGAATCCGGGCGGATTAGGGTCGGGACGGGCGGATTCTGGCGATGGAACCCGAGCGGATTGGAGAGAATCCGGGCGGATTGTGGTGGACAAACCCGAGCGTCTTGGTGGAAAACCGCACGGATTGTGCAGGTGGAGGACGGCCGGATTGTGGACAATCCGCACGGATTGTGCCTCAGCAAGACTTCTTCTTCTTTTCTTCCCTTTTCTTCATAAATTCCTTGGGGATTTCCTTGGGGACTCAAGGATCCTTTCTCAACATTGCTCATCTACTATCATATGTACAAAGGCCTTCTAATCTTGTCTCTCCTTGATGCTTGGTCATTGAATTCGATCAATTTAGTCTTGTTTTGCCATGAAAATGCAAGATTCTTACTCCTTTCCTACCAAGGGATCAAAATCTCAAAGAATATGCAAAATAAAGAACTAAAGATAATAAATGACCCAAATATGCACTAAAAAGCATGGGAACAAAGCTAATTCGGGGGCTAAATATGCGCTAATTATGGTCACAACAGATAGATATGAAGAACTCATCCTCCTGGATGAACGTAGGCTACGCGCCTTGCATAATGTCCAAACATACCAAGCACGTATCAAACGAGCTTTCAACAAAAGGGTTAGGCCAAGAAACATCAAAGAAGGAGACTTAGTACTTAAATCGGTTAGAGCTCTTTTACCTGTTGACCCACGGGGAAAATTCAAACCTAATTGGGCCGGACCATTTCTAGTCAAATTCATACTCCCAGGGGGTGCGGTTAGAATCACAGACCTAGACGGGAATGAGTTTTCAAACCCAACAAACCTTGACCAACTAAAACGATACTATGCCTAGAATAGGAACAAAAAAGCGCCTCGCGTAACCCCACGTGTCGCTCTTGTGGCACTAAATAAACGGCCCCTGGCCAAGCTGAAATAAGCTAATGTCACTGTGCTCTTGCATTTTGACAAATTCGTCATCCTCGTATCATCAAATAAACTAAATTCGCACCTTCAGAGTAAGCAAAGGCTCATGCTTATTTTTCTAAGTTCATTACAAGCTCTTGCTTAGAACAATTATTCTTTTACATTTACTCGAACTACGCGCAAGGGTTTGATTTCATTTTTTTTAAGTGAATACGTAGGCAATCCTTCACAGGATTCAACCCATTATATATAAAATGTAAATAGAAGGACATTTGCATTGCATTTGAAATTCGACAAGAATAATAAATAGAAAATCACAACGGTTTCATAACCATTTAACCTTTTTTATTTTCATTCGTTTTCTAATAATAATAGTAAGCTACATAATAAAAAATAGAATAGGCTAGGATTCTAAAAACCCCACCTTTTTATTACAACAATAAATAATAATAATAATAATCAAATAATAAATAAAGACTCGGGCTATTCCTCCATCTTCCCCTTGCCCTTGTCATTCTTATCATATTTCTTGTCACGGCCTCGAGCCGGACGCTCTTGCGCCACTTCAGACCTAATCACCAACGGTCTTTCTTGAGGCCTAGCTTTTCCATTCTTGCCAATCACCATTTCCGCGACAGGAGTAGTCTTTGGTTTCTTCGAAGGATGAACAACTTGAAACCCGTCTTCTTCTTCTCCCTCTCTCAGATGCTTCTCTTTCTCTTTCTCTACCTCGCGCACCTTACAGTCAACGGGCTCGCGCTTCCTCAATCTCTCGTGCTCTTCCGGAGTAGTAGCCTTTCTCCATCTCAGATAAGAATCCGACACCCACAAGGCATTGGGAGAGAAATTCAAGAACCACATGTTTCTTTGGGCCCATTTAATGGCCCACTCTCTTCGGCTCTCTGTAGTAAGCGCCATAGCAGTCTGCGGGACGGTATCAAGCCTCGGGATCGTCTGTTTCAGCCCAACTTGTCTCATCAGCCTTTCCGGGAAGATGCACACCATAAACTCCAATCCAGGAATGCGCACGGACCTAGTGGGATCCAAAGAAGACACTCCAGTGACAGATTTGAGGTGCCACCACGGTACGACCCACCTAATCAACGGGCCATCGTCGCTCTTAAGCTTGTTCTTCCAGTAATCACAGACCCGAGTGAAATCCACCATGTACAACCTCGTCCTCATCGCAATCGAGCGGGCATGATAGGAAAGCACATGAACTGGGGGCTCGATCAATCGGAGCCGTTCCATAAGCCAAACCTACCAAAAGCAGGTATTAGACATAAAAAAAAAAACGAAAAAAAAAAAAACGAAAAAGACGAAAAAAAGAAGAAAAGAAAAAAGAGAAAAAGAAAAATGTCTTTTACCTGCAGAAGGACGGGGCTTCCCAAATACGGTAGATCGCGGTTGGATTTCCTATTATCCAAGCCCAAAATAATCTCTCCTAAGCATAAGCAAGCTGGGCTCCTGCGCAGCTCCATCTGCTCAACAAGGCCCAGAAGACGGGGATCACCTCTCAGGTCTTCATCAACATGCCCTTGGAAGACATACACGTGCAACAAGCAAAAGCCAAATGCCCTCCGCCTAGCAAGATGAGAAACGGTGGGGTCGGCCCTGTTGATGAATCGATCTATGAAGTCCAACATTCTCACGCCTTTCGAGGTAACTAGACGGTCCACCTCAAGTCTAGTCAATCCAAGCAAGTCTCTAAATTTGCTCTTGTACCCTTGCGAAGTAGAAGGAATGGCAGGCAAATGTTCGGGATCCCACCCACCAATAGCAGCAATTTCTTCAGGAAATGGGCAAATATCACCTCCAGGGAACGCAAAAACATGGTAATTCCGGTCCCAATAGTCAAGGCAAGCATCCAAGAACGGTTTCACAACCTTGATGAGTTTTAAACTCAACAGTGACCCAAAATTATAAGCACCCATATCGTGTTTCTCCATATTCGAAAATTCGTTGGTCCATTCCTTCGAGCGGATCTCCAAAGTATTCATGATGAAAAATTTATTTTGAGAATTTTGTGTAAGTAGTCGAAGAAGAGACGGAAGATTTGTATGAATAAAAGCTCCATCGACGTTTCTATTTATACTAATTTCTGTTTCCAAAAAGCCGTCAGAACAAGACACCTTGGGAACAGGCGCAAGACTGCCGCGCGCTCTCTTCAAAGGGACGCACTCATGCTGCGCCTCTTCCTCAGCTTCACTTCTGTGATTTTCCGCGTTGGATCTTTCCTTATTCCATGACGAATAATTTCCTATTCCTACGGGTTATTATTTTGGTAAACACGGGAAGATTACCATGTTTCAGATTTCCTAATTTCGCGGGCACGCATTTCGAGGCGACATCGACATTTTTGCCATTTTATCACACTTGTAAATTTTCATTTTAGGAAGAAATTTTCATTTTAATTCATCATTTTAGAAAATAATTTTCGTTTTAATTTTAATAGTTCTCATTTAATTCATTTATTTTACCGATTCTCAACATTTATATAATAATTTCAATTTCTTAATTTCATTTCTACATTTCTAACTTATAGATTTCTATTTTTTCTTTTTTAGGGGGTAACCCTCCCTACCGTCCGGTCATTTCCGGCAAAATTTTTGCATTTTTTTTTTATTCTTTTGAGTCACTCGCTTTACGCTAATTAAAGCCATATGTATATACAAATGAAAGTTTTGCGTGATTTCTATGTAAATTTTGGCAACATGACGGCGTAAACCGTCATCTACCAAACCTGTTCGAAACTAACCTGCAGATACAAGCAACACAACCCAGCACCAAAGGCTCTCAGGCCATCTTATATACACCAAACAAAGGAAATGTACAACAAACTGGGGGCTTGAGCCCCAAACAAAGTCCAAAAATGTTCAAAATCAATGTCCAAATGTCCAAATGTACAAAATACGACAAAAAGCTACACAAAACTACTGTTGGGCGCCCTCCAACTCTGCAACTCTCGCCGCAAGAACGGCGATCTCGGCGTCCCGAACCTCGAGCTCCCTCAACAAGCGAGCTGTCTCCTCCCGAGACTGGGTCAACTCTCGCTCCAGCTCGCGGTCACTCTGTAAACGATAAATTGGCTCATGTCAATCGATTCAAGCAAAATCGGAAAATCAAAAATCAAAAATGAAATAGGCGCAAGGTTCATACCTGACGACCTCGACCGCCAACAAGTGCCTCGACGGCAGTAGCTCGCAGCCGGTTGGTCACCCTCCACAACGCCACGAACCGAGACGGCGCAACCTGCATTTTCAAAAAGAAATTCTCAACAATTGAACAAACTCAATCAAATGTGTTCTTACACAAAAGTTATACAAGTTAGAAGGCTCACCCTCTGAATCAGATGCTGCCAATCGTCTAGGCCAGCATCCGCCACAGCTACGTCAAAGTCACGCAGCTCGGAGATCGTCGTCCTCCCGGTCGCGTCAGTGTACTCGAGGGTCTCGGGGTACTCTGGGGGCTCGATGCCCGCCGCCTCGACCTCCTGAAAAGACATATGGTTCTCATTAATTGATGATCTTTCATCATAAAACTCAAAATCCAATCAAGAGGAAAAATAAAAGATGCTCACCACTACCGGCCAGTACGCCAACCTCCCGTAAAGGAACGCCGAGTAGTCCTCGCCAGGAAGAAGAAGGGCATTACCACTGGCACCAGCCAAATCCGCCTCCCTCTCGGCCTCAGAAGGCTCCCTAAACATCGTCCTAGGAGGATCGACAGGAACCGTCAACACGTCCCGAGAGCACTGACGAGCCAAGCGCTCGCCCAAGTACCACACAGGATCCATCGACGTCCTCAACCACAGTCGGCTCGGGCTCCTAGGCCGAAGGACCTCAGCCACGAAAGGAGGCGCTCCAGCGTACTCCGCCCAAGGTCTGGGCACCCACTGTGACAAGATAAAAAAAGGATCATTCCTATGATCAATTAAAAGCAAATATAAGAAGCACGAGTGAATATAAGTGAGATACTCACGCTGTCCAGCTGAAGAGCGTTCACGTCCCACCGGTAGACGTTGTGAGAAGAACGCTTACTCTTCGTCCGGCACATCACCCAATCCCTCACCACGGGATAGGCCTTCTCCAGCGGCTCTGTCCTCTTGGGCGTGAGGCTCGGGAAGTAGGAGTACACCCACGCCTGTAAAGCAAAATAATCAATGACGATCTTTCGTGATTTGATAAAGAAAGGAATTAACTTTGGTCTAAAGGAAGGTTCATACCTCCAAGCAGAGTCCAGGCCGACAAAGACCAGGAGAAGTCCCCTTCTCCATCAACTCCGGACGAACCATGGCCCTCATGAAGCGGATGAGGACCGCGAAACTAGCAGTGACCCAGTCCCCAATGCCCTAGGGAACTCAGGTCAGAAAGGAAGGGAAGAAGCTTCGTCGACAGCCTCTCGCCCTTGTCTCCGAGGTAAATCGAAGACAGAAACCACCAGAGCCACAAACGAGCCCTCTGCTCAGCTGTACAGGGAGGAGGAGCCGTCTCCCTCCCGTCAATCGTCACCAGCGCCGGGGTCTTTCCCGCAAAGTAGTCTCGAACGTAGGAACTGGGTATCAAACCCGGCACTGTAACAGCCTTCGGCGACAAGTTCCAGCCGATCAATCTCCTCGCCTCGGCCGAGTCCGCCCTCATGGCAGTCTCTGGCCACTCCACCTCCTCGGTCCCGCACGGCAGACCAGAAATCATGCCGTAGTCCTCCAGAGTGACTCCCACCTCACCAAAAGGCATGTGAAAGGTGGAAGTCGTGTCCCAGAATCGGTCCAAGAAAGTGCGGACCAGGCTAAGGTTAGCCCGCAACTTCCTCTTCGAGATATCCCTCCAGACCTGAACCAAAGGACCGAACGCTCCACGCTCGATCATGGCCCGCTCCTCCGCCGACAGCCGCTCGTAGTGTTCCATCGCTGTCGTGTAACCCGAGAACGACCTGATGTTCCCGGCCTCCTATTGTGATTTGAAACAAAAGCTATCTTTAGTTTTGAATGAAATTTGAAAGGAATTTGAACAAATGAATAAAAGAGGATGAGTAATGAGTAGTGAATTCCTATTTACCAAGCTCTTCACCGTCCTGTAGGACAGGTGACCCTCTGCGACCCACAAAGCAGTGCCTGCTCTCCCCAAGTCTCGGCCACGCAGAGCTCCTCTCAACTGACGACCTCCTCGTCCGACGTTGGCCCGTCTCGGGGCCTCCTCCTCCTCGACAGCCTCCTCCTCATGGACCTCGTCCCCAGCAGCCATCACCGCAGCGGTGAAGGCCTGCTCCAAAGCCTCCTCGACAGTAGCAACGTCTATCTCCATGGGAGCTCTCCCAGAAGTAGAAGGCTCATCACCTGCAACATTAAAGCAAATTTAGGCCGCGTCACGTGACGACAAGCCTTGGTTAAGGGATTTTCGAGCCTTCAAAGCCCTGAAATCGCTCTTTTCTTGCCATCCTTGGCCATATTCCCACCAACTCGATCACTCATGTGGTAATTTGGGTCAAGTCAAGCCTAATTTAAAGCCTGGTTCCGGGTTCGAGTCGAAATTTTGGCAGTATTTCGTTATAACAGCGGTTATGCCCCAGAAAAGTGTCCTGAAAAAGCCGTCACAAACCAAAATTACGAGATGGTAGAAAGTTTACCCATCATTCAAGGATCCCAAATATCAAGTTTCATCGCAAATGGGCAATCCTAAGGCTATTTTCGAAGCGATTTACGGTTTAGCTGTGAAACCGTCTCAAATTTCACTCAAAGGCTCAAAACTCAACGAAAATTCGAGATAAATACATGGTTATGTTCCTAATATTACCTATTATCCATTTCTAATGTCAATTTGACAAGGCAAATGCGTTTGGGGGAAAAGCCCAAAAATTTCGATCAAATGGGTCATAAACCCTAGTTTTTTCGGCTCAAAATTGGACAAATATAGACGATTAATGCAAGAATGAGACACATACCTCGATTAGTCATGATTAATGCAAGCTTTTAGATCAAACCTTGGCGGAAATGGTGAAGATTTGAGAGAGAAGTTGTGTGATTTGTGTTTCGAAATAATGAACATAAAACCTTTGATTATCGCGTTTTTACGTAGAAATAACACTTTGGGGAATAGACGCAACAGGCGCTGCGCCTCTTCCAAGAGACGCAGCTCTTGCTACGCCTCTTCCTTGTGTTCCCTCCATACGGATTTTCAAAAATTCGTTATGAATTCGTTATTTGTGGGCCCATCTTTGGTGCGCCTCTTCCCCGATGCTGTTTTATTCTTTTGGTCCGTTTGACGATTTTCTTTCATTCCGACCCGCATTTCCAAGCCAGCAGCAGACTGTCGCACGTTATTTATTCCTTCCAAGACCTTTTGCTTGTCGCACCGAGCATTTATTCCTTCACAGAACTCGACACACCTTCATTATGTCTCCAGCGAGAGTAAGCGGATATACTTTCCCTCTCATGACAAGAAGAATAGTTCCCAATCATGTCTCCAGCGAGAGTAAGCGGACGTACTGTCCCTCTCAAGACGTGAGGATTAACATCTACCTAAGCAGATTTCCCCTCAGCAGTTCCCGCCTGTGTCCTCGCTACTCGCAATTGTTTCTCGAAGACTACCTGCGGTTTTCTCTCGGCCAGGCTCCCGCCGTGTCCTGCTACTCACAATATTTTGTGTTTCCCCACGGAGTTCGACAAAGGTGTCGTTCTCAAGAAGTTCCCAAACCGATAGAGTTCCTATACCCAAGCTTTGGTTACCCCTTAAGTTGAACTTATATTTGGCCTCCTTCCCGTCAATGCTTTCCTTTAGGGCCCCATACTCTAGCACAGTCCTTATGTATCTTTTAGGTCTTAACCTTAGCTCCTATGCACCCCGGAAGCATCTCGAGAAGAAGTCTCAGGTATGGTCTCTCCTTATGGCCGGCGAGCCTCCTTACGTAGTCTAATGGACTTTAAACGACCCTCCCCGATAGTCGACAGACTCTAAAATGTTCCCGACGACAGGTCCTTGGTTTAGACCCCTTGAGCCGCCTCGCGTCACCATAGTCGTCAGGTTGTAATCTTCGATTGACCTGATGGCTATACTTTGACTTTTGCCTTGTCCAAGCCTCAGTCAAAGTGGGGGCTCTGTAGATACCTCATTTCTGCACCTCCCGCAAACCACCCGGTGATGATTGGGCCGCATGTTTGGTACGCGGAACGATTTGTGACAATTCGTAAGATTATCGTCAAGTAATTGCTCAAATATTAATGTCTGCCTCTTAGTTGTCATCTACGTGCCGATACGGTCGTTTTGACAGTAATTAGAGTACATTCGGAGTCCGGGCCTAAAACCGTCTCCATTTTCTGATAACCGTTAAATCCCGAGTCAGAATGTTCTGGAATGTTCCGGATATTTCTATTCCATATGTCATAAATTTTTATCTTTTGGTAAACAATTTCCGTAATATTCACATAAGATATTAAGGAAAACCGAATTATTTCCGTCCTACCATAACTCAAACACGGAAATCTTTCTTCCGCGGGAGGAAACCCTTGGGAAACAGACGCAGCAGTGCTGCGCCTCTTCCAAGAGACGCAGTGGGTCGCTGCGTCTCTTCCCGAGCCCTTTTCTGCGTATTTCTCGTATCTTTCTCATATCTTTCCGAGATTCACTTCCAAAGAGTCTCCGAAACCCTAATTCCTCCACGTGATTAGTATAAATAGGAGCCTTCGCTCCTCATATTTCTCACGCGAGTGTCCGCCCTTCTCTTCTCCCTTTGCATTCTAGACCTTTGTTCTTACTTTTTGGCGTCTACGTGCTTGAACTTTCGACCACGTAAGCTCGGATCCTTCTGAGTACCAGCCTCGTTTGCATGACCGACCAATTTGACCAACTCCACAATCAATCAACTTAATTAATTTAATCGTTTTCCTCTTACAAGGGCACTTTCTTTGCATTCGCGTCGAGCATCACTAATCGATATCTTAGTCTTTCTCGTTTCGTCAAACATGTAAGTCTGAGGGTGTATAATCTCTCTTTTATTTATTGTACTTTATTATTGTATCACAATTGTAAGGTTTATGTCGAAAATACCTCTTAAAACCGATTTCTAAAACCTTTGTTAAAACTCTTTTTTACGGATTTCCAGTAGATAACCGTCGAGAAAGGACGCAAAGAATCGCCGCGCCTCTTGAAGGAGCGCAGCCTCGCTTTGCGCTCTTCGTGAGGCTGCCTCAGTTCCTGCTTCCTTTCTTCTTCGTTCGTCCCCTGTTATTCGTCAAGTTTCTTTTATTTGTTTCGTTTGTTTGTTAATTCTTCATCATGATAGCATATAATTCACATGTATATTATAATCATCATCATCATTAATATGTTTTAGTCATCACAAATCCGACTTAAATCCCTAATAATCCAATATTTGCGGGTTTTCGTCATTAAATTCAATTCCGGGTTATAGAGATTCAATTCATCAATATTGAGTTTCTGGAATTCGTCTTTGATATAGTTTTCATCTGTCTTTTGTCGTATTCATCGCATATTCGTCATTAATCCGTCATATCTAACCTAATTAATTGATTTGATTCGTTTCATTTGTTAATATCTTTCACTCCTGTAATTTATCCATCTTAATTCGTTTAATTTCGTCTCATCCACGTTTATGACCATCAATCATATGTAAATAACATATTAATCACTTCCATCCGAGTAAATAATTTTAATCGATCATTAAATTCATCAATGAATATTAACGACACGCACTCGCTTCACACTACGGCAGAATTCGGGCCGAGAACAGACGCAAAGAATCGCTGCTGCGCCTATTCCAAAGGACGCAGCTCTGCTGCGCCTGTTCCGGGTTGAATTATGTCCCCGAACTCCGTTGTTGCTTGACCTAGTTTAATTAGTCTACGTTTAATCAACTATTATTCGTATTATCGCCTTCTGATCTGTTCGTAATTTTATTCTTTTATTCCTTTTTCTCAAATTATCCGTTTTAAAGATATTTTCGACATAAATCGCCTAATCCGTTGTAATTAATGTAATTTTCATTATTGTAATTTATAATTATTGTATTTCTTTTATTGCTTGAATGTTTTCACATGTAATTGAACATTAAATTCCTACTTCGACATTAATTGTATGCTAATTAATTGTTTACCGACTTAGCTTAATTCTCACATGCTAGGATTAAAACTTGGATGTTGCATTGCATGCATATAGCCGACGATATATCAAGTACGAATAACTTCCCCAATCATTAGTAGAGACCGCTTTCGAGGAGGGCGGAATTAGGTGTTCGATCAAAAGAGCTTCCTAATACGTACCCTCACCCCTTACTCCAGATATTTGTGAACACCCGTGTTCATTGGCATCCACGAGAGTCATTCTAGACATAGAATGCTAAGGGTAACGATTGCTTAGTGTTCATGTCTTTACTTTGTGTCTAGACATGACACGAGGTATTCGAACGGTTCCAATTTCCCATAAAAATTGGTGGCGACTCCAACAAAAATGCAAACGCTTGTTTCTCTTTTCCTCCCAAGCGCCCCCGTGGGCCCCCGCTGTCCACAATAAATTAAGGAAGAAATCCATTTAAAAGGAGTGAATAATATTCTACTAAAACTTGAGAGAGACGGTCTGTTAATATGTTATTGAGAGACCCATCTTCTTTACCTGTAACAGCCCCATATTCCTAAGTTCCTTATCAAGGACCACCTTAGCATATAAGAGTGCTACCATCTCGGTTACCCGAGGTAGTATGCATTATAGAAAACATAATGAAACAACTTAATTAAAACAACTGTAAAGAAAAGGTTACAAGTCTTTAAACTCAAAAACCAAACAACCAAAAGTCATAAAGCTAAACTCAGCTACACTAATCAACACAACAGTGATCACTCCGCTCGTCCATATCCCGTGAGCTATCATAACATCTATCACCTGCTAAGCAACTGCTCACCATCCCCGAATGGATCACCACAGTTTTGAAAACATAAAATGGGGTCAGTCAAGTGTATAACCAAATCAATATACGCATCGGAAACAACTATAATAATGCAATCACTCAATCACCAACTCCAACAACCACCAATCACTGGTTATCCATCGCAACGCGTAACCCACACCGCCGGTGGGGAACCGCATCCTTGCCCACCAAATTTCCGCTCATCGGAACAAGCGAACCCAGATCATTAATGTGCACATCCTCCTTGTGACGAGAGACACAAGAGGCGAACATCAGAATGAGACCATCTCTTGACATGGCTCATTACAATCACAACCACAACAACCACCATCTCCTCCAACAACTCCAATCAACAATCACATTCCGACAGTCAATCACAAACTGTAATATTACGGTTTTCTAAGCCTGTTACTCGGCCGAATATAGCTTACTCGGCCAAGTAATGCGTCGTGTATTTCTGGTCAGGCTACTATCCAGGAATACTCGGCCGAGTATGGGAATACTCGACCGAGTAGAGGATACTCGGCCGAGTATACTCTATACTCGACCGACTATCCGGTCTGACGGTGATTATTTCCGCGGTTTGATTTAGAGAGGATTAGAGTTATATTAACGGGATTTACAGTTTCTTAATCAGTTTTACCAAAACCTAAACCTCTAACGTAACTCTAATCATCTCTAATCTCTTTCAAGTTTGTGGATTTCTTGTGAGTCTTGTTCATTCTTCTCTTGCGTCGATTGTGTCGGTTAGCCTCTATTTCTACAAGTTTTGTCAATTTGTCTTTAGGGTTTGCCCTAATTTTATGATTTGCGGGAAAGGGGATTTTGGCATGATGGTAATTGGAATTATATGGTTATTGTTAGGTGGAGATTTCATAGAGGAGCCGTTTTAGCTTGCTTAATTGTCTCGTTTCAGATTTTGCTAAGGTAGGGTTTCCCTACTCAGTTTACTGTATAATTGATTTAATGCATTGTTGTGATTGATTGATTTGATTCATGCTGTTGATTGATTGTTGTTGGTGGATTGGAGTATGGGTGTTGGAGATGAGATGGTTGTTGATGTTTGCGAGGTCCGTCCTCAACTGAGTGGAGTCACTTGCGGGAGTGGCTTCACTCCCTTAATTCGCCCTCCGTGGAACCCGCCACAGGAGGGGATGTGCACATTAATGAACAGGGTTGTCGCTCATTGATTAGCGGGGTTTAGGCGGGCAAGGCTACGGTCCCCCACTGGCAGGGCTACACACTTTGGTGTGTAGTCAGTTATGAGATGTGATTGGGAATTGGAGGTGGATTGTGAAACAGCTATTTATTTTTATCGTACTTTGTCTTATTTTGATTATGCAGTGAACTGACCCCGTTGTTGTTTTGTAAAATATGTGGTGATCCATTCGGGGATGGTGAGCAGATTGTGACAAGTGATGATGGTCTTTAGCTATGGGAACGAGATGGGGAGTCATCACTTCGAGTCTAGCTTCCGTTGTCACGAGATTAGCTGCTTAGGATTCATTTGTTTTGAGTACTAGTGAGCATTTGTTTTGGATTTGATTTTGGAACTTGTAAACCTTAACTTTTATACTTTAATAAATGTTGTGTAATGGTTTCTTTAATCTACTAACCTCGGGCAACCGAGATGGTAACAGTCTCTCATGATAGGGTGGTCCTTGGTAAGGCACCTTGGTACGTCGGGGTGTTACAAAGTGGTATCAGAGCGACGATTCTGGAACCTAAAACCAATGAACCTAATGAACATAGGGAGTCTAAATAAAATAAACCCGGGGAGAGTTGTTTGGATCTACCGCAAACACTTGGGAGACGTCCCAAAGTCGCATTGAGGCACTTACGATCTCGAGTCGGTCACATGGGGGAGTCTTGGGAACCATTGTGTGTTTAAAGATATGTGTGTTGTACTTGTAGTTGTGAATCTTGTGAAGTTGTTGGATTAAATGATAAGAGAATTGCGTTATTTGAACATGGTGATATATGAGGAGGTGAATTGCGTAGTTGAACATGATAGATTTGAATATGATATGTGATTTACTACTTGGCTTTCAAAAGGGTAGTGAAGTATCGTATATAGAAATGCATGTTTAAGTATATTAACGTAAGTTTATAGCTCGTCTTGGCATGACTCGGCCGAGCAGGGCGGGTACTCGACAGAGTAGAGAATACTCGGCCGAGTAACCAAGCACTCGACCGAGTGTTGTTTGGTGTGTACGTAGCAGTAGCTACTGGTTGTGATCACCTGGCCGAGTAGTAGACATACTCGACCGAGTGAGGCATACTCGACTGAGTATGTTCTCTGTGTTTTTGATGTTGGCTACTGGAGTGAAACACTCGGCCGATAGTAGTACTCGGTCGAGTACTCGACCGAGTAGTCCATACTTGACCGAGTATCTCACCGTACTCGGCCGAGTGCTTATTTGGCGGAGGGTCTTGTTTATTTTGAGCCGTAGGCTATGTGCTTACGTGTCCTTACTTTTATCAGCTCAAAATGCCGCCAAAGAAGTTAGCAGCATACATCCAAGCCACTGAGATGACTGTAGATGAGGTCGCCCGTATGATTGAGCAGCAGGATGCACTCTCGGAGGCTCTGAATAACATGGGAAAGGGAGGTGAGAAACCGGTGGATGCAACCCATCTAAGCACCATCATTGCTCGCTTCAACCCTTCGACTTATGAGGGCACTGGAGAGCCTAAGCTGCTCGATAACTGGCACCGCGAGATGGAGAGTCTTCTTAAGGTTGTGAAGTGTCCGGCGGAGTTGCCGGTCGAACATGTGGCATACTACCTGAGAGGTGAGGCTGGGTTTTGGTGGCAGAATGTTAAAGAGGATACCAGAGAAGACTACAAGGATGAGGGATACGATGCTACACCGTGGTCAGATTTAAAGAGCGCTATGAGGGAGCATTTTGTGCCGGAGCACATCCATCACAAGCTAAGGGTTGAGTTTGATTCTTTCACCATGGCTGATGATATGACTGTCACAGAATACTATCATCGGTTCTTAGAGTTGTCACGTTACGCAGAGGATATGCAGCTGGGTCAGCGAGGTTTGGCTCTTCTTTTCGAAAAGGGGTTGGCACCTAAGACAATGGATAGACTACCAGCTGGGGTACTTACCGATTTGAAAGAGGTATATGCATGAGCTGGGCATGCTGAGAGGTTGGTGGACTTAGCCAAGGAGGCTAAGGAAAGAAACACTAAAAAGAGAAAGGCATAGAGTGAGAGTGGCAACCAGTCGGGCCACAAGAAGAGCAACCATGGTCAGTCTAGGGCTTTTTCTGGAGGGTCTGGATATACAGGGGGATCTTGAGCGTGGGGAAGAGGTGGTGGTCGGAGCACTAGTGACAACTCCAACCTTACCTGCTTCAAATGTGGCTGAGTGGGTCACAAGAGGCACGATTGTACCAGTGCCAGAGTTGGGGGGGCTTTTCGGGAGCTTACCAGGGGAACGTTTCTCAGGCTCTGAGCCAGAGTTATGCTAGCAACAGGCCATCTGGGTCATGGGGCAATCGTAGAGGGCAGAACAACAATAATGGCAGTTTCAACCGCAACAATGGAGGATCCTATCAGCACCCGAACAACAGTGTGACTCAGAACTCGGCAGCTAAGCCGACTACTTAGAACAACTCGGCAGCGGGAAGCTCTTTATGATGGGCTAGCAGGAGGCAGAGAACGATGCTTATGTAGTTACCGGTACCTTTCTTGTTCATAATACACCATCTTTCATTTTGTTTGACTCAGAGGCAACCCATTCTTTTATGTCTAGGTGGCACGCCTTAGCTATGGGTTTGGGGGAGTATGAACTTGTAAAAGATAATGTGTTTATACCTTCTGGAGAGTCGGTGTCTTGTTCTAAGTTGTATAGAGATGTGTCCATGTTGGTAGGGGAGTTAGACTTACCAGTCAACTTGTTAGAGTTTCCTATGGATGTGTTTGAGGTCATCGTCGGGATGGACTGGTTGGGTAAGTATGATGCTAAGATAGATTGCAGACAAAAGAAAGTGTCCTTAAAGGGTCCCAAGGGTGTTAGGGTATCATATAAGGGGTTTGTTGTGAGACCAAAGTGTAAGTTCATTGCTGTGATGACTTTAAAGTCATGTCTAAGGAAGAAGTGCCCTTTGATTCTTTGCCAAGTGAGAGATACAAGTGTGGAGAAGCTGACGGCATTTGATATACATATGGTTGGGGAGTTTAGTGATGGCTTTCCAGATGAGATACCGAGGTTACCACCTAAGGGAGATATTGACTTCAATGTTGAACTCAAACCGGGGACGGGTCCTATATCTAAAGCACCGTACCGTATGGCACCTAAAGAGTTGGAAGAGTTGAAGAAGCAGCTGAATGATCTATTAGACAAAAGGTATATCCGGCCTAGTGTGTCACCGTGGGGAGCACCAGTGCTGTTTGTGAAAAAGAAAGATGGGAGCATGAGGCTATGCATCGACTATAGGGAGCTCAATCATGTAACAGTGAAGAACAAGTATCCTTTGCCAAGGATTGATGATCTTTTTTACCAGCTGAGTGGCGTAGGAGTGTTTTCAAAGATCGACCTAAGTCCAGGTTATCATCAGTTGAGGATAGCATACGAGGATATCCCTAAGACAGCTTTTCGGTCACGTTATGGTCACTATGAGTATGTAGTGATGCCTTTTGGGTTGACGAATGCATTAGCAGTTTTCATGGATCTTATGAACCGGATTTTCAGCCCGTTCTTGGATAGGTTTGTGGTCGTCTTCATTGATGACATCTTGGTATACTCTAAGACTAAGGAGGAGCATCTGAGGTTAGTTTTGCAGACTTTACGAGATAACCAGTTATATGCCAAGTTATCTAAGTGCGAGTTTTGGTTAGAGAAGGTAGCTTTTCTGGATCACGTGATATCTAAAGAGGGTGTGTCAGTGGATCCTAGCAAGATTGAGGCAATGACCAAGTGGGAATCACGAAAGAATGTTGCTGAGATTCGGAGTTTCTTGGGTTTGGCTGGTTACTACAGGAGGTTCGTGAAAGACTTTTCTACGATCGCGAGGCCTGTGACAGCATTGATGAGAAAAGAGACCAGATTTCGTTGGGATGAGAGTTGTGAGACGGCGTTCCAAACCTTAAAGGAGCGTTTGACCACAGCTCCTATCTTAGCTCTACCAGAGGGACGTGAGAACTTTGAAGTATACACCGATGCTTCAAAGAATGGTTTGGGTTGTGTTTTGATGCAGAATGGGAAGGTTATAGCTTATGCGTTGAGGCAGCTGAAGCCGTATGAGAAGAACTATCCTACTCATGATTTGGAGCTGGCTGTAGTTGTTTTTGCTCTTAAGATTTGGAGGCACTACCTTTATGGGGGCTAACCTTCAAAGTGTTTGCAGATCATAAGAGTCTGAAAGATATCTACACTCAGAAAGAGCTTAACATGCGACAGAGGCGATTGATGGAGTTGATTGGGGACTATGACATGGAGATCATCTATCACGAGGGTAAGGCCAATGTTGTGGCAGATGCTTTGAGTAGGAAGAATGTTCATTCGTTGTGTACAGCTATGTCTTTGCTGAAGCTGAGGGATGAGATGTCCAAGATGGGTGATGCGTGTCTATAATATGATGTTTTACATCTTTATTTCCACGCATTTTATGTCTATTATTAGTAGTTTATTCTACTATTTGTCCCTTTTCGTCGACTTCCGCCTTTTTATGTAATATTGCAGATTATTGCGGAATTGAGTAGAAAATGAGCCAAATCCGTCCCAAAGTGTTTAGCATAGGATTTTACATGGAGTAGAGACTCGAGAAGTGAGCTTGGCGCGTGTTTCAAGGCCCTGGAGATAGCAAAAGCATGGGTGCGTACAAGTTACAAGAAGTTATCAAGCAAAGAATCGCTTCACATTACTGCAGCCTGCTTAAAATGGCTATATTTCGAGTTCTAGAGCTGATAATCGAGTGATTCCAATTGGGGAAAGCTTATCCTCTTAGCTTTTCAACGCCGCAATAATCGCTTTATTCCGATAAGTAACGAAGAAATGGCAGCTGTTTTAAGATCGGAGCGCGCTGCAGAATTCGTCAGAATGCATTACTGCACCCCGACCTTTGGTCGATCGACTGGGCACTATGGTCGATCGACCAAGAACGCTAAAGCACGAGTTTAATTTTCAAGTCTGAAGCTTCTGAAGCCCCGACCTTTGGTTGGTCGACTATACATGTTGGTCGATCGACTGGCTATCGGCAGCGAGGAGGATTTTATTCGAGTTTTAATTAGTTGTTTCTTATGTTTATCTTAATAATAGTTAATAATAATTAGCTCTTGAGTATAAATAAGAGACGAATTTAGACCTACAGACTAATTCCCCTTTGCTCAGTTTTGGGGTGACGTTACTTTGCTTATTTCGTTCGGCGTTGCTCTTTCTTTTCTTTCTAGATTCAATTGTAAACTTCTTCTTCCCTTAATCTTGTTCTTAATTTACTTCATAATTACTGTTTTATTCTTAATTTCGTGTTCTCCTTTAATTAATTTATGCAGTTAGTTTAGTTAATTCCTTTCGTTATGCTTTATTAAATGAATCGTTTCATTATTATTGTTATTAGATTTATCGCTATGCTTAGGTAATTCGTTGCTAGGATTAGGGGAATTGATGGAATAATGATTTTTGCTAATTAGGTTTAAGATCTGTTGATTAGATCGCTTCTATGTTGTTCATCGTTGTTTTGATTACAATTAGTCGCTTGAGTTAACGCTATTCGACTGATTAGTTTCATAAGCCTTGACCTAGATCTGACGATTGGGAAGGGTGAGACCTGCAGTGAACAATAGAATACTTTAGTAAGGGCGGAAGCTAGACTAATAGTGTTTTAGGGCGAATTGAGACCGTTAGGAGATATTCGTTGCCTCTTAGACTGATTTATGAGACTTATCTGTGATCTTAACTGCTTTTATCTGTTTCTTTTGATGACCCGAAATCCTAGTTTCCTTCTCTTATTGTCAATCGTTTATTTTATCTCCTTGCTTTAGTTAGTTTTAGTCCTTATCTTATAAAACCCCCAATTGTGACAAATCCGACAGACCGAGTTAAGCAGATAGATAACAACCTAGCCTCCCTGTGGAGATTGACCCTACTTACCGCTGACTTCTGTTAGTAGTACTTAGGTATTTTACATTTGGTACTAAACGACGGTATCAAATTTTGGCGCCGTTGCCGGGGAGGCGACGCATTTTTTTTTGCTTTTATTTAGTCTGTCTTTATGTCTTTTGCTTAGCTACTCACCGTCATGACCATCTTCTCTTTCCCACAATTTGAACATGAACTGTTGCATATTTATTGGGATAGACTAACGTCTTTCATCTCTCAGTCTGGCTATTATGTTAGTATATGGGAGATGTGTCGTATCATATATAATGGTGTCAATGGTAGAACACTGGCTAAAATTGAGGGAAATTGTGGATGGGAATTTAATGACTTGTCTTATGAGGAGCAATGGGTGCTTCTTAAACACTTAGCCCAAGCCAGTGCGGAGTCAGAGGAGCGTAGGAGAGCTGACATTAGTGACTTGAGGGCCAGTCGAGATCTTTCTGTTGAGGGTGATTCTGTTACACCCGCTACAGAATATTTGCTCCTTCTTGAAGAGGATGAGTATGACATGCTACCTCATCCTATTTCCCTATCTGTTGATGAAACTGATTTTGTTGCAGCTGATGATTTAGAGATTCATCCTTTGACAGACGAGCCTATTTCTATGGGTATTAGTGATGAACATGTTTCTGATATGCTTGAACTTTCTAATAATGAGCCTAATGAGCCTTATTTTGAGGCAAATGTGCAGGATTCATTTATTGACGTTTCTAATGTTTTTGATAATATTAGTGAATGTTCTGCACAAGGGTCCTTTACAAAGTATCCTTCGTAGGGCTTTGATGTGTTTTGAGACATGTACAGGAACCTCCTATTTGGAAAGCTGAACTAGACGCTCCGTAGGTCGCAATATATGGGACAGAGCCCATAATGGAGGGAAACAAGAAGGCACATGAGTCGAAAAATGCTCCTAGTACACCAAGGTAACATATTCTTTTGCCTTTGACTATGACATTAGGAGTGGTAGACCTCCTGACCCATCTGAGGTAATTATTGACAATAATTTCATAAGAATTACTGGTATGGCGGGTAGTGAACCATCTCGTATGGTTTCTACTTTGTGTTTTGATGATCCACCCTCTCTCAGTTGGACGGAAAATCTGCTGAGATTCCACCATAATTTTCGTCAACAATTTGATAAGCTGAGACGGTCTTTAACTGTAATTTTATATGCTCCTTTAGTATTATGGTGCTACTTATGATTTTGTGTAGCACATGCGCAGTTGTTTGATCAGTTGTTGCGCGCTTTGTCCTGTTATGATTGGCCCTAATTAGGAGAAGCTGCTAAAGAGAAAAAAAAGGGGGGGTCGTGCGGGACCTGTCTGAAACCAGCGCTACCCAGGAGGTAACCCGGATGTGATATTGTTTAGTTTTGCGAATAAATTATTTAGTTATTTCAAGAACTTGTTTGTTTAGCTTAGTTTTATTTCCGTCTTTAGACTTTACATTTGGGTTAGCGCAATTTTGGGCGCGTTATTATGTGCAATTGCAGGTATGAAGATCGAATTAACTCAATTCATTGAGTTAATTTGAAGAAAGCACTATTCACATCAGGTCTATCAGTCGATCGACTAGACTGTGTGGTCGATAGACTGCTCTTTGCAGCACAGAAGCTCCTGTTCCAGTTCTACAGGTTGATCGACCGAGGTCTGTGGTCGATCGACCGCTTCTTGCTGCTGTACCAATTCACGTTCATTCCCCTACTGTGTTTGATCGATTTGCGGAGCATGAAAGGGAGTTTTAGGGAGTTTTCTCTCTATCTTGTTTCTCTTTGCTACGTTATAGCTTTCTTCTGTTTAATTTATTTGCACATAATTACCGTTTCAATTTTGTTTCTCGGATAATGCGCGGTAGTTTCTATCTTTTTCAGGTACTTATGGTAGCATTGCTGGCTACTAAAACCTCCTAGCTCACGCTGGTTTGGGGAGGTTTCCTTGCGCTTAAATCTTGTGAGTTCCCGGGCTTCTTTCTTCATGTCTTATTTAGTTATTTATAGCAAAATCCCATTTCCTTTGTTATTTATATACATGAATTTGCACAATGAGGGCATTGTGTGATTTGGTTTGGGGAAGGGTTTTGCGTCGCATTTGCATTTGTTTTTATTGCATTTCTGTTGCACGTTTATTGCATTTCAGTTTGCATTGTTATTTCATTTCCCTTATATATACAAAAAAAATAAAAAAAAAAATATTCAAAAATATCACGTTTAATTTTGCATATTAGGTTGAGTCAGATTGGAGTATTCATTACTGATAGTTGTCATTTTCTTAAACCCTGCATTTTATCACATCTTTTAGCAAAAGTTTTTGCAATATCTCGAATTTCGTTTCAAAATTTGTTGAACAATTAGACTTGACTTGAAATTTTGGCAAACTACAAAACTTTCTATGGAATTAGAGCTTTATAAACTGGTGTCATTCATGACCAGCTTCATTTAGGATTGTGAGTAGTTACTCCCTGCATATCGTGTAACATTAATTTGCACAAGTATGACATTTAATTTCTTTTAGCCTGCATACATTCGGGTTAGTGGTTGGTATTGCATGTTTGGAGAATGCTTGCGAAAATCCCTTTTATTCATTTTACCCATTAGCTTCACATTAGCCAAAAATTGCCAGTTGACCCTTTAGCTACAATCCATAAACTAAGCCTACCCTTTGCTGAGCTAGTTTAGTAGTTTTAGTGGTATTCGTTGTATTGTATCAATTTTGGCTCGATTTGCACTCTATGAAGTTGGTAATGAATGAAGGAGAAAAGAAAAAGAAAAATGAAAAGGTTGAAAAATAGTGACTGCCGAAAAAAAAAACGGAAAAAAAACGGAAAAAAAAAGAAAACAAAAGAAAAAGAAACGGCAAAAAAAAAAAAAAAAAAAAAAAAGTTTACTCCGATGTTTGCTTTATATTTTATGAGGAGTGTTATTTGGATTAGTGAAGTGTTTGCCTAATTCATTAAGGCATTTGAGCTTATTTCATTGAGTTAGAAGTGGATGTATTTATTCGGTTTGATAGGATGCTAGCTTGGCTATTTCCCTCTCATTCCCATATCGTTTTGCCTTTTCTTACCCATAGCCTCACTTATCCATATCTTTGCAAGTATTCGGCATGTAATGGACTTTGATTGGTTGAAATGTATGTGCACGGTAGCTAGAATTACTTATCATACTATATTGCATGCACGATTATGTCGGTCGTAGTTTAGGTGAGCGACTCTTATTTCCTTCTCTCTTACACATATATTTGCTTACCATTTGCTTTGTTGAGAGAAGCGTGACCCGGGAGAGTCCAATTTTGAAAGTCTTGCAAGGTCAAAAGTTCAACATCTTTTTGGAATATGCATAAATTCGTTTGCTTTACATTGCGCTATTAGTAATTGATTCATATGCATTAAATTGGTTTAAGTAGATGGTTTTCAGTGTGTCCATGTTTTGCTCCTTTCTATCAAGATTTAGTTTTGCATTTAGTTTGCTTGGGGACAAGCAAAGGTTTGGTTTGGGAAGTTTCATGCGTGTCTATAATATGATGTTTTACATCTTTATTTCCATGTATTTTATGTCTATTATTAGTAGTTTATTCTACTATTTGTCTCTTTTCGTCGACTTCCGCCTTTTTATGTAATATTGCAGATTATTGCGGAATTGAGTAGATAATGAGCCAAATCCGTCCCAAAGTATTTAGCATAGGATTTTACATGGAGTAGAGACTCGAGAAGTGAGCTTGGCGCGTGTTTCAAGGCCCTGGAGATAGCAAAAGCATGGGTGCGTACAAGTTACAAGAAGTTATCAAGCAAAGAATCGCTTCACATTACTGCAGCCTGCTTAAAATGGCTATATCTCGAGTTCTAGAGCTGATAATCAAGTGATTCCACTTGGAGGTGAAAGATTATCCTCTTAGCTTTTCAACGCCGCAATAATCGCTTTATTCCGATAAGTAACGAAGAAATGGCAGCTGTTTTAAGATCGGAGCGCGCTGCAGAATTCGTCAGAATGCATTACTGCACCCCGACCTTTGGTCGATCGACTGGGCACTATGGTCGATCGACCAAGAACGCTGAAGCACGATTTTAATTTTCAAGTCTGAAGCTTCTGAAGCCCCGACCTTTGGTCGGTCGACTATACATGTTGGTCGATCGACTGGCTATCGGCAGCGAGGAGGATTTTAGTCGAGTTTTAATTAGTTGTTTCTTATGTTTATCTTAATAATAATTAATAATAATGAGCTCTTGAGTATAAATAAGAGACGAATTTAGACCTACAGACTAATTCCCCTTTGCTCAGTTTTGGGGTGACGTTACTTTGCTTATTTCGTTCGGCGTTGCTCTTTCTTTTCTTTCTAGATTCAATTGTAAACTTCTTCTTCCCTTAATCTTGTTCTTAATTTACTTCGTAATTACTGTTTTATTCTTAATTTAGTGTTCTCCTTTAATTAATTTATGCAGTTAGTTTAGTTAATTCCTATCGTTATGCTTTATTTAATTAATCGTTTCATTATTATTGTTATTAGATTTATCGCTATGCTTAGGTAATTCGTTGCTAGGATTAGGGGAATTGATGGAATAATGATTTTTGCTAATTATGTTTAAGATCTGTTGATTAGATCGCTTCTATGTTGTTCATCGCTGTTTTGATTACAATTAGTCGCTTGAGTTAACGTTATTCGACTGATTAGTTTCGTAAGCCTTGACCTAGATCTGACGATTGGGAAGGGTGAGACCTGCAGTGAACAATAGAATACTTTAGTAAGGGCGGAAGCTAGACTAATAGTGTTTTAGGGCGAATTGAGTCCGTTAGGAGATAGTCGTTGCCTCTTAGACTGATTTATGAGACTTATCTGTGATCTTAACTGCTTTTATCTGTTTCTTTTGATGACCCGAAATCCTAGTTTCCTTCTCTTATTGTCAATCGTTTATTTTATCTCCTTGCTTTAGTTAGTTTTAGTCCTTTATCTTATAAAACCCCTAATTGTGACAAATCCGACAGACCGAGTTAAGCAGATAGATAACAACCTAGCCTCCCTGTGGAGATCGACCCTACTTACCGCTGACTTCTGTTAGTAGTACTTAGGTATTTTATTTTTGGTACTAAACGACGGTATCAATGGGGATTCACATGATTCGGAAAGGGGATACCATCGGGGACTTGACGATCGAGCTAGACTTGTAGAACGATATAATGAGCAAAACAAGAGTTTGATCCAAAGATTCAAGAATGGAAGTCAAGGGTGGAGAGTGGCACGGTTTCCAGGTTTTCTATCCACACTGATGGGAGTGTTCGTTTTGATGGGAGATGGTGTGTTCCTAATGATGCAGATTTGAGAAGGGTGATTATGACGGAGGCTCATTCCACTCCTTATTCAATTCACCCAGAGGGTGATAAGCTTTATAAGGACCTCAAGAAGATGTTTTGGTGGCCTAATATGAAGAGGGATGTGGCCGAGTTCGTGGCTAAGTGTCTAAACTGCCGGAGAGTAAAGGGTGAGCAACGAAGACCGCAAGGTAAGATCCAGTCACTTGAGGTACCAGTGTAGAAATGGGAGTTGATCTCTATGGACTTTATCGTGGGGTTACCAAGGATTCAGCAAGGTAACAATATGATTTGGGTGATCGTCGATCGTTTAACAAAGTCAGCTCACTTCATTCCGATGAAGGATACTTAGACCAAGATACAGCTAGCTTTGGGTTATAGAAAGCATGTGGTTTGATTATACGGTGTGCCAAAGGATATATTGTCAGACTGAGAGGACTATCAAGACCTTGGAGGATATGTTGAGGGCTTGTGCCATGGGGTTTGGTGGGAGTTGGGAAGATAGGCTAGACTTGATCGAGTTTTCAAACAACAACAGTTATCACACCAGCATTGGAATGGCACCGTTTGAGGCTCTGTATGGCAAGAAGTGCAGGAGTCCAGTGCATAGACAGTGGTTTTAGGACCACAGATGGTGCAGGGTATGATTGAGCAAGTTCGTCTGATTCGTCAAAAGATGAAACCAGCTCAAGATCGCCAAAAGAGTTATGCAGATTTGCACCGTAGGGACATCGAGTTCGTAGTGGGTGACAAGGTCCTTTTGAAAGTATCACCTATGAGAGGGGTGATGAGGTTTGGCAAGAAAGGGAAGTTGAGTCAGAAGTTTATCGGCCCGTATGAGATCTTAGATCGTGTAGGTGAAGTAGCCTACCGGCTAGCTTTACCACCAGCGTTGGATCGAGTCAACAACGTGTTTCATGTTTCGCAGCTCCGGAAGTATGTGAGTGATCCATCACATGTGCTTGAGGTTGAGAACATAGAACTTGATGAGTCTCTAACTTATGCGGAGGTTCCCAATGAGAGCTTAGACCGCAAAGTGCGCAAGACAAGGAACGGTGAGACCGTCTTACTAAAGGTACTTTGGTCTAATCACAATGCGGAAGAGGCCACATGGGAACCAGAGGAGTCGATGAGAGAGCGTTTTCCTCACCTTTTTTATCAGGTATGTTTGGTTACGGGAACATGACCGTTGTCTTTTAAGGGGGGTAGGAAATGGTCGCATGCTTGTTTTTTTGGGTTGGTTTGAGTTAGCTTAGCTATGTTTATGTCATATTTTTAGTTTGAGTTGGGTTTTTTGTCTTTTATAGTGGGAGTTTTTTTTGTACTTGGAGTAGTTATCGCGTTGTTGTTGAGGAGTTGTGTAGTAGTTGTTGGTTTTATTTTGTGTATAGTGTGAACTTCGGGTACGAAATTCTTTTTAAGGAGGGAAGACTGTAATACTACGGTTTTCTAAGCCTGTTATTCGGCCGAATATGGCTTACTTGACCGAGTAATGCGTCGTGTATTTCTGGTCAGGCTACTATCCAGGAATACTCGGATGAGTATGGGAATACTCGACTAAGTAGAGGATACTCGGCCGAGTATACTCTATACTCGACCGAGTATCAGGTCTGACGGTGATTATTTCCGCGGTTTTATTTAGAGAGGATTATGGTTATATAAATGGGATTTACAGTTTCTTAATCACTTTTACCAAAACCTAAACCTTCAACGTAACTCTAATCATCTCTAATCTCTCTCAAGTTTGTGGATTGCTCGTGAGTCTTGTTCATTCTTCTCTTGCGTCGATTGTGACGGTAAGCCTCTAGTTCTACAAGTTTTATCAATTTGTCTTTAGGGTTTGCCCTAGTTTTATGATTTGGGGGAAAGGGGATTTTGGCATGATGGTAATTAGAATTGTATGGTTATTGTTAGGTGAAGATTTCGTAGAGGAGCCGTTTTAGTTTGCTTGATTGTCTCGTTTCAGATTGTGCGATGGTAGGGTTTCCCTACTCAGTTTAATGTATAATTGATTTAATGTATTGTTGTGATTGATTGATTTGATTCATGTTGTTGATTGATTGTTGTTGGTGGATTGGAGTATGGGTGTTGGAGATGAGATGGTTGTTGATGTTTGCGAGGTGCGTCCTAAGCCGAGTGGAGTCACTTGCGGGAGTGGCTTCACGCCCTTGATTCGCCCTCTCTGGAACCGCCACAGGAGGGGATGTGTACATTAATGAACAGGGTTATCGCTCGTTAATGAGCGGGGCTTAGGTGAGTAAGGCTGCGGTCCCCCACTGGCAGGGCTACACACTTTGGTGTGTAGTCAGTTATGAGATGTGATTGGCAGTTGGAGGTGGATTGTGAAACAGTTGTTTATCTTTATCGTACTTTGTCTTATTTTGATTATGCAGTGAACTGACCCCGTTGTTGTTTTGTAAAATCTGTGGTGATCCATTCGGGGATGGTGAGCAGATTGTGACAGGTGATGATGGTCTTTAGCTATGGGGACGAGATGGGGAGTCATCACTTCGAGTCTAGCTTCCGCTGTCACGAGATTAGCTGCTTAGGATTCATTTGTTTTGAGTACTAGTGAACATTAGTTTTGGATTTGATTTTGGAACTTGTAAACCTTAACTTTTATACTTTAATCAATGTTGTGGAATGGTTTCTTTGATCTACTAACCTCGGGCAACCGAGATGGTAACAGTCTCTCATGCTAGGGTAGTCATTGGTAAGGTACCTTGGTACGTGGGGGTATTACACAAATAATCAATTAAATTATGCACGAACCTGAGTAGGGAAACCTTACCTTATTCACAATCCAAATCAATCACAGCAACAAATCAGAAAGGCTCCTTTACGAACTCGTCACCTATACACACATCATACAATCAAAATCTACCCTAAACCCCCAATAAATCTGATTAGGGTTTAACAACAACAACAACAACAAGAAAATGACCATAAACATAAAAGTACGATGCTTATCGATGAATCGACGTGAATGAAAGATGTAAAACCCTTCAATCTAGCCCTAGCAGTGATTAGAACAATTGGAGAAGCTGTACGTAGTTTAGGTTTTAAAAGAATGATCTATAAAAATGATTAAGAAATTGTTAAGACGTCTTTATATACTTCTCCAATTATTTTAATCAAAACCGCGGATGTAATCCCGTCAGACCGGTTACTCGACCGAGTAGACAATGTACTCAACCGAGTAAGCCCAACTCGACCGAGTACCAACATACTCGATCGAGTTCTGACGTTCCAGAACCCAACCTCAGCACACCCGACAGCCTACTCGGCCGAGTAAGCCCTACTCGACCGAGTTCCCCAACGATCAGAAACCTGTGGTATTACAGTCTTCCCTCCTTAAAAACAAACTTCGTCCTCGAAGTTCACACTGATACCTGTAAAACATAACCCTCATCTCCTAATCACAACACTAACTCAACTAAACTCCGTAGTACCATCAAATTCAATCAACACTAGCACCGACGCACCACTAACCCTGTCTTGCAAACATACCGCTCACTACAAAGCAAAGACAACCATCAAAATGAAATGTTACATTCCACCACCCTTAAAATGAACTTCGTCCTCGAAGTTATCTCACACTCACAACCGTAAATACCCGATATCGTCAACAATATCGCCACCATACATGCTGATACGTGCATTTTATATAGCCTTTTTAGTCTTATTTTGCACGTATTTCTATGCATTTTTATACCGTTATGTATTGCAAAATGCCCCGAATTGGCTACTTTGGTTTGTTTTGTCTGAATTGCAGAAATGAACCTGAAAGTGGTGAAACCGTACTCTTTTCGCCCTATTTACCATGCATATTGAGGAGACGAGAATGTTAGAGCGGGAATTATTCCTTGGAGTGCGTGAAGGGTGGTCAACGAAGCAGTCAGAGTCAACTTGAGAGGTTGATATGAAGAAAAGCACTCGATCGAGAAGCCTTTTGGTTCGATCGAGTGGTTTGGAGGACACGAGAGGTCGATCGAGCACTTTTAGTTACTCGATCGAAATGCTGATTTTTGGATGTCCTAGATCGAGAGGTATTTTGGCTCGATCGAGAGGATTAGCTGATGAAGACCTCGATCGAGTGGTTTTATATCACTCGATCGAGAGGTTTTTGGTATTATGCGGGTTTAGTGACCCATGATTAGTTTTATTTCGTTAAACCTTTTATTTTCCTATTTAAGCTTTCACTAATTAGGTCATTAGTACGGCTTTATCATCTTAGAACTCTCTAATCTCTTTTTCATACTCTCTACTGTTAAACTTTCCCTTTAATCTCTTGCTTGGATTTTGGATTGTTCTCTACGCCGGATTGCTTAAGATTGTAATCATTCTTTCCTTATTGACCTTAATCTCATTGTTTCTTTGCTTTAATTCTTGTTTCTCCCTTAATTATTTCTGCCCTAATTCTGTTTATGCTTAATTGTCATTATTTCATCATGCTTTTAATCAGTATATTCATTACTATTATTGTTGACATCATTAGTAATATGAGTAGCTAATTTCTCTTATGTTGGGATTAGGGAATCCATGGTAGGATTGTGACGATGTAGCGAATAGACTAGATGATTTATTTGTGAGAATCTGTACCCATAGCAATTTAACTGTAATATCGACTTAGTTGAGTGCACGCTTCTAAGTTACCTTTAATCTGGTTAAATTTACTCCTACATTGGAAGATTAGATTAAATAGACCTGCTATGAACAGTAGACTACCCTAAGGAGGACGAAAGTTAAGTTAGTGGAAATCTAGGATAGAAAGTGGACCGGAAGGACCTTTCCTGTATCCCTCTCACAGTAGATTGTCTAGGCTATTTGCAGCTGAGTCGATAGACTACCATAGTGAACCAAAATCCTGGCATGCTTTCTCTATTTGATCAACTTATTTATAATTCTCTCACTTTTATTGCTCTTAATTAATTTCTCTTTCCCTTAATCCTTATTTAATTTAGAAATCAATAATCAAACCCCCCCCCCCCCACCAATTTTGTGACCTAATAGATGGACCTTTAACAGATATCTTACCTCCCTATAGAGATCGACCCTGCCTATCACTAGGTTCTTTGTTAGTTTTAATTAGGTTTATTTTTGGTACAAAACGATAGTATCAAATTTTCGCGCCGTTGCCGAGGAGGCAATAGCCCTATCTATTTTTGTTTTCGTTTATTTTTATCCGTCTCAGGGAATTTCTATTCCTTGAGGCAATTCTCACTTATTTCTTTCAGTGTTGTGTATACCCAGGTCAAACAGGTCGGATTTAGTTTCAGCTAATTCTGAGCCGGAAAGACTATTTCGGCATAGACTCCGTCTGCAAAGAGAAATTCGAAAGGAAGACTTGAGTACTTTCGAACCCGAGCTACAACACTTCTTATTTGCAGAAGAACCGTCTTTTGAAGAAGACAATCTCATTTATGCCGACAAGCCAGTAAAGATGCCTAACATTGCAAGTCACTCAGAGCCCAAAGCATCCTCGATTCCTAAAGGTTTCAATCTCATAACTGAGGACGGTAACACTTTCGATATCCATCCGTCTTACATAAATCTGGTGGAAAGAAATCTGTACCGAGGTGCGGCGGGTGAAGATCCGCGAAAGCATATGGAAGTCTTTACTGACTATTGCTCTACTATTCCCGCCACTAAGGGAGTAACACAAGACAAGATAAAGTAAGTGCTTTTTCCTTTTTCTCTGACTGACTCAGCCCGTGAGTGGCTGACTGATCTTGACCGGACTGCTGTTGGTATCACCAACTGGGAGACACTCGCACTTGCCTTCTACAAAAGATACTTCCCTCCACAACGCACTAATCCTCTGAGGGGTAAGATTAATAGTTTCAAGCAGGCACCTGATGAGACTTTCTATGAAGCTTGGTGCCGGTTTAAGAAGTTGGTGAGGTCTCTTCCTCACCATGGTTTTGATCAGTGGTTTTTGTGCAACCAGTTCTATAATAGGTTGTACGATGACCACGAAGCTATACTTGACGCCTCATCCAACGGGAGATTTCAAAAGAAAATTGATGATGATAAGGGATGGGGCATTATTGAGGAGATGGCGACCCATTGTGCTGAATATGGGAACCCACGGGACGGTATTCGAATGGTCCATTCGGTTGATAAGGCAGTCGTGGCTCAACTGAAAGCCATGTATGCTCAGTTTGATAGATTGGAGCTGCAATCTGTTGGAGATCAACAGACGGTTCATCTGTTAACTAGACAGGAAACTGTCACATGTGAGAGATGTGGAAGCAATGACGGTCATACTGCTATTGACTGTCTGACTGAGAAGGAGCAAGTCCTTGCCTTTCAGCAATATAGGCAAGGAGGAGGTTCCTATTACAATAATCAAGGGGCAATTTGAGGTGGATAATTCAGAATGTTCTTAATCCCACTCCTCCACCACAGCAGCAGCAGCCTTATGTCCCTCCTCACAAGGCTCAACAAGGCTTCCAAAGCCTCCTTCTTTTCCTCCACCGAACCAAGGAGCATCATCTTCAAGTGGGGTAAGTGAGTTAGCTGAGTTAAAGTCAACGCTTCAGTCGTTGACAAAGCAATGGCAGATGAGTGACCAATAGAAAGAAGCTTCAATCAAGTCACTTGAAACCCAAGTTGCTCAGTTGGCCGCAAGCCAATCCACAAGGAAACCGGGTCATCTGCCGTCCCAATCTGAGAAGAATCCACATGAGACGGTAAACTTGATTAATTTGCGAAGTGGTCGTTCATATGAAGGACCAAAATTGTCGACTTTAGATGACATATCAGACCCGAGGGAAGCTGTTATTGATGATGAACAGGCGTATAATGCTAAAAATATACCAAGCACGAAAGAAATACTCGATCGACTGCTTTCTGGTGGTCGATCGAGTAGAAATAATGCTGAAACTACTCGATCGAAAGGAATTGTTACTCGATCGAGTAGTCTAGATAATCAAGGAACCGATCGAGAGGTTGAAACCACTCGATCGAGTGAAATTGCTGTAGAATCTATTCGATCGAGTGGAAATGTGCCTCGATCGAACACTGTTGCTATTGAGGAACTCGATCGAGAGGCTGAAAATGCTCGATCGAGTGAAATATCACCTGGAAAGACTCGATCGAGAGGTAAAAGGACTCGATTGAGTGAAAAAGAGCTTGAACCTGCTGAGACGTTGGAAGAGAGGAACAAAGGGCTCGAGATTCCTATTACGGTGCCCTTTCCAAGGTGATTACAGAGCACCAAAACCAATCATGTAACACCCCGTATTTTATAATAATATTTTATTATAAAAGTTCTTTATTAAATTAATTATTTTGAAGTTTAATAATATATTTGGAAAAAATATATTTATAGCGTTCGTTCTCTATTTTATTATTTCTCATTTTAATCTACTTTTGGAAGGGTTAAAATGTCCGCGCACGATTTGACTATTTTAATTTAATAATTACTTTTCTTATATAAGCTCTCCTTGCGTTTTAATATGGTCCAATCCATCTTATAATTAGATAATCCATTGTGTGAGCTAATGGACCCAAAGCCCATTAGTAAATCTCTTATAAATAGATTTAACCTAGCAAGCAACTAGGTCAACCTATTTGTTTTTCACGTGAAACCAGCCGCACGGCCTCCTCCACTTTTCCTCTCTTTTGTATTCTTTTCTTCCTTTGACTCCATTGTTGAATATGTTTTCTTCTTCCAAATTCATACACAAATTATATTTTCATAATCCTTGCTCTTAACTCTACATCATATTCACCTCCAAATATTTTATTGGGAATTATTTGTATGAACCATTGGACCTACCTTTAAGTTCTCTTATTTTAATGGGTAAACAAGAAGAAGAAGAAGAAGAAGAAGAAGAAGAAGAAGAAGAAGAAGAAGAAGAAGAAGAAGAAGAAGAAGAAGAAGAAGAAGAAGAAGAAGAAGAAGAAGAAGAAGAAGAAGAAGAAGAAGAAGAAGAAGAAGAGTATTTTATGGTGCTTTCATGGTTTTGGATTCTGTATTCTTTAGAGTCGACTTTTGGGGACGTTGACACGTGTTGGAGACAAGGCTTTGTTGGTCGTTTTCTTAATGAAGGTTTTCGTTATTACGGTCTTTAATTGCTAAAAAGGTAACTAGGTGTTTTCCTTTAATTGTGTTTATGCTAATTGATGTAATTAATATGATTTAATGATTATTTTGCATGATTGGTACATGTTTGATTATTTGTTATCATGATTAAATATGTTTCGCATGGTTGTATATGTTTTGTGCATTAATTATATATCGTATGCTATTTATGTGTTTATTACGGGTGTCATGAACATAATTAGGGTATATGAATGAACCCTAATTCCGGCATGATAGGCGGCCAAGAGTGCTCTCTAAAGTTACAGCTAAAGCTAGTATAACCTTGATGATGATTCAAGTGTTATAGCTGAAGTTAGTACAACTTTGGGTTGTTACTCAAGTTATGGTTGTTTGAGGCATAACCTTGCAAATATGATTCAAGGTTATAGCCGAAGCTACTATAACATTGAAGTACGAGTTAAGGTTATAGCTGGAACTAACGTACCCTGAGATTATGGCTCAAGGTTATGGTTGGAACTAGTATAACTTTGAGGTTCGTATCGAGGTTATAGTTGGGGTAAGTATAACTTCAAGTCGTATATGTTGAAGTTATAGTCGAGGTTACTATAACCTCGCATCCATAGTTTATGTTATGGTGAGGGTTACTATAACATTGCATGGTTTATGTTAACGTTATAGCTGAAGTTACTATAACATTGGTGCTTATACTTGTTTCATATGTTGTATTGTGTTCAGCATGTTATGTCCTTGTGTTGCATATGTATTTGGTTACTCTTGTTCATATGATAAGTAGGATGGTCAGTTATACTATCCTATGGGTTGAGTCGTGATGTTGTGCACGCATCTTAGTACAGTCGGTTATACTGTGCATTTGTTTGTTGGCTGGTTTGAATAGATGACGGTAGTATCAGTTATATACTATCGGAATGAACTAACGCTATCCGGTTATGCGGGATTTATTTTGGTCTATGTTCGGGGGTGGCCAGATTCGTCAGTTATACATTCTGGGTCCCGAGTGTCGTTCGGTGTACAGTTATAGCATCGAGAGGTCTGGCCAGGTCTTAGGCATATAGGCAGTGGTGATACACTATACATAGTACCATGGAGGCAGTGGTGATATGCTCCATACTCGATGGAGGCAGTGGTGATACGCTCCGTCAGTCAGAGGTAGTGGTGATACGCTCTGACAAGTTAGAGGCAGTGGTGATACGCTCTAACGGGCGTTCGCTCTATTCTATATGCTTTGTTGCTAGCTTTGTGCCTTCTGTTGATATGGATTGTATGTTACCGTATTCGCTATGCTTTGATGCTAGCATTGTGCCTTAAGTTGTTACGGGTCATGTGCTACAGTGGTTATAAGTGTACATGGTCTAGGTCTTGCATATGGTTTAGGTTTGCATGATTCCGTCTAAGATTGATAAGTCATGGTAAGCTTTATTGGGTTTTCATGAGTATAAATGATCTCACATGTTTACTAGTTTTACATTTCATTTGTTAATGATTGTTGATTATATTCAATTGTTGTAAACATGACTGGGAGAGCATCTAGTTACTCCCGACTGATTGTCGACCCCCCCCCCCCCTTCTCAGCTTGTTCAGGTTGAACGCTTGTTGCTGACTGGTTGATGCTTGCTTAGGGAATGTGCGAAGCGAGCTTAATAATAAAACAGGAGTTTGTTTTTAAGTTTTAAGAACCCTTTGAATAATGTATTAGTTGTTTTGGATTTAGTAGCGAACCGAATTGGTCAGGTGTTTCCGCCACCTTGACCCTTTTATCAGTATCGTACTCTGATATTTACTTTATATAAGTTTTTCCTTTTGTTTTATAATCCGGATTGTTGCAAATCAACAGTTCGGGAAATTTGCCGAGCTCCTGAAAAGCTTACATCTTACTGTTCCATTCGCCGAGTTGCTGACTCAGGTACCCTCTTACTTAAAGTTTATGAAAGAAATTTTGTCATGTAAGAGGCATATAAACGATCATGAGACGGTAGCTTTAACTGAGGTAGGGACTGCCCTAGTTCAAAATAAGTTGCCACCTAAACAGTCAGACCCGGGTAGTTTCTCAATTCCATGTCATATAGGTACCCATTTGATTGACAACGCGCTATGCGATCTTGGTGCTAGCGTGAGCGTCTTACCTTTGTCTCTCGCTAAGAGACTTGGTTTGACCAAATTTAATTGCACCAATATGACTGTACAGATGGCCGACCGTAGTATATCACGGCCGTTAGGAGTTATAGAGGACATACCTATCAAAATCGGGAGATTCTTTATTCCCATAGACTTCGTAGTGCTTGATATTCCCGAGGACACCCACACCCCTATTATTTTAGGGAGACCATTTTTATTCACTGCTCGCGCAGTGATCGATGTCGGGGGTAAGACACTTACGTTTCAGGTAGGAGATGAAGAATTGATTTTTCATCAATCTAAATCTCGTAGGGCTCCCATACAAGCTCAACCTTGCAATGCCATATCCTCTACTGACTCAGATATAGACACTTCGGCTGAGAATGTGGAATTTTGTGCTGTTATTGTAACCCCTCCGCCTCAGACTGAGAGCGAAAAGGAGGAACATTCGTCTGTTTTCCTTACTGCAGGTACAGATGAAATGGATGCTGGAGTTGTCACCGGTCAAAGTATGATTAAAATCAATCAAAATGGAGATGCCAATATCAAAGCTGATGGGAAAGACAAAGGGACAAAGAAAGTTCGTGCATACGTGGACATCAACTATTCGCCCTCTACTGGTTCAAATTCAAGCTCATAGAGATCGAAGAGGACGGTCAAGGAAGCTTAAGGGACCTACTCCAGTCAGAAGCCCTCCTTTGGGCTACTGAAACGTTTTGGGAATTGAGCGAGGAATGCCCCGTTGTAACAAACTGTAAGACTTTTTAAACTTCTGTCGAACTTCCTTATTTACATTTTTAGAACTGCTAGACTTTAGTTTAATTAGCATAGCGAATATTGACTATAGACTGTTATTTTGCGATTTGGTATTATTGGGATATGTTTGCGAGCATTTTTATGCAGGTTTGGGGAGATAATGTCGCATTGTGATGAGTTACACGAAGAAAAGGACTCGATCGAGTACTTATTGTACTCGATCGAGAGGAATGCACAGGAAAAGGGTTCGATCGAGTAGTTTTCAAATACTCGATCGAAATGGCAAAAATAGGGAGTTCTCGATCGAGAAGAATTCTGTTCAATCGAGCAGAATGAAGGCTAGACTCCTCGATCGAGTGATTTTAAATCACTCGATCGAGTGAAATTGAAGATTACACGCAGGAAGTACCCCTTTAACTTCTATTTTTCTTCATTCTATTTTTTTCTTCATTTTGTCTTCCCTTTCGTGCGATAAGAACCCCAAAACCTCAATAATCTTTGCCCCTTTGCCAAATCCAACACCCACATACTCATCCTTGCTAGCCTATCGACACTTTCCCTCTATTTTCCCCTTAAATTTCGTCCTTTTTGCGGTTGAACTTGGGAATTAAGGTTTGCGGGTTTTTCATTCAAAAATCCATTATTTACATCAATTTTTGCCGATTCTCTTGTTTGTCTTGTGGGTTTCGTCATCAAGTAAGTTTACCCTTTAGCTCTTTGATAATTAATTGCTTTATTTCGTAATTATAGAGTAATTAGGGTATAGGGTTTGCGGTTTGCGGTTTCAATTCAAAAACCCGACTAAATTGGGGATTTCTCTAGTTAATTTGCTTAATTGCTTATTATTCCCCTTGCTTACTTGATTAGGATGGAAAGTAGTTCACTGTCTTCGACTAGTTCGACTGTAGTTTCGTCCTCGACTGAGACGGTAGTCCCTCCTGTCACCATTGTCGTTCCGACTGTTAGTACCGCTGCTGTTTCCTCTGTTTTACCTGTTGTTACTGCTGGTGCTACTTCTGTTACTGCTGCTAGTTCCGTTTCTGTCATGGCTAGCTCTGCTTCTACCTCCGTGTCTACTCCAGTCTCTGTTTTAGCTAGCCCTGCTCCTAGCTCTGCTTCTATTTCCGTCTCTGCTGCTTCTACTGTTGCAGCCACAGCTAGCACGTCTGGTACGGTGACCACCCCTGCTGCGTGGTCACTAGCTGTCACAGCTGCTTACCGAGCGGCCTTAGTACCTCATTCCGTCAGAGGACGGGCTTCTTCTTCAGGTACTAGAGGCCGGGGTCGCGGACGAGCCACGCCTGGTGCTGGCCCCGTCACTATCCGAGTTGACGACTCACTTGACCCGCACCCTGACTACCCTGAGGTAATTTTCGTTAATTCTATACATCGTCAACGTTTCTTTGCCTTAGAGAGTTGTGATTTTCTGTCTACTAAATTTTTGTGTCGTAGGTCACTTGATAGGTTAGGTATTTACGAGCCCGTACTTGAGATTTTGAGAGGGGCGGGGCTGACGGGACTGATTACCATGAGTTCCTTGACATTCAAGGAGCTGACCCTCGAGTTTTTCAGCTCCTTTACCTTCTCTTCTGGCGCCTACGCCACTGACCCGACCTGCGCTTGTGTTTCTTTCCGGTTATTTAACTGGACTATTTCTTGGACTTTAGAGGAGTTTGGTACTAGGTTAGGTCTTTTTTTATGGGTGACACTGCCGCCCCTAGGAAGGTCATCCGCATGTTGTGGAGGACCTTGGCACAGACCAGTTACGAGGAGCGCAAGCTCGCGCATGTCCACCTTCCCTCGGCCCATTACTTCTTGCGTCTCATTGGTGGGACAATCTTTGGCCGTAAAGAACCTAACTATGTGAACAACATTGAGCTGTCTATTCTTGGTGGGTACCTGAACATTAACAGTGAGGGACTCTTTGTGCTTAACATTGCTTACTTGACTGATCAGTACTTTCACACGGTGGGGCAGAAGACTACGGGCACCATTGTTTGCGGTGGCATAGCCACTTTTATTGCCGTTCTATCTTCCCCGCCTTTCCTCATGACCTACAGCACCTAGACACTTATAAGTACCTTGACCTGGCAGCTATGCTGTTTATGACCTTGCTTACTTCTGACCATCAGACATGGAAGATTTGCGGTTCCTTGTCTGTATCTTTACCTTGCACCACTCTGCCTCGTCTCGTTCCCCTGCCCACTGTTAGGGGCAGGATACCTCCACCACTACCCATGTATCACCTCCCGCTTGCTCCACCTCCTACCATGTCCGCTTCTAAGAAGCGGAAGAGACCTGAGACCGGAGAGCGATCCACACCTTCTACGGGTGGCCAGACTTCCACGACCATTCATGCCTCGATCCCTACTCCTACTCCTACCCCTGCGCCCGACCAAACATAGCCGGTTTACCCGACTAATTTTGTTCCTCCTCCACCTTTTGAGGCGTCTGCGGTCCTTGACCAAGGGCGCCGTGACGGTTTGTTGCTTGAGCTTCTTAGCAGGCAGGCTCGTATGGAGTGGGACATAGCTCTTCCTTTATTCCCTCTGTACGAGTATCACATGATGAGGCAGCGTCCCATTCCTGAGGGTTGGCCACACCCGTCGTTCTACCGGTACCCTGCTGAGGGGTACCCACAGCCGGCCAGTGACGAGGACACAGCTGAGGAGGCGAGGAGGAGGGAGCAGGAGAGAGACCCGGACTACAGGATGACGGTGCAGGACGTAGAGGACGAGGCTGACGAGTAGCTACTGGTCTACTCACTTCCCCAATTTTCAGGCTGGTTTGGGGAAGTTCGTGTTTTGTATGTACATTCTTGTTCTTTTATTTCTTTTTGTCTCCTTTTTATTTATTGTTTTTCATACATTTATTTGTTGTATTTTCCCATTCCCCCGTATATATCTGCTGGTGTATGCTGGAGGACAACGAGGGCGTTGTCCGTTTTGGTTTGGGGAGGGTAATGCATCCTTTGAGTCTGCATTTGCATTTGTTTTGCATTCACGTTTCCATTTTCTGCTTATCATTGTTTTCATTTATTTCAAAAATCCAAAAAACTAGAAAAAAAATTAGAAAAATTCAAAAAAATAATAAAATATTCACGTTTCATTTTGCATATAGGTTGAGTCGGAACGGTTGATTTCCGTGATGATATTGCACTGTAACTTGTCATTTTTACTTGAGCCTTGCACTCTATCGACAGTTATTAGCTAAGTCTTACGCGTATCTACGAATTTTTGTTCAAATTTAGCTGACTGTGTAGACTTGACCTGATAAATTGGCAACCTACTCTATAATTTCTGAGATTTAGAGCCATATAATTTGTGACATTCAAGACCGGTTTACATAGGAATTGAGACTAGTACTCCTTGCATAGCATGTTTATCATTTTTGCACATTTATGACATTCGATTTCTTGTCAATTGCATACATTCGGGTTTGTGGTCGGTGTCACATGCAGGGAGGTGGTTGCAGATTTTCCCTTTCTTATATTTTTCACCCATTTAGCTCAACTTAAGCCAAATTTAGCCTTTTTGACCCATTAGCTACACCCAAAACTAAGCCTGCCCAGTCAAGCTACTTTAGTGTGCCAATTGTGGTATGTTGATCCACGTTCCGAGTTTGGCCCGTTTTTATTGTTGGAGTTGGTGGAAAATGAGGAAGGAGAAAGGATGAAAAATGAGAAAACAAAAAAGACGTGAAAAGAAAAAAAAGACGTGAAAGAAAAAAAATGAAAAAAAAGAGTTGAATTCACGTGAAAAAGAAAGAGAAAAAAGAAAAAAAATGAAAAAGTTGATTGGAATTGAAAATAGGACCGTATTAAAAAAGGAAAGTTTATGACGGTCTACTCCTTTGCTCTCATTCATATATTTTTGAGGAGATAGTGTATTTGGTTAGTGAGATATGTGCCAAATGAAGGGCACTTGTGCTTTGTTTCTAGTCAGTTGAGATTCGGATGGTCTTATATGATCTTGTTTAGGAGCTAGCTTGACGCTTTACCTTCACATTCCCATAATTTGTTTTGCCTTTTCTCACCTGAACCTCACTTTCCCATACTATTTGTAAGCCCTCGGCTGTGACGGACATTGTTGGCTGAAGTGTATGCGAAGTACTTGAATCGTCTATCATTTTTGTTGCATGCATGTTATGTAGGTCGCAGTTTAGGTGAGTGACTGTTTCTCTTTCTCTCTTATACGTATATAATTCACCCTTTGCTTTATGAGAGAAGAGTGACCACGTGAGAGTCCGATTTTGTTGGTCTTGCAAGGTCGATAGGTCAGCTTTATTTATGGACATCTTATAACTCGTTTGCGTATTGAACGTTGTAGCTATGACTATTGATTTCCGTTGCATTAAATTGGTTCAAGTGGACAAGTTATAGCTAGCTCTGAGTTTTCATTTCCGTTCCATTAGTTTGCGTTTAGTTTACTCGAGGACGAGTAAAGGTTCGGTTTGGGGAGATTTGATATGTGCATTTTATATAGCCTTTTTAGTCTTATTTTGCACGTATTTCTATGCATTTTTATACCGTTATGTATTGCAAAATGCCCCGAATTGGCTACTTTGGTTTGTTTTGTCTGAATTGCAGAAATGAACCTGAAAGTGATGAAACCGTACTCTTTTCGCCCTATTTAGCATGCATATTGAGGAGACGAGAATGTTAGAGAGGGAATTATGCCTTGGAGTGCGTGAAGGGTGGTCAACGAAGCAGTCAGAGTCAACTTGAGAGGCTGATATGAAAAAAAGCACTCGATCAAAAAGTCTTTTGGTTCGATCGAGTGGTTTGGAGGACACGAGAGGTCGATCGAGCACTTTTAGTTACTCGATCGAAATGCTGATTTTTGGATGTCCTCGATCGAGAGGTATTTTGGCTCGATCGAGAGGATAAGCTGATGAAGACCTCGATCGAGTGGTTTTATATCACTCGATCGAGAGGTTTTTGGTATTATGCAGGCTTAGTGACCCGTGATTAGTTTTATTTCGTTAAACCTTTTATTTTCCTATTTAAGCTTTCACTAATTAGGTCATTAGTACGATTTTATCATCTTAGAACTCTCTAATCTCTTTTTCATACTCTCTACTGTTAAACTTTCTCTTTAATCTCTTGCTTGGATTTTGGATTGTTCTCTACGCCCGATTGCTTGAGATTGTAATCATTTTTTCCTTATTGATCTTAATCTCATTGTTTCTTTGCTTTAATTCTTGTTTCTCCCTTAATTATTTCTGCCCTAATTCTGTTTATGCTTAATTATCATTATTTCATCATGCTCTTAATTAGTATATTCATTATTATTATTGTTGACATCATTAGTAATATGAGTAGCTAATTTCTCTTATATCGGGATTAGGGAATCCATGGTAGGATTGTGACGATGTAGCGAATAGACTACATGATTTATTTGTGAGAATCTGTACCCATGGCAATTTAACTGTAATATCGACTTAGTTGAGTGCACGCTTCTAAGTTACCTTTAATATGGTTAAATTTACTCCTAGATCGGAAGATTGGATTAAATAGACCTGCTATGAACAGTAGACTACCCTAACGAGGACGGAAGTTAAGTTAGTGGAAATCTAGGATAGAAAGTGGACCGGAAGGACCTTTCCTGTATCCATCTCACAGTAGATTGTCTAGGCTATTTGCATCTGAGTCGATAGACTACCATGGTGAACCGAAATCCTGGCATGCTTTCTCTATTTGATCAACTTATTTATAATTCTCTTTTATTACTCTTAATTAATTTCTCTTTCCCTTAATCGTTATTTAGTTTAGAAATCAATAATCAAACCCCCCATTTTGTGACCTAATAGACGGACCTTTAACAGATATCTTACCTCCCTGTGGAGATCGACCCTGCTTATCACTAGCTTCTTTGTTAGTTTTAATTAGGTTTATTTTTGGTACAAAACGACAGTATCACATGCCTACAACATTACTCTATATCGAATCACTTCGAATACATAAAACCTCAAACTCAAAATATATAACATATAGAAATTTCAAACTCTCTTTGTCGGATCCTACCCCTCTTAAGATAAACGTTACGTCCCCGTAACCCATTAATACTAGATCCTTACTACTTCTTCCCCCTATCCTCATCTTATGTCACCTATCACCGACTATTACTTCAACACCGACAACCATTCCATATCCAAGGCTTTCTCTCCCTAACAGCTCTCATGCCTCCAATGATTCTGCACACCATCTAACATATACCATATAATCCTCAGTATAACCAGTACTCCAACTCTTCAACATTACCGCAAAACGACATACTTCTCCATACATGCACCTATCTCCAAAATCATAACTCACGATCCACCATTGTTACACACACTCACACTAGATCCATAACTTAACATGATACTAATTTCCAATACTCCATACCTACTATCCCGATAAAATATTATGAACCACCTACAGTTTCCTATTCAGTACAACACATGTTCCACAAATCTCTTGCCACAACTATGTCAACCAATGCCTCCTTTACAACAAGATCAAAAGTACTCCAACAACCTCTCACAAATGTGCCCCGTCAATAGAATATCACTATACCGTGACAAGAACGAACACACACGCAACTCTCTTCCATATCATACTCTACCCTCACTCCAAAGCCGAAACTTGTTAGAAAGATCAATAAACAAAACAACGACATATAAGTCAAAACTGAAACTTACAGGCAACAACAGTAAAACAAAACAACAATCTATATAATTGATATACACTTTCGAAAGTTCATCTCATAAGTATCCCTCCTACTCCACCACAACCGATGACGTCACTGTGTCACCGCCACCAACAGCCGCACCGCAGTACGAAAGTACCTGCATCGCAACATGGAGTACCGTTCCTGGATCGCAACCCGGAACATAACAACCACATTACCAAAATAAGGGTCCCAACCACAACAATCATCTCATGACTCATCCAACCACCATTACCCTTTCTGAAAACCGTCCTATTAGTTTACCATACACAACATATGACACAGGACACTTAGATAACAACTTTATGACTATCATAGTATACTACTACGCGTGAGGTCATAACCTCACACAAACACTTACGCATATCATAGACCCATAGTCGAATCTAACTAGCCAATATTGGTCAATTAAGTTACCACCTGATAAAGGATATATCTCACCCGAGCTTAAAATCATATACCCTTTATAACACATTCTCCCATTCGCATAATTATCACCACCTGACAAATATAACCATATAATTAACACACAACTATCGACAATCGCCCTCTATGTCAACACCTTATGCTCTCTCGCAACCATGAATACCAATTCCCAATAGTAAACTCCATTAATCCTACCAACAAATAACCTCAATATCCCTACTAACTATGTCCTTGATCATCCCACTCCCCAACCTACCACCAAAGTCTCACACCATGCAATACTCTATCAAATGCTCATTCCCAGAGCTTCTCAAAACTCATGGATATAATGTTGCCTCGTTCTCTTAAATAACCTTTAACTCACATCCTCACTATAGTACTCTACACTTCCCTAATTCCTTATTCTCATATCCCATAACTCTTGCGAATATTCACTGATCTTACCCTCATCCTTCTTTTCCCATTACACTTGACAGAACCACTTAACAACTCAACTCCTTACTCCCACCACCTAGCTCTTTAGTAATTCGGTTATCTTCTCATTACTTCCAAAAGTCAAATCCCATCACTTCATATCCATAATCTTTCACTCACTCTTATTAAATATCTCCCTCAACGTGTCGCTCACTCACCCTCCCCATCAACAAGTCCAACAAATCACTAATTACTCTTTTAATTAACCACCTCTTCCTTTAATATCCTTGAAAGACTTAAACTCACCTAATTCTGTTACCTTCTCAAAGACTTACACAAACTAGGTCCACCTCTTAGTAATCCAAATTCCCAAACACATCCACCATAGACAAATCCACAATTCGTTTAAATCGTTCCAAGCTCGCAAAACACCGGTCTCTCCATACTACAATAGCATCTCTACAACACATCTCCTTAGTTAACATAAGCATTCTTATTCCCTTCCCTCGATATATACCAACCCCAAAATTGAATCGACTCATATATCTCATCCAGCCTCTATTCTTACATTCCGCAAACTCACATTACTACCTGACTACATATGCTCATCACCGCATTCCTTAAACTCGCACCCACTACACCTCACAAAACTTCCTCCTTGACTCAATAAACTCTTCAACTTCACTTTTGTCCGGTAAACTCACACACGATGCTCGCAAGCCTAACTAATCGTACTATGATACTTCCCACCTTATAAGATCCATCTAACTCATGCAATAAGACCAACACATAGGTAAAATATTGTATAAAGGAGTAAAAGAACATCTTTGAAATAGCTATGACATGCAGGGAGGTCAAAAAGATAAGCATAAGACCAAAACAGGGGTCAGCAGGTCGAGTACAACCTACTCGAACGAGTAAGTGAAGATCAAAAGCACGCATAATCAAAAATTAGGGTTACTCGATCGAGTACAGAGCACTCGGTCGAGTACAGAGAGGTGTACTCGATCGAGTATGGGGTACTCGATCGAGTACCTTACGTAGTTCTCAACACTGTCCAGTTTCCGTAAAACACTCATATCTCACTCGTTTCTTGGTTGTTTTTGGCGTGTGACCTATCGTTAGAATCGTAAGAGAACAAGCTATCACCTCCAATTAGAATCACACCAATATCATATATGCATCTCAAGTTATAACAGTTTAAAGACAACTCCTCTGTAATCGGACGACATAATTACTCAATTTTCCTTCCTAACAACTTAAGCAACAACAAAGTAAACAAAAGCAACTCAATACTCATAAAGCCAGTATCCCTAACCACATGTTACTATTTACAAAGTCCAAACAATAACATCCATCATGCTCATATAAGCATACTCAAACCACTTGCATCCAACCCAACCATATACTTCATCCAACATATGCTTAAATGTTGGAGTATGTGTCCTCAACAATAGTGCATTAAATCTCGTAATAAGAATACAAGGGGATGATTCAATTATATAATCAACCGATCAACATTAATCGGTAATGATTGGTTAACTAGAGTTTGACATTACTGTCGTTTGACGGTGATGATCAGTTGATCCCTTAAGGCCACACCTATAGGACAATTCCCTTAATAGATAAGTTAATTAATTGTATAATGATACAAGTTAATTAATTCATTAAGAATTGAACAATTTATATTTGTGAATGAGAATTTGTATCTTATTGTAATTCGATTAAATAAGATTCATTTTAGTAATTGAAATGCTTTATTACTAAAATTGATTATTGTTTATGAAACAAATTAAGATAAGAATGAATGGTTAATTATAATTATAAAATATTGTGAATTATATTAACATGACCCATTTTATACACATGTAATTATGAATTACTAGATATCTTGTTATTTATAATTTAATTAATTTATATAATGATATTTAATTGTTAAATATGCATTAATATGATTAATTACATGTTACATGCTACATGTGACATATTGTGTGACAATGTTACATATGACAAAATAAAATGGACTCCACTTTAACATGGGTGAGTGGGTATTTTATTTTATTGTAAAATAGACAACATCATTACCCTAAAAATCTAGCCATACATACCTATGATTTTGGGTAAGGGAAAAAGTGAGATGGGCATGCATTGGTTTTTTCTCCCCTTGAACCGTGCCCCCTCTCTCTCTTTAAGAGAATTGGTTCTCTTATTTTTGCTCATTCATCAAAGAAAATATTCTTATCATATATGCATTTTTGGATGCTTCTATCTCTTACACACAGAACCTCATAAAATAGTTTTATGTATCATAATTTGTTCATAGATCGAATATAAAAATATTACTAAATGTGTAGTAATTTTATTAGATTAAAATTTAAGGTTCACTATTAATATTATCTAGTTAATAAGATTAATAGTATTAAGGAATTGTCTTGGGTGCAACTAAAAGGAGGCATTCTACATTTGAATGCATGAAGATTCTTGGAGGATCATCCATAATGATAATAGCTCAAGATCTAGTTTTGGAAGGAGTTCAAAACTAGTGCCCTTAAATTCGTCCATATGATGTAAGAACATCAATTTCTTCTTCTCATTTTGTTAAATTAATCATGCATGCAACTAGTTCCACTTAAAGATAAATTATAAGTTATTTATAAAATGTATTATATTAGTCTAATAGGAGTTTATGAACCTAACAATTGGCATCAAGAGCTTTGGTGTTGCATGCATAATCGGTTTGGTTTTTCCGAGTTATATGTAACTTAATTAAAACCAGATATTTTGTGATTTATAAGGATAAAGCCACAAAATTTTTTGCATATTATACTTTCTGGTTCTAAAATATTTTTAGGTCATATTGATGATTTATGGATGATTATTGAATATTTTAATGATTTTTAGTGAAATAATTACATTTTTATGAGTAAAATGAACTTTTATTTACTAAAAATAGTTAAACTTCACTACTGGCCGTGATTTTTTAGTATGACCTCAAATGCATATTTTATGTATTGTATGTAAAATTTTGTATTAATGTGATTAATATTGCATGATTAATGATTTTTATGTGATAAAAATGCTATAAATGGAGGTTAAATGACTAAAAATAATTAAACTTCAAAATAGGCCATGAAATTTTAATATGATGTCACATGCATATTTTACAGATTTTATGTAAAATTTGAGACAAATTTGATTTATTATGCATGATTTATAATTTTAATGGTTAAAATGATATAAATAGTGACTATTTTTAGCAAAAATAGCTAAAATGAATTTTATAACATGAAATTTTTCCCTAATATTGCATATATGATATGAACATCAGATCTAAAGTTTCATGATTAATTTTGATTGATTTGGTATGTTTATTGATTTTTATGTGATAAAATCGATAAAAGGGCAACTTTATTAGTCATAAAAATTAATTCGAAATTCTTGGTTGAAATTTTGCCATTTCAAGGTTCTGGAAAATATTTAAGAATGTACAAAATTTTGATTTTGTTTTTTCCATAATGTTTATGTTTAATTGGAATTAAATGGTAAAAGTTATGATTTTTACGATTTATTAATGAAGTAAATCATAAATATTTTGTGGGCAAATTTTATTGAGTTTTTGGAATCTTGGTAATATTCCAGTATTTGCAAAAATGTGGTTTCGAATTTTTTCCAAATTATTATGACTTATTGGGAATTATTTCCATAACTGTTATGATTAAAAGAAGTTTAATAAGCAATAATCCAAAAACAAGTTGAATTATTGTCAAAAATTGAGTAAAGACTAATTTTTGAGTTCTAAGAGAGTTAGGGTAATTAACTTGAGCTTAAATTTGATTTAAGTATTGATTTGTGATTTTAATAAGTTATTATCACGCATTTCCATAGAAACGGATTATATACGATATAAGGTTTAAGTAGGGCGATTTGGCACATTAATTTGGCATGTTAATTACATATAATAATGCTGCATTTTTATTGATGAATGTCATATTTTATTTATGTAATTTTAAATTATGTAATTTATCTTAGTATGGCCTTAGTTTTAATTGATATTACCCATAATGTAAGGGGATATTGATTCGGTTGTAATTTAATGTGATCTCGTATCACTTTTATTTTTACTAGTTTTTCATATTAAAATGTATTTTAGGAAATAGCTATGTATTTTATTATTATTTGTAATTCCGGAGTTCCTTCAAGACGGTGCCATGCGGAAAAGCGTTCCGATCAAGACGGAGTTCTCTTGGAAGGCGTGACATATGAAGATTCTATGGACGAAAGGAGTTGGTTTCCGAATTTGTAATAGATTATTTGATTTTCTATTTTAGGAAGGCCATACTAGGAAATTTATTTATTGCTTTGCATTTATTTTTATATGTTGCATGCATTGCTAAATCGCCATAAACTAAACATGCATATTATATCGAGTTTTCGACCGTGTCAATTATAATTATCGTTAGTTCGAAAATTTAGTTCACTTAAATTTGATAGATAATAAATTGACTCGACCTCACACATTTTAAAAGATCGAGACTTAGCCTTACCAAATAATAGGAAGCCATGAATCTCAATTTCATAAGGGTACAATACGATTTTTCGGGGTGCTCTCTATTGGCGTTGGGTAAGTAGGGTAATAAAATGTTATTACATTTCAAATTTGGTTGATCTCAACGAAAGTATTAGAGGGACCGTTGTCCCAATAGGTTCGGGCTAAAGATGAGCTTAACGTAAATTCATCGACCAAGAGTTCTAATTGTAGAATCGGTTAAAAGGGTTAACCCGCCAAGATTATATTAGCAAGAGGTGTAGAGGGCCCGTAGGCTCACATCCAAGATTTAATATGAATTTTGGGTCTCGGAATCATTTATATAATTGGTGGACGTCATTATATAAATGCTAAAACATACTTAAATGTTTTATATATTACGATGAATGTTGTTTTTTCCACTATTTCGTTGTTTAATTTGTTCTATATCTTTGCTCCTAAACATATACGATGTCATTTCGATTTTAACTTATGTCTCCATTAAACCTCTATAGCTAAAGACAAATAGAGTCAATTGAACCATTTAAATAAGGTATGGACTAGCTCCATAGGAATCGTTCTATTCCATAGAACTCCATAGGAATTGTCCTATGTCATATAAGATTAACATCTTAAATTTCTAACATATCTATGTATGATTTCTTGTGAAGAAATATGACTAGAGGTAATGATTAGTCAAAATATGTTTTGATAATTCTTCTATGCATCCACGGTTCAAAAATCTTATTGCTTAACCTAAACACTTGTCATCAAGCACTTAAGTTGTTAAGAGCATGACAATGTTAAATTGGTAAATTAATTTGTTAGAAATTTTGATTAACCAAATACCACAATAGAGTTAACTCTTGTGAAGGATTAACTAGGAATTTAAATGAAGATAAGTCTTCATCAAATAGAAATTCTTGAAGTTAGTGGGAGCAACAAGAAGTATAGTACCTATCTTAACTGTTAAGGATAGAACTAGGCTCGAATGAGAATGTGTTAGACACTGAAATAGAAACAAACCCCAAATAAGTAAAGATCTAGGAAGTTGGTCGTGTGACTCCAACATATTCCTTCCTGAACATCTATGACATTGACATTGCATTCTTGCCAATTTCCACATCATGAGTATTTTATACAAATTTGTGGATTTCGTAATGATATTTGGCATTATCGTGTGACGACTAGCAAGAATAAGTTCAGAAATTTACATGAATGGAACTAGGGTAGTTTCCATTTCATCCATGGACATATAAGTGTTATAGTGTACTCATTTTAGTTTTGTATTTAGAAATGTACCTCAATAATTGTTATGATGTACACTAACTCTAAATAAGAATATAATTCAAGTTTTTGTAGAAAAACGCAAAAGGATTTCTCTATTATGCAATTAAAATAAGCGTTGTGCCTTAACATACCACGATTAAGTTTATGGTGAGATCATACAAATCAAGGTAATTATATTCAAACTAGAAATAAATGCCATATTTACAAGACTCAAGTTGGTGACCCCAATCATTTCTTAATTCTCGATTGAAAATGACATTTAGAAACTAGCTTTGACTAGTCTCCCAAACCATTTGATTGGGAATCTTTTGGTGTGTGCGAATCTTGTATTCAAAGCAAGTTAATTCATGATTTTTCCTGGAAAAGGATTATGAATAGAGCAAGATATTTGCCCTATTTACACTTTGAAGTGTATGGTCGAATATAATTTCCATCAGAGAAGGTTATTACTTCTTCATCTCTTTTACCAATAAATTAGGTAGATACTTAATATCCACTTATTGAGGTAAGAAAAGAAATTCTTTGAATATGTTCAATGAATGTTTAAAAAGTATCAAAACCTTCAGATTATAAATCAAAGTATTAGTACTTTGTTTCAAATGAGAAACAATAAAGTGATGACTTTTATCTTCACTAAAAGAGTGTGACATGCTATCACAAGTTCACTTTCATTACCATATGATTGAATCTTTACAATATAGTTGGAGGTAGTTTCTGTTATAAAATTTGTCTGGCATTTAAATTTTCCACTAAAACAAAACATGGTTAAAGCAATCATGTACTTTTCATATGAGATATGGTTAGGCATGGTACCTAAATTGTAGCTTGTTTCGATAGTTAACATGTGCTCTCTCTTCCTACATGATCTCGAGAACAAAGGATTTGTGGCTCGTGATGATGTCTATTAAAGAAAAAGGGATTATTTCTTAAAGACAGGGTGGTAGAAAATGTTCTTGAGCAACAAACTGAGAATAAGACGTAGGAAAATGTTCCTTCTTGGTCAAAATCAGTAATTATTTCATCAAAACCTAAGTTGACAAGAATCATGTTACCTTTTGAAAGTAACAATCGTGCAACTTATTAAGATGCTTTATCTAGTCCCAACTCCACAAGAGTCCGAAATAAGCATAAACATGAAAATGTTTATTTAGCTTGGTTGGTTGGTGGCAAAGGGTTTTGCACGCAACAACAACGCTTCATTAAAATTCGGATTTTATAGTTGGATTTAAAAATCATCTTGTATGAGTTTCTTAAAATCGCAACTATCCTAAGGTAGGATGAAAACGTAAGAAAAATTTTTAAGTAGAAGTTAAGGAGTTGAATTGTATGTTTTGATCATGTGGTAAACGTTTCTCGAATTGTCTTGTAGTTCTATTTATACTGGAAGTTTAGTGGGAGTAATGTGGTGTTACTAGTCTTATATGTAAGGGACATATTGATCATTGTGAATGATGGAAGACTTAGGAGAAGAATAATACATCTCTAAGGTATCCAGACTTATAAAGATAGTTCTAAGAGAATATTAGCGTTAAATGAATATTCTTATGTTAATAAGAATCTTGACAATTTCAAAAGTATTGAACATGTAGAAATTGAATCCACATGCTTCCGCTGCGGGATTAATTCATTACGCTAAGATGTATCACCATTCTTAAACTTCGTATACTTGGAGTATGACGAGAAGTTATAAGTCGAATCTTTGAGAGAAGTTTCTATATAGCCACATAGTTAATTAGTTTTAACTCAGGAAGTACTAAAGATATGAAGCTAAGCATTTAGAAATGAGATGGATTTATGTGCAAGGAGTTACACAAAAACCATATTCTAAACACATAAGGATGGTTACAGAACCATCTTGGTTATATTATTTAAGGAGAATATCTGCTAGAAACGTCCTAGGTAGTTAAACAATGAGATATACACAACGAAAATTGAGTACAATTGCAATAATGAGATATGCAAGAAGGAAGGGATGATATTAGGATTCGGTTTTATGAATTGGAGGAACTATGGTAGTTCGTTCCAATAACCGAAGGTCCTATCCCTACACACTGTGAGGACAGTGGGAGTTATTCAAAGGCAAGAGAGTCTATGTGCATATTGGATCTAGACACGTACTCAAAAAGTTCTTATAATACAAGATTATTCACAAGAAGGGAAATAGTATATAGTAAGGTTAGGAAAAGTGCAAAGTATTGCTAAAACTTGTTAACCAAGGCTTTTTCATAGGCTAAGCATGATAAGTCATGCAATTTCAATTGAGTTGAGATGTATAGTTATATACAATATTAAGTATGGATTATAGATTATGTAGTAATTGATATGGTATCAATTATACATATGTGATAATGCATTCATTGTTTGAGTTTTATTAAAAACTCTTTTATTACCTTGTTATATCCAAATAGGTTGTAAGGACAACTTTGAACCCTATTAAAGTGAACTGGATTAACATAGTATTGGCCCCTAGTTGCTTATATGAGGTGACGTCTCCAAGTGACTAGAGTGTGATGCGATTGATGGCAAGTTCAAGTGCGATAGAGTCATAAGAGATGACTAGTCGATCACATAGGCAGACTGTATGGGACACTCTGTCGGGCAGTGACCGCTTATAGAGTTCTGGTAATTTTTATAAAGCCTGGTCGTGGCGAGAGCTACTATAGTATTTTTTTGAGTTAATGCTTTGACTGGAGACTGTTCGCCCAAGGTGGCACAGTTTCTGAGTGACTTCGATTTATGCTCTACCAGTTTCGTAACTGATGTCAAATGGGCATCTTTTGGGTCATGATGAGCTATGGCTATTCAAAGGGAATAGTGCGATAGGAATTGTCCACCCCCTTGTTAGGGTTATCTAAAATCTCAGGGCCACTCGAGGAGCAGTGAACTGAAAATGCGTGGCCACGCTCGGAAGGTATCTACGGTAGATAATTCCGGTCAGACAGTTACTCTCTAGATCGGGGAAACCACTCTAGATATGATCAAATACAAGTACGACCTGCAAGACACCTTGCATTGAGTGGGAGATTGTAATAGGACAAGAGAATTGGTGACGCACACTTGTCTTGGACCAGTGGGAGATTGTTGGAGTATGTATCATCAACAATAGTGCGATCACATATTAAATCTCGTAATAAAAATACAAAAGGGATGAATCAATTATATAGTCAACTGATCAACATTAATCGGTAATGATTGGGTAACTAGAGTTTGACATTACTGTCATTTGACGGTGGTGATCAGTTGATCCCTTAAGGTCACACCTATAGGACAATTCCCTTAATAGATAAGTTAATTAATTGTATAATGATACAAGTTAATTAATTCCTTAAGAATTGAACAATTTATATTTGTGAATGAGAATTTGTATCTTATTGTAATTCGATTAAATAAGATTCATTTTAGTGATTGAAATTCTTTATTACTAAAATTGATTATTGTTTATGAAACAAATTAAGATAAGAATGAATGGTTAATTATAATTACAAAATATTGTGAATTATATTAACATGACCCATTTTATACACATGTAATTATGAATTACTAGATATCTTGTTATTTATAATTTAATTAATTTATATAATGATATTTAATTGTTAAATATGCATTAATATGATTAATTACATGTTACATGCTACATGTGACATATTGTGTGACAATGTTACATATGACAAAATAAAATGGACTCCACTTTAACATGGGTGAGTGGGTATTTTATTTTATTGTAAAATAGACAACATCATTACCCTAAAAATCTAGCCATACATACCTATGATTTTGGGTAAGAGAAAAAGTGAGATGGGCATGCATTGGTTCCCCCCCCCCCCCCCCCCTGAATCGTGCCCCCTTTTTCTTTAAGAGAATTGGTTCTCTTATTTTTGCTCATCCATCAAAGAAAATATTCTTATCATATATGCATTTTGGAGATGCTTATATCTCTTACACACAAAACCTCATAAAATAGTTTTATGTATCATAATTTGTTCATAGATCTAATATAAAAATATTACTAAATGTGTAGTAATTTTATTAGATTAAAATTTAAGGTTCACTATTAATATTATCTAGTTAATAAGATTAATAGTATTAATAGATTGTCTTGGGTGCAGCTAAAAGGAGGCATTCCACATTTGAATGCATGAAGCTTTTTGGAGGATCATCCATAATGGTAATAGCTCAAGATCTAGTTTTGGAAGGAGTCCAAAACTAATGCCCTTAAATTCGTCCATATGATGTAAAAACATCAATTTTTTCTTCTCATTTTGTTAAATTAATCATGCATGCAATTAGATCCACTTAAATATAAATTATAAGTAATTTATAAAATGTATTAGATGAGTCTAATAGGGGTTTATGAACCTAACATTAAAGGCACGCAAACAGGTAACGATCCCTTGACACACCTCGTAGTGACCGGTTCGAACTTGTAAGGGCCATAGTGCAGTCTTAGGACGTCTCCCAAACCTTTGCGGTAGCTCTAAACAATCTCTACCCGGGTTCATTTTATTAGACGCCCTATGTTTAATTTGTTCATTGGTTACAGGTTCCAAAATCGTCGCTCTGATACCACTTTGTAACACCCCCATATATCAAAGTTTCTTACCAAGGACCACCTTAGCATATAAGGGTGCTACCATCTCGGTTACCCGAGGTAGTATTCATCATAGAAACCATAATGAAATAACTTAATTAAAACAACTGTAAAGAAAAGGTTACAAGTCTTTAATCTCCAAAACCAAACAACCAAAAGTCATAAAGCTAAACTCAGCTACACTTATCGATACAACAGTGATGACTCCGCCCCGTCCATGTCCCGCGAGCTATCATGACATCCATCACCTGCTAAGCAACTGCTCACCATGTCCGAATGGATCACCACAGTTTTGAAAACATAAAACGGGGTTAGTCAACTGTATAACCAAATCAATATACGCAGCGAAAACAACTATAAAATGCAATCAGTCAATCACCAACTCCAACAACCACCAATCAACTGGTTACCCATCGCAACGGGTAATCCACACCGCCAGTGGGGAACCGCAGCCTTGCCAACCAAATTTCCGCTCATCGCAACGAGCGAACCCAGATCATTAATGTGCACATCTCCCTTGTGATGAGAGACATAAGAGGTGAACATGGGAATGAGACCATCTCTCGACATGGCTCATCACAATCACAATCACAACCACAACAACCACCATCTCCTCCAACAACTCCAATCAACAATCACATGCCAACAGTCAATCACAAACCATCAATTAAATTATGCAGGCAACTGAGTAGGGAAACCCTACCTTATTCGCAATCCAAATCAATCACAGCAACAAGTCAGAAAGGCTCCTCTACGAACTCGTCGCCTATACACACATCATACAATCAAAATCTATCCTAAACCCCCAATAAATCTGATTAGGGTTTTACAACAACAACAATATAACCATAAAGATAAAAGTACGATGCTTACCGATGAATCGACGAGAATGAAAGATGTAAAACCCTTCAATCTAGCCCTAGCATTGAATAGAACAATTGGAGAAGTTGTACGTAGTTTAGGTTTTAAAAGAATGATCTAGAAAAATGATTAAGAAACTGTTAAGACATCTTTATATACTTCTCCAATTATTTTAATCAAAACCACGGATATAACACCGTCAGATCGGTCACTCGACCGGGTACACAATGTACTCGACCGAGTTAGCCTAACTCGTCCGAGTACCAACATACACTATCGAGTTCTGACGTTCCAGAACCCAACCTCAGCACACCCGGCGACAGCCTACTCGGCCGAGTAAGCCCTACTCGATGGAGTTCCCCATGATCAGAAACCTTTGGTATTACAGTACCCTTTTATTGGTATTTCATTACCCTTTTGTTGTTGATCGTGACATAGTAATTTCATACCTATTTACATAATAAATGTACCTGTAGATACCCAGTATCTGCTGAGACTCCAACAAACACCCGATGATTATCGGACTACAACATGTTTTGGGATCGCAGCGTTTGATCGACAGTTTGTATACAACTTTACGTCGGAAAACTTAAAACGATTTCAAAAACAAAACATTTTGAAATATTTCAAAAATACCTGGAGTGTTTAATGCACGGTGACGGGGTCGCAATAACACTAACTAGAGTCAAAACCGACACCGGACTAAAAACAGACTCGAAAATTCAAATCCCGACTCCAACAACGAGTTAAACCGAGTCAAACACAAAAACCAAAAATATCTCAAGCCTTCTATACTAAGTTTTCCCGGATTCATGTTGGTCAAGTACCAAACATGTGACTACAAAACCTAGGATAGAACAAATCATGATTGTGTTTGTTGTGATAGTGACAACACAACTCGAAGTGCCGCGACGTGGCTCGCGCCTCTTTGAGCAGCCCAGGTGGCCACGTCGCTCAAAACTCACACAACCACTCATTCTCCTATAAATACCTCTCAAATGCCACCCATTTTAGACTTACGCGAGTGTCCGCCCCCTCTTTTCTCCCTTAAAATTCTCGACTCGACTTCTAAAGTCACAATCCGACGCGTGTATACGACCTACCGATCGTAAACACAAGCCTTACACATTGTTTGGTACCGTCATCGTGCATTAAACCACTTGTCCGACCACTTTGAACACTACACCATCACTAAACTTTTAAAACACTCTTTTACTTATCAAAACGGTTTTAAACCGAGTTTTTCCGATCAAACAAGTTGTTACACTTACGTCGGTCACTCGTCATAACCAAACATGTAAGTATGAGGGTGTAAAAATCCTCTTTTATTATGTTTTCATTCGTTTCATGACTTTAACATGCTAAAACATGCATAACATGAACCAAAACATGGAATAAACGAGCCAAAACTGATTTTTGGTCTGAGGCAGAAGCCTCTTAGGTCGCCAACTGGCTCGCGCCTAAATGGGGTGCTCAGACCAGAGATCAACCGTGTTTGTTCTTGTCATTTCCCTTAATCGATTTTCATATTTGTAATCGGTTTTTACCATTTCAAGTATTTTCGAAACCCTTTTGTTTCATTTCACATGTTTTAACCATAAAGCATTCTTCACCCTTGGTTCTTCATACCATGACGGTTAAATCCGTGTTTCGGTGATAATATTTGGTTAATGACATTTAAGAGGTATTTTAAAGCCTTTTATTTCATTTCTTTACATTTTCAAACAAACATATTAGTCACCAACACGAAATCATCCTTGGTTCTATATACCATGCCAGATTTTAACCCGGGTACGATGATGAGTACCGACTAGTTATATTCAAAATGGACTTAAAACAATTTCTCCATAATCATTTTCAAAACTATTCATGTCAAGCTTGTCAAATCGAACCCGACATCGAATATAATCAAACAATGATGATTATTCGAGTCTAGTTCTCCAAATCAATAAATGCGGTCTAAACGACCCTTTCAAAATCAAACCGGGTTCAAATACCCATTTTCAACACGTTTCATAACGTTTTCTAAACAGTCAGAACACGGCATACAGCCGTTGGCTAACCCGCGCCTCAAGCAGGCCTTTTCTTTCGATTTTCAAAACCGAGAGGAGGCCCCTTACACCGCCATGGTCCGCTCGCGCCTCTTATAGCCGTCTGGTACAGGGCCTGTTTCCTTCCAGCATTAGTCTAGGACGATCCCGACTTCGGTTAACCCGGATATAGGACGGATCAGATGACTATTCGATTATTCAAAACCATATTTGCAAAATGCCTTACTAAGACAAATGGATCATGTTATGCACCCTAAACCTAATACGGTAAATGGATGTTTAATTTCCGTCTTGCATGCAAATCAACCGCTAATCCAACTCGACATCTTATACTTGATATTTGGATTAAATCAACCGACTTAGAAAGCTCTCACATGTTAGGTTTAAATTATTGGATGCGCATTCATGCATTTAAACCGTTTTATCAACTTTTGCATTCAACCAACCAAGATCGATAAGTAGAGGCCGCTAAACGCGGGCGGGATTGGGTGTCTGATTAAAGGGCTTCCCAATACGTACCTTCACCTCTTACTCAGAAACTTTGGATAGTGGACGACCTTATCCAGGGCGTACGAGAGTCATTCTAGAGATAGGATGCTAAAGAGGGACGATTTCCTTATCTTTAGTACCTATGTCAAACGCTGCTTTGTGCTTCGATTTGACCGAGGTATAAAGTGGAATTCGAACGGGTTCCAGGCATCCCACAAATGCTTGGTGGCGACTCAGAACATCTCTAATCGTTTCGAGACCCTTACCGAGACGAAACCGACCGATCTAAAAACGATCCGGTCGAAAGCACCTTTACGCCGCCGAGCGTGGCTTTCAAAAAGACCGATGCGCGTCCGCAGATTGAACCGGACCCGCAGGTGGGCCATGTCCACAGATTGGCGATTCCGCTGGGGAAAACTAGGACACTTACAGCTTTGTGATCCCTAGATGGTGAGACTCGAACGAGGTCTTGGTTGGAATGCATTAATTGATATTACGGTCACGGTCGGGTTCCTTGTCCGGGCCCACAACCTAACCCTTATCGACCAATTGGCTCGTCTCGTTGGCGTGAGTTATCTTATCCCCGCGTTTTGAATCCCGATTGAGTCAAGCATACCATTGACGTTACACATTTTTGTTTCGTCAAAGAGCTTTCATCACTTTCGAGCACGAGGCTAGGGCACCCTCTTTACACATTTTGTTTGGATTGGTATCCCTCTCGCAAATCGGGGTTTGATTGCTTGGTGTGTAACCCACCCTTTTAAGCCAAAACCCGTGTCAGCATGATGCATAATATAATGAAACTGTGAGTGCTTATGTGCTACTTGATCATAAGTCCTTCCTTGTCATTTTGCAAACTTTCAAAATCACCTTTTGCGCCGTTATAATGGCCATTTCAAACCTCGGTCTTTCGCCGACCGATACACGCCTTTCTAGGCCGTCGTAATGACAATTTTCAACTCGGTTTTATATAACCATTTCAACACGCCTTTCTAGGCCGGCGTAATGACAATTTTCAAACTCGGTTCTGTATAACCATTTCAACACGCCTTTCTAGGCCGTCGTAATGACGATTTTCAAACTCGGTTTTGTATAACCATTTCAACGCGCCTTTCTAGGCCGTCGTAATGACAATTTTCAAACTCGGTTTTGTATAACCATTTCAACACGCCTTTCTAGGCCGTCGTAATGACGATTTTCAAAATCGGTTTTGTACAACCATTTCAAAATCACCTTTTTACGCCGTCATAATCGCCGCGTCTAGACACGGATTTTAACCCGTTTCGCGCCGACAATGGCTCTTTCAAAACCCGAGAAAAGCAAACGCCCTTTTTCTCGAGACACTTTCGGGATCCCGAGGACCATGCACCGTCCCCGAGACCTTTTCAAACATTTCATACTCGATTTTCAAAACATACAATTTTGAATTTCAAAACCGTCTTGGGAAGCAACACACCGTTTTCCGAGCCGACTCAAACTCAAACCGTCTTTTGCAAATAAACTTAAGACAACCCTTTTCAACTGATCGACTTGCGGAGATTTCTATCTTCGGAAGCCGCCCATTAAAGCGACAAATGAATCTTTTGAAAATTTCTATTTTCGAAAACTTCAGTCCACCATTCCAATTCCGCCTCGTGTCTATCGAGTCAAAGCAAACGTACTTATGGGTCTTTACTTATGAGTCATCTCGCCACGAGACCCGTCCAATGGCGTCACGCCGTCATGTTGGACTCGTGTCAAAGGTTCGGTCAAACACCGTCACGTTATAAATCGAGTCAGCACCGAGGGACCACACACGGTCACCCCGTCTTGTTGAGTCGATCTTTGTCTCGTCCTCTCGTGTTTGTCTCGCGTTCGATCTTGGAACCGTGTCGGATTGAGTTGTAATGTGAGCTGTTTTTCTGCCTCAAAGCCATGGCCCCGTCTTCAGCTTCGTCCAACAACAACAATGATAACAACAAAGATGTCACAACTGATCAGCTAGCCAGCCTACTTACCGCTCTTAAGGTCACCCTGGATCGCGTCGAGACCCGTATCGATGCCCTGGAGAACAAGGAAGTTGGGGAACATAATACCCCACCTCTGACTGAGACTGAGAAGAGGCTGAAACTCTTGGAAGAACAACTCCTAGCCCGGGGTAACAACATCCACCTTGAAAATAACCGAAGGTTCGAACTGTTGGGGACCGATTACATCCAACAACTTCACCCCGACCGATGTGCCTAAGTTCAAGGGAGTGGAGGACCCACTCAACCACATCCGTGCTTTCAAAGACTACATGGCCATTAAGGGGATCAAACAGGAACTTTTTACCAGGATCTTCCCATCCTCTTTGGAGCCAATTCCTCGCCAATGGTACTAGTCCTTGGACCCGAAAAACCTTACCACCTGGGATGAAATCGCAGTTGAGTTTGCCAAACAGTATGCCGACAATGTCGAGATCCAGGCCAACACCCGTACTCTCGAGGTGTTAACCCAAAACGACAAGGAGGGGTTCACTGAGTTCCTAACCCGTTGGAGGAGGGTGAGTACTCAGTTGGTTAGTGACACGGCTATCGCAACCCTATCAAAGATAAAACCTAACGGTCTCAACTAAAATGTAGCAGAGGCAGTCGAGTATCGAATCCACAGGGAGGTAATGCAACTACAGCTGTCTATTTCTAATCCTATGGTAACAATTGGGGGTTGTTTGAATTTGGTTCTAAACTACAAAGTCTGAATGAAAGAGAAATAAGGTAAAGAGCAAATAAAGCAATAAAATATGATTAAACTATCAAGAAGAGAGAGACATGTTAGGATTTCGGTTCACTACGGTAGTCCAATAACTCAGCTGTAAATGACTCAGACGAACTAATGTGAGACGGATGTTAAAAGGTCCTTTCGGTCCACTTTCTATCCTAAAATACCACTAACTTAACTTTCGTCCTCATTAGGGTAGTCTACTGTTTATAGCAGGCCTATTTAGTCCAATCTTTCGATCCAGGATTAAATTTAACCAGTTTAATGGGTGACATAGAAGCGTGCACTCAACTAGGTCGGGAATTACAGTTAAATTGCTATAGTGACAGAGTCTCTTAATCAGTTCATCTAATTCATTCACTACATCGTCATTTTCCTACCGCAGATTCCCTAATCCCAACATGAAGGGGTTTAGCTACTCATGTTCGTAATTAAACTAACAGCAATTAAATTCCCAGCAGAAGACATAATAAAATAACAATAAATTGCGATAATGGAAATTAGGGCAAAGGAAAACAAGAACATAAAAGAGGAATTAAAGCAACAAATGATTATTATTAATAAAGGGAGAGGAAGGATTACAATCAGTGCGAATCCGGCGTAAAGAACAACTGAATCCGAGCAAATAACAACCCAAAGCAAAGCAACAGTAAAAAGGAATAAGTAACGTGCTAAAGTTCAGTAGTTTTTCTAGTATGAAAGATAAGATCCTATTAACCTAATTAACTTAGGTTTTTATAGAAAAAGAACTAAGGTTTACGGAAATAAACAACACACGGACTAATTAAAAGCCCATGCCCGTGAAAACCTCTCGATCGAGCGGATTAAGCCACTCGATCGACCAACATCTCAGCAGAAGTTACTCGATCGACCAACAGGCAACTCGATCGAGGACTTGGTCTTGTGCGGCTTACTCGATCGAATAAGGGACAATTCGATCGAGCATCAGGGGGTCTAGAAACCACTCGATCGACCAGCAAACAACTCGATCGACTGATTTCGTCTTCATTCCAGCTCACTTCTTCACCCAAGTGTCTCGTAATGCGTGCCATGACGCTTCCAAGTGCAGTATCTTACTCTGGGACAATCCCGTCTCCTCTAAATGCATGCAAAAAGGACAGAAAGGAGTATGGTTCTACTACTTTCGCGATTATTCCTACAAAAAAGGACAAAATACACCAAAGTAGCCAATTCGGGGCAAAATACCATAAAAACAGTATAGAAATGCATAGAAATACGTGCTGAAATAGGCCAAAAAGACTATACATTAGGCACGTATCAAATCTCCCCAAACCAAACCTTTACTCGCCCTCGAGTAAACTCAGAACTAAACTAATGGAACGGAAATGATAACTCAGAGCTAGCTTAACTTGTCTACTTGAACCAATTTAATGCAGCAAAAATCAACAGTTGAAGCCAAGCAGTCAATACGCAAACGAATTATAAGCTGTTCAGAAATAAGCTGACCTATCGACCTTGCAAGACCAACAAAACTGGACTCTCACGTGGTCACTCTTCTCTCATGAAGCAAAGGGTAAATGTTATATGTAAAAGAGAGAAGAAAGGACAGTCACTCACCTAACTGCGACCTACATAGCATGCATGCAACAAAAATGAAAGACAATTCAAGTACTAATGCACACATCCCAACCGATAATGTCCGTCACAGCCGAGGGTTTGCAAATAATATGGGAATAGTGAGGTTCAGGTGAGAAAAGGCAAAACAAGTTATGGAAATGTGGAGGTAAAAGCGTCAAGCTAGTTCCTAACAGGACCATAGTGAAACCATCCGGATCTCAACTGACTGAAAGACCAAGTACAAGTGCCCTTCAACTGGCACAAAACTCACTAGACTCAAAGCACAATCTCCTCAAAAATAGAGAATAAGAGTGGAGGAGTCAGACGATCACAAAATTCCCTTCTTTAAACACCGTCTGAAATAACTAACTGAAACAAACAACCCTTTTTGATTGTACATCTTCGAACATCTTCTCAACTCTGACAAGAGGGCATAACTGTTTTCACAATCTTTTTTTTCTTCTTTCTTTCTTTTTTTTTTTTTTTGTTTTGTTCACTGTATACGTGAATCCTCATCATTTTTCATTTTTTTTTCTTCTTTCTTTCACGTTTTCTTTCTTTCTTTTTCAATACTTTTTCTTCTTTTTCCTTCCTCCTTCCTTAATACAAACACCAACTCCAAACAAGAATGACAGGCCAAACTGCAATGGGAAACATACCACAAAAGGACAAACTAACTAGCTTGACTAGGCAGGCTTAGTTTGGAATGTAGCTAATGGGTCAAAAAGGCAAGTTTTGGCTAATGTGGAGCTAAATGGGTGAAAGATGTAAAGAAAGGGGAATTTGCAAGACCCTCCCTGCATGTGACACCAACCACAAACCCGAATATGTGCATTTGACGAGAAATTGAATGTCATAATGTGCAAATGAGACGAACATGCTATGCAAGGAGTACTACTCTCAAAATTCCTAATAAACTGGTCATGAATGTCACCAGTTATGGCTCTAAAACTCAGAATTTTTAAGTAGTTTGCCAGTTTATAGGTCAAGTCTAAACAGTCAGCTTATATTTGAACATAAATTCGTAGATTATGCGTATGACAAGGCTACAAACTATCAATAAAAGTGCAAGGCTCAAGTAAAATGACAAGTTATAGTGCAATTTCATCACGGGAATATACCGTTCCGACTCAACCTATATGCAAAAGTAAACGTGAAATGTTTTTGAATTTTTGAAATTTTCCTAATTTTTTTGATTTTTTGATTTTTTATTGAAAATAAACAACAATGCAAGCGAGAAATTAAACGTGAATGCAAAACAAATGCAGATGCAGACTCAAAAGGATGCAATACCCTCCCCAAACCAAAACGGACAACGCCCTCGTTGTCCTCCAGCATACACCAGCAGAAATATGGGGGATGGGAATATACAACCAAAAAAATAAAAATAAAGGAGACGAAATAAAAAGAGTAAGAGAGCATACAAAACACGAACTTCCCAAACCAAACCGAATCGGGAAGTGAGTAGACCAAGATACTACTCGTCGTCGTCGCCGCCTCCATGGTGCTCCGACCCAACAAAACGGTTTCCCAAACCAAAGAACAAACTAGGGGAAACTCTAATCGTCATCTCCCACCTCATCCCCCGCACCGTATAAACGGGGATCACTCGCCTCCTCTCTCGGCGGCTCGTTTGCCGCCCGCTCGGCCAGTAACCGCACCTCTCGTGCTACGGTGTCTCCTCCGCCTCGTCCTCTCGAGTTAGAAGGGAGTGGAGGGTACCCACACTCGGGTATCGGTAGAAGGAGGGATGCGGCCACCCCGTCTTGAATCCCAGTCGCCGCGCTCGGATATGGAACTCGTAGAGCGGAAATACGACCCAAGGCCATATCCCGTCTCATCTCGGTAATGTACCCGCACATATCCGAGAAGCAAGGCATCACGACGCCCTTGGTCCATGACCTCGGCGCCCCTAAAACAGAGGAGGGCAAACAAAATTGGCCGGCAAGGCCGAGCCAGAAGGAGGAGGAGTGAGTGAAGGTGTAGGTGTGGGAGTCTGTGTGGGTCCAGTCTGAGCCGAAGTCTGAACCTGAGGGGTAGATGACTCTCCGGCCTCCCGCTTCCTCTTCCTAGAAGAAGAGGCAGGGGTGAAAGTAAGGTGGTAGGTGGGTGGTGGTGGCCTCGCTCCCTCAGCAGCAGTCGGGAGCGGTAAGAGTGGAGGAAGGGTAGGGCACGGCAAGGTAACAGACGTGGAACCACAAATCTTCCACGTCCTCGCGCCCTTCTTCGGGAACCAGGCGAAGTCAGCCATGGCAGCCAAGTCAAGGTAAGCCTGCCTATCGGGCGCAGTAAGTCCAGGCCCAGTGGGGTAAAGGTGGCGGGCAATCCTAGTCACTAGCCCGCCGCAGACAACAGCGGTCTTGACCCTCGTCCCAATCCCGTTCCAATGCTGAGCTACCAAGTAAGCAATGTTTAGAACAAACGGGGTACCGGAGTCAATGTTAAGGTACCCCGCGAGAATCGCTAGCTCAGTGTTGGTCACGTTATTGGGCTCAGGTCGCCCAAAGATGGTCTCTCCTATCAGTCGCAAGAAGTAACGTGGAGCAGGTAAGTGAACGTGAGCTCCCTTCCGTGCGGGGAAGGGAGTGTGAGAAAGTGCAACCCAAAGTGGCTGAAGGAGATCCCGAGGTGGGTCGGTGGGACCGTCACTAACGAGGCCAAGGACCTCCCCAAACCTGGCCAAAGTCCAGTGGTGCGACACATTGCGGAGTCGGAAGTGAATGCAAGGACTAGAGGGGTTGGCATCGTAAGAGTCGGTGTCAAAAGAGTAGGAGCTGAAAAACTCGTATGTAGGGATACGAATAGCGACTTCTGCATGGTAATCGGGACATACCCGTCCGTTCAACAAACTACGAGACCTCCTCATAAATCCCTAAGGTCTCTAGGTCGATCCGTGAAGGAAACGGGTGGAGGAAAGAGGGCAACGAAGTAAAGCGGCTAACCGAGTCCGGTGAGCCGTGAAACAAAACGTCTGGGCATCCCTGGTAAAGGGGTAAGAGCGCCCTCTCCCAGAATAACAACCCCCGGAAGAGGTCCGGGAGTAGTAGCCACCGACTAGCCCGCCGATGCGGCCTAGGTGGCACCATACCAGGCGTCGGAAAACGAGGGATGAATCCTCTTTCCAGCATAGTGAGGGGCCTGGCAGGGGTGGAAGTAACAACTGAAGCCGCGGTGGTGACTAAGGCGAGCTAGTGGCAACAATGGGGGCCACCGACTCGCTCACGGGCGGATCGGAAGTGGTACTAGTAGAAGGTAAAGAACTAGTATCCATCCTGCAACATGGTAAAGGGCATGATAAGAGAAAACTACTGTTAACCGTGGTTAAAACAACACGTTAACCAACATGTGACAGCAAAATATGGCCCTATCAGTCGAAAAATTCGACTTGCAGCAAACAAAACCCAACGATTCCTCAGAATTTTCGAAATAGCAGAGTGCAAAAGGCGATATGGAGACGGAAAAAAAAAAACAGTTAACAACAGAACAAGTAAGCTAGAACTGAAGTTAAGCAAAGCATAGAAGTATGTAGACCGTCTGACAATCGAAAAAAATCGATTTAGAAGCCCTAATCGCGGAATTCTCGTGCAAATTTCGATTTAAACAAGCAACAGCAGCGAGGAATTGGAATATGGTCATCAAGCAGCTAATCAAGGGCATATAAAAACAATTAAATCGAAAGAAATTCGATTAAACATGGATTTCCGAAACCCTAATTCAGTTTCCCTCAAAAAGATCAAAATAATTGAAATTAAAATGCAAGAGGGAGGAGGAAACACTTACTTGATGATAAAGGACCTACAATAAGCAATTAATCTTCAAGAATCAAGCAAAGACAAGCGATTTTTCAGTCGAAAATCCCGCAAACCCTAGACCCTTTTACAAATCGTGAAAGCGAAAACAAAAAAAAAGGGAAAAACAAAGGGCTTTTGAAAATTAATATGCTAGCAATGGAATGTAGGTGACGGATTGGTGATTTGGGCAAGAAAAATGGTGATTTGGGGAGATAAAATCGCAATTAGGGGGAAGGGTTAGACGGAAATTAGGGTGAAATGAAAATAGAAATAGGGAATAAAGAGTTTTAAGAAAGAAAACTCCCGTGTCCACTGTTCATTTCACTCGATCGAGTGATTTTAAGTCACTCGATCGAGGACTTTTGGTGTCCCAAGTGCTCGATCGATGAGCATCCACTCGATCGACCAGGTGCTCCTGTGGCTTCTCTCGATCGAGTACACGAACTACTCGATCGACCATAGTTTCCCTCGATCGAGTACAAAAAGTACTCGATCGAGAGCTTTCCTCTTCAAGGCTCTTGAATTTTCGTCTTTTCCTCCTTGAATTGTGTGAAGCTTCCCCAAACCTGCATAAAACACATCCAAAAGTTTCCCAAAGTACCAAATACGCAAAAACACAGTCTATAGTCTTATGTCTGTGCTAAAAATTGTCTAAAACTAATTGTCCTAATTAAAACGTAATAAAATAAATTCAAAAGAAATTCAAACGAATTATCTACTACAATGTGTTACACGGGGCATTTCCCCGTTTAATTCTCATCAAATTTCAGTAGCCCCTTCGTGGGCTTCTGACTGGAGGACGTCACCTCAGCAATACTGACCGACCTCTTCAGTTTCCATGAGCTTGAATCACTATTTGCAACAGTAGGAGGAATGTAGTTCCAATCTATGTAGGTTCGAACTTTCTTCGTTCTCGCTCCTCTGTCATCTTCTTTGGCATCCTTGGCTCCAGTTTGATTGACAACAGTTGCACAACGTCCCTTGACAGCCTCATCCTTGCTTTCATCCGTACTGCGAAGGGGAAAACAGACGAACTTTCCTCCTTTTTGCTCTCAATCCGAGGCGGAGGGTTAACAATAACAGCAATATTCTCCAAATTTTCATCTGGAGTGTCAATAATAGGAACAATAGAAGAGAGAGCATTGCAAGGCTGAGCTTGCATGGGAGCTCTCCGGAACTTGGACTGATGAAAAATCAGCTCCTCATCCCCTACCTGAAAGGTCAAAGTCTTCCCACTAACGTCTATTCTTACCGCACGGGCGGTGGATAGAAATGGTCTCCCTAAAATAATAGGGGTGTGTGCATCTTCGGGGATATCTAAGACAACAAAATCAACGGAATAAAGAACTTCCCGATCCGAACAGTACGTCTTCTACAATACCTAATGGCCGTGATATACTACGGTCGGCCATCTGGACAGTCATGTTGGTGCAACTCAGCTTTGTCAAACCAAGTCTCTTAGCCAGAGACAAAGGTAAGACACTTACGCTAGCGCCTAAATCGCATAACGCATTATCAATCAGTTGCATACCGATGTGACAAGGAATCGAAAAACTACCCGGTCGATTGCTTAGGGGTAACATATTTTGAAATAGGGGCTGACCCCACCTCGATTAAAGCTACGGTCTCACTGTCATTAATAGTCCTCTTACGTGCTAAAATTTCTTTCATAAACTTTAAATAAGAGGGTACCTTAGTCAGCAATTCAGTGAACGGCACGGAGACTTCCAAGTTCTTCAAAAGTTCGACAAATTTGCCAAACTGTTGATTAACTTTGGTATTCTGCAGCCGCCTCGGGAAGGGAACCGTGATTGGTATCTCGAGTCCCTTGTTTCTCGCTTCCAAAGTGTCTTCCGGTGCAAGTTCGGTATCCTTTGGACGCCTCTTACCTCTCGAACGAGGTCTTTCCGGTGATTTCTCGCTTAAACAAGCACTAACAGGCTCTCGAATAAGCTTCCCGTCATCAATATCACTCGATCGATCAATATGCTCACTCGATCGAGCAGTTTCTTCATCAACTTCAGTCGATCGAGTAACATTTCCACTCAATCGACCAACCTGTTCTTCCTGTTCACTCGATCGAGTGGAAAAATCACTCGATCGAGGGCTTTCTTCACCATTTCCACTCGATCGAACACCAGTCTTCAGTCGATCGAGTAATTCCTTTGTCGTGAGCCCTTTTTTCTTGACAGAACATTGTTCATCATCAGTAGTGGCTTCCCTAGGGTCTGAATTCTTCACTTCTGGTCCCTCATAAGAAAGACCGCTTCTCAATTCTATCAGGTTTACCGTCTCGTGGGGATTCTTCTCATTTTGAGTCGGTAATTGACCCGGCTTCCTCGAGGATTGATTTGCAGCAAGTTGGGCAACTTGAGTCTCAAGTGCCTTATGTGACGCGATTTGCTGTTGATTTTGTTGATCATTCAGCTGCAATTGCTTCGATATGGCTTGCATCATGGTCTTAAGCTCACCCAATTCACTCACCCCACTAGAGGATGATGCACCTTGGTTAGGAGGGTTGAAGGAAGGAGGCTTCTGATAGCCCTGTTGATTCTTGTGTGGGGGAATATACGGCTACTGGGTTGGAGGAGCAGTGGGATTGAGCACATTCTGACTACTCCACCTCAAATTGGGATGGACGTTTGGCTCGTAATAAGTGTTGTTCTGCCTGTAATGTTGAAAGGCAGCGCATTGCTCAAAAGGATCGGGACAATGATCGAGACATGTCCCTCTCCTCCGCATCTTCTACGACGAAAGGACCGTCATCATCACAAAGATTAACTCTGGTACATGCCTCCCTTGGAAACTCCTCCTAGCTCATATTTGTCAAACCTTGCAGTGAGGGCTTCAAGTGCAGCGACAGAAGAAGACTCAGCAGCTCTTCTTTGATTTCCTCTCGAGTTCCCATATTCAGCCTTATGGATGGCCAAATCATCTATGATCTTCCACCCCTTGGTTGCTCCCAAGTTTTCAAAGAAACCGGCCATTGGCTCATGAGATCTAAAATGGCTCTCTGATCGTCATACAATCCATTATAGAAATGATTGCATAGACTCCACTTTTCGAAACCATGGTGCGGTATGGTTCGCACTAGCTTCTTAAATCGAGTCCATGCCTTGTGAAAGTTCTCGTCAGGCCCTTGTTTGAAGCTCGTTATCTGAGCTCTAATGGCAATAGTCCTTGATGCAAAGAATTACTTCTTATAGAACGCTAAAGCCAATGAATTCCAATCAGTTATGGCGTGAGCAGTTCGGTCCAAATCCTATACCACTCCCTCGCAAAGATCGCGGAGTGAGAAGATGAACAAGGTTTCTTTTATCGATCACCATCACGCCAAAGCAGGGGGGGTATGGAGCAGCATTAATCAATAAAAGTCTCCATGTGCTTCGCTGCATCCTCGTTTCCAGCCCCACCGAACTGGTTCTTCTCGACCATATTGAGGTAAGAAGGTTTCGGCTCGAATTTCCGAGCTTCCCCTGGTAGCTCGAACCCTTTGTAAAGATCCTCAGTTGTGGGTTCAGAATGACTGGCAATGGTCGCTTCTTCGGCCATTTCGGGAAAGTTTGGAAAAATAACGGGTTCAACTGATGAATTAGAAACTGGAGAAGACGGTGGGTTGTCCTCGAACAGTTCGTTCTCGTAAAAATTGGAACGAGAACTGGACTCTTCCTCTAACTGTTGATCTTGAAACAATCTCCTCTTTATGTGCAAAGACCTTTCAATCTCGGGATCGAATGGTAGTAGTGGACCACCTTGCGACCTGCGCATAAGAAGAAACTACAACAGAAAATAAGAATAGTCCAAGGAACGGGTGTCCCTTAGACTGAAAAGGACTAAAAATAAAGCAACTAATAATTTGAACAATTGCCTCCCCGGCAACGGCGCCAAAATTTGACACGGCTATCGCAACCCTATCAAAGATAAAACCTAACGGTCTCAACTAAAATGTAGCAGAGGCAGTCGAGTATCGAATCCACAGGGAGGTAATGCAACTACAACTGTCTATTTCTAATCCTATGGTAACAATTGGGGGTTGTTTGAATTTGGTTCTAAACTACAAAGTCTGAATGAAAGAGAAATAAGGTAAAGAGCAAATAAAGCAATAAAATATGATTAAACTATCAAGAAGAGAGAGACATGTCGGGATTTCGGTTCACTACGGTAGTCCAATAACTCAGCTGTAAATGACTCAGACGAACTAATGTGAGACGGATGTTAAAAGGTCCTTTCGGTCCACTTTCTATCCTAAAATACCACTAACTTAACTTTCGTCCTCATTAGGGTAGTCTACTGTTTATAGCAGGCCTATTTAGTCCAATCTTTCGATCCAGGATTAAATTTAACCAGTTTAATGGGTGACATAGAAGCGTGCACTCAACTAGGTCGGGAATTACAGTTAAATTGCTATAGTGACAGAGTCTCTTAATCAGTTCATCTAATTCATTCACTACATCGTCATTTTCCTACCGCAGATTCCCTAATCCCAACATGAAGGGGTTTAGCTACTCATGTTCGTAATTAAACTAACAGCAATTAAATTCCCAGCAGAAGACATAATGAAATAACAATAAATTGCGATAATGGAAATTAGGGCAAAGGAAAACAAGAACATAAAAGAGGAATTAAAGCAACAAATGATTATTATTAATAAAGGGAGAGGAAGGATTACAATCAGTGCGAATCCGGCGTAAAGAACAACTGAATCCGAGCAAATAACAACCCAAAGCAAAGCAACAGTAAAAAGGAATAAGTAACGTGCTAAAGTTCAGTAGTTTTTCTAGTATGAAAGATAAGATCCTATTAACCTAATTAACTTAGGTTTTTATAGAAAAAGAACTAAGGTTTACGGAAATAAACAACACATGGACTAATTAAAAGCCCATGCCCGTGAAAACCTCTCGATCGAGCGGATTAAACCACTCGATCGACCAACATCTCAAAGAGAAGTTACTCGATCGACCAACAGTAACTCGATCGAGGACTTGGTCTTGTGCGGCTTACTCGATCGAATAAGGGACAATTCGATCGAGCATCGAGGAATCTAGAAACCACTCGATCGACCAAAGAAACAACTCGATCGATCGATTTCGTCTTCATTCCAGCTCACTTCTTCACCCAAGTGTCTCGTAATGCGTGCCATGACGCTTCCAAGTGCAGTATCTTACTCTGGGACAATCCCGTCTCCTCTAAATGCATGCAAAAAGGACAGAAAGGAGTATGGTTCTATTACTTTCGCGATTATTCCTACAAAAAGGACAAAATACACCAAAGTAGCCAATTCGGGGCAAAATACCATAAAAACAGTATAGAAATGCATAGAAATACGTGCTGAAATAGGCCAAAAAGACTATACATTAGGCACGTATCAGTTAGTAAGCCGAGTGAATCAACTCTGGTGGAAAAATTTGTCAACAACCTCCGCCCGGTTTATGCCAACTTGCTGAGGTATCAAAATATCAAAACTTTTCAAGATCTGCAGATTCTGGGGACACGTATTGAGGACGACCTCTGAAAGGGTGTCTTAGCAAAGACCACAGGCAGGGGTTATCAAGGATCCACCTCAACCGGATCTCGCCCTTACGGTCAGACAAACAAGATAGATGAGGTCAACCTCGTCGAACCATCTGCTAAGAAAATTGAACGCCCCCAGAGAGTGTTCACCAACATAGGGTCAACTTATGTGAGTGCCTTGAAAAGGCTCATGGACCAAGGGAAGCTACAACCGATCGGGCCTACCCCGGACCCGGCCGACGCCAAGAAATCCCGATTTTGGAACCCCAATGCCTACTGTCAGTATCATCGAGGGAAAGGGCATGATACCGAAAATTGCTTCAAACTCAAGCACCTCATTCAAGACATGATTGAGAATGGAGATTTGCCTATACCCCCACCAACTAAACCAAACAACAAGACGAATCCTCTGGGAATTCAAGCCATCTCTGACGATGAGCCGACCCTTGACTGCTCTCATCTAATCTTGCCAATTGACGATGAGGTGAATGTTCTGGAAAAGGACCCTTCAGATGGAGTGTTCTTATTCAGTGCTGCCACTATGCTCACTATGTTTCAAAGAAGTTGAGGAGGCCATTGCCAGCCTTTCTGAGAGAATCACCCGACTCGACGACGCCTACCGTCGACTCATCTTCAATCCCCCGGCACCACGTCCGCGGAAGAATTCCCCAAGCATTCAAAACTACCCACCCCAGGATGGATTGCTCCCGCGACCATTCTGGCATAGGCCCCACGAAAATCACCTTCAAAATAACCACCTTCATGAGAATTACCCTCAAAATAACTACCCTCAAAATAATTACCCCCACAAAAATCGCCCTCACAAAAATATTCCCCACAAGAACTACCCACCGAGGAATACCCCTCCGAGGTATCCTCGAGACCCTGAAATTAACGGCATATAGCGGGATGATGTTGAGGATGTCTATGTCGTCCCAGGAAAGAAGAAGCGGACGAAGGAAATCGGACATCTCACCCGGTCCGGACGTCCTTAGCAGAATCCGAGCAACCCAGCGGTCGTTCCAACGACGAATGACCAAATCGTCCCAGAGGTGGACACTCAACCAAAGGCTCCCGAGAACTCAATCCTGAAACAGCTCCAGAAAGCAAAGGCCGAGATCTCAATTTGGCAACTGATCGCAACGTCTTTTGAGCATCGAAAGGCCTTCTTTGCGGCCTTGGGAAAATTAACCGTGCCCTCCACCTCTTCCCCAGAAGAAATAGTGGCACACATGACAAGAGACGCCCCTGATCTGAGCAACCCGGTCGTCTTCTCCGACGAGGATATCCCCCTGTTCGGAGCCAACCATAACCTGGCCCTGTACATCACTGTGCAATGCCTCCAAAAGAACATACCAATGGTCCTCGTGGATGACGGTTCCGCCGTGAATGTCATTCCTCTCAAAACTGCCCACAGGCTGGGTATTAAGGAATCTGATTTAATCCCAACGAATCAAGGAGTACGCGCCTACGATGGCACTCGTCGCAAGGTCGCTGGGCTTATCACTCTAGCCATCGCAACCGGGCCACTAGAAAGACAAACCAGTTTCCAAGTGGTCGACATCGACGCATCCTTCAACATGCTCCTGGGACGTCCCTGGATTCACGTTGTCAAGGCGGTCACATCAACGCTTCACAAAAAGATCAGGGTCCCCTTCAACGGGAAAACGATCACGATCCCCGCTTCCCCAATCAAAGCAGTCATGAGAAGAGAGGTAGCCTCCCAAGCCATTGAGGAGGACGACAATGAAATGTGGGGTTTCCAAGCCGTGAACGCCATAACTGATGAACAAACAACCTCTGAATGTGACCCGTTCGCCAGCCTCACGATCAACCGTATCATGATGCGCCGGGTTATTTCCGGGTTTGCCGCTCAATCCGCTAAAGGACCCATTGCCTCCTTGAAACGGGCTAGGGTCCCCAACATTCCCTTTGGGCAGGGATACGAACCTCACGACAAAGACATCCAGGAGATGAACCTCCTAATCCGAAAACGCAAGAAGCACGGAGTCATCCTCCGTCCCTACCACCTGACTCTCAACGGATACTTTGTCCCCGAGGGAGAGTCCGAACTCTACCACGGCTTTCCGGAGCCTATCTATGACTCTGTGGCGAAGGCTAGATACCCGGGAGTGGAAGTCTTCCAGATCGCTACTTTATTCCCGACAACATCGAAGCCGCATCAACCGAGTCCAAACCGTCACCATGCCTCGACGGACAAGCTGTCACACTACTCTTTGGGGAAGATAACATCAAACGCCTCGACTATGAGGACATCATCAACATCGCCCTGAAAGACAATCAGTTTGATCCAACTGCCTTGATCTCCGATACTGACCCGGAGAAAGCCACTCAGGGCTGGAGGAAGACCATCAAGTGGACCGATCGCCAAGGCCGCATTCTCAAGATCACAACTGGAGAAGGCCCTATGTTCAAGGAGGAAAGTGAAGAAGGATCTGAGTCTGAGTCTGAGTCGGAGTCAGAGTCTGTTATAGCTCCTAACACTCCGGAAGTCCCAGTCAAGGTCCCCTTCCCACTGTTTTATCACAAAGTCGTGGCTGATTCAGAGGCTGAGTCTACTAAGGTCACACCCACTCCCATGAAAGGTGACAACCTGGAGCCTGTTCCAGGGGCCACTTCTTCTGTCGTGTCGGCTCTGACTGACCACGAGATGTCTGTCCTTTCCGAGCTTTTCGCTCGTGTCAACTTAATGAACGCTAAGTTTGCTTATGACTCGTCTCATTTTAACTGCAATGCAATTCTGAACGATTATGAGGAATTTGACTTGAGTGACTACCCACCTCACTTAGCCAAAGAACTTGACAAACGGGAAACCAGAACCCCCATCGTTGAGGAAATCGAGCCTATTTACGTAGGAACCGACAATACACCTCAAGAACTTAGGATAGGGACAACCCTGGACCCCTCGGAAAGACAACAGTTCATTGACCTCCTCCACGAATACAAGGACGTGTTCGCCTGGTCTTACAGAGATATGTCTGGGATTGACAGAGAAATTGCAGAGCACCGGATACCCATCAAACCCGGGGGCTAAACCTGTGAAACAGAAACTACGCCGGATGCGTCCTGAGTGGGCCTTAAAAATCAAAGAAGAGGTGGACAAATAGTTCAAGGCTGGGTTCATCAAAGTATCTGAATACTCTGACTGGGTGGCCAACATTGTGCCGGTACCAAAGAAAGACGGACGAATTCGGGTTTGCGTTGACTTCAGGGATCTGAACAAGGTAAGTCCAAAAGACGACTTCCCTTTGCCGCATGTTGACATTCTGGTAGACAACACTGCCGAACATGCTCTCCTATCATTCATGGACGGGTATGCCGGGTACAACCAGATTAAAATGGCTGAGGAAGACATGCAAAAGACTGCGTTCACTACGCAGTGGGGTACATATTGCTACACGGTCATGCCTTTCGGCCTCATCAACGCCGGAGCGACCTATCAAAGAACCGCTACCACTCTCCTACATGATATGATGCACAAGGAGGTAGAGGCATATGTCGATGACATGATCGTCAAATCAAAAGAACGGGACGGCCACATCAATGCCCTCCGGAAATTCTTCGCTCGTCTGCGGAAATATAACATGAGACTAAATCCTCAGAAGTGTGCATTCGGGGTCACCTCCGGAAAACTCTTGGGACATGTCGTTAGCAAAAGAGGCATTGAGATTGATCCAACCAAAATCAAAGCCCTTCAACAAATGCCTCGGCCTAAGAACGAGAAGGAGATTCGGGGATTTCTCGGTCAAGTCCAGTACATCAGCCGGTTCATCTCCAAGCTCACTATGATTTGTGAGCCGATATTCAAGAAGCTTCGCGCCTCCGATCACACCGATTGGGACGACGACTATCAGAAGGCGTTCGACAGGATAAAGGAAATCCTATCCAAACCTCCTGTCCTCATGCCACCTCAACCAGGGATTCCTCTATCCCTGTACCTGACTGTTACTAACACAGCCATGGGAGCAATGCTAGCACAAACAGTTGGCAACGAGGAGCGAGCCATCTACTACATAAGCAAAAAGTTTATTGAGTACGAGACAAGGTATACCCAGCTGGAAAAGACATGCCTTGCCCTATTATGGTCAACAAAGAAGCTGCGGCATTACATGCTCAGCTACTCGGTCCACATCTACTCCAAGATGGACCCGGTTAAATACATCTTCGAAAAACCCGTACTAAACGAAAGGCTGTCTAGGTGGACACTCATGCTGTCTGAATTCGATCTCAAGTTTGTACCTCTCAAGGTTATCAAGGGAAGAGCGGTCGCTGATTTCCTAGCAGAAAATCCCGTCAACGAGGATCCAACGACCGACAGATGGTCACTTCCTGACGAAGACATCCTTTGTGCCGACTCCGACGCATGGGACCTATACTTTGATGGTGCATCTAATCTGAGAGGCTTCGGGGTAGGAATCCTTCTAATATCACCGGAAGGAGAACACGTTCCGATCTCGGTCAAGCTAGACTTCGCCGTCACCAACAATGCCGCTGAATATGAAGCATGTCTCATCGGCCTACAAGCAACCATCACACTTGGCATCAAGAGACTGAGGGTCCATGGCGATTCCTCACTCATCATCAATCAGGTATCCGGATCATGGAAAATCCGATCTAACAGCTTAGCTCCCTACCGAGCAAAGATCAGTCAAGAGGCCGAATTCTTCGACCAAATCGACTACTTCCACTTGCCGCGAGAGGAAAATCAATTTGATGATGCCCTGGCAAAACTTGCCGCGCTCGTCAACATACCTGATGACATGACGTCGATGCCCCTATGTGTCGAGAGACGGAGCGAGCCAGCTCACATTTGTGCCATTATCGACGACGAGGAAAGCCATGATGAACCTTGGTACCAAGCCATCCTCAATTACAAAACCAAAAACGAATTCCCTCCCAACTCTGATCAAAGAGGACAAAGAGCCATCCGTTTACTTGCATCACAATTCGTGATAAACCAAAATCAACTCTACAAAAGAACACCCCAAGGAATTCTCCTCCTTTGCATTGACCATCACAAAGCCAAGAAATTCATGGGAGAGGTTCACGACGGAGAATGCGGCCCTCACATGAGTGCAATGATGCTTACACGGAAAATCATGCGGTGCAAGTTACTCTTGGACAACCATGGAAGCCGATTGCCGTAACTACGTCAAACATTGCCACAATTGCCAAATCTTCGCCAACATACAACACATACCACCATCCCTTTTATACACCATGACATCACCCTGGCCTTTCTCAACCGGGGCATCGACATCATCGGGAAAGTCAACCCGATAGGCACCAAGGGGCATTGCTTCGTCCTCGTCGCCATCGACTATTTCACCAAATGGGTGGAAGCGCAGACATATGCAGTCTTGACCGCCAAACAAGTGGCCAAGTTCATTCAAAACAACCTCATCTGCTGATATGGGGTACCCCATGAAATCATCAGCGATCAAGGCTCTCACTTCCCGGAGGAAACTCAGGCTTTGCTGGACAAATACAAGATCAAACGACATCGATCATCCCCCTACCGTCCCCAAACTAACGGAGCGGTGGAGGCAGCGAACAAAACTCTTGTTACCATTATCAAGAAAATGCAAGACAACTACCACGATTGGCCGAGCAAACTCGCATTCGCACTCTGGGGATACCGAACCTCCATTCGAACACCGACAGGCGCCACACCCTTCTACCTAGCATACGGTATGGAGGCGGTTCAACCGGTGGAGTTAGAGGTCCCATCTCTACGCATTCTATTGGAGAGTCAAGTCCCTGAGGCGGAATGGACCCGTCGAAGGTACGAACAACTCACTCTTCTAGATGAACGGCGACTCAACGCCTTGCACAACGTCCAGCTATACCAACGACGTATACAACGGGCATTCAACAAGAAGGTCAAACCCCAAAACATCCGAGAGGGCGACTTGGTCCTCAAGTCAGTCCGAGCACCATTACCCGTCGATCCGAGGGGAAAATTCAAACCCAACTGGGTCGGGCCATACCTGGTCAAGAAAATACTTTCGGGGGGCGCAGTGAGACTGAGTGACCTAGATGGGGAGGACTTTACAAACCCGACCAACCTAGACCAACTCAAGAAATACTACCCTTGAACCCTATCAACCAACAACCTAGCCTAGTTTTGCAACTAGCACCAACCTCAACCCTTTTCAAGTCAAGTTCCTCAATATGTTCTGATTTGAAATTGCATGTTTTATCCAGTCTAAGCTGCGGCACCTTGCCCGTTTCGAATGTCCTTTGATCCGTCAAAGGCAACGTCCATTTGCACTACAAAAACAAACCCCTGAACTACGATCATGGTTTGATTTCACCTCTTCAGGTGGATACGTAGGCAGTCCTTTCTTACGCAAGAAGGATACAACCATTCCCACAATCAAAAAACATCCCCACATACAAAAAACATCCAAAAAGAGGAAGGGAAAACCATTCCCTTTCCCACAAAATACAAAAATGAGCCTTTCTCCCTTTCCACAAAATACCACTTTCCCAAGTGCAAATGTTTAGGACAATTCAAATCGAATTGCCTTTACCAAAATGGATGGAAGAAACAAGCGTTCACACTTTTCAACACGAGCAATCCTCTTATTTAATTAATAATGGGAGGGATTACAATTTCAACAACAAATAAAGCTCGACAAGTCTACAACTTGTCAAAGCTAAGGTGTCAACTAACACACCTCACATAGTAAAACTAGCACAAAACACACAATAACTAGCTAGTACAATATAATAAAAACTCACAACAATAATACAACATAATAATAAAGTGGGTAATGGAGGTCTTCACTCTTCCATTCTACCCTTGCCTTTTCCTTCGGGGTACATCATCCTCTTGTTCTTCTTGTTGGCCCGCCTAGCATGGACTTCCTCCTCGGAACGGATCCTCAATGGATCTAGGACGTCGACGGTCTCCGGTCTAGCACAAGACCCCATATTCGACCCAAGACGAGCCAATGCACGGCCCACCATACTCTTGGGGCCGGAACTCCTCCTCTTCGGTGGTCTCATCACATCGGGAGTAGCTCCATCAACATACTCTTCAAAGAAGGCACGATTGGCCTTGCCAACCTCTCGGTACTTTAAATCGACGACCTCGTCCTTACGGAATTTGGATCTCTCTTCCAAGGACGGAGCACGTGACCATTTGACATAAGCGGGTGTCACCCATGTTGTGGCAACGGGGTTTGGCACCTCCCAAAGTGGACGAGTGGCCCACCACCTTTCGAAGAATTCCACAAGCTCGGAGTTCCGGAAAACATTCTCTTGGACAAGAGTATCTTTAGCAGGCACCTTTTGTTGACGTCCCATTTGCCTCATGAGCCTTTCGGGATAAATGAAGGAAACAACTTTCAAGCCCACCACCATCAAAGAACGAGGACTAACACCCGAAGCGGGCAACCCCGTGAAGGACCTCAAGTGCCACCACGGCACCACCCAACGGATATGAGGACCACCCTCCTCCGCCAATCTTGCGGCCCAATAGGCCTCGGTGGAAGCAAAACTATCCGGGTACAATTTCTTCCTCATAGTAAGGTGGCGGAAGGAGTAAGAAGAAGGATTAACCGGAGGCTCTACATACCTTAGCCTCTCCAATAGCCACACTTGGAGGATCCTTGGCGATCCAAAAGAGGGAGCTTCTCCACAAGAGCCTTCCTTGTCCAAAGCTTGGATAATCTCTCCAAGCACCAACCATGATGGATCTCTACCATGCTCCATTTGCTCAATCACATGGATAAGGGTCATGCTACCATGGCATCTCGGCCCCTCCTTCTTTAAGACATCAACAAAGAGGTACACATGGACAAGGCAAAATGCAAGAGCCCTTCTCCTAGCCACCTCCGAGACATTAGCATCTAACAGATTCGAGAAGATGTTGATAAGAGCCAACATATCCACACCATGTGGAGCAAGAAGAAAGTTGACTTGGCTTGTTGATAAGCCCAACATGGAACGGAATTTCTCCTTGTAGCACAACCGAGTCGGAGGAAGCACCGGAGCACAACCCGGCCACCCACCAATGGCTCCAACTTCTTCGGCAAGAGGACAAATCTCACCTTTCGGGAAAACGAAAACATGATGTTTCGAATCCCAAAACCGAGAACATGCTTCAAGAAACGAAGGTTGCACCTTGACTTGACGAAGCACCAACAATTGACCAACTCCCATGCAATCGAGTTGATACTTCTCGGGAGGCGACAAATCCCGACACCACTATCGCAATGCGTTCTCCAAAGCATCCATGAAATATTTTTGTGGAATAAGAGGAGGTTTTGTAGAGATGTTTTTGTGTTTCGGATGCTGAAACAATGAAGCGCAAACGTCCCTATTTATACAAAATGATCAGCGCGTTTTTCAGGAAAAAAGGGAGAGCCGGCTTCCATCGCCGAGCAGCTCACGCCTCTTTGAGGCTTCTCCAGGATTCCCGTTGTTGAATTGTCTCTTTCAACATGTGTTTTCTCCTGACACCTCAAGCCTCCCGCCAGGAACCTCGCGCCTCTTCGGGATGATCCGGGAAATTTTGTGTTTCTTCACACTCACATTTCCTGGTTTTCGCGTTTTACGAAATCCGACACGGTTTCCATGGCGCAGCTTTAAACATACGGGTTTTTCTTTCTTTTTTTAAGGGGGGAAGGGTTAGTCGCCCCGATCCGCGACGGATCGTTTCCATGTCAGTCGAAATTCCGAAAATTTTTTCGCTTTTTCGCAAATCAAAATCAAAATCGAAAATTGATAACACGGCATCAATTTTCCTCCAAAATTCAAGCACTCACAAATTCGAGTCTTGACCTCAAAAGCCAAATGTACTCGCAAAAATCATTTCCGAAATTCTTTCCTGACGGTTTGAGTTTGAATTTTTTCGAGTCAATTTTCAAAAATTTCGATGCAATTTAATTCACGACACGAGTTAATTGCTCAAATTTTCAAATCAATTCCTTTTGAATTCCGAACGTGGCGATTTTGTCACGGAATTTTCAAAATTCATTTCAAAATTTCAAATTTAACTTCAAGTCATCTTGGTTAATTTTTGATTTTTCAAACAAATGCTTTACGTGATCAAATGCTTCTACGTGTTTGCGTCTTTGCATATGTGCTATCTGTTGCCTGTCTTCTACACTAACGATGTAGGAACTGGTGCAAAGCAAAAGGATAATCGACAGCCAACAACGCTCCTCCGAAACACAACACAAAAAAAAAGCCAAAATCACAAAATAAACCACAATCCAAAACCACAAATATACAAATCGCCTCACGCAAAATGTAAATATGTACAAACAAGAGTCCAAGATACGGGCAAACTACAACAACTACTCGACGTCTCCCGTCGGACCAGTCCGGGTCTCACTAGGAGTCGCCGCCAACGCAGACACCACCACCAGCTCAGACTCCCTCTCCGGGGAACTCTCCAGCGTCTCACGCTCCATCTCAACGTGAAGCTCCTCCGCTACAGCCAACTGAGCCTTCAGAGAGGCAATCTCCGCGTCTCGACTCCGCAGCTCATCCTCGTGACACCTCAACTCCTGGTCTCGATGGGTAATCCCCAACCCCTGGGCCTCGATCATCGACCTGGCTGCCTTCAACTCAGCACGGACCCGAGCAAGCTCCACCGGATCCGCTGTGCCCTGCCAAACACAATAACAGATCCTCAAGATCTAAAAACGTGAAATACAACACCAAATATACAAAAACAACACACAAAACGTACCTGAGAAAGCCGAGCCTCCCTCGTAGACAGGTCACCAGCAAACACTCTCCAGCGGTTAGCCATCCGCCACAAGTTCTGGTGACTAACAGTCGTCACCTACAAAACAAAAATGTCCTTCAATACAAGGCAAAGTATAATTGGAGAAAGTGTTCAAGTCAGGAACTCACCCTCAGAACAGTCAACCTCCACTCCATGCCAGCAACGGCCACCTCGGCCACTACGGGCTCCGGTAAGCGCAACTGAAGCTCCTCGCCACTCGGCCCCTGAAAAGTGGTCTCCGTCGGGAAAGCTGGGGGCTGAGTCCTCATCAGTGGGTCGACTCCCTGCCATTTGGATCCACATCAAAAATGACAAACCCTCCTATCAAGGGAGCCAATGAAAACAAAGAAAAGAGGAAAACATACCTCGATCGGGTACCAAGCAAGCCTCGACAATCGGAAGGTGTCGTAGTCGGAAGGTGCTCCTCAACCTCATCGACCGTGAAGGTGCTCCTCGACCGTGAAGGTGCTCCTCAACCTCATCAGGAGTCGACTCCTGGAACAACACCCCAGGCGGGTCAACCGGCACGACGAAAGTCTCGGTAAAGCACTGGCGAATTAGGCGCTCGTCCAAGTACCAAACCGGCTCAATCGCCGTCTCCAAGTACAGGCGCAGGGAGCTGCGAGGTCGCAAACGCTCCGTGACAGCAGCCGGCACACCCGTGTAGTGCTCCCATGGCCGCCCAACAAACTGCACTCGAAACAAAGCTACTCAGCTAACTGGGGGCTTCCTAAGCAACCTAATCATCCTATCTCTAGCTACTGCTATAAAGGAGAAGGGAAAGAAGAAACTTACATCAGCAACCCGAAGCTTGTTCACGCGACGCCTGCATTCCTCGTAAGTCGACTTAGTCGACTTCTTCCGACCAACCGTCCAACCCCTCACAGCAGGATAAGCCGAGGGAACACCGCCTGTAGTCCCCGGACGCAGAGGAGTGAAGTAAGCATACAACCAAGCCTGTAATCAGACACAGCAAACACAAATTAGCCAAACTCTCAAAAAATTGCCAAAGACAAAATCAAAATCAAGATCAAAAAACTACCACAAAAAAAAACGCTCGTACCTCAAAGATGAGGCCGGGACCAACCAGAGCAGGAGCACTACCCGCTCCCACTGTCTCCGGACGCACCGCCGCGTGCAAGTACCGGGTAAAACTCGCCAAAGCCGGCGTAACCCAGTCAAACCGACCCAAAGCGTCAAGGTCGGCAAGAAGAGGAAGCACCTTGGTCGACAAGCGCTCGCCCTTGTCGCCAAAGTACGTGGCACCCAAGAAGTACCACAACCACAGCCGCGCCTCCTTCGCGTCGGCCTCAACCTCTGCCTCCGAGCTCGCCAAACGGCGCCGGAGCAACACCTGCCAGCCTCTCAGTGAAGAGGTCCTTCACGTACAAACTCGCAATCAGGTACGGAGTGACGTCGGAAGGCTCCGGCAAACCAGTACCGATCAAAGCAGTGACCGCAGGGGAGGACACTCTCTCCGGAGTCGCGGTAAACTCAATGGGCAGCTCACCACAGGGACGGCCGGACACCATGGCAAAGTCCTCTAGAGTCACGCCGACCTCCCCAAACTCCATGTGGAACGACGATGCTGTATCCCAGTACCGGTCCAACATGGCGCGGATCAAACACAAGTTCGACCTAATCGAGGACCCGTGAATGTCCCGCCAAGCGGCCACCAACGGCCCAAAAGCCGACCTCTCTATCAACACCTTCGACCCAGCTCGGAGAACGTCGAAGAGGCCCAAGTAGGTAGAAAAGCCCGAGAAAGTCCTCATGGTGCCGATCTCCTGAAATCAAAAACAAACAACGTCAGAATGCCTATTTAGGCTCGACACTTCAAAAATGAATGACAAATTTCAACCGGAGAACGTGACTCACCATGCCCTCGTGAGCACGGTAGGAAAGGTGTCGGTCCAGTCGAAGCAACAACTGGCTACCGTCAAAACCCTCGGCCCACTCTGGCGCCGCCGTAAAAGCAACCCCCGCGGGGCCGTAACTCGCCTGGCTCTAAAACTCGCGACGTCAGCGTCATCCTGGGCTGTCTCTACTCTCCGCCGCTTATGACCGCGAGACTCAACGTGGTGGACAGGGCCCAAGTCAACGACCCTGTTGACGTCCCGCAACGTCCGCCTAGTCCCCCGAGGACGTCGCTCTCTCGAAGAAACCCTCCTCCCGGAGGTACCCGCCTCAGCCCCAGTCTGAGCTCTACCAGCACTAACAGCCCCAACAACGGGCTCTGCACGCTCCTCAACGGCCCCGGAGGCCCCAGCAGTCTGCTCAGGAGGTCTCTCCTCCTCAGTAACGTCCTCCACAACCACGGCGGGTGTGCTAAGCGGAGTACTAACCGGGCCCGACCCGAACAACTCCTCAAAAGTCGCAGCAAGCGACCCAGCCTGTCCCGAACACTCTCCTGCAAACAAAAAAACGTCAGCCGAAATTTCGGCATTACGACGGCATGAAATGGACGAATCCAAAAACAACCTGCAATACAAAAAACAAGGGGCAATCCCGCCCCAAACCATTCACAAAAAAAACACACACAAAACGACTCGCCCCTCTTTTCAAGCAAAAGACGAGTCAAAATCACAAAAACGGCATTTCAAGACCCATACAAGGTCTGCCAACAACCCAAAATACATTCCCGACACAATGGGGATTTTTCTACGGTTCAAAAAGGCAATTCATACGCTAATTTGAGCCCAAACTGGTCAAAATTCAAAAACGACCGCAAAAAGGCAAACGTGATTTTATCACGCCTCAAGGTGACCTAAAATACCAATAAGGTCCATTTCACGGCAGACTGACTCAATTCAAGCCCGAACAGACGCTTATTCTGTCAGACGTAAGACCGTCGCAAAAGGCAAAAATTCAATTTTGCCCACAAACATCCAATGAAGGTCCTTAAATGGCAAACGCGGGTTTTCCCAACTACAATGCAACCTAGTGGGACCCACTACCCAAGCAAATAAACTTGGCATTGTGAAATGAGACGGTTTCTCGCCTCAATCACGTTTTTCGAGCATAGGGAGCGGGAACGGGGACCAAAATGCAAACTAAAAGCACTCTTATACTCCTAAACAGGTTTCTAACCTAATGCAAACATCAATTTCACTCGAAATTGGCTCAATCAAAAACGCCCAATTCGATTTTTAGGGCAAAATCCGCCCTAATTCAATCTAGCTAACAATCAACAAATTTGAAAGGATTCAAGAGGAAATACTTACCTTGAGATGACATTTGTTGACAATGGCACGGATGAAAGCAAGCTTGAAGGTCCGTCAATGGCGATTTTGGGCGATATTTCGAGGTTGAAGATGAATATTCATCCGCAACTCAACCTCGCGTCTTTTTAACAAAAAATAGGGAAGCCGGCTTGCATCGCCAAGTGGCTCTCGCCTAAACCAGGCCTCCCCTTTCTTTTTCAGCGAAATTTGGGCTTTGGCCCAATTTCCCACAACAGACTTCAAAATTTTCGTTGACAATATTAAATATTGTCATTTCCTCGAAAACAAACAAAAACAAATAGTGAAAATTTAAAACTCGCTATTTTCAAGCAAACGGCGATCAAAACCGCCAATTTCAAAATAATGGCGAAATCAAAATGAACCATTTTCCTTCAAATTTTCCAAAATAATGGCGAAAATTCAAAATCGCTATTTCAAGCAACGGCGGCACATAAACCGTCACTTCAATCAATAGTGAAGATTCCAAATTCACAATTTTCTTCCACATGTCAACGGCGGCACATAAACCGTCACTTCAATAAATAGTGAAGATTCCAAATTCACTATTTCCTTCAAATGTCAATGGCGACAAATAAACCGTCACTTCAATCAATAGTGAAGATTCCAAATTCACTATTTCCATCAAATGTCAACGGCGGAACATAAACCGTCACTTCAAATGTAATAGCAGATTTAAAATTTGCTATTTCCTTTCAAAATTAAGACAAACGGCGATCAAAACCGCCACTACAAATTCAACCCGAATGGTGAAAATTCCAAATTCACTATTCCTTCAAATGCCAGCAGGGGGCTTCCTCGCGGAACCCGCTCATTCCAGAAAAAACAGTGATGGAGAGGATCCATACTCACTATTTCCACAGCGACATCATGAGTTCGCTACTTTTAAAGCAAGCCCACTCGACGCGGCTATTCCCATGGTCCATTAACCGACCTTTACCATGGCTGGCGAGCCTTTGCCCGCACCCCTTTCAAAGATACATCCCGAAGATGCCTCGAGTACATTTCCTTGTCTCGGCTGGCGAGCCTTACAACGCACTGCGGCTAGCGAGCCCTCCTCACATACGCACCGTGGCTGGCGAGCCTTTGCCCGCACCCCTTTCAAGGATAGATCCCGAAGATGCCTCGGGTACATTTCCTTGTCGCGGCTGGCGAGCCTTACAACGCACTGCGGCTGGCGAGCCCTCCTCACATACGCACCGTGGCTGGCGAGCCTTTGTCCGCACCCTCTCAAGGACAGATCCAGAAGATGCCTCGGGTACATTTCCTTGTCGCGGCTGGCGAGCCTTACAACGCACTGTGGCTGGCGAGCCCTCCTCACATACGCACCGTGGCTGGCGAGCCTTTGTCCGCACCCTCTCAAGGACAGATCCCGAAGATGCCTCGGGTACATTTCCTTGTCGCGGCTGGCGAGCCTTACAACGCACCGCGGCTGGCGAGCCCTCCTCACATACGCACCACAGCTGGCGAGCATTTATCCACAACCTTGCAAGGACATATCCGAAGATGCCTCGGTATGACTCCTTCTTATGGTCAAGAGCCTTCGTACGTAGTCTAATGGACTTTAAACGACCCGCACGGACAGTCGACAGACTCTAAACTGTTCCCGACGACAGGTCCTAGACTCGTACCCTCGAGTCGCCTCGGCGTCGCCCTTCCCGACGGCAGGTCCTTGGCCCGAATCCTTTCGAGCCACCTCGACGTCGCTTGGGTCTTCGTGTTGTAATCTTCGATTGACACAGGGACTCTACTTTGACTTTCGCCCGTCCAAGCCTCGGTCAAAGTGGGGGCTCAGAGATACCCGATTCTCCGAGACTCCAACAAACACCCAATGATTATCGGACTACAACATGTTTTGGGATCGCAGCGTTTGATCGACAGTTTGTGTACAACTTTACGTCGGAAAACTTAAAACGATTTCGAAAACAAAACATTTTGAAACATTTTAAAAATACCTGGAGTGTTTAATGCACGGCGACGGAGTCGCAATGACACTAACTAGAGTCAAAACCGACACCGGACCAAAAACCGACTCGAAAATTCAAATCCCGACTCCAACAACGAGTCAAACCGAGTCAAACACAAAAACCAAAAATATCTCAAGCCTTCTATACTAAGTTTTCCCGGATTCATGTTGGTCAAGTACCAAACATGTGACTACAAAACCTAGGATAGAACAAATCATGATTGCGTTTGTTGTGATAGTGACAACACAACTCGAAGTGTCGCGACGTGGCTCGCGCCTCTTTGAGCAGCCCAGGTGGCCACGTCGCTCAAAACTCACACAACCACTCATTCTCCTATAAATACCCCTCAAATGCCACCCATTTTAGACTTACGCGAGTGTCCGCCCCCTCTTTTCTCCCTTAAAATTCTCGACTCCACTTCTAAAGTCACAATCCGACGCGTGTTTACGACCTACCGATCGTAAACACAAGCCTTACACATTGTTTGGTACCGTCATCGTGCATTAAACCACTTGTCCGACCACTTTGACCACTACACCATCACTAAACTTTTAAAACACTCTTTTACTTACCAAAACGGTTTTAAACCGAGTTTTTTCTGATCAAACAAGTTGTTACACTTACGTCGGTCACTCGCCATAACCAAACATGTAAGTATGAGGGTGTAAAAATCCTCTTTTATTATGTTTTCATTCGTTTCATGACTTTAACATGCTAAAACATGCATAACATGAACCAAAACATGGAATAAACAAGCCAAAACTGATTTTTGGTCTGAGGCAGAAGCCTCTTAGGTCGCCAACTAGCTCGCGCCTAAATGGGGTGCTCAGACCAGAGATCAACCGTGTTTGTTCTCGTCATTTCCCTTAATCCATTTTCATATTTTTAATCGGTTTTTACCATTTCAAGTATTTTCGAAACCCTTTTGTTTCATTTCACATGTTTTAACCATAAAGCATTCTTCACCCTTGGTTCTTCATACCATGACGGTTAAATCCGTGTTTCGGTGATAATATTTGGTTAATGACATTTAAGAGGTATTTTAAAGCCTTTTATTTCATTTCTTTACATTTTCAAACAAACATATTAGTCACCAACACGAAATCATCCTTGGTTCTATATACCATGCCGGATTTTAACCCGGGTACGATGATGAGTACCGACTAATTACATTCAAAATGGACTTAAAACAATTAGTCCATAATCATTTTCAAAACTATTCATGTCAAGCTTGTCAAATCGAACCCGACATCGAATATTATCAAACAATGATGATTATTCGAGTCTAGTTCTCTAAATTAACAAATGCGGTCTAAACGACCCTTTCAAAATCAAACCGGGTTCAAATACCCATTTTCAACACGTTTCATAACGTTTTCTAAACAAATCGAACACGGCATACGTAGTTGGCTAACCCGCGCCTCAAGCGGGCCTTTTCTTTCTCATTTTCAAAACCAGGAGGGAGGCCCCTTACACCGCCGGCGCTCGCGCCTCTTATAGTCGTGCAGTGCAGGGCCTGTTCCCTTCCAGCATTAGTCTAGGACGATCCCGACTCCGGTTAACCCGGATATAGGACGGATTAGATGACTATTCGATTATTCAAAACCATATTTGCAAAATGCCTTACTAAGACTAATGGATCATGTTATGCACCCTAAACCTAATACGGTAAATGGATGTTTAATTTCCGTCTTGCATGCAAATCAACCGCTAATCCAACTCGACATCTTATACTTGATATTTGGATTAAATCAACCGACTTAGAAAGCTCTCACATGTTAGGTTTAAATTATTGGATGCGCATTCATGCATTTAAACCGTTTTATCAACTTTTGCATTCAACCAACCAAGATCGATCAGTAGAGGCCGCTAAACGCGGGCGGGATTGGGTGTCTGATTAAAGGGCTTCCCAATACGTACCTTCACCTCTTACTCAGAAACTTTGGATAGTGGACGACCTTATCCGGGCGTTTGGAGTCATTCTAGAGATAGGATGCTAAAGAGGGACGATTTCCTTATCTTTAGTACCTATGTCAAACGCTGCTTTGTGCTTCGATTTGACCGAGGTATAAAGTGGAATTCGAACGGGTTCCAGGCATCCCACAAATGCTTGGTGGCGACTCCGAACATCTCTAATCGTTTCGAGACCCTTACCGAGACGAAACCGACCGATCTAAAAACGATCCGGTCGAAAGCACCTTTACGTCGCCGAGCGTGGCTTTCAAAAAGACCGATGCGCGTCCGCAGATCGAACCGGACCCGCAGGTGGGCCATGTCCACAGTACCTATTTTATCTTTAATCGAGATTTGTACCTATTTTATTACCTTTAGTATCACTTTTTCTTAAAATTGTAAAATAGTATCTCAATAAACTTATTGAAAGATCGTCTCTTAGGAGACCTATAATTAAGGAGTATTTTTATGAAGCACAAATATTTATATTATGTGAACGGCCTTATAAAAATATACTGTAAAGTTTAAAAGACTTTGACAATTACTTTTTAAATATTATGAGTCATGATCACCTTGTAATATGTATCAATTTATCAATTTTTCCACAAATTAAAATTTGTGGCAAATAACAAAGTTTGTGTAAAACAACCTTAGCTTACAAAAGACTACTTGATGTTCTTGAAGATATAGTTTTGTACAAAATGTTTTCAAACTCAAATAGTATAAAACCATAGACAAGTAATATGCAGTATATGTTTTTTTCAAAATATCTATGTCGGTTAATAAAACATTTTTAGACAGTTACATTGGTACGTTAATATATGATTTAATTTGTTACTCATCTCTACTATTATCGATGTCGATAATTTTGTTCAACTCTTTAATTTGTTACTCGTCTCTACCGTTATTAATTTATTATTCATGTCTATAATTTCTTTGTGAAAAATCATCCTTATATGTAATTTCTCAAAAAAAAAAAAAAAAAAAAAAAAAAAAAATCTCGAAGAGCCAATTTGAAAACTTATAAATGGCCATAGTTGTGGGAAGGGTCAGATGATTAATAAAGATTTTGTCACGTAGACAAACGTGTAGATGATTAACATGATCATGCAAAAACTAGATAGGAGCATAGGACCCCAATATCGCTTTCTTCATTACTTTCAAGTGCAAACTAGGATAAATGGATAATGGGCTTTCAACAAATTTCCACGAATTTTCTTTTTTATTATTTTGGCCAACACAAAGTTGTTGTTTGCCTCTTTGACGATAGTAGAATTTTTTTTTTTATTTTTTTTTTTGGGTAGCTGTGACGATAGTAGAAAATTAAAATGCATAAAAGGTGATATTTTTTAAAATTATGTTATCGCATGGACTGATAAATATGTTTTGATTAAATAATGATGAAAATATAATCACATACGATTTCCAACTTATTTGGAAGATGTCAGGCAAACAGTGAAATAATTAGTAGTACTTTACTGTCGTGTTTATTTCTTTACCGTGCGTCTTGCTTCTGACCACAACTTTTGGTCTGAAATAAGACGGACAACATGTTATCATTTGACAATAAAATGTTTGTATTTTCTAATAACATGTTACCATTATTTTTCTCATTATTTTCAGGGTAAAAATGACACTTCTAGGGCTTGCCTGGAATCCATGGAATAATTCGGGGGTAAATTTTAACTGGGTGATAATTACCAGGTAAGTTAATTACTTGGGTAATGAGTTCATTGATGATAGGTTTGGCATAAGGGTAAAGATTACTGAGCAGATGTTGTACTCCCTTAATCATTACCGGGGGGGAGGGTGGGTAATGTATTACCCTTTCACGAGGGTAATAGATTCGGGAGGTGAATAATTACTCTCATACCAAACATGGAAAATGCACCTTAACTATTACTCCCATATTCATTCCCCTCCTTTTACCCTTAATCCAAGCAAGCCCCTAGTAATAACATTTTGTAGATTAAATAGTTACAATCTCTTAAAAAATGGCAACATTTTGTCGGTCTTATTTCAGACGGGAAAACTGTCCGTCTGAAATAAGATTTTGCGATTTCTTTATGTTTTCGTGTATGAGTACCGCAATCATTTCTTTATATTTTAGTAATCAAGTACATACAAGTCATTCATCTTTTGCATATGCAAATTGATTTTTTTCATTATTTGTAGTTTTAAAACAAAGTCCAAAACTCATAAAAACTCTAATTAATGTTGGTTGCTCAATGATCTTGACTAAAGACCATCAAACCAGACAAAACCATACTTTACCTGAATAGGTCCATGACCAAGATTTTATGTTATTTTTCCGGATTACTTCCACACCAAACCAGATACAAAGCATCTTGCTTGTAACGGGCTAGTTCCGTCACAAGCTGAAGACCTCTCACAAAAAGGGAGAAGGAACAAGGTGGGGCACTCCCTATGTGTTTCCCACTCACCTCTCAATGGGTATTTTGTGAGAGGAAACGGTATCCATTACAAGCTTGTGACGGATATCGCCCGTCTTCAATGAGAATTAGTGAACCAGATAAACCATAGATTGAAAAGTAAATGAGCACACTATGTCAAGTAGCGCAATTGGATAAAAACTGTGACACAAACGATGAGTTGAACCTTTTGAGATTGCAATTGGACTTTTTTTTGGGTTCAAATAAGCACACTATGTCACGGGTGAGAATTGAACTCCTAATTTCATAGTTGGAGTAAGAAAGTTTTTACCACTTCAACTAACTCTTATTCTGAAATCGTAATTGGACTTGATTGTCACAACATGCACAAAATAATTAGAAAGGTCAACGTGGGTCGTGTCCAAGCAAATTTGGACAGGAATAGAACAAAAAAACAGCCAATCGATGAAGGTACGGCGGAGACGAATACGTGGGTCTATTTAGTTAGCCCAACCCAAAATTACTCTGGGCATATTTGAACCCGACTAATGAGCTTCTTCAAACCTAAATAAAAGGCCCAAACCATGAAAAAAAACAAGTTAAATTGGATCGGGCCAATGAATTTAAGCCATTTTACCACCTCCAAAATCAATCAATCTAGAACTGGCAAACAGGTCAACCAGATCGTGTTAATTTGGGCTGGGTTACTTTCGAATTTGCAATAATTCAGGTCAGATCGGATCCAATTGGGTTAGTTTGGGTTCGGTTCATTTTCAGGTCTGTTATTATTAAATTATTCAAGAATAATGGTTAGTAAGTATAAAAGACAAACAATACCAAAGTACTTTAAGACAATATATTATTAAAGTGCCTCAAAAGACTTTATTACAAAATTCTCAACGAGTTAAATAATTATTATAAAGTACGCTTTTAAAACAACTACAGCGGAATTAAAATAAATAGTGTCTGAATATTAATTAAGGGGATCTCTAGACTCAAGTGATCTCGTCCCAAGCTCCCCTCTAAGCATCCAGCACTTCACACAAGCTAACCTGAAATCAATCTGCTCCCCATTATGGTTCATCACAGGTGTTCACGAATACACAGTTAACCACGAGGTTGAGTAGGATAACCAAACAACAATAATATTAATAATACGTTAGCCTGCAATACAATCAACGATCCAAACCAAGATCGTCGTGCTCATACACACACGGCACACACACGGCTTGACCGTGCCACACACACACGCACCATTCAGTGATTTCCAATCCGACACCACACGGTGTACTGCTCAGGTCCACGGCCTATCTCCTCACGCCACCGTGCCTGTCCGACCATCATACGTACAGGACCACGACACTTGCACATACATCCCCGTGCCTGACCGACCAAATAATCTCAATAGCAATGCCAATCTCAATACCAATCTCTTTTATAACCAGTCAACAACAGAGAACCAACCAACAATATAATAATATGATCACAAGACAACAATGATAATAATATGCTCCAGACAACAATTACGACAATATGCTCAAGACAACAATTACAACAATAATCTATCTTTCAACAATTCTCCAATTACCAATATAGTATAGTTGAGTAGTTAACCAACCTTTTAGCAAATCTTCTCAATTAAGCAATTAATCAAAAAGCCTCTTCAACAAATTCACCGCCTAAACAATAATTGAATTATATATAATTATTAACTAATCTTATTAATAAATTTAAGATGTAAACTACCCAAAACAAATCCCGCAAAACGCCACAAATAACACCCCAACCACACGGCCAACCGACGGTGGTCAACTCGCCGGTCAACAACCACGGCCCGGTCTCGGTGGTCAACGGCCCTTACGGTCAATGGTCAAAATACGGGTCAAGGCTGAAACATAAATAATTGATATTAGGTGATTAGATAACTTACCACAATTAATTATCGCGAGGTGAAAACTCCGTCTTAAGGCTGTCTCACAAAAGCTCTCCTCACAATTGTATTTGAGTTTTCGAAGAAGAATAATTATGATTGTGAGGTATAGGGTTGTTATTTATACAAATTGGTAGGAGAAGTAGGAAGGTTCTAAGAAAGTCCTTTTAATATTAAAATAAGGAAAATATCTTAGAGCATAGATAACACCCAAACTGGTGCTGTTAAAACTCGTCGTCAAAGGCTACCAACCAAAACAATATTTATAACTTCACAAACTACTCTTAGCAAAGAGGTAAGTAAAGGTCGGATCCCAAGGGCCGGGTATTGATGTAGGATTTTCAATTGCAAGTAGCTATGTCTTAGGGTGTCACAAATAATTATGGGTTGAGATGAGATGTAGTCTAAACTAATCAACAAGATGAATGTAAATTAATGAAAACAAAGTAAAGCAAATAAAGGGGTTTGTAAACAATTGCTTAAAGGCACTAGGGTGTCATGGGTTCATAGGGGAATCATGGAAATAGATCATACAAACATGTTCTCAAATAGATGCAAGCACTTATTGTTATGATGGGATCGAGTTAGTGTATATCATACAATCCCTAGGAAGATTTAGGTCCCGGAGCCGAGTCGTCTAGACTGTACAACACCTACAAGTCGACTTACTCTCCTCTTATTCAACTCTATGCATGGTCTAATGAGGTTCGAGTTGGTTTATGTCTTACAAGCCTCATTGAAAAGATAAGGGATGGTCAAAAATTGCAAGGATTCATAGGCTCGCATTTCATCAAACATAACATGTGCATAGGTTGAAATCACAACAAGCAAGCAAATTAATTATGAAAGCATATTAGATTAAGCATAGATCAATTCCCATGTTTGTTTCCCCTAATTCCCCATTAACTCTAGCAAAGAACTACTCACTCATGATCATGCTTAGCATGCTAATAAGGTTGTCAATTAATAAATGATGTGATTAACAATAATTAAACAATGGTAAAAGAGATTATACCTATATGAGATGATCCAAATAATAAAGCAAAGAATAATAGAAGTAATCTTGATGATTGATGGAAGTTGTCAATCCTCCAATAAACCCCAATAATCTTCTAAATACCCAAATAAAACTAAGAACAATTGAGAAATTAAGGAAAGATTAAGATGTGATTAATATTGAGAAATCTATTACAACTTAATTAAGAGATGATTAAAACTTGATTAAGAATGGATGAAACCTTGATTAAGAATTGATTAAGAGTTGATGATAATTTAGGTAGTACAAAGGGGTATTTATACTAAAATTAAGTACAAGGATTAGGGTTACTAAGGGCTTAAATGACTATTAAGACCCTAAGAGAAGCTTGAGGAAATGCAACTCCCGAGGGACATGCGCGGATCATGCTTGCAACTCCCATCAGGATCCGCTCGTCCTCACCTGATGCACGGGCTGTCATGTAAGGAGATCCGCTCGGGCTGGCAGTCAGGACGCCCGGATCGTGCTCTGGTACGCTCGGATCGTTGCTCTGATCCGCTCGTCCTGAGCTCGGGCCGCTCGGATCGTGGCACATGATTCTTCTCTTGTTTGGCTCCTCAACAATCCGCGGGGATCTTGTTGGGGATGCAAGGATCTTTTCATCATTGCCCATTACACTTTGTTTATTCGCTTAGGCCTCTAGTTTAGGTCTCCCTCCTCGATGCTTGGTCATTAGATGCAATCCATTTAGCTCCATTTCGCTCCATAAATGCAAGGTTAACGATCCTCTCCTACCAAGGACACAAAACCTCAAAGAATATGCAAAATGGGAAACTAAAGATAAGAAATGACCCTAATATATGCTAGAAAGCATGGGAACGAGGTTAATTCGAGGACTAAATGTGCTCAAATATGAGTCACATCAAACATCCCCAAACCGAACTTTTGCTCGTCCCGAGTAAAGAGGTGACTAAAACTATGACCTTTATTTAAACTAACCTACTAATATAGCTGATAGGTGACAATTAGCGGATCTCACTCCGCCCCTTCAACTCACAACAAGACATCCATGAGGTAAGATGCCTTTTTGCAAGGCAAGGTGGGGCTTGCCAAAATGGCGATACATCCAAGCATTAAGCACACAAAAGAAAGGTAATGGATGCATCTACAAAAATTAATAGCCACTTTCCTCATCTAAGTGGCGGAAATTATCTAGAAGGGAAACAATCTAAGGGTACACACTCCATTATAGATATGGTTTTTTCAAGTTACTAAGCCTAGGAGGATACCAACAAATCACCTTCAAGTTGTGTCAAGCTTGAGTTTCATAATGGGGGTTTGCATTTGATTTTGTTATTCCCCCCAATTTCTTATGGCATTTGACATTTTTGAGAATAATTTCTTTTGCCATTTCTTTGATGTTTGGCAATTTGATGCTTGGCAATTTTCAACTTTTGCATTTTTTGAACATTTTCAAAGTCATCCCAATTTGTAACAAAGGTGCTTTTATTTGAAGCATAGGAGTTCTTATTTTTGTACTCCTTTTTTCATTTGATGCATTTTGCAAACTTTTTAAATTTTGATTTTGGTACTTGAACTCAAGTTGATAATTTTTTTTTTGTGCCCATTCCCTTTTTGTTGACAAAAATGATGATAGATGTGGAAGATGGTTGCATGCCTTCAAAGGCCACCTTGGAATAAATGGTAACCAAGGAGTCATCACATCACAAGGTACTCTTGACTAGGCCTTAGTCCATGGGTCAAAGGATACTAGCATGACACATCCTAGGGTGTTTTAGAGGTATTCTAATGAGTAAAGTCTCAAGAAGAAAAAGTATCTACAAGGGCCTTATATACACATGTCAAGTTTCCTAAATAAATGTTTTCACAAAAAATTTCCTAAAATGCAACTACATGCCATGATGCAACTAACATTTATACAACCTAATGCATGTGCTTCTATCAACTAGTATGCCATATAAACTACATGCAACTCCTAAAATCACATTGGTTTGTACCGCATCAATCAAAATAAAGCCACATAGTCATTAACATAGAGAGGGAAAAGGAGATTTGGAAAGATCATACCATGCGGTCTTCATATTCCTCATGCCTCGGATGTGGCGTAGTCGATCCACTGTGATAAGAGGATAAACAAATAAAAGTATATACATAATATACAATTTTATACTACAAAGGAAAGGACATGTTTTTGGATTTTTAAATTTTTCAAATTTTTATGGTTTTTGTTTTTCAATTTTTATCATTTTTGATTTTAAAAGTTAAGTTATAATTTCCCATCCCCACACTACTATGGACATTGTCCTCAATAGCCAATACGATAGGAAATTATGCAATGCAAGCTAAATGAATATGCATGATTTCTACACTAATATGCAAACTATATGACATATATACATAAGTGATGCATTCTAATCTATTCTATATGATGCATGCTTTCTATTGTTCGGAGAGCTAATTTGAATTAACTCGCATCCCTTGTGTTTGAACTTCCCCAAACCAAGTAAGACACTATTTCTAGTGTAAAAATAGGGGGAGTTCATGCACAAGGTTAGTATGCAATGCATGAATCCTAATTGTCATTTTAGATTTTCAAAGCGGGAAAAAAATATGAGACACCTCAATGGAACCGAGATGGAGTCCCTTAGATGTTTCTAGGACTCAAAACAAATACTCAAGATAAAGATTAAAAACATGATATAAAGACAAAGTTAAAGGAGGTGTAGGAAACTCACAATGGAATAGGTTGAAGTCAAGTAATCAACCCCGTATTTGTGGTATCCTCCAAAAAGCCTTGTCAACCCTCAATTGTCATTCATTGCGACATCCACCTCCATTGACCCGGAGGATTCACCATTTCCATCATCATCATTGGAACTTGAACCTTGCTCTTCTTCTTCTTGGCATGAATCATTACCTTCTCCGTCTTCATAAACAACAACCTCCTTTCCATTAGCCACTCGACTATCTATTTCGGCATCTTGAGAAGCACTTGGGAAGAATACCTCCCTATCCGCCCAACTAGGCAAAGGACATGTAGGATCAAGAAGTCCTTGTCTAGCTAGATGTAGAAGGGGCGGATATTGGGCATGGTAAGCATTCACCCGATCCTCATGAGCTTCTTTATGTATTTGTTGCATTAGTTGGGTCAAATAGTCGTTGCCTACCATGACATTAGAGCCAATCGTTTTTAATTCTTGGTAGGCAAAGGGATAGGGTGGAGTCACAATGGTGGAGGAGGAGGGATTTGCATTTGGTTCCCTATGTTGCTTAATTATCACTTCGGCTTCCGTGGAGACGGGCAATAGGTAGTTTGGTCTATGGACGGAGATGCGGCAAATCTTGCTAGGCAAGACAAAGGACTTAGCTTCTTTGATGAGCCACTCATATTTGTTGTCAATATTGTCATTCTTGACCCAATGGAATTTGTTGATCATAGTGCTCATATCAAGGAGGTTTCTCCCTTTAACCGGTTTGTAGGTGTTATCTTTGTTAAAATTCGGGTTAAAGTGCCTAGCTAGCCTCGTTACCAAGCCTCCGTTTACAATGAAAGCCGCTCCATCTTTCCCATTATCAATCTCAAGCCACCGATCAAGCAATAGTTGAAAAATGTTGTACTTTTTGGTGAAATTTTCATTGATATTCGTGAAGGACTCAAGGTAGACAAAATCAAGTTCGGTGAAGTGATTGGTGCCTTTTCTAGCAATCAAGGTATTGCCCACAAACTTGTGCCATACTCTTATGCCCGGATGATGAACATATAAAGCATGACACTCCCGGAAAGAATCAAACTTTCGACCGGTAATAGCTTTCCAAATGGGTGCGGCATCATATTTCAAAGGCTTCTTCTCGTAATGATGATATTGTAAAAGACCAAACACATTACCAAACTCAGTCAAAGTCATGCTTCTACTCTTGTTTTCAAGATGGAAATCACCATAATGTCGAGTCTCTACCTTAGACACCTTCAAGGAGCTTATGAACGCCATGGTCAATGAAGGGTAAGTCAATTTTTTCATTTCGAAGAAGGCTAACAACCTCATGGACTCGAAAAATACTCTAGTTCTTTCAAGCACACCCAATTTTTCCAAAGTGTCTTGACATATAAACTTGGTAACCACAATAGTCTTTCTAGTAAGGGATAAAAATGCATTCCTATGAGCATCGGTTAAGAAAGTTACCTCCGGAAAATTTGACAATTGTTCTATAACCGGAGTAGGTGTGGTAGCTTCCTCAATAGGAGTTGCAATTTCTTGGATTTCCACCCTTGGTTGTGTCACTACCAAAGCCTTAGATGCAAGAAGAGCTTGTTGTCTCTTTGATAAATATGGAGTCTTTGGTGCCTTGTGTAACACCCCCGCACACCAGGACGCCTTACCAAGGACCATCCCAGTGTATGAGGATGTTAACATCTCGGTCACCCGAGGTAGTAGATCAAATAGACAATAAAAGAACATTTATAAGTAATTAATTAACACTTTACAACCACGGTACAAAACTGAATACAAGTGATAAGTATGACTGCTAAAGAACTCATGCGTCTGAACACCTATGCCGGTAGCGTGATGACTCGATTCCCTCCATGCCCGACAACAACAATCAACTGTACCTGCTAAGCCAACTGCTCACCATCCCCATCCCCGAATGGATCACCACAGTTTTGAGAACATAACACGGGGTCAGTTACTGAACAATTAAAATAAGACAAGTATGATAAGTAACCAGCTGATCATCCACCATCTCCGGTCTCCCGATCTCACACAGTAACCGACTACACACCAAAGTGTGTAGACCTGCCAGACTACCCATCGCAACAGGTAGCCTACGCCGCCAGTGGGAGACCGCAGCCAATCCCCACCAAAATCCCACTCATTAACGAGCGATAACCCTGTCCCTTAATGTGCACATCCCCTCCCGTGACGGGTTCCATGGACAACGAACTTGGGCGTGAAGCCACTCCCGTAAGTGAATCCACCACAACCAACACAACAACATCACAACCACCACCACAACACCAACACCCCGATGATCAGCAGAAAAAGGCATGCACAATACAATTACATCTTAAATCAATTAACAGTAACTGAGTATGGAAACGCTACCTTAACGCCAACCATGAAAGTGCATCCACACACAGCCAAGCAAGACTCCGAGACGAATCCTACAACAATGACCACATCCTATTATCCAACTACTTCCAACAATCTACTGAAGGAAACCACAAAACAACGACTTACCTAATAACGCGGACCGACGGTGACACGGACGACGACCACGCACACATCCTTCCTATTGAAACCCCGTCCTTCCCATGGTTGAGATGTAGGCTACTTGTAAGAAAGTGTATGGAGGTAGAGGTGATTGGTGAGAGAGAGGTAGTCTAGGGTTAGAGAAAGAGGAACTGTCGAAAATGGGAAAATGAAATAAATCTTGCGAACTTGCATTTTTATATCGACGCGTCAACAGCAGCCATACTCGGTCGAGTACCACCATACTCGGCCGAGTAGGCTCTACTCGGTCAAGTATAAACAATACTCGGCCGAGTAGTCCCTTCTAGGTCGAGTAGACACTCTCGTAAGGTACCTATCCTAACCTAGTCTCTCACCTATCTCTTCCTAGGGTCTTTCCTAGTCAAAGGGTCGGTCAAAAGAGACCTTAAACATCGTGGGTATTACAGGCTTCCCCCCTTAAAAAGAACTTCGTCCCCGAAGTTCAGTCCACTCATCTCAACAATGATGTTAGCAACCTCAAAGTCGTTCCGCATAAAATAAAGACGTACCAACTTCGACCATCACTTGCACTAGCATATCACATTATTCAAACATGCACAAGACACAAAACTATACTTTCATTCATCACCGGCCAACGATTGTCACTTTTAAAACATACAACACAGCGGTCTTATCACAGATTCACAGCAATACATGTTCCTAGCCCACACACTTTGTCTAGAAGCAACTCCACTATTGCTAATGACATTAGATTCTCAGGCCAACACCACAAATAACTTCTGAAAATACAGTACACAACATGCTATCTTACTCAATTGCACTATAACCACTATGAAGCTATCCAAAACAATCACATAAAGCTATTCAAACAATCATTCACATATTTTAAAATGCCACCAAAAAAATACCAAAAAATACTGTAACATTGATATAATTGCATCATTTTGCTTTTGCGACATTACTCTTCCCCTCTTAAAGGAACTTCGTCCCCGAAGTTCACCACTAAACAACTTCCCTGTCCCGTAACCCGATACATATTACATCATATTGACATTACTCATAGACCACAACCAACGTTGATTCATACCGACATAACCTAATCTTTGACATTACACAACTACAACTCGTAGAAACGGAATATCACCGAAATTATTTGGCACACCTCAAGATATATTATTACTTACTAGCAGCAATTTTGCCAATTATTTGTTCATTAGTCACATAAATCATGTTACAATATTATAGCCATTGTATTCCACCTATCCAATTGGACTTGCTGTAAAGTACAAGTAACGCAAATACCATCGAAGACTGTGAATTGACCCAAAGATGCATAATCGACTCATGACAGCAACGATACCTTCTTGTCATTACATAAATATGATCCACACGATATACATACGCACGTTATTTTATCACCTTGAACAACGCAATAGCATTTTATGTTACTCGTGGCAAATTAGTTTAACGTTCATAGTCTCGATAATAATATATATATATATATATATATATATATATATATATATATATATATATATATATATATATATATATAACATGACCGCATCTCATTATATAACCCTTGTTTACGCTAAGCAACATTACTGAGCACCCACAAAAAGGATTAACATAAAAGTATCCAAAGATCTAATGACTCAAACAATGTTAAACTCGAAAAGTTCCTGTAACAGTGATACTCGGATGAGTATGAGTGATAACACGGTCGAGTAAGATTTACGCGGCCGAGTATAATGGTCTACTCGGCCGAGTAAGCTCTACTCGGTCGAGTATTCCTTATACTCGGTCGAGTTGCCACAGGCAGAGAGCTTTTTCCAGCAATGGGTGTAACACCCCCATATCCAGAGGAGCCTTAACTAGGCCTTCCTTAGCATATAAGGGCATTACCATCTCGGTTGCCCAAGGACAGTAATAATAAAATGTCGATAAAAGAACTATTATGTTATAATACAAGTGATTTAAAACCAACAAACATTATAAAAGGTACAACTCAAAGGCTACTCGCTATTACTATCAAATCTCGTGAAGATTCATCCCTGCCCGGACTCCAGCTATCAACGACATCAACACCTGCTAAGACAGACTGCTCACCATAAGGGATCACGGCAGACACATAAAACAACAAGACAACCACACAAGGTCAGTACTGAGATAAGACATGGCAATACCAACGACATCTAGCAATACAACACCACACAATCAGTCACACACACAATCACACCCACTCCAATCAATCTCCGTCACCGACTGTCCATTGGACTAGCCCTGCCAGTGGGGGACCGCAGCCGTTCCCACCTAAGCCCCGCTCATCATACCGAGTGATAACCCTGTCCCATTAATGTGCACATCCCCTCCCGTGGCGGGTTCCACGGAGGGCGAAACTAGGGCGTGAAGCCACTCCCGCAAGTGACTCCACTCAGCCGAGAACGCATCTCGAGAACCAGAGACAAACAATCACAACCATCAACAACACAACACAACCACACCACAACCACAATACAACCACAACAATCGACACACTAGACCATCTACAGAAACTGAGTAGGCGAACCTACCTTTAAGCAACTGGAACCAATCCATACCAACATACGACATATCCAACAATCAAGCAACACCTATAACCACAACACAATCATCTATCACTACCAAGCAAACCCTAACTGCAAAAACAAGGATACGGATGATGATGAGGACATACCTATAAGGAGAAACTCGGCAAAAGACCGCTACTCGACTCAAGTTACGTTCTCCTAAGGCATAAGAACCTTCAAAAGCTTCCATGGAGGTTTTATGGTGAAGGGAAGGGAAAGAGGCGGCTAAAGGATTGAAGAAATGAGGCAGAAATGATTTGCGGATTTAACAAAACGCGATTAAAAACCCTCGCTGAAAACCCGTTACTCGATCGAGTGTCCAACCTACTCGATCGAGTGTCCTCCTACTCGATCGAGTAACCACGCTACTCGATCGAGTAGCCTCTACTCTATCGAGTACCACACATAACTCGCAACTCAAGATAACTTTAGCACGCATTTCTAAGGACTATTACCGCTCCCAAGGTCAGTCAACGCTGGTCAAAGGGTCTCTAAAAGGGCAGGTATTACAGTCTTCCCCCCTTAAAAAGAACTTCGTCCCCGAAGTTCAACTCACCTAACTCAAAGCACAAGGCACGGGAACACAACGACATCACTACTCTTTCGACACAGGTCACTATTCCCCTGAAATGTCATCCCCCATGTCATCATCATCACTGTCTAACACTCTATATATATATATCGGCTCTTACAAACTATCATATAAAACACCAATCTTGCAAAACGAACCAGCCCCATCAACGATTCCCCAACATATTATGAGATTACCCCACTCACTAGTAACAACTATCAACACGAAACATGACTCATATCAACATGCCGCATGACTATGACTATGCCAACATGTTACTCAACAACGCGATTCTATTACGACACATGACACCACGACTATCAACTTTCACTTCGACGCATGAATTACTCAACAAACTAAGGTAACCAATTACAACTTCATACCAGTAATGTGACCAAAGTAATAGAAAACTTTGTGAATAAACAACAAAACATTATAAACGAACAACAACATACTTTCGAAATCAGCCTTTTTTTTTTGCGACATTACTCTTCCCCTCTAAAAAGGAACTTCGTCCCCGAAGTTCACCACCAAATTACTACATATGTTACTTATTACTTGCATCGTAACATAAATCAAAACCCTATTATATATTATGGACATTACTCCCTAAGCATATACTCATTAAATTAGAAAACATACACAACCCACCCGAATAACTAGCCGTCGTCGAGGAAGCATGTTAATATCATATGTACAAGTGTATGAAAAGACGTAACTCTGACGAATAGATAGTAAACATGGCGGATGTAAGATTAAAGCAACAAGAAACCATCACTACTTCACTATTTGTTACAAATATGCATATAAAACCCAAGCGCGACTTCGAACATATGAAATTAACGGTTCAAAGGTGTTACTAAGCATCAATAACCATGCTAAACATCACATATGTAATTATGTAACCATTAAACAATTTTAATTTTTTGAAAAGCTCCTGTAACAGTGCTACTCGATCGAGTATGTAGTGGTACTCGATCGAGTGTCTTGGCTACTCGATCGAGTAGCCCTAAGATCAGAATGCCTCAATTCTGTCACACCTGCAGCTACTCGACCGAGTATGGGGTACTCTATCGAGTACCTACAGGTCAAATACCTTGGAAAACCTGTCATAACCCGCATATATATATACATAATCGTCACATAACTTGAGTTAGAATGACTTCCCGACTCACAAAATCCTGCAATCAAGTCAAGCTAGTAAATCCGGCCTTATGGCCAACCATACAAATCCGAAAATAAAAGTTCTAACAACCAACAACTACCAACATCCAACACCAACGACCAATAACAAGAATAAAGAAATAGGAGTATCACTCCTGCTGCTGCTGCTGCTCCTCCTCCTCCATCACCTCATCACCACCACCATCGCCTCCCGATGTGCCCGCTCCCGATGACCCAATGCCCGCATCAACTCCCGCTCCAGCTCCAGGACTCACGTACCATAGGGTCAAGCCGCCAAAGGCAAAGGACTGCGGTGTCCCCAAAGCTGACTGATCCACCCCGTAAGAGTGGAAAACCCCGCTATAATCCCCAACTCCACTCCACCATACCGAATGCGGTCCCTCGGTCCCAATCCCCTGAGTGTACGCCATCTCATGCATATTCCTGAGTGTCAAAGTGAACGACACTCTCTCTGCCAAGTAACTCGATCGCGTCTCCGGGGTGTCGAGGTAGGGGTAGCACGGAAAAGAGTGCTGCTGCGGTGGTGCTACCGGCCGTGGTCTAGTCTCAGCGGTCCTCTCCCTCACTCGACGGGGTCCTCTCCCCAACCTGGGCCTCTCCTCCACTACGGCTCCATTCTCTCCCTTCTTCGGGTCGGGCATCACCTGGAGGATCGTATCATCAATGAGGTACGTCTGCAACTGTCGAGGTCCACCATCACCCTCCTCCTCCTCATCGGAGTCCATAGCTATGACCACCGGGTCTAACGGTTCTGTCGGTGGGAGGTGCTCAGGAGCCGGAATCTTCATCCAGCTCATGCCCCACACCCTCCAAGCAAGGCTGCCATCAGCTAAAGTTCTCAACCATTCGGGTCGAGGTAGTAGTCACGGTCCATAATAGGCACCGGCGTAGCCAGAGGAACATACTCGGAAGAAGCCTCAAAGGTGGTTAGCTTTTCAGCTAACCGAGTGGCGATAGCGCCACAGCTCAAGTACCGGGAAGTGGTCGTAGCCATCAAAGCAAGGCTAGCGCAGACTATGGCAGGAGCATTAAAGACCACCCTCTCGGTCCGCTCCGGGTTGAGGTAAGACATCAGAAGCAACACCTCATGGTTGTTCAGTTTACTGATATCCGGTCTATCATAAAGGAGGTTCGAAAGAGAACGAAGAAAGATCCTCAAGGTAACATGCTGAACATCATTAATCAGCATGTTGCTTGCGGTGGGAGCTGGCTTTCCAGTAAGACAAGGCATTAGGCGGCAGACACCGCACTCAGCAGGAATATCAGTGATGGAATCCTTGGGAGGCTTGGCCAACCCAAGGTGAGAAGCGAAAAGGTCCATGGTCAACAAGAAACTTGTGTTCATCAACTGAAACTCAACGGTTTGAGCAGCTGGGTCATAACTAAAGGAGCTCATAAACTCCAAAGTAATAAAAGGGTAGGAATGTTTCCTCAGCCGATACAACCCCGTAAACCCAAAAGTCTCAAATATGTGACGGACATCCGTCTCTATTCCCAAATCAGTCAGAAGTGTGGTATCCACACAACGGGTAGGCCTCATTTTGCGCTTTTGCAAAACCACAAAACGCTCTCTCTGCTTAAAGTCCACAAACACAATCGTAGGGTACTCCGGTACCGCGGGTACCATGGGTCCACTACCCTCCCCAGGCTCGGGCTGTGAAGCCCTCCCCCTCTTGATTATTCGGGTCCCTATGTTCAGTCTCGGCATCTGTTTCAGCATATAACTTAAACCAAACTTGTATAGACATGTAAAGCACATAATTCATACAATTGGACTTTGAATGCGAAGCTAGGTGCACACGTCACCAACAAGTTCCTAATTTGATATATATAATTCAGTTTATAGCAACTCATATCCAATAGTTGTGAAAAGTTTAGCATGGTAAACACAACATACCCAACCAATTCTAACATCCTAGCATGATTCATATGTTACTCTATATACACACCTAATAACATGTGAGGTATTTGTACATGCTCATAGAAAAGTAATTTAAAACATATCATCATCAACCTTCAATATTAGAAATAAACAACTCAATTAGACTTGTCAGACGGTCTCTACAGCTGTAACAATTTTGGCATATTCACCATCAATTAACATCACAATTATCATATTGAAGTTTACCCTTACTTAAACAATCATATGCAACACCAAATTCCAGACATAGCAAACGAATTTCAATTTGGGGCACTTTTCAGACGGAGTTTTAAGGTAACTTTTAAGACGAAAATCACCAAAATCCAACTTCTAACATAGCATGTATAACATATAGTACTTAATTACATCATCCAACATGTAGGAAACAACCAAAAATCGATTTTGATTTTTGTAAAACCTAGAAATTTCGGCTCCAATTGGGTAATTTCTAGCCTATTTTTTACAGCAATTAATCACCAACATTCATGAAAGGGAAGCATGTGAATCTTATTACAACAATTAAAAGCAATAATTTGCCCCTATGAATCGAAAATTTCAGATTCCACCTTCATCCTAACAAATTTAAAGCAATAAAAACATGTAAATAGGGAAGAAATCATACCTTGATTAAATAGGGAGAGTAAAAGAACAAGATTAACAAGCAAATAACCCGAGTAATCACCACCAACACAAGAGAAGAGGAGAGATTTGTGAGAGAATTAGGGATTAGGGTTTGAAACAAGAGGAAAGAATGAGCAGTGTAAGAAGAAATAGGGGTTTTAAGAAACCCGTAAGAAGCTCGGTACTGTAGCCTACTCGATCGAGTGCCTAGGGTACTAGATCGAGTGCCCTCTACTCGATCGAGTAGGTGCTATTTCATCGAGTATCCGCAGAAAATTTCCACATCCCGATGTCATAGCTTCCTAACTAGATCGAGTGAGGTCTACTCGGTCTAGTAAGCATTCGCACTCGGTCAAGTAAGGTTAAGTACCCTGTCAGAAATACGAGATAAGTTGAAGATTCCTGCAAAAACAATATCGCGTGTCGATTCCAAACTAAGTTCGGAATTCGGCACTAATTATCACACTTGTTCGTATTACCATTAGTACCCAAGCATATCATACGTCTTAACAGGTAAGATTCATGTCATATTATGCTACCACAAATTTACCCAACTCGGTTTACCTGCTACCGAGCCATTTACATACACAATTACATCACCATATTATACTTAAAACTTATCTTACCACATTACTAGCAAATTCGTGCTCACATCAATATAAAGTATCTAATTAACGATAAATATCTTTATGTCATCAAGTACATCCCACACAAACAAATTAAAGCTTACCAAGTTCCAATTTCAACATAAACAAAAATTATCCTACACCAATTAACCATTACACAGCGGAAAATTTCAATCATCGAGCATTGTATACACGCATCATTAATTACTAATTCTCGTACTATATCTCAACACTTCCTTAATTATCATCATTATAGCTACGGTAGAAATTATAAACTCATATAGGATCACCGTTACTAACAACTTGAAGCAAATACCAACACGATTACTATATCATAAATCCTTTAACGTTTTCTTTAACATCACGTAAGCTCTCTAATTCTATCAAAACTTCCCTATGCACCATCCAATCGCAACTACCATACCCATCTCTACGTTAACAAAGACTCGACCACAAATAACTCCGACACAACTAACATACACATTGCATACATACACACGGACTCCACATCCCCATACCCTGTGACTGGCTTAAGTACCATGGGGCCAAGATTTTGAAATGAGGGCGCCTACTCACCCAAAATCTAGCATCAGCTGGGGCTCCCATCACACATACACCAGGTTCATTTTATTAGACTCGCTATGTTCATTAAGTTCATTTGTTACAGGTTCCAAAATCGTCGCTCTGATACCACTTTGTAACATCCCCATATCCAGAGGAGCCTTAACTAGGCCTTCCTTCGCATATAAGGGCATTACCATCTCGGTTGCCCGAGGACAGTAATAATCAAATGTCGATAAAAGAACTATTATGTTATAATACAAGTGATTTAAAACCAACAAACATTATAAAAGGTACAACTCAAAGGCTACTCGCTATTACTATCAAATCTCGTGAAGACTCATCCCTGCCCGGACTCCAGCTATCAACGACATCAACACCTTCTAAGACAGACTGCTCACCATAAGGGATCACGGCAGACACATAAAACAACAAGACAACCACACAAGGTCAGTAGCGAGATAAGACATGGCAATACCAACGACATCTAGCAATACAACACCACACAATCAGTCACACACACAATCACACCCACTCCAATCAATCTCCGTCATCGACTGTCCACTGGACCAGCCCTGCCAGTGGGGGACCGCAGCCGTTCCCACCTAAGCCCCGCTCATCATACCGAGCGATAACCCTGTCCCATTAATGTGCACATCCCCTCCCGTGGCGGGTTCCACGGAGGGCGAAACTAGGGCGTGAAGCCACTCCCGCAAGTGACTCCACTCAGCCGAGAACGCATCTCGAGAACCAGAGACAAACAATCACAACCATCAACAACACAACACAAACACACCACAACCACAATACAACCACAACAATCGACACACTAGACCATCTACAGAAACTGAGTAGGCGAACCTACTTTTAAGCAACTGCAACCAATCCATGCCAACATACTACATATCCAGCAATCAAGCAACACCTATAACCACAACACAATCATCTATCACTACCAAGCAAACCCTAACTGCAAAGACAAGGATACGGATGATGATGACGACATACCTATAAGGAGAAACTCGGCAAAAGACCGCTACCCGACTCAAGTTACGCTCTCCTAAGGCATAAGAACCTTCAAAAGCTTCCATGGAGGTTTTATGGTGAAGGGAAGGGAAAGAGGTGACTAATGGATTGAAGAAATGAGGCGTAAATGATTTGCGGATTTAACAAAACGCGATTAAAAACCCTCGCTGAAAACCCGTTACTCGATCGAGTGTCCAACCTACTCGATCGAGTGTCCCCCTACTCGATCGAGTAACCACGCTACTCGATCGAGTAGCCTCTACTCTATCGAGTACCACACATAACTCGCAACTCAAGATAACTTTGGCACGCATTTCTAAGGACTATTACCGCTCCCAAGGTCAGTCAACGCCGGTCAAAAGGTCTCTAAAATGGCGGGTATTACAATGGGACACAATTCACCCATAAACTATCCCGCAACAAATCAGATTACCATACCGAAAAGCATGTCCAAGTCTAACAAGTCACCCCATAGTATGCTAAAAGAAGTAACGGCCTTAAGGCCAAGTACAGTCATCCGAAATAAGAGTGTGCAACAGAAATGATAAATATCCATCCACAACTGAAACAAGTTTAGACAAAACAAGAAGATCACTGATATGGACCCCCATCCATCTCATCATCGCCGCCTGCGCCTGAAGCTCCGGCTCCCGAAGTACTAGCTCCCTGATAACCCGCCGCTGAGTAATCTCCTCCTCCTAGCTGGCTGCCATAGTTGGCTCCCCATGGTCCCGCGAGGCAGCCAAACTCGGTCTCCTCAGGTGGCCTCCAAAAGCCGGGGTCAACTCCATAGCTGTGGAAGACTCCCGTGTCTACTCCAGGTCCTCTCCACCAGACAGGATGTGCTAGCTCAGTCCTTATACCCTGATTATGGGCCATCTCATGCATGTTCCGGAGCACCAAGGTGGTGTAGATCCGCTCGGTCAAGTCGCTCACCTGTATCCTAGGGTCATGCACTGTGGGGTAGAGAGAGTACTACTATGGGTAGTAGCTCGGCATAGAGTAAGAGGGATCAGCCTCAACCGGGTCCGCCCTAGGCTGTCTGACCCTACGACGCTCTCGAGGTGGAGGAGGAGCCTGCTGTCCCTCAGGTACTAAAGTATTCTCAGGTAGGTCCGAAAGGATGGTGGGGTCAATCAAGTAGTACTGGGGTCCAGGTCTAGGCACACCACCTACAGGCTCCCACTCAGCTAAGTGGTCAACAACGGGAAGTCGGGCAGGGTCGGGAAGTACCGTCCACATAGATCCTCTCACTCTCCAGGCATAAGACCCATCAGCCATCTTCCTCAACCATCTGTTTTGACACCAATACTTGGCGTTCATGGTAGGCACAGTCTCAACATACTCATCCCCCGAGTGAGGTGGGGCCTCAAAATCGGTCAGACGTTGGGCTACGCGGGTCACTATGGCCCCGCAAGCAATATGGCGGTTCGGGGACTGTGCCATGTGCTCAAGACTGGAGCACACTATCCCCGGAGCACTATAGTAAAAGGGCTTCCTACGGTGCAGGTTCAGGTAGGACATCAACAACATAACCTCATGGGAATTAAGCTTGCTCACATCATCTCTTGAGTACAAAAGACAGGTCATCATCCTAAGGAACATACGGAGGGACACGTGCTGAATATCATTAATCAACATAGCACTAGCACTAGGAGCAGGTCGGCCAGTCAAGTAAGGAAGGTAAAGAGGTGCACCACTATTCTTAGCCACATCACTCAGATACCCCGTCTCCTTAGCCTCTAGGCCCAGGTGGCCAGCAAACTCATCAAAAGTCAACTCATGGTCCTCGTTCATGAGGCGGAAGGAGACAGTCTTCTCCTTTACATCATAAACAAACGATCTCAAAAACTCCAAGGTCAAGTGAGGGTAGGACTTCTTTCTCAGGTGATATAACCCCTTCATTCCCAAGGTCTCAAAGATATGGGTTATGTCTTCCTTAATCCCCAAGGTCTCCAAAATCTCGGGGTTCACACACCGAGTAGGTTGGAAAGGACGACTCATTAAGGCTATGAAGGCCTTACGCTGCTTGAAATCAGAAAAGATTATCGATCGATAGGCCTCCACCGGTGGAACAACAGGTTCTTGGCTGGATTGACCCGTCTCAAATTGAACATTGGCACAGGTCCTCTTGTTTGTTTTGGCTCTTGTTTTCAGCATACTGCAAAAAGATAGGTCTTAACAAAGACACTTTCCACACAAAAATTTTGCCATAGATGGACTGTTTTTCTGATTTATATACAATTTTGAGACGAACTTTTAAGACAAAATTTTCTCACCAAAACACCAAGTATTTTACTCAAAGACATTATTCTCAACATCAAGGGGCTTTGAAATAACATGTTAAAACAAGCAGAAGACTGAAATTTTCGACTCGAGTAAAACCCTAGAAAATTTAAGAAGCGATTTATGCCATGGAATTGCTCTAGTGACGGCATAAACGATGTTTATAAGTAATTAAATCCAAATAATCTAAAGAAAAATCTTGATTTCAGTTACACATGGTAGGGATTCGAAATTTGAACAAAAACATACCACAACTTTAATAATAAAGGAAGAAATTGATTTGAAACCTTACCTTGAAGGAAGTTTTGGCAAACAAAGAGCAAACAACCGCCAAGAAAACACCCAAGAACTTGAGAGAGAAGTGTTATGAAGTTTTTAGAAGGAAGAAGAAGAAGATGTGGGAGGCGGAAATGAGAAAAGAAGAGGCGAAATAGGGTTTTTGAATAACCCGGCTGAGTCACGATAAAACCGTACTCGGTCGAGTATTGGGCTTACTCGGCCGAGTATGGACTACTCGGTCGAGTATTTGGAATACTCGGTCGAGTACGCAAGAACAGTAGCGATTCGTAATCTGAAAAAAATGGGCACTCGGTCGAGTTCTATTATACTCGGTCGAGTGTGGCCTACTCGGTCGAGTATGCCTCTATACTCGGTCGAGTGTCCCAGAATAGGAACGAAATTTCAAAATTATTGAGCCTGCAAAACAAGTAACAATGTTCGGAGTTCCGTGCAAACGGGCTCGTCAGCGTTAGAACCTACTTCTACCACATAAGCCCGTATCGTACACGAATTACACATAACCATTACCCAACTAACGAACGTCTCACCTGCGCTCCTTACCTCAACCGCTAGAACAATTACGTCACATACACCCATGGATAATATGAAGGTTACAAGTCTATACTAGCTACATACCTGCAAGGGTTAGTCTGTAACGCTAAAACATCACAATTTTCACAATTCCTACACTCCCTCTAATCAAGACATTCATGTAAACTTAACCATCGTATGATGCCACAATTATCCAACAAACCATTCAACTCAACCTTACCCTACAAGAAAAGTCACTCATTTTATCAACCACAATTTCTAATCACAACTCAGCAACCATTCCAACAAATTCAAGACTTCATCACAACCATCGTTACTGCATGCAAGAGTCACATTGGTACATGTGATACGATTAACAAACATACTTAGCAAACACTCTTCAAGTAACTACCCCTATCGACTACCCTTTCCCAGTGACTGGCTTAAGCACGATGGGGCCGGGATTTTGAAATGAGGGCGCTTACTCACCCAAAATATAGCATCGGTTGGGGCTCCCAACGCACATACACCAGGTTCATTTTAATTTGACACCCTATATTCATTGGGTTCATTGGTTCGGGTTCCAAAATCGTCGACTCTGAGACCACTTTGTAAAACCCCCACACACTAGGACGCCTTACCAAGGACCATCCCAGTGTATGAGGATGTTACCATCTCGGTCACCTGAGGTAGTAGATCAAATAGACAATAAAAGAACATTTATAATTAATTAATTAACACTTTACAACCACGGTACAAAACTGAATACAAGTGATACGCATGACTGCTAAAGAACTCATGCGTCTGAACACCTATGCCGGTAGCGTAGTGACTCGATTCCCTCCATGCCCGGCAGCAACAATCAACTGTACCTGCTAAGCCAACTGCTCACCATCCCTAAATGGATCACCATATTTTTGAAAACATAACACGGGGTCAGTTACTGAACAATTAAAATAAGACAAGTATGATAAGTAACCAGCTGATCATCCACCATCTCCAGTTTCCTGATCTCACACAGTAACCGATTACACACTGAAGTGTGTAGTCCTGCCAGACTACCCATCGCAACAGGTAGCCCACTCCGCCAGTGGGGGACCACAGCCAATCCCCACCAAAATCCTGCTCATCAACGAGCGATAACCCTATCCCTTAATGTGCACATCCCCTCCCGTGACGGGTTCCACGGAGGGCAAACTAAGGCGTGAAGCCACTCCCGCAAGTGACTCCACCACAACCAACACAACAACACAACCACCACCACAACACCAACACTCCGATGATCAGCAGAAACAGGCATACACAATACAATCACATCTTAAATCAATTAACAGTAACTGAGTAGGGAAACCCTACCTTAACGCCAAACATGAAAGTGCATCCACACACAGCCAAGCAAGACTCCGAGACGAATCCTACAACGATGACCACATCCTATTATCCAACTAATTCCAACAATCTACTGAAGGAAACCACAAAATAGCGACTTACCTAATAACGCGGACCGACGGTGACACGAACGACGACCACGCACACATCCTTCCTATGCAAACCCCATCCTTCCCATGGTTGAGATGTAGGCTACTTGTAAAATAGTGTATGGAGTTAGAGGTGATTGGTGAGAGAGAGGTAGGCTAGGGTTAGAGAAAGAGGAACTGTCGAAAATGGGAAAATGAAATAAATCTTGCGAACTTGCGTTTTTATATTGATGCGTCAACAGCAGCCATACTCGGTCGAGTACCACCATACTCGGCCGAGGAGGCTCTACTCGGTCGAGTACCACCATACTCGACCGAGTAGGCTCTACTCGGTCGAGTATAAACAATACTCGGCCTATTAGTCCCTGCTAAGTCGAGTAGACACTCTCGTAAGGTACTTATCCTAACCTAGTCTCTCACCTATCTCTTCCTAGGGTCTTTCCTAGTCAAAGGGTCGGTCAAAAGAGTCCTTAAACATCGTGGGTATTATACCTTGGTTCCGCCTTTGGTCCTTGCCATTGTATTCTCCTTCTCAAATTGATATCAATAAACCAAGATTTTGCTTGAATGTTCCTTCCTTCCTCAAACTTCAATCAATTCCTCAATCAATTTAGGATTTTCGAATTTTTGCCCAGACCCTAGAAAATTGATTCAATTTGTGAGGAAATTGATGTTTAGATGGTCTTCTATTGATAAAGGAGTGATTTAATCTTGTTTTGAGCAAGTTTTGTTTGAATGGTGGTGAATTTTGTTGAGAAATTGGTGTTTTTAAATGAAGGGATTGAGGGTTTTAGTGGTAGAAAAGGTATGTGTTTGTATTTGTGAAAGATAGAAATGAATTAGGAAGAAGGGAATTGTCCCGTTTTTTACTTAAGTAGCAGCTATGGACGCTCGGATCGGAGTCGGGATGCGCGTATCGTCTTACAGGACATCCTGAAATTGCAAACTAGTGCCAGGACGCGTGGATCAGTTTCAGCTCGAGTGGATTCTTTCTGGGACGCTCGGATTCACCTGGGGACGTGCAAATTTCCTTACAGGAAAATTTCATAGACTGGGAGCCTTCCCAGGACGCGCGGATTAGTGCCAAGACGATCATCCTAAAGATGGAGACGAGTGTCCTGAGGATGATCTGCTCAGATTTCCTTACAGGGCGTTTTCTTCAATTCGAACTCTCCCACGACCCATGTCCTAAGGTCAGGATGCTCGGATGCTAGCTGGGGATGCTCGGATGCATGCTGGGGACGCTCAGATCCTCTCTAGCTCCCACGACTCAGGTCCGCTCGTGGGGATTCCTTTTCTTATGTTATTCTTTCTTCTTCTTGTTGTGGGTGCACTACAAAGGCTCGGTTAGCCTAGGCATTTGCTATCCCCACACTTGGTCAAACACTACACATCAAAACACGTTAAAATACCTCCCTCACTTGCTCTCATGTCAAAAATCTTGATCAAAGCACAAAAATGCAAATCCAAAAATGACAAAAAATGCAATAAAGGAAATTAAATGCGAGTTAAGAGGTTAGAATATTTACAAATGGTGGTTTAGGGAGGACTCCACCAAACTCTCATTCTTGGATGAGATGTCAAGGGGGCAAGGCCAAGGTGTTATTGATGTTGCTCAACACCTTGTAGAAGTAGTCGAAGGCTTGCTCATTTTCATGATATAGGTCTTGGGTAGTCCTTTGCACATTGTTCTCTTCATTGTTGCGTTCCAAGTCATAGTGATGACAAGGATCCACAAAGCCTTGGTCTAAGGTCATAACATTTCCAATATAAGGATTGACCAATCCTTCAAATTCGTCGTCCCATAGACCACAAACTTCACTAGCTTATTCCCAAATGATGTCATGAGTTGACAAGAGCAACTCTTCTTTCTTGTTGTCATGGCCAATGAGGCCTTCTTCATTACTTGTTATGATGGGTGAGCTATTCAAGCTCTCATTGTTGTTGAAAATTCCTTGCTCTCCGAATACAGCTATTTGAAGGTCATCCACTTTCTTCTTCCATGTGGGTGGTGTTTCTTTACCCATGGCTTGATCTTTGCATAGAGACCCTAACTTATTTCTATCACTTTCTCGGCTATAGTGATCGACCATGAAACATGGCTCATGTAGTCGGGGAGCTCTCATTGTTTTGTCAAGATTGAAAGTGATTGTCTCATCGCCTACTTCAAGTGTGCGCTCTCCATGTTTCACATCGATTACCGCTCTGGCGGTATGGAAGAAAGGTCTTCCTAGAATGATAGGATTGTTGGAATCCTCTTCCATGTCTACAATGACAAAGTCTACCGGGATGAAGAATTTGTCAATTCTTACGGGCACATCCTCCCATATCCCTAAAGGTATCTTTGTTGATCGATCCGCCATTTGAAGAGTGATGTTGGTGCATTTGAGCTCTCCCATTCCTAGCCTCTTACATACCGAGTATGGCATGACACTTACACTTTCTCCAAGGTCACATAATGCTTTGTTGATTGTAGTGTCGCCAATGGTACATGGGATAGAAAAACTTCCCGGATCTTTGAACTTCAGAGGGGAACTCCCTTGAAGAATAGCAGTACTCACTTTGTTAAAGGCAATAGTCTCTAGCTTTCGGATGGATTTCTTCTTGGTAAGAATGACTTTCATGTACTTTGCATAAGCTGGAACGTGATTGATCAATTCCGTGAGTGGGAATGAGACTTCTAAGTTTTTTACAATTTCCATGAACTTTCCAAGTTGGTCATGTGACACCCCCATACTCCAAGTGCCTTACCAGGACCACTTAAGGTATGAGAACTCCACCATCTCGATTACCCGAGGCAATGATAATCAAATGACAATGAAGAAACATATTTAATTAGCAATATAGTTTAAAATGATTACATGTCCAAAGGCCAAAACTGCTAAAAGTGAAATACAATATTCTCAAATCCAAAAGTGCTAAACAACTAGTCCAAAACAGCGGAAGACTCTAAGACTGCATCGTGGTGACTCATCCCAGCTAACCCAAGCGTATCTTCTCATACCTGTTCAACAACTGCTCACCACCCCCGAATGGATCACCACAGTTTTTAAAACAATAAGCGGGGTCAGTACTAATTACACAAAAACAATGCCACAATGAAACAAGTACATAAACAGTTCAAACAGCTCAGCACAACCCCAGTCTCCATCTCCAATCTCCACACAACTGACTACACACTAAAGTGTGTAGCCCTGCCAGAGTACCCATCGCAACAGGTACTCCTCGCCGCCAGTGGGGGATCGCAGCCGTTCCCACCTAAGCTCCGCTCATCTCCATCGAGCGATAAACCCATGTTCATTAATGTGCACATCCCTCCTATGGCGGGTTCCACAGAAGGCGAATCAAGGGCGTGAAGCCACTCTCGCAAGTGACTCCACTTAGCCAGGGACGCACCCCGAAGATCACAGACAGATACAAACCAATTGATCCGGTTGATGTTTTCACTCATCCGATCTAACACATTTATAAAACTCAACATACAACTAGTTAGCGGTAAGTCGAGGTCGATCCATGGGACGGTGTGCTTTGGGTTCTAAGTCTATCTATCTCAATATATGCTAGTGTCACAATTGATGGGGTTTGTAGTTGTGTCTAGACTAATGCAAGCAATAAAGTAGAACGAGCAATAAAAGGAAAGATGTAAACAATTGATTAAAAGTGCTAGGATATCATGGGGGATTCATGGTGTTGATCATACAAACATGTTTACAAGGTTGCAAGCAATTAATGTTGTGGAGGAACCGAGTTGGGTTATATCTTACGGTTCTTAGGAAGAGTTGGGTCCCGGAGCCGAATCGATTAGATTGTACAACACCTACAAGTCGACTTACTTTACTCCTAATCAACTTCCATGCATGGTATAACAAGACTCGAGTTGGTTTATATCTTACAAGTCAAGTTGAGTAGATAAGAGATGGTTGTAAATGCAAGGATTCATAGGCTTAGCATTTCATCAAACATAACATGTGCATAAAGTTGACATCACAACAAGCAAGCAATTTAATCATGTGAACATATTAGATTAAGCATGAATCAATCCCATGTTGGTTTCCCCTAATTACCCACTAATCCTAGCTAAAAGACTACTCACTCATTATCATGGAGAACATGTCATTAATGGTGTCAAACATAACAACAAGTGTAAACATGATAATAGATTGAGGAAATAAACAATAAAGATTAAAGAGTAAAGGAATTATACCAAACTTGAGATGATCCAAATAATAAAGCAAAGAATAATAGAAGAAACTTGATTGATTGATGAAGGGTTGTCAATCCTCCAATAATAACCCAATAATCTTCAATTACCCAAAAGTAACAAACTTGAATAATAAACTTGAACAACAATAATTAAGGAGAGATTAATGTGAGATTTGTGGAAAGATTAAAGAGTAATCTATTCTAATCTACTCCTAATCTAATCTAAGAGAGGCTTTTTCTAGCTAAAAAGATGTTCTAATAAAACTTCATGATTTGATTATTACAAATGGGGTATTTATAGTGGAAATTAGGTGGATGCATTAGGGTTAACTAAGGGCTAAACTAGTAATTACACTTTTGAGATTTGAGCAGGGAGAAGCCGGTATTTTTCGAAGGAAGGGCGTCTTTCACGGAGCTTGAAGAACACGAAAATTGCTGTAAAGGAATTCGGGCGGATTGGTGTCGGGACGGGCGGATTCTGTTGATGGAAGACGAGCGGATTCGACGGAATCCGGGCGGATTCTGGCGGGGCAATCCGAGCGTCTTTGGTGGAAATCCGCTCGGATTGTGTTGTGAGGAGACGGGCGGATTGGAGACAATCCGCTCGGATTGTTCTTCAGCAGTGATTCTTCTTCTTTTCTTCCCTTTTTGTTCACTTCCATTTTATTCTTGTGGGATTGGTCTTTGGTCCTTGCTTCCTCTTCATACTAGTCCATCTAGTATCGTCAAGTAGCCTCCGAGTACGCACGAAAGACGGGAATTTCCGCCTTATTATCTTCTTTTCTACAAAACATATGAAATGCGATAGAAAAGCAAATAGGAAGGTTTTGACGGATAGAATGGCCATGAAATGTTATAATAGTATGCAAAATAGGCTCAATTAGGGGACTAAATGTGCGCAAATAATGTTCACATCAAATATCCCCAAACCGAACCTTTACTCGTCCCGAGTAAAGAGGTGGCAAAAACTAGACCTTTATTTAAACTATCCTACTAATATAGCCGATATGAGACAATTAGCGGGTCTCACTCCGCCCCTTCAACTCACAACAAGACAACCATGAGGTAGGATGCCTTCTTGCAAGGCAAGGTGGCTCTTGCCAAAATGGCGACACATCCAAGCATTAAAGCACACAAAATCAAATAATGGATGCATCTACAAAAGAATAGCCACTTTCCTCATCTAAGTGGCGAAAATTATCTACAAGGGAAGCAATTCAAGGGTAGACACTCCTTCATAGATGCAATTTCTTCAAACTACTAAGCCTAGAAGGATACCAATAAATCACCTCCAAATTGTGTCAAGCTAGGGTACCTTTGTCCTCAATCGTTAAATGCTTTTGTCAAGAGTAGACTCCCTATGGTGTTAGAAACACTGGAGGATCGCGGAATTCCCCCTCTTACCTAGACAAGAAGAAGGGTCGTCCCCTCTCTACCATGCACAAAAATGGATACGGTGGATAAAGGGATCAATAGATATTTGAGTTTCACTTTGGGAGTTTGCTTTCATTTTTGTTTTCCCCCCAATTTCTTGTGGCATATAACATTTGAGAACACTTTCTTGCCATTTCTTCTTGATTTTTGGCATTTCAACACTTGACAACTTTCAACTTTTATTTGCATTTCTTTTTAACATTTTCAAAGTCACCCCATATGTAGTGAGGGTGCCTTATATTTGAAGCTTTTGGAGTCTATTTTTGCTCCTCTTTTCTTTTGATGCATTTTTGCAAACTTTCTTTCACTTTTCATTTCATTGAACTCAAATTGATTTCTTTTTGTGCCCATTCCCTTTGTTGACAAAATATATGGTAGAACATGGATGAATGATGGTTGCATGGTTTCAAGGGTCACCTTGGAATAAACGGTAGCCAAGGAGTTATCACACCACAAGGTACTCTTGACTAGGCCTTAATCCATGGGTCAAAGGTGTTGGGAAATGTGTCCTCAACAATAGTGCGATCACATGATTTAAATATCATTATTAAATCTCATTACAAGAATACGGAAGGGATGATACATAATATATATATAGTCAACTGGTCCACACATATCGGTAATGATTGGCTGGCTAGAGTTTGACATTACTGTCGTGCGACGGTGGTGATCAGTTGATCCCTTGAGGTCACACCTAAAGGACGATTCCCTTAATTGAAAAGGTTAATTAATTGTATACCGATACAGATTAATTATTTCCTTAAAATTGAACAAATTATTATAAAAGAGAGAATAATGACATCTTATTATAATGTGATTAAATGAGATTTCATTTAGTAATTTAAGAAGTTATATTACTAAAATTAATCGGTGTTTGCGAAACACGCGAGATGAGAATGATAAGTTAGTTATAATTACAAGATATTGTGAATTATACTAACTAGTAATTAAATGACCATTTTATGAGGAAGTAATTTTATATTACTAGTCAATTTGTTAAATATGATTTATTTAATTTATAAATGATATTTAATTTGTTAAATATGCATTTTAAATTAAAACAAGACATAAGACATGTCACATGTCACATGACATACAATTGTACAATTGACAAAAATAAAATGGACTCAATATTACAAGGAAAACCGTTTTATATGTAGTGAGTGGGTGTTGATGGTTTTTGTTATTTAAATAATAAAATAAACATCATGATAACACCTACTACTAGCTAGCTTTTCTTGTGAAGAACAAAAGCAAATTGGGAAAAAAAATTTGTCTACTCTATGCCCTCCCAACCGGTTTTCCATACACAACATTAGAGAGAAAATTTTCTCTAATTAATTCATTCTCACTTTTTATGAAAAACCTCCCTTCTCTCTCTTGTTCTTCACAAAACTCATTTTTGTGAATCTAATTTGTTTAAATCAAACACTAATAATACTAAAAGTAGTATATGAGTATTAGTAATAGATTTTAAGGTAAACCACAATATAAACATCTAGTACATGTTAGTTTGTGGGATTAAGGGATAGTTTTGGGTGCAACTAATTGGAGGGCTTCTAATTTGAAGTCAAGTATGTTCATCCATTAATGGAAAGCTCAAGAACTAACAAGAAGGAGATCTTGTTGGTGCCCAATATGACCGAAATTATTATGGTGAGAAAATGTTTTCTTATCTTCTTTTATTAAAGTTTGCATGCATAAAATCCACCTTTAATTTTATGACAAATTAATTTTACATATATGAGTATGTTAGTATGTATATGAATCTACATTTCCTTCAATCGGTATCAAGAGCCACGGTTGTTTGCATGCAAATCGGTTAAAAGTTTTTCCGAGTTATAAGAATAACAAATAAAACTTGTAAAATTTGTGTTATTATGAGATATCACGAAATTAATTAATGCATGTTAATATTTCTGGTCCTAAAATGTTTTAGGATATTTTGGTTAATTTTTCGGATTTTTATTGTTCATAATTTACAATAATGGCATTTAAATGTGATTTTATGAGTAAAAATGTCATTTTTGGTCTAAAATTAGCTATACTTCCAATTTTCCATTGATTTTTGGATATGTTGTCACATATATTATTTTGAGATAACCTGTAAATTGTCATAATTTTTGGACTTGTTATGCTCGAAAAATGAATTTTTCATTATTAAATTCGGATTTAAGTGAAAAATAGGTTAATATGAGTTAAATTTCGAATCTGGTCATAGAAAATTAATATGTTGTCACATGCAATTTTACAAGATGTGTGTAAAATAATTGGCTATAAAGAAGTCTTTTTGCATGATTTATGAATTTTTGAAGAAAAATAGCATAAATAGTGACATTATTAGTGGAAAATTAATAAAAACATAATCTATGACTTAGGAAAAACGTCTAATGTTGCATTTTATTATATTTTTCAGATCTAAAATTGAAAAGTTAATGAAAATAATTTTTCCATGTTTTTATGATTATTTTATTAAAAATCGATAAACCGCAACATTGTTTTTCCTAGAAATTTTCGAAATTTTTAACCTAAGATTTTGAACATTATGAGTGTCATGGAATTTGTTTCCAGAATGTTCATGAATTTAAATTTCAAATTTTGAATTTATTTGAAATTTTGTGATTTATTTGAAGTTTAATGGCTTATTTTTGTATTTTTGGTCCATTTATGAACAATTTTGTATATATGGGTTAATTATGGTCAAATTATTAGTGAAGACTATATTTTGAGTCCTAAGAGGTTAGGGTAATTAACTTATGCATAAATATGAGTTTATGCATTTTTGTGATTATAAAATGTTGAAATCACGCAAATCCGTAAAAACCGAGTAATATACGATATTGGCTAATTAAAGGCGATTTAGCATAAAAATTGAGCATGTTCATACATATTATAATGCTGCATTTTTCTTTATGATTGTCATAATTTTAATTTATGTAATTTTGAATTATGTAATTTTATTTAGTATGGCCTTAGATTTTAATTGGTATTTCCCGAAATGTATGGGAATATCGATTCGGTTGTAATTTTTTATTTTGATCTCGTATCACCGTTTTGTAATTTAATAGATTTATTTTATTTTAGTTACAAATGTATAATAGGAAATTATGTAATTTATTATGTAATTTTATTCATACCGGAGTTCCCAAAGACGGATTTCTTCAAGAATGGCGATACATAAAGACGGTGTTACCTCGAGATGCGTGAAACAACCGAAGTTCAAGGGACCAATGGAGTTGGTTTCCGAATATGTAATAGATAAATAGTTTTCTATTTTAGGAAAGGCCATACTAGGATTTATTTATCTTTATGCTTGCATTTTATTTTATGTCACAAGCATCGCTAAATCGCCATAACTAAAACATGCATTTTTTATCTTATCGAGTTTATCGACCGTGTCAATTCAAATTATCGTAGTTCACCGCTTTAGTTCACTTAAAACGTGATAGATAATAAATTGACATGACCTCTCGCTAAAACAATTAATTGAGACATAGCCTTACCAAATAGTAGAAACCATGAAAACCTATTTCGCGAGGGAGTGCACTCGGCTACCCCGGGGTACAAACCTTGTTACGTAGGGGAAGTGGGTGATGAATGTTAATCCACCGAATTCATGTTGATAAGGGATGTATCGGCTACCCCGTGCCCAAGTTGATGTGGGTTTGGATAATGGACACATTTATTCGAAATTTGGATTGAACTCAACAAAAGTAATTGATAAGGGTTGCATCGGCTACCCCGTGCCCTTGTTGATGTGTTTTGGGCTATAGATAAACATTAGAGTAATTTTATCGACCAAGAGTTCTAAAAGTAGAATCGATTAAAAGGTTAATCCACCGAGTTATATTAATGAAGGTTGCATCGGCTACCCCGTGCCTAAGTTGATATGAATTTGGGTCTTGGAATCATTTATCATAGTTGGGTAGAGGTCACTATGTAAATGCTATACTTGTTTACAAGTATTTATAAAACGATGAATGTTAAGTTTTCCATTATTCCGTTATAATATTGTTCTATTTCTTTACCACAATTCATATACGATATCATTTCGATTTTTGATTCAAATCTCCATTAAAACATCGTAACTAAAGACAAAATTTTAATTTTTCTTCTAAAAACCTCGTTTTATCCATTTGAAGGATCTCTTGTAGAGAGTATAGATAAAAGTTATTCGTTATCAAACAGGTTTTTGATTCTTGACTAACACATCTACTTACAATGGATTGTTTTTCACATACTTAAATGAATTAAGTACCTTGAAAAGATAAAATTGTTTTGGTGATTAGATTTTCAGAATTCGTAATTGACCAAAATAACGCAACCACTTCGATGAAAGTTTTAAGACTAAAACGAACAAATGAAGAGTAATCTTCATGAAATTAAATTTTGCTTCTCAAAGCAAAGACTCATTGAAATAAGTGGGAGCATTCTCTTAAACCGTTAAGATGAGGACGAGGTTCAAGAAGTAAAGATTATAATGGAATTGATACAAGGTTATGTTAAAGGTAAAGTTGTTGAGAATGACGATACTAAACCTATCAATCCCGACCGATAAAGTTTCCGTTGTCTTAAATGTTAGACACGAGAAAGGAAACTACCCCAAATTATTGAAGAATCAACAAGTTAGTTGTGGGACATCTAATGGGACCTTCTTCTTTAAATGTTTATTTGATTAAACATAAATTTTGCTAGTACTACTTCGTCAATATTAGAAACCAATGGAGGTTTTCATCATTGTACTTGATACATAGGATGATTAGAATATGACGACTAGCAACAATAATGTCGAGAGATAGAGTAATTGTGTACTCAATCTAGTTTTTGGATTTAAAGTTGTACTTAATTATGACTATTAAGTGCATAAACTCTAAATAAGAATATAAACTTGTTAAGATACAAAAGAGGTTTCACTTTTGTGACTCTTTACACCACGATTTGATATATGGCTAGCCCATTATCAAGGTGATTATATTCTAAACCAAACTAGAATGATATATCATGAAGATGATGCAAGACTCAAATTGGTAACCCAAGATTAAACCTTAAATTTTGGAATGATGAACGCAAAGAGTTATCAAGTACTCTTGAAACCATTAGATTGTTAATGGTATATGCGTATCTTGTATTCAAAGCAAGATGTCTCGTGCCTTTTGGTTGAAAAGGAGATCGCGGTTTTAAATCATTGATCCAAAATAGGTTGATCATTTTCTTTTACCAACGATTTAGGTTGACGCTAATGTGTTCACTTAATAAGGTAAATAGAGAAATCTTTGAAGAATTTCAAAGAATTCAAGGAATCACGATTTAAGTCGTGATGGGATTATCAAAGTGAAGACTTTGATATAAGCCAACGGAAATGTGATATAGTATCACAAGTTAATCTCTCTTAGCACGCATTATGGAATAATGTGTGGTTAGCTAAGAAATCAAACGCTATTCGATATGGTTTGGATTTCAATCAAGTTACTTTGAGTTACTTGATCATTTTGGGGATTTTTGTCTAAATTATTTTTCCACTAAATCGAATCATATGAGATATGAAATGGTAAAGGTACCATGTTTGTAAGTTTTTCACAAGAAACAAATGCTCATTTTTCCCTTGCAATTATCACGAGCACGACGGGTTTGCGGCTCATGAAGCTGTCTTTCTAAAATACAGGTTTATTTCTAGAAGACAGAGTGGGAGAAATTATTCAAGAGCCACAAAGATTGTTATGTCGCAAGAAACTGGTCTTTCTTGGCTACATGAGACGTTTTGTGTAAGACGTTGTTTCTTCAAAACCTAGGAGGTTAAATTCGTCACTTGTTAAAAATGATGAATTCATGCTACTTTTAAGAAAGTAAAGAGCTTATAACTTACAAAAGAAATTGTTTGATTCAAGTTGATTACTTCTAGAAAGTAATGAACATATGACTTACATAAGAGTGTTTAAGTCACAACTCAATACAAGGCTTAGAGCCATGAAAATCCGAATCTAAAGGGCTTGATTAGTGACAAAGGGTTTTGCACTAATAAAGAGATATTTCAAAGCAAATTGGTTGCAAAGGGTTTTGCACTAATTGAAATGATTAAGTCTATTTGGATCTTCTTAGGGATTGTGTTTCATTATGAAGTTATGAAATACATAGCGAGTGAATCTAAAACCCACTTCTTCAATAGAAGGAATGTATTCAATACATGTCTTGAGTTTAGTAGATTCTTGCAACCCTAAGATAATGTGAAACTTGAGAGAGGGTCTTAAGTAGGACATCAATGAGTTAGAATCAACATTTTGATCATGTGACAAAATATTTCTCGATAAGTCGAGAAATTGTGTTTATACATGAAGTTTAGTGGGAGTTACGGAAGTTTTAATTAGTCCGATATGTGGATGACATATTGATCATTGAGAATGATTTAAGACTCTTGGAGTATTATAATACATCTTGAATATCCGGATTTATGAAGATAAATCCACATGATATTAGCGTCATTAAGAAGTCTTATGTTGATAAGATTCATGACTAGTTCAATTAAATTGAATATATTTGATTGATTTCATTTGCTTCCGCTGCCGAATCAATTAAAAAGAAATGATGTATAACACTTCATATGCTTTGAGTATGATGAATTGTTTTCAAAATCGAATTTAAGTAATCTTTACCAAGTAAGCTATAAAGATTACCCTTAAGTGCTTGCAGAAGCATTAAGGCTATGATGCAAAGTGTTTATGATGCAATATTGTGTAAGGGTGTTACACAAGTGACAATTGACAATTGAGATTGTGCATGGTTTCCGACAAAACCATAATCAAAACACATTAGGATGGTTAAGATACCATTGTGGCAATGTTTATTAAGAAGTAGATTTTCTAGAATCGTTCTAGGCAATAAAGAACAATGAGAGATATTTATAACGGAAATTGAGTACACTTGCGATCATGAGATGTGCAAGAGGGATGAGTCCCGCACACTCGTGAAAACAAAGGGGAGCTATTCTTAGGCTAGAGGGCCTATGTCTTGATTGGATCTCGACACGTACTCAGAAAGTTTTGTAATGCAAATGTATACATTATAAAGGAAAACGAGTATGTAGTGAGGTTAAGTAAGGTACAAGAAATTGATAAAACCTACTAACCAAAGCCTTCTCAAAGGCTAAACATGATGAGTCATGTCATTTCAATTGAATTGAAATGAACAACTATGTACAAGATCAAATTAGATTATAGAACATGAAATAGTAATCGGCATTGACTATTCATATGTGATAATCGCATTTGTCGTTCGAGTTTTACTTTAAAACTCTTTTATTATACTTTGTTACATCCAAACGGGTTGTAGAGACAATTGAACCCCGTTAAAGTGAACACGGATTAGCATTGTATTCGCCCATAGTCACTTGTATGAGGTGACGTCTCGAAGTGACTAGAGTGTGATGCGATTGATGGCAAGTTCAAGTGCCATAGAGTCATGTGAGATGACTAGTCGATCACATAGGCAGACTGTTAGGAACACTTTGTCGGGCAGTGACCGCTTATAGAGTTCTGGCAAATTTATAAAGCCTGGTCGTGGCGAGAGCTACTATAGTATTCTATTGAGTCAATTCTTTTGACTAAAGACTGCTCGCCTAAGATGGCACGATTTCGATTAACTTTGATTTGTGTTACTACGACCTTCGTAAATGGGGTCAAATGGGCATATTTTGGGTTATGATGGTGTGGCTAGTCGAAGGGAATAAGTGCGATATGAATTGTCCACCCCTTGTCATGGTTAAAACAATATCTCAGGGCCACTCGAGGAGTAATTAATTGGAAATGCGTGGCCACGCTCGGAAGGTATCCAGAGTGGATAAATCCGGTCAAACAGTTATTCTCCAGATCGAGGAAACCACTCTCGATATGATCACTTGCAAGTACGACCTGAAAGACACCTTGCATTGAGTGGGAGATAGTAATAGGACAAGAGAATTGGTGACGCACACTTGTCGAGGACAAGTGGGAGATTGTTGGGAAATGTGTCCTCAACAATAGTGCGATCACATGATTTAAATATCATTATTAAATCTCATTACAAGAATACGGAAGGGATGATACATAATATATATATAGTCAACTGGTCCACACATATCGGTAATGATTGGTGGCTAGAGTTTGACATTATCGTCTGCGACGGTGGTGATCGATTGATCCTTGAGGTCACACCTAAAGGACGATTCCCTTAATTGAAAAGGTTAATTAATTGTATACCGATTAATTAATTCCTTAAAATTGAACAAATTATTATAAAAGAGAGAATAATGACATCTTATTATAATGTGATTAAATGAGATTTCATTTAGTAATTTAAGAAGTTATATTACTAAAATTAATCGGTGTTTGCGAAACACGCGAGATGAGAATGATAAGTTAGTTATAATTACAAGATATTGTGAATTATACTAACTAGTAATTAAATGACCATTTTATGAGAAAGTAATTTTATATTACTAGTCAATTTGTTAAATATGATTTATTTAATTTGTTAAATATGCATTTTAAATTAAAACAAGACATAAGACATGTCACATGTCACATGACATACAATTGTACAATTGACAAAAATAAAATGGACTCAATATTACAAGGAAAACCGTTTTATATGTAGTGAGTGGGTGTTGATGGTTTTTGTTATTTAAATAATAAAATAAACATCATGATAACACCTACTACTAGCTAGCTTTTCTTGTGAAGAACAAAAGCAAATTGGGAAAAAAAATTTGTCTACTCTATGCCCTCCCAACCGGTTTTCCATACACAACATTAGAGAGAAAATTTTCTCTAATTAATTCATTCTCACTTTTTATGAAAAACCTCCCTTCTCTCTCTTGTTCTTCACAAAACTCATTTTTGTGAATCTAATTTGTTTAAATCAAACACTAATAATACTAAAAGTAGTATATGAGTATTAGTAATAGATTTTAAGGTAAACCACAATTTAAACATCTAGTACATGTTAGTTTGTGGGATTAAGGGATAGTTTTGGGTGCAACTAATTGGAGGGCTTCTAATTTGAAGTCAAGTATGTTCATCCATTAATGGAAAGCTCAAGAACTAACAAGAAGGAGATCTTGTTGGTGCCCAATATGACCGAAATTATTATGGTGAGAAAATGTTTTCTTATCTTCTTTTATTAAAGTTTGCATGCATAAAATCCACCTTTAATTTTATGACAAATTAATTTTACATATATGAGTATGTTAGTATGTATATGAATCTACATTTCCTTCAAAAGGATACTAGCATGACACATCCTAGGGTGTTTTACAAGTATTCTAACAAGCAAAGTCTTAAGAATAAAAAGCATCTACTAGGGCCTATATACACTAGTCAAGCTTCCCAAATAGACGGTTTCGCAAAATTTTTCTAACATGCAACTACATGCCATGATGCAACTAGCATATATACATCCTAATGCAAATGATTCTACCAACTAATATGACATATAAACTAAATGCAAGTCTTAAGTTCACATTGTTTTTACCGCATCAATCAAAATAAAGCCACATAGTCATTAACATAAAGAGGAAAAAGGAGATTGGAAAGATCATACCATGCGGTCTTTAATATCCTCATGTCTCGGATGTGGCGTAGTCAATCAATGTGAAAAAGGACGAACAAACACAATATATACAAAACAATATATACAAGTCTACACTACAAAGGAAATGAACTTGTTTTTGGATTTTTCAATTTTTCAAATTTTTATGGTTTTTGTTTTTATGAAATTAAAAGACATATTTTTGGGATTTTTCGAAATTTTTCAATTTTTATGTATTTTGGAATATAAATTCCCATCCCCCACTTTATTTTGGACATTGTCCTCAATGTACATGTAGGAGTAGGAATGAAAAAGAAAAGCATGTTTTTGGATTTTTGATTTTTTTTTTTTTTTTTTTTTTTGAAATAAAGTACAAATGCAATATGATATGAATGAATGCACGCTCTAACTAAATGCAATTCTATATGACATATATAACAAATGAATGCAATCTAATCTATACTAAGTGATGCATGCTTTCTAGTAGACTATGGTCACCTATGATCAAACCTCCCCAAACCGATTTAAACACTATTTCTAGTGTAGAAATGAATAGGTTTGGCCATTAGTGACAATGCATGAATTCTAGTCTACATGCAATTATCTATATGAATTATATTACAATACAACTATACTATGAACTAACTAATGTAAATGCAATGTGAAATATAATACAAATGCATGCAAAAGCTACACTAAATGCAATGTATATACAAAAGAGAGAGAGGGAGAGATGGGTATCATACAAATGGAAGTGGTGAAGTAGGCCTCTTTCATTCGTCATCCTCATCTTGGTCATAGCCATAACCATGAGAGCTCCCGGCTTGATCGTATCCGGGGGCTTGGCCCCAATATCCTCCTTGGTCAAATCCTCCTCCTTGACTTGCGTACCCTCCACCTTGGCTAGAATGCCCTCCGTCTCCTCGACCCCAAGCTTGGTCCCCATAATTTGGGAACAAGAGCTCCGGTTGTGCCCAAGAGGGCTTAGGACCATCGGGGTCAATATACCCTTGTTGAGCCATGTTATAGTATTGGGGGTAGAGGGCCAAGTAGTTGTCTTCCCTCCCTTTATGCACCCCAAGGTCCACTCTATTCATGAGTGCCATCAAATCATTAATGCCCAGGGTACCGGGGATTGCCGGCCGAAATTCGGTATATGGAGTAGGGTATGGCGGGATAGGTACGTAGGAAGGTGGGCGAATAGGTACTCCCGGCCCTCCACGAGGTGGCTGACGGTGTGGTTCTTCCCTTTGAGGGGGATTATCAAGAATTTGGATATCAAGGAGGTAGCTTGGTGGAGGAGAGTATGGACTCAATCTTGGGTCAATGCCCGGTATCTTCCATCCTTCAAGGATCATTGAAGTGCATCCCTTGGTGTGCCACTCCACAATCCCATCTCGAGTGTAGTTACACCATCGGTGACTTTGGAAGATGGTGTGCTCATCAATCAAAGTCCTCCCCTCAAGAGGAGTATAGGTTCCTCGGGTATTGAACCCGGGACAAAGGTGGTGGGCCAAAATGGTAATTAGACCTCCCATCACGAAGGTTTTGAGTTGGGTGGTCCCTTGAGCAAAATCATGGAACCTAGTAAGTATCTTAAGTGGCGTATTAAAGTTATAACGCCTCACCGCTCGAACATTCAAATAGGACTCAAGAAAAGTTAAGTCGATGAGAGTACACCTATCTTGTTCGTACCTTCCATTGATGCAACCGGCTACAAAGCGTTCGGTGAATCGAATCACCGGATGTTGGATGGCAAAGGTATAGCAATGCTTTATATGGGTAAAGTCCCTCCCGGAGATAGCCTTCCAAAGAAAGTCCACACCAAAATTATCGGGCTTTTCGGTATAGTCGGTGGGTACTTCAAGACCGAAAACATAGGCAAATTCCTCAAGAGAGAGAATATGGTCTAGGTTGCATAACCTAAACTCCATGCCCACATTGTTGTGGGTATCCGCCATAATGCGAAGGCTACTCAAGAATTCAAGGGTGAGACTAAGGTAAGTCTCTTCATGGGCATGGAAAAGTTTCCCAATGCCAAGGCCATTAAAGAACATCTCGGTAGGGTACCTTATCTTAAGGATTTCCAACACCCTAGTGTCTACAAATTGAGTAGGTTCGTACTTCTTACCTAGTAGCTCGACAAATTTTTGGCGGTGGTCGTCGGATTGAAAGAGCACCTCTTGAAAGTGGTTGAGTTGTTCAATGCCTCCCCTCATTAAGGGTTGGGAGCCCCTTGGTAGTACTACCTCTCGTGGCGTTGAAGAGGTTGATCCCTTGCGCTTCTTCCCGATTGATTCAATCAATTTCTTGGCCTTTCCTTTGGTGTTTGTCAATGGTGCCATTTAGATGTTGGTGATGGGGGTGTTTTTGAGGATGGGATGGTGATTTTGAGGATTGAGATGAGTGTTTTAGGGTTTGGTAAGGTGAGGAAATGAGGGAGAAAGGGGGTGATTATATAGAAGGAGTAGGGAATCCGAACGGATAAGGTTGGATCAAACCCGTTTTATCCGAAGGAACAGGACAATCCGAGCGGATTTCTGTCGGGACGGGCGGATTGTCGAGGAAGAAGACGGGCGTCTTTGCTAGAATCCGCTCGGATTCAAACACAGCAAATATCCTCGGCTGAGAAGTGGGAAAAGTCGGGCGTATTGTGCCTAAGACGCGCGGCTTGACCGGGACGGGCGGATTATGAACAATCCGCACGGATTTTGTCACAGCTTAAAATCTTGTTTCTGGATGACACACGGGACGGGCGTCCCGTGAAGAAGACGGACGTATTGTCCAGGACGGGCGGATTTGCTCGAATCCGCACTGATTCTCCTTCAGTTTTAGCTTTTTCTTTTCCGTGGGTTTTGGTCGGGCGTCCTCCTCTCGATCCGGGCGTCTTCTGGTCTTTTCCTTCTTTTTCTTCCTTTTTTCGTGAAATAACGCACCCCTTCTCACCAATTTTCTCTTTTTCCTTATCTTTTTCTGAAATTTGCTCATGAAACATGTAAGATGACTCTCTCTCTCTCTCTTCTCTCTCATGCAAGAAATTAAATGCAAATGGAAATGTACAATATTTTACAAAATAGAGGGGTCCAAGAAATATCTTACAAATGGTGGTTTGAGATAGGACTCCCCCAAACTAGTTCAATTTTAAATTCTTATCCATAGAGCTCAAAGCTCTTAATAAAAGATCAAAAGCTTGTGAACAAGCTCCAAATAAGCACAAGTATGGTTTGCTTAACTTCAAGACGAAGCTTGGCCAAAGGAATTTGTCATTCATTCTTGTTTTCTTCCTCTTCTTGGCACTTGGATATTCACGATGATTCAAACCAATTAGCCCATGATTCCTTTCATCACTAGGTATGAAGTATGGTTTATTTTCATCCGTAGACGTCCATTTATCAACTTCTTCTTCAATCCCGGTGATGATGATAGCATTTTGATTTTTCAATCCTTCCAAGGTAGAAGGAGAATTTTCATAACATTGATGATCGGACACCTTAGGAGTTGAGATTTCGGGTGCCAAATCTTCACAAGTAGCCTCACGAGCAATTTTCTCTTTGAGCTTTTTCACCAAGTAGCTCTTGTAAGAAACTTTGGCCTTTTGAAGAAGGTCTGTCATATCCTCTTCAATGATCATTGGCTCCATGATAGGTGCCAAGTGGTCTTCATGAAGAATAAAGGAAGGACGTTCTTCTTCATGATAGGGTATCTCAAATGCCTCAAGGATAGGCTCCTCAAGCAAGGTGATATTGTGAGTCCCTCCTCTAGGTTCATCATTATTGTTGCTATCTTCATATGAATCATAGATGTGAGCTTCATGTAACTCTTTTTCCAACACCTCAACGTTCACATCAAAAGACACACCCTCATACTCACAAAGGTTAAGAGTATTTGGCTCATTTAATCTCATGTCTTCATCATCAAATACCATACTCTTATACTCACAAGAGCTCAAGGAACTTGGCTCTTCCCACTTCTCATCTTTCATATCAAAGGTCACTACTTCAAATTCGCATTTATGCTCAATGTCCAAAGAACGGTGGGGAGTGATTGCTTGGGATTCTTTTAATTGGGCAATTTGAATCCCCAATTCCTCTCTTCGGATAACAATGTCTTTAAGAACATTATCTTCTTTTCGGCTCTCTTCTAGCATTTGTTTGAAGAAGTTTTGTTGATCTCCCATCATTTGGAGAATCATGTTTTGAATGGGTTCATCTTTTTGTTGTGGGTAGGTGTGAAAGTGGTTGTATTGTGGCAATTGAAGTTCATTGTGAAATGGGTATTGGGTGGGTGGTTGTTGTTGATATTGGGTGTGGTGATTTTGGTGGGAAAAATTGGGGTAGTGGTTAGGATTTTCGTTGTACAAATAATAAGGTAGGTTTGTGTTGACTTGCTCCTCAAACTCCCCATACCCATAGTCATACTCAAAGAATCTACCACTTACTCCATATGTTAAGTCTTGGGTCATCATCATCATAGCTAAGACAAGTAAACAACTACAAGCATGGAAACTACACAAAAATGGTAAGAACAATCCTTGAGGAATATATCTTACGGTTCTTAGGAAGAGTTGGGTCCCGGAGCCGAATCGATTAGATTGTACAACACCTACAAGTCGACTTACTTTCCTCCTAATCAACTTCCATGCATGGTGTAACAAGACTCGAGTTGGTTTATATCTTACAAGTCAAGTTGAGTAGATAAGAGATGGTTGTAAATGCAAGGATTCATAGGCTTAGCATTTCATCAAACATAACATGTGCATAAAGTTGACATCACAACAAGCAAGTAATTTAATCATGTGAACATATTAGATTAAGCATGAATCAATCCCATGTTGGTTTCCCCTAATTACCCACTAATCCTAGCTAAAAGACTACTCACTCATTATCATGGAGAACATGTCATTAATGGTGTCAAACATAACAATAAGTGTAAACATGATAATAGATTGAGGAAATAAACAATAAAGATTAAAGAGTAAAGGAATTATACCAAACTTGAGATGATCCAAATAATAAAGCAAAGAATAATAGAAGAAACTTGATTGATTGATGAAGGGTTGTCAATCCTCCAATAATAACCCAATAATCTTCAATTACCCAAAAGTAACAAACTTGAATAATAAACTTGAACAACAATAATTAAGGAGAGATTAATGTGAGATTTGTGGAAAGATTAAAGAGTAATCTATTCTAATCTACTCCTAATCTAATCTAAGAGAGGCTTTTTCTAGCTAAAAAGATGTTCTAATAAAACTTCATGATTTGATTATTACAAATGGGGTATTTATAGTGGAAATTAGGTGGATGCATTAGGGTTAACTAAGGGCTAAACTAGTAATTACACTTTTGAGATTTGAGCAGGGAGAAGCCGGTATTTTTCGAAGGAAGGGCGTCTTTCACGGAGCTTGAAGAACACGAAAATTGCTGTAAAGGAATTCGGGCGGATTGGTGTCGGGACGGGCAGATTCTGTTGATGGAAGACGAGCGGATTCGACGGAATCCGGGCGGATTCTGGCGGGGCAATCCGAGCGTCTTTGGTGGAAATCCGCTCGGATTGTGTTGTGAGGAGACGGGCGGATTGGAGACAATCCGCTCGGATTGTTCTTCAGCAGTGATTCTTCTTCTTTTCTTCCCTTTTTGTTCACTTCCATTTTATTCTTGTGGGATTGGTCTTTGGTCCTTGCTTCCTCTTCATACTAGTCCATCTAGTATCGTCAAGTAGCCTCCGAGTACGCATGAAAGACGGGAATTTCCGCCTTATTATCTTCTTTTCTACAAAACATATGAAATGCGATAGAAAAGCAAATAGGAAGGTTTTGACGGATAGAATGGCCATGAAATGTTATAATAGTATACAAAATAGGCTCAATTAGGGGACTAAATGTGCGCAAATAATGTTCACATCACCAATCAACAGTAGAAAATCCATAACCAACCAGATCAACCAACATTATACGTAACCAATAGCCACAGCAACAATCACCACGCAATCATGTAACTAATATTGAGTAGGGAAACCCTACCTGGAATGCAAACACTGATAAAAGACGATCAAGCAGCTAACTCAGAATCTCTCCTCAACGAATCCTCCTCCTATACATACATACATACAATCACAACCATATTCACATAAACCACCAAAACCCCCAAATCACCCAATTAGGGTTTAACCAACTTTAATAAAACAGTATAAAAATTATATGTAAAGCTTACCCTTGACTCAAGGATCAGAAAGGAAAAAGAACGACGAAATTCGACACTCCTAGCTCTGGGATTTGCTAATAATACGGCGAGGATGAATGAACGTAACTCTTAATCGTCTCTTGAAAGTTTTTTGGTTGAAAAGTGTTTAAGGAAACAGTGACGGAAGTGTTATATACCAATCCACATCATTAACAAACCCGTCGAAAATCACCCGTCAACCGACTTACTCGATAGAGTAAGTCACTTACTCGATCGAGTGACCCTTACTCAATCGAGTGCCAAGCTTACTCAATCGAGTACCCATCAGACAGACTACTGTTTTGCGTAAAACCATACTTACTCGACAGAGTAAGCCCCACTCGATAAAGTACCCTAAGACCCATAAATCCATAGTATTACAGTCTTCCCTCCTTAAACAGAACTTCGTCCCCGAAGTTCAAACCACAACAAAACAAAAACACACTAACACCAACCCGACACAACAACATAAACAAAACTTGACACAAAACTCCAAAACACACCTCCCAAAACAAAACTCAACCCAACTCAAAACAACTAATAATTATACCAAAACCCACATAAAACATGCAAAAACTCTATCCGACCATCTCCTACCCCCCCCCCCCCCCTAAAAGAAACAAGGTTACGTCCCCGTAACCACACATATCTGATCAAAAAAAGACGGGTACCGCTCCTTCATAGCCTCCTCCGCCTCCCAAGTAGCCTCCTCAACCTCGTGGTTAGACCAAAGAACCTTAAGCAACACTGTCTCACGGTGTCTGGTTTTCCTAACCTTACGATCAAGAATCTGTTTAGGCACCTCAAGATAAGACAAAGACTTATCCAGCTCGATGTTCTCTACCTCTAACACATGTGATAGATCACTAACATACTTCCGCAGCTGAGACACATGAAACACATTATGAACTCTATCCAAAGCAGTTGGTAAAGCTAACCGATAAGCAACCTCACCCACACGATCCAAAATCGCATATGATCCTATAAACTTCTGGCTCAGCTTACCTTTCTTACCAAATCTCATGACCCCACGCATAGGAGACACTTTCAAAAGAACCTTATCCCCAACCTGAAACTCTATGTCCCGACAATGTAGATTTGCATAACTCTTTTGTCGATCCTGGGCCGCTTTCATCCTTGCCTAATCAGCTTAACCTGTTCAACCATCTCCTGTACCATCTGTGGTCCCAAAACAACTGCCTCGGCACTATCATCCTAACAGATCGGACTCCTACATCTCCTCCCATATAAAGCCTCAAATGGTGCCATGCCAGTACTGGTGTGATAGCTGTTATTGTAAGAAAACTCAATCAAATCCAATCTCTGCTCCCAGCTACCACCAAAATCCATAACACAAGCTCGCAACATGTCCTCTAAAGTCTTGATGGTCCTCTCCGTCTGGCCATCTGTCGTAGGATGAAATTTAGTACTCATCTTTAAGGCAGTCCCCGTCATCTCCTGCAACTCTTTCCAAAACCATGATATGAACCTCGCATCACTATCGGACACTATATCCTTAGGCACGCCATGCAAATGAACCACATGCTTCCTATAAGCCAAAGCCAACTGTATCTTGGTTCAATTATCTTTCATCGGCACAAAGTGAGCTGATTTCGTCAGTCGATCTACTATAACCCATATCATGTTATTACCCTGCTGACTTTTCGGCAAACCAACTATTAAATCCATAGAAATGGACTCCCACTTCCACTCAGGTATCTCAGGAGACTGAATCTTACCTTGTGGTCGTCGCTGCTTCCCTTTCACTCTCTGACAAGTCAAACAACGAGCCACGAACTCAGCTGTTTCTTTCTTTATCCCTGGCCACCAAAAAGTCTTCTTCAAATCTTTGTATAGCTTGTCACCGCCTAGATGTACCGAGTATGGTGTGCAATGAGCCTCTGTCATGATTATCTTTTTCAACTCCTCATCACTAGGAACACACCATCTCCCATCAAATCTTACACTACCATCTGTATGAATAGAGAATCTAGAACCTGTCCCTTTCTCTACTCCAGCTCTCCACTCCTCAATCTTGGGATCCAAAGCCTGTTTCCTGCGAATATCATCATAAAGGTCCGGCTCCACTGTCAAATCCCCTCTAGCATCCTCTCTCTGGATCATATGTATCCCCATCTTCCCCACCTCATCTCTCAGTCTCATCAGAGACATAGCTGTGCATAGAGAATGCACACTCTTCCTGTTCAGGGTATCTGCAACCACATTAGCTTTCCCTTCATGGTAAATGATATCCATGTCATAATCACCAATCAGCTCCATCCACCTCATCTGTCTCATGTTCAACTCCTTTTGAGTGAAGATGTACTTAAGACTCTTGTGGTCTGAAAACACCTTAAAGGTCACCCCATAAAGACAGTGTCTCCAAATCTTGAGAGCAAACACAACTGCACCCAACTCCAGATCATGTGTAGGGTAGTTCTCCTCATAAGGCTTCAATTGCCTAGAAGCATAGGCAATCACTTTTCCATTCTGCATTAACACATAACCCAACCCATTCTTTGAAGCATCTGTATACACCTCAAAATTCTCGCTCCCTTCAGGTAACGCTAAGATTGGAGTTGTGGTCATACGCTCCTTTAAGGTCTGGAACGCTGTCTCACAACTTTGATCCCAACGAAACCTGTTCTCTTTCCTCATTAAAGCTGTCATAGATCTAGCTATCTTGGAGAAATCCTTCACGAATCGCCGATAGTACCCTGCTAAACCCAAGAAACTCCTGATCTCTGCCACATTCTTTGGTGCTTCCCACTTGGTAACTGTCTCAATCTTTGCAGGATCTACAGCTACCCCTTTCTTCGAAATCACATGCCCCAGAAAGGCAACCTCCTCTAACCAGAACTCACACTTAGACAACTTTGCATACAGTTGATGTTCTCGCAAAGTCTGCAACACTATCCTCAAATGGTCCTCATGCTCCTATTTAGTCTTAGAAAAGACTATGATATCATCTATAAAGACCACCACAAACCGATCCAAGAACTAACTGAAGACCCGGTTCATCAAATCCATAAACACGGCAGGTGTATTAGATAACCCAAACGGCATCACAACATACTCATAATGACCATACCTCGATGTAAAATCTGTCTTTGGTATGTCTTCCTCTCTAATCTTCACCTGATGGTAACCCGACCTCAAATCAATCTTAGAAAAGACTGTTGCACCGCTCAACTGATCAAACAAATCATATAACCTTGGCAAAGGATACTTGTTCTTTCTTTGTTAACTGCTTCGGCTCCTATAATCGATGCACAACCTCAAGCTCCCATCTTTCTTCTTCACAAACAAAACTGGTGCTCCCCACGGTGATACACTAGGTCTAATGTATTCCTTCTCAATCAGATCATCTAGCTGCTTCCTTAGCTCCTCCAACTCCTTAGGACCCATACGGTATGGTGCCTTAGAGATTGGCCCCGTCCCCGGTTTCAGCTCAACACTGAAATCTATCTCTCTCTTAGGTGGCAACCCCGGAATCTCCTCTGGAAAAACATCTGGAAACTCTCCCACCACTGGTATCTGCTCAACTGACGGACTCTCCACTCTATGATCTCTCACATGGCATAAGATCAACGGGCATCCCTTCCTCAGATAGGACTTCAAGGTCACTGCTGCAATCAACTTGACCTTGGGTTTGACAACAAACCCCCGATAAGACACACTAATCCCCTTAGGACCTCTCAAAGAAACCCTATTTTGATGACAATCTATCTTAGCTTTATACTTACCCAACCAGTCCATACCAACTATCATCTCAAAACCCTCCAAAGGAAACTCTAACAAGTCCATTGGTAGGTCAACCTGCCCAACTATCATAGAGACACCTCTATACAACCGCCCACAAGATATAGACTCACCCGAAGGTATAAAAACTTCCTCTCTTACAGACTCATACTCACTCAAACCCAGTCGTTTAGCAAGACTCGAAGATACAAACGACTGTGATGCTCCCGAATCAAACAAAACAAAAGTAAAAACTCCATTAACAAGAAATGTACCGGTGATAACATGAGCATCATCCTTAGCTGCTTTCTTCTCCATCATAAACAGCTTGCCACTGGTCTTCTGTCCACCCCCCTAGACAGTACTAGCTGAGGTAGATGGCTTAGGAGCCGACCCCCGGTCGTTGTTGTTGTTCGTCGCCGGTCTCTGGTATGAATTACCGCCATTGCGGTTAGCCCCACCGTTGTTGTTACTCTGACCACCCATGTTGTTCCACGACCCAACCGGCTTGTTACTAGCATAGCTCTACGAAGGACTCTGAGAGAAACTCCCCTGTGACGGTCTCTGGAAATCCCCGCTCATAGCACTGGTGCACTCATGCCTCTTGTGGCCCATACTGCCACAGTTAAAACAAGTCATACCCCAACTGCTACTACCACTCCCATGACCACGCCCAAAGGAAGCCTCAGCACTAAACCCCGAACCCAATGAATATGCTCTTGCCTAGTTATGGCCACCCTTCTTGTTACTGGATTGACCACCTCCCTCACTCTCAGCTTTCCTCTTCTCAAAGCCTCTCTCCTTGGTCATCTCAACTAACCTCTCAGTCCTCCCAGCACGCTCATAGACCTCCTTCACATCAGTAAGACCTCCCACTGGTAAATTCTCCATAATCTTGGAGGTCAACCCCTTCTCAAACCTCAATACCAAGTTCTCTTGGCTCAGCCCCATATCCTCAGCGTACCTAGACTTCTCATTAAACTTATGGTAGTACTCAGCAACGGTCATCTCAGAGGTCATCTTAAAATCATCAAACACTTCCCTCAGCTTACTACGCACATGATCTGGCACAAACTCACGCCTCATCGCTTTCTTGAACTCATCCCAAGGGATCGCAGGTAACCCCTGTTTCTGATATATATCCAAAGCACTCACCTTTACCTTGTCCCACCACTCACTAGCTGCCTCCCTCAAGTAGAATGCAGCCTGTTCCACTCGAAGCTCATCTGGGCAATGAACCAGATTGAGTATATTCTCCATCTCTCTGTGCCAATTATCCAGTAATATTGGCGCCCATGTCCCCTTATACTCCTTAGGGTTGAACCTCAATATGTGAATGCTGATCTTGGAAGGATCAACATCTCTATCCTTTCCCACCCTTTTTAAAGCCTTTATGAGAGCATCCTGGTGCTCCAACATCTTTACTATATCATCAACGGTCATACTCTCAGCTCTAGCATACAACGCGGTTCTCTTTGGCGGCATCTTGTAACTATATAAGAGAAAGGTAAACATAAACACACACATCCAACATCTCAAACACGGATATAACCTACACAGAACCTACTCGATCGAGTCCCTTAACCTACTCGATCTAGTTGAGGTCGCTCGATCGAGTTGCCCCCATACTCGGTCGAGTGCCTCGACTCCAGAACCTGATCAGAAAGCTGCTAAAAACATACTCGATCGAGCTGACTATCCACTCGATCGAGCCGACCCTACTCGATCGAGTGCCACCACCTACTCGATCGGGCGCCCAAAGACTTGCTTCTGTCCAGAAAATGAAAATCTACCTACTCGATCGAGTCACACCCACTCGATCGAGCCTCTCACCTACTCGATCGAGTGCCCCCACTCGATCGAGTCATGATGACTCGTATACACTACCCGCATGTTCAACTCACACTCCCAACTTTCTATACTCTTAGCAAAAACGACAACAACAACATATGTACTTACGCATCAATTTATATATATTAATAAAACACTTTTTATAAATCTATCATGCCACCTTATAAATCAAACATCATGCTTTCAATCAATCCACATACGATTCATGTCATTATCATCCTTCAATTCATATCCCCCATCCTCCACATGTATACATCCACCGATTCACACCACATACAACTACATAGATATGCAAAGCACAAGAATAACACATAACGATCATGACATATACCCCATGTGATCGGTTCAAAATTGTAGGGCAAGTTCGCGACTTTAGGACGTCTCCCAAGCCTTTGCATTAGCTCCTACAACTTCTACCCCGGGTTCATTTTAATTTGACTTCCTATGTTCATTAGGTTCATTGGTTACAAGTTTCAGGATCGTCGCTCAGATACCACTTTGTGACACCCCCATACTCCAAGTGCCTTACCAGGACCACTTAAGGTATGAGAACGCCACCATCTCGGTTACCCGAGGCAATGATAATTAAATGACAATGAAGAAACATATTTAATTAGCAATATAATTTAAAATGATTACATGTCCAAAAGCCAAAACTGCTAAAAGTGAAATACAATGTTCTCAAATCCAAAAGTGCTAAACAACTAGTCCAAAACAGCGGAAGACTCTAAGATTGCATCGTGGTGACTCATCCCAGCTAACCCAAGCGTATCTTCTCATACCTGTTCAACAACTGCTCACCATCCCCGAATGGATCACCACAGTTTTAAAACAATTAACGGGATCAGTACTAATTACACAAAAACAATGCCACAATGAAACAAGTACACAAACAGTTCAAACAGCTCAGCACAACCCCAGTCTCCATCTCCAATCTCCACACAACTGACTACACACTAAAGTGTGTAGCCCTGCCAAAGTATCCATCACAACAGATACTCCTTGCCGCCAGTGGGGGACCGCAGCCGTTCCCACCTAAGCCCCACTCATCTTCATTAAGCGATAAACCCATGTTCATTAATGTGCACATCCCTCCTGTGGCGGATTCCACAGAAGGCGAATCAGGGGCGTGAAGCCACTCCCGCAAGTGACTCCACTCAGCCAGGGACGTACCCCGAAGATCACAGACATATACAAACCTATCAACAGTAGAAAATCCACAACCAACCAGATCAACCAACATTATACGTAACCAATAGCCACAACAACAATCACCACACAATCATGTAACTAATAATGAGTAGGGAAACTCTACCTGGAATGCAAACATCGATAAAAGACGATCAAGCAGCTAACTCAGAATCTCTCCTCAACGAATCCTCTTCCTATACATACATACATACATACATACATACATACATACATACATACATACATACATACATACATACATACATACATACATACATACATACATACATACATACAATCACAACCATATTCACATAAACCACCAAAACCCCCAAATCACCCAATTAAGGTTTAACCAACTTTAACAAAACAGTATAAAAATTAGATGTAAAGCTTACCGTTGACTCAAGGATCATAAAGGTGTAAAGAACGACAAAATCCGACACTCCTAGCTCTAGGATTTGCTAATAATGCGGCGAGGATGAATGAACGTAACTCTTAATCGTCTCTTGAAAGTTTTTAGGTTGAAAAAGTGTTTTAGGAAAAAGTGACGGAAGTCTTATATACCAATCCGCATTATTAACAAACCCGTCAAAAATCACCTGTCAACTGACTTACTCGATCGAGTAAGTCACTTACTCAATCGAGTGACCCTTACTCGATCGAGTGCCAAGCTTACTCGATCGAGTACCCATCAAACAGACTACTGTTTTGCGTAAAACCATGCTTACTCGACAAAGTAAGCCCCACTCGATAGAGTACCCTAAGACCCACAAAACCGTAGTATTACAGGTCATCAAGCTTAGGCTTAGCTTGGCGACTTGGGAATGGAAGTCTAGTCACAATAGGCTATTTTTCCTTAGTCTTATCTTCATTCCTCTTCTTTGAAACTTCATTGGAAGTAGGATCTACCTCCTTAGGGTTCTCCACAACGCTTTTCTTGTCACTAGCATCCACAATATCTTCATCAATTGGCCTCTTCGGCCCCTCATATCTTGTACCACTCCTCAAATAGATAGCACTATCCGTCTCATGTCTTGTGGGCGGGTTACCTTGAGGAGGTAGTTGCCCCTTTTGTCTTTGAGATCTAGAGGATGCTAATTGAGTCATTTGAGTCTCTAACATTTTGGTGTCGGCAAGAATGTTGTTGATGGTGATGTCCTTAGCTTGGCTATCTTTTTGCATTTGGGTAAAAAATTCTTGTTGGTTCTTTTGCATTTGGAGGACCGCTTTTTGAACATCAAAGCTTTGGTCATTTGATTGGTTGTAGGAAGGTTGATTTTGGTAACCTTGGCTTTGGTTGAAAAAGGGTCTTTGAGCTTGGTTTCTCATTGGAGGTGGGGTGTATGTTTGTTGGGGGTTTTGGACATTTTGGCTTTTGTATGAAAGATTTGGATGAAATTTGGTATTCTAATTATAGTAGTTGAAATAAGGGGTACCACTTTTGTATACTTGGAAAGCATTAACTTGTTCATTTGTTCCCCTACATTCATTATGATCACGTCCCAAGGTTCCACAACTTTCACATACTCCACTTGGGATTGAGTATGATGCCACCATAGCATTAACATGTTGTTTGGGTGATTTGGAAGCTTCAACAATCTTAACCATGGCCTTCTCAAACTTTAAATTGATGGTGTCTATATGAGCACTTAGTTGAGCACCCAATTGAGTGATGGAATCTACCTCATGCTTTCCTCCTCTAGTGGCCTTTTGATGCCTACTATATTGGGAATTATGAACCGACATCTCTTCAATTTTGGCCCATGTTTGATTGTCATCGACTTCGGTAAACATCCCATTGGATCCCATATTGAGAATATTGCGTGAGTCTTCATATAGGCCGTTCCAAAATTATTGCACAAGGAACCACTCACTAAGTCCATGGTGTGGACAAGAACGACAAGTGTCCTTAAATCTCTCTCATGCTTCATATAACGATTCCTCATCCTTTTGCTTGAACCCGGTGATTTGGGCTCTCAACATATTTGTCTTCTCTGGAGGATAGAATTTCTTGTAAAAGGCAAGTGCTAACTTCTTCCATGAATCAATACCAAGGGTGGCCTTGTCTAGGCTCTTCAACCATTGCTTTGTGGTACCGATCAAAGAAAAAGGAAACAATACCCATTGGTCTTGAGTAACTCCGGTTTGAGAAATTGCATCACAATAGTCACAAAAAGTCTCCAAATGTAAGTGAGGATCTTCACTAGGCATCCCTCCAAATTGACTTCTCTCAACTAATTTTATGAATGCGGATTTGGCAATGAAATTACCGGTTAAATGTGGTGGTGTAGGAGTAACGTTTAATTTGGTAGGTTCTCCTCGGTTGGTACGGAATGTGATGAAAATTTAGGCATTGTAGGTTAATTTTGTGGTGGGTTTTGAATTGGGTTATCCTCTCCTTCTCTTGCAAAAGGGTTGACAAACTCGATGTTATTTGGTTGAATGTCCACAATCTCACCAATACCTACTACTCTTGAAGTACCTCTAACAACTCTTTTATTGTTGGTTAAGGCCCTTTCAATCTCGAAATCAATAGGTAATAAATTACCTTGTGATCTCCTAGTCATGCAAAATATCAAACAACTCGAAAACAATTAGAACAACCTTGAGGAGATTGACTTCCCCAAGGTAAAGAAAGACACAACTAAAAACAATTAATGAAAATCAAATCAATTGAACACCGTCCCCGGCAACACCGCCATTTTTGGTGCGGTTAAAACTCGTCGTCAAAAGCTACCAACCAAAACAATATTTATAACTTCACAAACTACTCTTAGCAAAGAGGTAAGTAAAGGTCGGATCCCAAGGGACGGGTATTGATGTAGGATTTTCAATTGCAAGTAGCTATGCTTTAGGGTGTCACAAATTATGGGTTGAGATGAGATGTAGTCTAAACTAATCAACAAGATGAATGTAAATTAATGAAAACAAAGTAAAGCAAATAAAGGGGTTTGTAAACAATTGATTAAAGGCACTAGGGTGTCATGGGTTCATAGGGGATTCATGGAAATAGATCATACAAACATGTTCTGAAATAGATGCAAGCACTTATTGTTATGATGGGATCGAGTTAGTGTATATCTTACAATCCCTAGGAAGATTTAGGTCCCGGAGCCGAGTCGTCTAGACTGTAAAACAACTACAAGTCGACTTAGTCTCCTCCTATTCACTCTATGCATGGTCAAATGAGGTTTGAGTTGGTTTATGTCTTACAAGCCTCATTGAAAAGATAAGGGATGGTCAAAAAATGCAAGGATTCATAGGCTCGCATTTCATCAAACATAACATGTGCATAGGTTGAAATCACAACAAGCAAGCAAATTAATTATGAAAGTATATTAGATTAAGCATAGATCAATTCCCATGTTTGTTTCCCCTAATTCCCCATTAACCTTAGCTAAAGAACTACTCACTCATGATCATGTTTAGCATGCTAATAAGGTTGTCAATCAATAAATGATGTGATTAACAATAATTAAACAAGGGTAAAAGAGATTATACCTATATGAGATGATCCAAATAATAAAGCAAAAAATAATAGAAGTAATCTTGATGATTGATGGAAGGTTGTCAATCCTCCAATAAACCCCAATAATCTTCTAATTACCCAAATAAAATTAAGAACAATTGAGAAATTAAGGAAAGATTAAGATGTGATTAATATTGAGAAATGTATTACAACTAAATTAAGAGATGATTAAAACTTGATTAAGAATGGATGAAACCTTGATTAAGAATTGATTAAGAGTTGATGATAATTTAGGTAGTACAAAGGGGTATTTATACTAAAATTAAGTACAAGGATTAGGGTTACTAAGGGCTTAAATGACTATTAAGACCCTAAGAGAATCTTGAGGAAATGCAACTCCCGAGGGACATGCGCTGATCATGTTTGCAACTCCCATCAAGATCCGCTCGTCCTCACCTGATGTACGGGTTGTCTTGTAAGGAGATCCGCTCGGGCTGGCAGTCGGGACGCCCGTATCGTGCTCTGGTACGCTCGGATCATGCTTAGGGATGCTCGGATCGTTGCTCTGATCCGCTCGTCCTGAGCTCGGGCCACTCGGATCGTGGCACATGATTCTTCTCTTGTTTGGCTCCTCAACAATCCGCGGGGATCTTGTTGGGGATGCAAGGATCTTTTCATCATTGCCCATTTCACTTTGTTTATTCGCTTAGGCCTCTAGTATCGTCTCCTCCTCGATGCTTGGTCATTAGATACAATCCATTTAGCTCCATTTCGCTCCATAAATGCAAGGTTAGCGATCCTCTCCTACCAAGAACATAAAACCTCAAAGAATATACAAAATGGGAAACTAAAGATAAGAAATGACCTTAATAATTGCTAGAAAGCATGGGAACGAGGTTAATTCAGGGACTAAATGTGCTCAAATATGAGTCACATCACAAACCAAATACTACCTTCCCTCAAATTCCTCCAACCCGTCACCCCCACACACGGTCCAACACGGCCCAATCCGTGTTAGCTAACGATCCAACCCGGTCCATCTAATTCGTTTTATTTTATTTTATTTGCTTCTTTTCTTTTACGACAACTTATTATTTATTATTTATTCACTTATAGATATTAATTATTAATTAAAATACGGAGTATTACAGTCTTCCCTCCTTAAAATGAACTTCGTCCTTGAAGTTCGCGCATACTACCAACCACTCAAAACCAACATCATGCACACCGATCAAAAATGTTATTGTCACCAACTTATATGATTACCTTAGTTACATATATTACTCAACTAAATACCATTACTTTCAGTAGTATTACATTCTACCTCCCTTAAAAAGAACTTCGTCCTGAAGTTCCAGTTCCATCACAAAATCAGGTACTTACTTTTACAATCTCTTATCCAATTCTTATTCAATACTATCGCAAATACTCACAGGCTACGTGGTCATCCAAAATATCCTTAGACTACATCTACGTGGTGCACCACCAACACTTACAACAACTAAATTCTTAAGTCCGTCCACTTAATGTTACAACAGAATTCATCACGCTTACCAACACTTACTAAGACAACCGAATAACAACTAAAAATGTAGTGTTACTTTCACAATATGACATCCTACCCTTCTTAAAATGAAGGTTACATCCACGTAACCACAAAGACTACACAACCCTCACCAAAATCCTCCAAACTTCTCTTCATGACCCAACTCTTTTATACCTTAACCAAATATGCTCACTAAATATTCCACTATCGTTTTACCAACATTACACAAATAATATGACATATCTTGCATTCTTTAACACCCCCTCGATACCTCATGCTCAATAACCTTTGCAAACCATATCACTCTAATGATACCACACCACTCCAATGATACCACACCACTAATCCTTACTCCAGGCACACACCTAGGTCATAACAAAAGCCAACTAAATCTCTCATGTTTACACTCATGCTTTACACCACCATTTTAACATTGCCCACTATGTTCTTTACCTTTGCTCATTGTTGGACCATATTAATATATGTTTATGTTTTGATGATGTCAAGAGTACTTGATATTTTATATACTCATTGCGCGTAATTGTTTGTTTAGCCTTTTAGATTGGACTTACTAATCGCAAGTATTAAGGAATTGTGATGGAAGTATGATGCGTTTATGATGCGTGCCTTTTTGACGTATTTATTTACATATTCGGCACGCATTTTTATAAGTTTAATTGTTTATTTCACTCGTTTTTCCTCCCGTATTTGCTACTTTGGTGCGTTTCGTGCTCCATGTAGGTTCGAGACACACTTATACATTTACAAGCCAAATCCGTTTAACAATGGAATAAGAAAGGAGTTAGAAGAGTTTCAGACAAGTTTGACAAGGCGAGAATGGATTTTTGTTTACTTGGTATGCATGCTTGAGGAGATAATCAACTTCAATTTTGTGCCCAATGCTCATGTCGCCCGACTTAGAGGTTATGTCGTCCGACATGTTTGCCAAGTAGAGCGACCAATACCCACAGCAGCAATCACAAAGCAGCGATCATAAAGAAGAGCAGCATGTGTCGGCCGACTTATGACTGTGTCGGCCGACTTATGACTCGATGTCGGTCGACCACCATGTATTTTTTGGTAGACACAGTGGAGAGCCAAAGCACGACATCAGCCCTATGTCTACCGACTTCAGATTTGTGTCGGTCGACTTTAGTCTATCTTTCGCTAGACTTCCTCCATATTGTCGACAAGTTATCTTATTTTATTTCTTTTATTTGGGCTTTACTATAAAAAGCATCAGGGTAATCCCAAAATTAGGTTACGCTATTATTATTCATTAGACTTTTCTCAAGAACTTTTAGCAAAGAAAAACTCCATTAGCTTTCAGATCTAGAATTCCTTGCACTCAAATCTTACGGTACTTTGTTAATCTTTCTTCATTAATTAATTTATTTAGTTTCAATCAATTATTAACATCTTTCATATTCTTTTATGTTTACAATTATGTCTTCTATTATTATAATTGTTATTGTTTCCGTTAGTATGCATAGCTAAACTTCTCATCTAGGGAGAAGGGGATCTAGGTTGTTAGAAAAGGGGTTATTATGAATTGATTGTTAAATTGCTCTTAATTGTTGTTTGATTATCGTATTACTTCCAATTAGTTAATTACTGATCTGAATTGATTAATTAGTCTTGCATAAACTAGGATTATCACCGACCGGGTTAAGACTAGTATAGGCCATGGTAATTGAATAGAGATAATTTAATGATAGCGATCGCATGTTAAATTAGATCTAAAAGAAATATTGAATCGACCGATCATATGACTTTCAACAATATAAATTGCTCAATCAATGAATTAAATTCTACCCTTTGATGACTACCTAGTGAACCCGAATCTCTAGACTCTTTAATATTATTGTTATTTGTCTTTTAATTACTTGTAATTAGTCATTAGCATACAAACAATCAAAACCCCCACAGTTGGTTACTTTAAGACAGATTTAAATTTAAACAAACTAGATAATCACCGCCTCCCTGTGGATTCGACCATGACTTACCGCTAGCTATTTTGTTAGTAGTAGTTTAGGTTTACTTTGATTAAGGCAAACGATCAAAAAATAACCTTATCAAATTTGGCGCCGTTCTTGCGGGAGGCAACAATTGTTCTGTTTGTTTCTGTTTATTTTTGTCTTTTGTTTCAGAGGAACTTCAGTTCCTTGAGGCGATTTTATCTTTTCTTGTTGTTTTCATGTATGCCCAGTCTAACAAAGTTAGAGATTATACCTTTTGATCCCGAGCGTAAAAGACTTTTCGATGCAGACGAAAATTTCAAAGAGAAGTAAGTCAAGTGGAAGACTTGAGTACACTTGACTACGAGTGGTATACTTTTGCGGAAGATTTATCCTTAGAAGAGGATACACTTATTTCTCGCAGCACTTTGACTTCTACAACACCAAAGATGCCTACATTAGCAAGTCACTCCGAACCCACGATCGCTTCAATTCCTAAAGGCTTCAAGCTCCCTACCGCTGATAAGGGAACTTTTGAGATCAAGCCTTCTTACATAAGCTTGATAGAGAGGAATTTATTTGGAGGAAAACCAGGAGAGGACCCCGCAAAGCATATGGAGAAATTCGTTACTTATTGCTGTTCTATTCCTTTAACAGCTGGGGTGTCTCAAGATCAGGTCAAGCAAACTCTCTTCCCTTTCTCTTTGAGAGATGATGCAGCTGAGTGGTTAAGGGACTTAGACATGGAGACCGACGCAATTACCAACTGGACTTCTCTAGCTCTTGCATTCTACAAGAGGTATTTTCCACCACAGAAAACTAATGCATTGAGAAGTCAGATTACAAGTTTTAAACAGGGTCCTACTGAGGATTTTAATGAAGCTTGGATCCGTTTTAAAAGACTAGTTCGCTCCGTCCCTCACCATGGTTTTGAGATTTGGTTCCTTTGCAACCAGTTTTACAACGGGTTGTATGATGATCATAGAGCTTTACTTGATTCTCGCGATGGGAGATTCCAAGATAACACCAATGATGGTAATGCTTGGAAGTTGATTGATCAGATAGCTACTCACACAGCTGAGTATGGAAACCCTAGAGGAAGTAAGAGAGGAAGTGGTTCAGATAGTGCGGTCGCGGCACAATTGGAGACTATACTTGCTCAAATAGCCGAATTGAAAACTACCCAGTCTTTGGGTAAGCAAGAGATAGTTCATATGGTTCAACAAGAAGTGTCATGCGAGAGATGTGGGATAGATGGCTACACTGCGGCCAAATGTATGAGTACTATTGAGCAAGTCCATGCCTTCCAGTCTTTCAAGCAAGGTACCCCACATTCTAACTTCTTCACTAAAAGGAGTCCGAATGCTTATGCTCAAGCTCCTCAACAAAATCCATATATTATTCCTCCAAATCGTGGTAATCAACCACAAGGAGGTTATCAAAGGCCAAATCAAGGAGGTTTTCAACAGTTTCAACCTCCTCCTCAAGCTCCAAGTAATGAAGTGTCGGAGTTAAAAGCTCTCTTGCAACAAACTCTGATGATGCAACAAAAGCAAACGGCTCAAATCTCAGAACTTATGGCTCATAATAAGATGTTGGATACTCAAGTTGCTCAAATGGCGGCTCAAAATCCATCAAAACAGTATGGTCTTCCTCCTCAAGGTAAACAAGCACATGAGCACGTTAATTCTATTTCCTTGAGGAGCGGTACTTCTTATAACGGTCCGGACATGCCCATTACAGATGATGAAGCTCCATACATGCATTCTAAGGGGTTGGGAAATTTGGAGCTAAGTGACGATGAAAAAGAAACTTGCAAAGATGAAACACGAGATTTGACGAAAAGCAAAAAGACGGAGCAAAGCCAGGTTCCTCGATCGAGTAGACACGGGCTCGATCGAGGATCTTCCTTACTCGATCGAGTGCACCCCGGCTCGATCGAGGCACCTCTAGAATCGAAGTTGATGTTTCCAAACGTACTCCTAATGCAAAAGAAGCCGAGCCAATTAAAATCCAACTACCTTTTCCTCAAAGATTGCAGAAATCCAAACTTGAGCAACAGTTTGGAAGGTTTATGGAGGTAGTAAAGAATCTTCAAGTGACAGTGCCATTTACTGAATTGGTAACTCAAGTGCCGGCGTATGCTAAATTTTTAAGAGAAATCTTATCAAAGAAGCGGTCTTTTGATGAAGTGGAGACAGTAGCATTTACTCAGGAGTGCGCGGCCGCATTACAAGCTAACTCACCACCAAAGCTTAAGGATCCAGGGAGTTTTTCTATTCCTTGTCATATTGGTAGTATAGCTATTGATAGAGCCCTTTGTGATTTAGGGGCTAGTGTTAGTGTCATGCCGTATTCAATTTGCAAAAAGTTAAATATGGGTCAACTCCGTATTACTAATATGACCTTACAAATGGCCGACGGATCTTTAAAGAAACCTGTGGGTGTCTTAGAGGATGTGCCCGTTAGAGTAGGGAAGTATTTCATTCCAGCTGACTTTATTGTTATGGATATGGCTGAGGACTCTCAAGTACCCATCATTCTTGGTAGACCATTCCTTCACACTACAGGAGCGCTCATAGATGTTAGGGATGGTAGTCTGACACTAAGAGTTGGGGATGACACTATTAGATTTGTTCTTGATAATGCTTTAAAACGTCCTCCTGATTTAAAAGCTTCTTGTCATATGATTAATGCTCTTGATCCTACTTTTGACGATTGCCTTGCTTTATGTTTTGACAGAAATCCACATGACGCCCCTGCTGCTGCGTCATATCCATGGAGCAAGGAAGTGGATGAGATAGAGAAGCTTATTTATGGAGAAGATCCTCCTTCTGAGATGGTTTACAGCTATGATGAGAATGTTGATATAAAAGCTGAGTTGGAGGCTTTGGAAGCTGAAATTTTCAGAGAGGAGCCAGTTAGAGTTTTTGATGAAGCTTCTATAACGCATTTAATTGCCTTATCTCCTTCCTCAAGAGGATGACCTGAAGAACAATGACCATTGCTCTTATTTTACATTAGATTTTGAGTTTGATGAGCCAGGACATTTTACATTGTTTTTATTCTTTGCTTGGACTTTTTATTGGTGCTACTTATGTTTGTGTGTAGCACATGCGCTACTTTTTGATTTACTGTTACGAGCTTTAACTTGTATTGATTATGACTTGTGTGCGCATTTATTTTAAATGCAGGAAATCTGCTCGACAGGAAGGTTCCTCGATCGAGTGTCATGGGGCTCGATCGAGTCACCTCGTCTTTTGGGTCAATAACGTAGCCAGACGATGATAGGGTGCGGGTGATGATTAGCGGCAGCGGCCGCAACTTCCCCTTCGTTGTTGCTGGTTTGGGGAGGTCATTTGTGATGTTGTGAGTTCTCTTCTTCCTGTTTTCTTCATTTGCATCCATCTTGTTGGTATATCCCTTACCCCTATATTTTGCTGCTGTTGTTGTTTGCTGAATACAATGAGGGCATTGTATGATTTGGTTTGGGGAGGGTATACATATGTCTGTTTGCATCCATAGGCATGTTTCTTGCATTTCCGCATTTAGATCTAAAAAAAAATTAAAAAAATTAAAAAATTAAAAAAAAATCCAAAAACATGTTTTTCACTTCGTGTGCATTTAGATAGAGTCTTAGGTAGAGTCGGAGTGGCTATATAACAATGATGACACTTTATTTATACTTTCACTCGTGTAAGCCTTGCATTCTATACACCCTATTTTGAGAAATTCATTTGCATAGTCTACGAGTTTTTGATAATTTCTACCAAACGAATAGACTTGACCTAAATGTTGGCAAACTACATATACATTCTAAGGTTTAGAGCTTTATAAACTGGTGACATTCATGACCGGTTTTATTTAGGATGTGAGTAGTTACTCCTTGCATAACATGTAATATCAAATGCATAAGTATGAAATTCAATTGCTTTTTGCCTACATACATTCGGGTTGGTGGCCGGTGTCACATGTGGAAGAGTGCTTACATTTTCCCCTTCTTTCATTACTACCCATGAGCTTCACATAGCCAAATTGACTTGTTTTGACCCCTTAACTACAATCCAAACTTAAGCCTACCCTAGTCAAGCTAGTTAGTAGTTATTGTTGGTATGTTGTTATTTGTCATTTGGTTTTACTTCGAAAAGGAGATGTCGTTAGTATGAATGAGGAGGAGGCCCGAATGAAAAATGGTGAAAAATGAAAAAAAAAGAAAAAAACAAAGTCGTGAAAAAAAAAAGAAAGAGAAAGAAAAAAGAGATTTGAAAAATGAAAATAGAAGGTTGGTAATTTATGAATAATTCACTCCTATGCTATATCTTTATCCTATGAGGAGTTGATGTTATATTTGGTTAAGTGAGTTGAATGCTAATTTTGGCATTTGTGCTTAAATTTTTGAGATGGATTAGAAGCGGAATGTTGTCACTTGGTGCTGTTTAGGTGCTAGCTTGACGCTTTACCTACACATATCCCAAATTGTTTTGCCCCTTCTTACCCATTACCTCACTTTTCCAAATTATTGTGAGTGCTCGACATGTGATAGGACCAGATTGGTTGGAGTGTATGTGTACGGTAGCTAGAATTGTCTATCATATTAGATTGCATGCATGTTTATGTGGGTTGTAGTTTAGGTGAGCGACTATTATTCTCTTTCTCTCCTACAAAATTTATACTCGCCCTTTGCTTAAATGAGAGAAGAGTGACCCGTGAGAGTCCGACATAGATGGTCTTGCAAGGTCGACAGTTTGGTAGTCTTTGGTCATTAAATTAACTCGTTTGCATTTGAATTTTTGTGCCTTAGCTTTTGAATTTATTATTAAGCAAGGGTGTATTTTTGCATTAAATTGGTTTAATGATCTTTTGTATAGCTAGCTCTGAGTTGTATGCCGCTCTATTAGTCCCCTATTATGTTTTGTGTTTATTGCTTGCTTGGGGACAAGCAAGGGTTTGGTTTGGGGAGGTTTGATGCGTGCCTTTTTGACGTATTTATTTACATATTCGGCACGCATTTTTATAAGTTTAATTGTTTATTTCACTCGTTTTTCCTCCCGTATTTGCTACTTTGGTGCGTTTCGTGCTCCATGTAGGTTCGAGACACACTTATACATTTACAAGCCAAATCCGTTTAACAATGGAATAAGAAAGGAGTTAGAAGAGTTTCAGACAAGTTTGACAAGGCGAGAATGGATTTTTGTTTACTTGGTATGCATGCTTGAGGAGATAATCAACTTCAATTTTGTGCCCAATGCTCATGTCGCCCGACTTAGAGGTTATGTCGTCCGACATGTTTGCCAAGTAGAGCGACCAATACCCACAGCAGCAATCACAAAGCAGCGATCATAAAGAAGAGCAGCATGTGTCGGCCGACTTATGACTGTGTCGGCCGACTTATGACTCGATGTCGGTCGACCACCATGTATTTTTTGGTAGACACAGTGGAGAGCCAAAGCACGACATCAGCCCTATGTCTACCGACTTCAGATTTGTGTCGGTCGACTTTAGTCTATCTTTCGCTAGACTTCCTCCATATTGTCGACAAGTTATCTTATTTTATTTCTTTTATTTGGGCTTTACTATAAAAAGCATCGGGTAATCCCAAAATTAGGTTACGCTATTATTATTCAGTTAGACTTTTCTCTCAAGAACTTTTAGCAGTAAAAACTCCATTAGCTTTCAGATCTAGAATTCCTTGCACTCAAATCTTACGGTACTTTGTTAATCTTTCTTCATTAATTAATTTATTTAGTTTCAATCAATTATTAACATCTTTCATATTCTTTTATGTTTACAATTATGTCTTCTATTATTATAATTGTTATTGTTTCCGTTAGTATGCATAGCTAAACTTCTCATCTAGGGAGAAGGGGGATCTAGGTTGTTAGAAAAGGGGTTATTATGAATTGATTGTTAAATTGCTCTTAATTGTTGTTTGATTATCGTATTACTTCTAATTAGTTAATTACTGATCAGAATTGATTAATTAGTCTTGCATAAACTAGGATTATCACCGACCGGGTTAAGACTAGTATAGGCCATGGTAATTGAATAGAGATAATTTAATGATAGCGATCGCATGTTAAATTAGATCTAAAAGAAATATTGAATCGACTGATCATATGACTTTCAACAATATAAATTGCTCAATCAATGAATTAAATTCTACCCTTTGATGACTACCTAGTGAACCCGAATCTCTAGACTCTTTAATATTATTGTTATTTGTCTTTTAATTACTTGCAATTAGCTGTTAGCATACAAACAATCAAAACCCCCACAGTTGGTTACTTTAAGACAGATTTAAATTTAAACAAACTAGATAATCACCGCCTCCCTGTGGATTCGACCCTGACTTACCGCTAGCTATTTTGTTAGTAGTAGTTTAGGTTTACTTTGATTAAGGCAAACGACTGAAAATAACCTTATCAGTTTATATCATGATCAAGCCTTCAATCAAGGATCAAGATATTACAAGCTATTGAAGTATTATTCAAGCATTCATGAGAAGAAATTATTCCTAAAAACCGAGGAAACTGATCTTTTAGTAGTTCAAGTCTACGTTGACGATATTATTTTTGGGTCAACTAACCGTAATCTATGCGAGTATTTTTCGGAGTTGATGACTTCTGAATTTGAGATGAGTATGATGGAAGAATTGAAATTCTTCCTAGGTCTACAAATTCAACAAACTGAGGAAGGCTTCAAGATTTATCAACATAAATATATTAAGGAATTAATTAGAAAGTTCGGAATGGAAAATTCTCATGTTATGTCTACTCCAATGGTCGCAGACAAGAAATTGACTTTAGATGAAGATGGTAAGTCTGTTGATGAAACAACTTACCGAGGAATGATTGGGTCATTGCTATATTTAACTGCAAGTAGACTGGATATCATGTTTAGTGTATACGTTTGTGCGAAATATCAATCATCTCCCAAAGAATCGCATATGACGGCCGGAAAAAGAATCTTACGATATCTTATTGGGGCATCCAAACTATATCTATGGTATCCTACGGAATGCCATTTCGATCTTGTCGGATATTCAGATGCCGATTACGCAGGATGTTCCTTTGACAGGAAAAGTACGTCAGGTGTTGCCACATTTGTTGGACCTTGTATTATCACTTGGGGTTAAAAGAAGCAGAATTCAGTTGCCCTTTCAATAACAGAAGCCGAATATATTGAAGCAAGACTAGTATGTACTCAATTATTATGGCTTAAGCAATAGTTATGTGATTATGGTGTTAACGTAGGTTGTAGTCCTATTTTATGCGATAATACGAGTGCTATTATAATTTCCAAAAATCCCGTGCAGCACTCGCGTACTAAGCACATTGAAATTAGACACCATTTTATACGTGACCATGTTGAAAAAGGGAATATAAAACTCGAATTATGTAGTACTGAAAAACAATGGGCAGACATTATGACAAAGCCTTTAGCTAGAGGACGTTTTGAGACTTTACGGTTGGAAATTGATTTAATTGGTGGCAACTAAACTTGTCATACATATTTTATTTCCCATGACTGACTAGATTTGACGAGATTGTATGTCTATGTTCTTATTTTCCGTTGCAAGTACACTCTTATATAGTATTTTATTATTTTATGAGAATATTCCGTTTGCTAGTCTATTATATTTTATGTTGTATACAAACCATAACTCTTGTTCATCATATATACATTCTACGGTTTAGAGCTTCATAAACCACTGACATTCATGATTGGTTTCATTTAGGATGTGAGTAGTACTCCTTACATGGCATGTAACATCAAATTGCATAAGCATGAAATTTGTCTCTTATTATCTGTATACACTCGGGTTTGTGGTGGTGACACATGTGGAGAGGCGACCCTTCCTTTACGTTTTACCTACTAACCTCACATTAGCCAAATTTGCCTTGTTTTGACCTATTTATTCTACTACATTCCATATGGCCTACCCTTGTCAAGCTAGTCTTGTTAGTAAGTTTGGAAGTCTTGTTGTGGTCAATTTTGTTGCTTTTGTGATGGATATTGGAAGGAAGAAGAAAAAGATGGACTGAAACAAAAAAAAAATACAAATATTTAAAAAAAGGGGAGAAAAATGATACTATAAAAGATGGAAAAGCAAGAATCTCTTATTACTCCTATTCTTATCATTTCCATATTACTTGAGGAGAAGTACTTGTTGATATGAGTGTATTTGTGCCATACTTGACATGGTGCATCATCTTTCAAGTTGGGTTGGAAAGTGGAATATGGTTACTTTTGGTTGTGATTGGTGCTAGCTTGGCTTTTACCTCCACATATCCAAATGTTGGGGTTGGTGTCCTTAACAGTTAGTGCAAGGACTTATAAACCTCTAAAAGGATCAAAGGGCATACCTTTGGTATTATTATCAGTTGATCCACGTTTATCAATAACGGTTGGCTTGCTAGATAAGTTTGACGTTATTGTCATACAGATGGCGGTGATCAACTGGTCCCTAAAAGTCACACCTATAGGATACGTTCGAGAGATGTGACGGTATGAAAATACAGTCATGTAGATGCCAAATTTGACTAACCAGTTAGTCCGAGTTATTTGACTAGTAATTAGTCAAAATATGATGTTGAGATATTATATCTAATACGGATTAAATATTATGGGCTAAGGCGAATTAACCAGTTAATTCGTAAAATTAAATATAAGCGTTTTATATTTAATTAATGTATATTGAATAAATTATACAATATCGTCTTTGTCGGACATGTATTAATAATTCAACTAATCCGTCTTATTAGTTGATGTTTTAATAGCCGATAACCGATGACGATTTATAAAAACCGCGTCATATACATTTAGCTATTTTCGAGCCAGTCCACGAGGTAAAATTAAGAGGAAGTGGAAGCCCACTTCCCCATGCTAACCCTCGTCCGGCCGGCCGAACAAAAGGAGAGACTCCTCTCCTTTTGACCTAGACAATTCATTTTACGAGAAACTAGGGTTTTGGAGACATTTTCTCTCTGAAACCTAGATCTCACATCTCGAAAACCTCACATCAGTTCTCCCAATATTGCAAAGCAATCGGAGAACACCATCTAACACAAGGGCATATCTCGGACAAGTCTTGGGTGCAACAATTAGGAGGGAATCTCGTTTGATTTCTGTTCTTTACGCCGTGCATCAAAGGACCCGAGGTTGATTCTTTATACTTATCGTTTCATTGCTGTATTTACATTTTATGACAATAATTCGCATGCTAAATTTACGTTATAGTCCTAAATTTAGAGGGTCTTATACGGATATTACCCCTCAAGTGGTATCAGAGCGAGGCCACGTAAATTTTTCCATGTGTTTTTCATAAAACCGATTTTGAAACGATTGTTTTGTCTCGAATTCCGTGCCGTGTATACACGGCTGATTCGGTTTTTGTTCTTGTTGAAACCGTGACATGTTTTACACGGTTTTATCATCTTGTTTTCGATTTGTTTTTATGCATATTGTTGTTTTATACGGAGATTACAGCAACATGTCAAGTTTTGTCAATTGTTAAAATTGTTTTGATGCGTTTTTGATCAAAATTGCAATTGATTTTGTCTCGACAAACTGTTTTCACGAGGGTTTAGGTTTTCCAGAAATTTTGTACTCGATCGAGCAAGTTTTTACTCGATCGAGTGGTTTTTCTGTCATGTTTTACTCGATCGAGTCCCTGTTGTACTCGATCGACCCCTTTTTCAAAACCCTACTGCTCGATCGAGTTGTCCTCGTACTCGATCGAGCAGATTTGCTGATAAAGGTACTCGATCGACCACCAGTTTAGTCGATCGAGCACTTTCTGTTTGGCAACCCTCTCGATCGACTTGCAGTTCAGTCGATCGAGCCCTTTCGTTCCTCGATCGAGCACCTGTGTCCCTGGATCGAGGGATTTCTGTTTTGACAGCTTTGAAAATTTATTCTTTTTGCTTTAAATTTTCTTTTGGCTACAAAATGTACATTATACGGATATTGTACACTCGCTATGATTGTGAAACGGTTCACACACGTACCATTAAGTTATTTTAAAGCGTATTTAAAGTAAGGGACTGTATTGGATTAAAATTAAATGATAGAAGCGGTTTTATCACATGAATTTTAATCATTAAAAGGTGGTTTGGATAAATTTAACATAATTACGGAATTATGTCACGAATGAATTTGTTTTTAGTTGATGCTTTTTTATTTATCGTTAATTTTGAATGCTTGTGAATGCCTCTTATTACGTATTTAATTTTGCAATCAGTTGTAACTTAGTGTGGCCTTAGTAGAACGTGTTACCGTAATGATGGAACACGGTCTTGGTTGTATTTTGAGATCTCGTATCTCCGTTTTGGATTTTTCACTTGTAATTACAGTTTTTATTAGAATGTAATTAGGTTTATATTTTGTAATTTTAATTGTAATTTTTTGAGAAGACCAAAGACGGAGACCAGATGCTCACTCCCGCTAACTGGATCAAGATGGAACAACAAGACAAGCTTCTTGGGTCCAACGGTGGATTCCAAAGTTGTATTTTGTTCTTTTTATTAGGATAGGCCACACTAGGAAATTTTATTTACGTATTGCATTCAATTATTTATTTTTCCGTAACGATAGTATGCATCATATTCCGCCTAAAAACCAAACCACCTAATTAATGCATGAAAACTGACACATTTAGAGGTCACGAGTTAGTTTTCTTTGACATTCGTATGTCACACGATTTTTATAAGCCATCACCAAAATTAATTCATTCACGCAGACGCTAGTTATTCGTTCACTTAATATGAATTTTAATTTAGTTGATGGGATCTTCCTCGTATAAACAAAAATTGAGAACGGTCTTTATAGGTCAAACTCCAATGAGTCCCTTCTTCGTCGGTAGGCATAATATGACCCCTTCTACGTCGGGTAAGTTGGAACCGATTGACCTATTTTATCTCAACACTATGGTCACTCGTACGATCCTGTGATCATGGTGGACTATAGATAGGATTTACAGAAATCTATCGACCGAGAGTTCTTACGGAAGAATTAGCTAAACAGTTGGCTTATCAATTTACGGAAATTGAGTCTTGGGATCACTTGTATCATTCTTGAGGGAGATCAATTATACAAGTGCAAGAGTCTACATGTTTAAAATGAATTTTAAAAATAGACTTAAATCACCTCGATGAGTTGCTTATTTCGTTTTGTTTTTCTTCCTTTTTCAGTGTAGAACACGAACATTTAAACTGCTAATAACATAATGGCTGGCCGTGAGGACGACCCAATGCCAAGTGCCACATTGGACCGTGAGTCCTGGCTTCGGATCTTCATGAATCAGATGAATCAGTCTACTCGACTGAAGAATGATGGATCCAACTTCGCGGACTGGGAGGCGGCATTACGGAATCTCTGCTTCTTGACGGGAAGCTCAAATATCTATTAGAGCCCATCCCGGCAAACCCAGGTCCCACGGCTAGAGCTCCTGAAATCACCAAGTTTAATGATTTCTCGTATGGAAGCAAAGTGCGATTAAAAACGTACTCATTTTTGCAATGGAACCCAATTTGCAAAAACGCTTCATAGCCCATGGTGCAAACAAGATTTTCACCACGCTCACTAAGGAATTCTCGAAAGCACCGAGAATCGAGACCTATGAGCATACCACTCGCTTCTTTGATGCGAGACTCGAAAAAGGGCCAACCGGTTAGCCCACACATTCTCAGCATGATTGAGAATGTCGAGAAACTGGAGACCTTTAACAGTAACATCAGCGAGAACATTGTTATCGACCGCATTCTTCACTCACTCCACGATGGTTATTCGCAATTTAGAGCGAATTACTATATGAATGATTTGAAGAAAACTCCGCATGAACTGCACTCCCTCCTCGTACAGACCGAAAAGGACATGAAGTTCAGTGGGAGCATGAAACAGGATGTTCTCGTTGTGTCAAATAAAGGGAAGGGTAAGGGCAAAGCTCGTGCAAACCTAGCGAGGGTAAGGCGAAGTTCAAGAAGTCGGGTTCAGGTAAGAGTGGGCCTGGTGAGTCGAGCACCTCATCAGGCGTGACAAAGAGCAAGAATGAAAACATGGAATGCCATCATTGCCACAAGATCGGCATTGGAGACGCACATGTCCTGTTTATCATGAGGACTTAAAGGCAGGTCGTGTTAAACCCGTTGGTATGTCTTCCTCTTCTTCTACTTTTATTCATATGATTGAGATTAACCACGCAAGTTACGGAACTTGGGTACTTGATACTCTTGGTTGTGGTTCTCATCTGTGTAATCATGTGCGGGGCTCAAACATCGAACCCCTCGTAAAGGGTGAGGTGGACCTGCGTGTTGGGAATGGAGCAAGAGTAGTTGCCATCTCCAAGGGGACATATGTGATCCAGCTTCCTAGCGGATTTGAGTTGTCATTATATGACTGTTATTATGTTCCTAGTCTTTCGAAAAACATTATTTCAGTTTATGCACTTGATAAACTTGGTTTTTCATTTGTAATAGAGAATAATTCTTGCATTTTCTCATTACACGATATGATTTATGACAAGGCAGTCTCCATGAACGGAATTTATGTTTTAGATCAGACCACGGAAATATTACACGTAATGAATAAAAAGTTAAAGGTTGGTGACAAAGATCAAACGTATCTATGGCACTGCCGTATGGGACACATTAATGAGAAACGCGTAAAACAGCTCATCAAACATGGAGCTATCTCGGCCTTTGATTTTCAATCATTTGGCACGTGTGAATCATGTCTCATCGGTAAGATGACTCGTATTTCCTTCAAAGGTGTTGGAATGCGCGGCTGCGACCTATTAGGACTCATACACACGGATGTATGTGGCCCTATGTCAATCACCGCACGAGAAGGCTATAGGTATTTCATCACTTTCACGGACGACTTAAGTAGATATGGCTATGTCTACTTAATGAAGCACAAAAGTGAATCCTTTGAGAAATTCAAGGAATACCGAATAGGGTACATGAAACCTATTAGGTAGAAAGATTAAAACACTGCGTTCGGATCGTGGTGGCGAGTATCTTTCTCACGAGTTTGATCAACACCTCAAAGACTGTGGGATTGCCCTACAGTTAACTCCACCTGGAACACCTCAATTGAATGGTGTGCCCGAACGGAGAAATCGAACACTACTTGATATGGTTCGATCCATGATGAGTCACACGGTTTTACCCGATTCATTATGGGGTTATGCTTTTTGTCAGCCGCTCTAATACTTAACCGAAGTCCGTCTAAAGCTGTTGACAAGACTCCATATGAACTATGGAAGGGAACGGTCCCTAACTTGTCCTTTATACGGGTTTGGGGCTGCGAGGCTTATGTCAAGTGGAGACACGAGGATAAGCTCGCCCGCGATCGGTCAAGACATACTTTATAGGTTATCCTAAAGGAACACTTGGTCATTACTTCTATTCGCCAACCGAACAACGCGTTTTTGTTGCGGCTAGTGCGACATTCTTAGAGAAGGAATTTCTCGAGAATGCAAAGAGTGATAGAACCTTCGACCTGTCGGAGATTCCAGAACCAAACACCGAGCAACCATTGGAGGAACCTGTTCCTTCAATCCCTACGCGTGAATATTCCCGAGGAACCTAGGAGGTCGGGAAGAGTCTCTATTCCTCTGGACAGATACATTGGTATGGTCGAGGAACATGACATAGATGACGTTCTACTCTTAACGAGTAGTGAACCCGCAACCTATAAAGGTGCCATGACTAGTTCTGACTCAAAGCTATGGCTTGAGGCCATGCAATCCGAGATGGACTCCATGTATGAGAACAACGTGTGGGATCTTGTTGACTTACCCGCTAAGGTTCGTCCCCTTCAATGCAAATGGCTTTACAAGATAAAGCATTTCGTGGAAGGTCAACAAGATATCTATAAAGCACGACTAGTTGCTAAAGGTTTCACCCAAGTGCCAGGTTTGCACTACGATGAAATTTTCGCACCCGTAGTCATGCTGCGTTCCATTCGGATTATCTTAGCGATCGCCGCTTTTCATGACTATGAAATTTGGCAAATGGACGTGAAAACCGCCTTCTTAAATGGCTTTTTGGAGGAAGAGTTGTACATGGTACAACCCGAAGGTTTCATCGATCCACAACATCCTAAGAAAGTATGCAAGCTTAAGCGTTCCATTTATGGACTTAAGCAAGCATCTCGGAGTTGGAATCATCGCTTCGACCAAGTGATTAAAGAAAATGGATTTACTCGATCTGTCGAGGAACCATGTCTATATATCAAGTCGAGTGGGAGCAAGATTGTCTTCCTAATATTGTATGTTGACGACATACTCCTGATTGGGAATGACATACCTCTCTTAACTTCGGTGAAAGTATGGTTGAAAAAGCATTTCCAGATGAAAGATCTGGGAGAGGCACAAAGAATTCTAGGCATTCGTATCTATCGAGATAGATCACGACGGATGTTATCTCTCAGTCAGGAGTCTTACATAGACAAAGTCCTAGAGAGATTCAAAGATGACCAACTCCAAGAAGGGGTTCCTTCCTATGGCTCCAGGAGTGCATTTGAGCAAGTCTCATGCACCAGAGACACCGGAAGAGAAAGAGCGCATGACACGGATTCCTTATGCTTCGGCTATAGGATCAATCATGTATGCCATGATATGCACACGTCCGGGCGTGGCATATGCATTGAGTATGACAAGTCGATTCCAACAAAGATCCAGGTGAATCACACTGGTTAGCTGTCAAGAACATTCTTAAGTACCTACGGAGGACTAAAGATTGGGCATTGACTTATGGAGGCGATCAAAAGCTATGCGCAACCGGTTACGCAGATGCTAGCTTCCAAACGGATCGAGATGACTCGAAATCTCGATCTGGATTCGTTTTTACTCTTAATGGCGCTCGCATCACCGGAAGAGTTCAAGCAAACTGTTAAAGAGATTCTACGACCGAGTCCGAGTACTATGCCGCGTCTGAAGCTACAAAGGAAGCGATATGGATGCGTCAATTCTTACATGGGCTCTCTGGAGTGCCTAGTTCGAATGACCCGATCACCATCTATTGCGACAATAGTGGTGCCATCTTCCAAGCTAAGGAGCCAAAGTCTAGCAACAAGTCTAGACATGTACAACGGAAAGCTCATCTAATCCGGGATTACGTGGAGCAAAAGGAAGTAGTGATAGAAAAGATTGCTACCGATGATAACATAGCAGATCCTCTCACTAAAGCATTACGACAAGATAAGCATGAAGGGCATGTTAATTCCATGGGAATTAAACGTGTTCCTAAGTTGTAGTACTCTTTTATGGATCAGATTCATTCTCTCTTGTACTCTATACGACATCATCGTTTTGATATTTTATATATATATTTTGTTTGTCATGTGGATTTGTACGACAAATTTTGAACACCACAAAGTGAACTCAACGAACATTATATCTTTTTCAGTCCTTAATTGCCCACATGAGCTGATAACTCTTGCAATTATTTTGTGACGTTGGTTGATGGTGGGTTCAACGAGCCATAAGTCAACCGGTTGATTGACCAATCACAGAGGCGATTTATACGGATATTTCGTAGGACACACTTGTGACATCGACGTGGAGTCCTAAATGTTTTATAACATTCGGTGCCCGGTCGTGGATAGGACCTCCATGGTGATCCTAAGAGTCGATTCTTTTGACTATCGACTGTCTCTTGAGACTAAGGCATTTTGGGTGACTTTGGTTTCTTTCTCACGGTCATCCGTAACAGGGGGCCAAGTAGATTTTTTCCGGGTCATTTCATGCTGTGCTTAGATCGGAAGGAGTCGAGTTGAAGGAAATATTCAGCCTTTATCGGTACTCGATATTTCTCGGGGCCACTCGAGGAGTCAGAATCGAAATGCATGGCCATGCTCGAATACGGATTCGTTTTATCGCTTAAGTTACTCTCTAGTCTGGGAAACCACTCTTGATCCAGATCGATTGTAAAATACGACCTTTGTGGATCCGGATCCGCAAATTGTTTTACATTGAGTGGGAGAAATTTTAAATGAATATGAGAATCGGTTATCGCACATACACTTGTACGGACAAGTGGGAGTTTGTTGGGGCTGTGTCCTCCAGTTAGTGCGGATAACGTCATTGCACATGCACTTGTACGGACAAGTGGGAGCTTGTTGGGGTTGGTGTCCTTAACAGTTAGTGCAAGGACTTATAAACCTCTAAAAGGATCAAAGGGCATACCTTTGGTATTATTATCAGTTGATCCACGTTTATCAATAACGGTTGGCTTGCTAGATAAGTTTGACGTTATTGTCATACTGATGGCGGTGATCAAATGGTCCCTAAAAGTCACACCTATAGGATACGTTTGAGAGATGTGACGGTATGAAAATACAGTCATGTAGATGCCAAATTTGACTAACCAGTTAGTCCGAGTTATTTGACTAGTAATTAGTCAAAATATGATGTTGAGATATTATATTTAATACGGATTAAATATTATGGGCTAAGGCGAATTAACCAGTTAATTCGTAAAATTAAATATAAGCGTTTTATATTTAATTAATGTATATTGAATAAATTATACAATATCGTCTTTGTCGGACATGTATTAATAATTCAACTAATCCATCTTATTAGTTGATGTTTTAATAGCCGATAACCGATAACGATTTATAAAAACCGCGTCATATACATTTAGCTATTTTCGAGCCAGTCCACGAGGTAAAATTAAGAGGAAGTGGAAGCCCACTTCCCCATGCTAACCCTCGGTCCGGCTTGAACTGAACAAAAGGAGAGACTCCCTCTCCTTTTGACCTAGACAATTCATTTTACAGAAAACTAGGGTTTTGGAGACATTTTCTCTCTGAAACCTAGATCTCACATCTCGAAAACCTCACATCAGTTCTCCCAATATTGCAAAGCAATCGGAGAACACCATCTAACACAAGGGCATATCTCGGACAAGTCTTGGGTGCAACAATTAGGAGGGAATCTCGTTTGATTTCTGTTCTTTACGCCGTGCATCAAAGGACCCGAGGTTGATTCTTTATACTTATCGTTTCATTGCTGTATTTACATTTTATGACAATAATTCGCATGCTAAATTTACGTTATAGTCCTAAATTTAGAGGATCTTATACGGATATTACCCCACACCAAATTATTTTGCCCCTTCTTACCCAATTACCTCTTCTCACATTCATATATATGTAAGCCCTTGGCATGTGTTTTGGACCTCGCTTGGTTGGAGTGTATATGTACGGTAGCTAGAGATATCTATCATGTTAGATTGCATGCATGCTTCTGTAGGTCGTAGTTAGGTGAGTGACTACTTTCCTTCTCTCCTACACAATCTGTACTCAACTTGGTTTGTATTACACACTTTATATGTAGGGCTTGCTTATGTTGAAGTCGTTCTTATTCTATAATATGCGCTTTGATTAAATATATATTTCTTGCCTCGGTTGATATCATTCTAGTCGTTTTATGTCTGTTCTCGTCTTTTCGATGATGTCAAGAGGGGGAAGAAATGACCATGATTTAGTATTTGCCTAAGATTGCTCCTTGTCAAGACCTATTGCCTCTTAAAGTCCTTAAAGCCTCTGGTCTTGAACATAATTGTTTTGATCTTGCGTTAATCTTTATCTATAAAGATGACGGTATTATATTGAGGGGGAACTATATACTTAGTTACAATTTTAGGAGACTTGCCATCATCAAAAAGGGGGAATTTGTTGGACCATATTAATATATGTTTATGTTTTGATGATATCAAGAGTACTTGATATTTTATATACTCGTTGCGCGCAATTGTTTGTTTAGTCTTTTAGATTGGACTTACTAATTGCAAGTATGAAGGAATTGTGATGGAAGTATGATGCGTTTGTATCATGATCAAGCTTTCAATCAAGGATCAAGATATTACAAGCTATTGAAGTATTATTCAAGCATTCATGAGAAGATGAAGTTCATTTAAAGATTAATCAAGCTTGAATAATGAAGAAGCCTACATTCAAAAATCTCCTAAGAAGATTAGAATAGTGTAGGTGGTTATCTCGTAATGGTAACGTAAGAATGCACTTCTTAGATTGGTAAAGTTATAGCCTCACAGCTATAACTTTGCTTATATAAGAGTTCAATGTTATAGATCTTCTACTATAACATTAAGATGTGAAGTTTATATAATACACGACAAAATTAGTTTTTAAATTGTTTTTAGAAAACTGTTTTTATTCTTTTAAATGTTTTTAGTAGAAGTATTTATTTTACAAGGAAGCTTATATTCTTATTGAGGATGGTTTTATGATAAGCTTATAATTAGTAATTGTATTGAATCAACTTATGAGTTGAGTCATGTTACTAATTAGGGTTTCTAATATTACATACTCTAAAACCCTAAATCTAACCTAATTATATGCTAGGGTTTCACGCTCGAGATAATAAGGCATATGGGTCGTGTTGTTCTCGTGTAAGCATACTACTATAAGATAAATATTGTTAAGATTTTATTCTATAAATTATTGACACGGCTATCGCAACCCTATCAAAGATAAAACCTAACGGTCTCAACTAAAATGTAGTAGAGGCAGTCGAGTATCGAATCCACAGGGAGGTAACGCAACTAAGCTGTCTATTTCTAATCCTATGGTAACAAATGGGGGGTTTGATTAAATTTGATTCTAAACTATGAGTAATAAAAGCGGTAAATTACGATTTAACTATCAAGAAGAGAGGGTCATGTCGGGAATTCGGTTCACTATGATAGTCTAACAACTCGGCAGTAAATGACTCAGACGAACTAATGCGAGACGGATGTTAGAAGGTCCTTTCGGTCCACTTCCTATCCTAAAATACCACTAACTTAACTTTCGTCCTCATTAGGGTAGTCTACCGTTTATAGCAGGCCTATTTAGTCCAATCTTTCGATCCAGGATTAATTGTAGCCAGTTTAATGGGTGACATAGAAGCGTGCACTCAACTAGGTCGGGAATTACAGTTAAATTGCTATAGTGACAGAGTCTCTTAATCAATTCGTCCAATTCATTCACTACGTCATCATTATTCTACCGCAGATTCCCTAATCCCAACATGGAAGGGGTTTAGCTACTCATGTTCGTAATTAATCTAACAGCAAATAAATTCCCAGCAGAAGACATAATGCAATAATAGTAAAATGCAATAATAAATAAACTAGGGCAAAGAATAAATAAAGCAAACAAGGAATTAATGCAACAAGAAGGTTAATTATTATTAAGAGAAGAGAGGAAATTACAATCCAAGCAAATTCCGGCGTAAAGAGCTCGAAATCCGAGTGAAGCAAATCCCCAAAATGAAAGTAACAGTAGAAGGTAAAAACAACGTAGAAAGCAGCAGTAGTTTTCTTAATGTAAAACTTGGATGGAAAAAGAGATCAAAAAGGTCCCTAATAACCTAGTAAAACATAGGTTAAATAGATAAAACAACTAAGAGTCTTTGCGGAAATAAGTAAACATGGACTGATTAAAGCCCATGATGTCGAAAGCCTCTCGATCGAGTGGGTTAAACCACTCGATCGACCAATATCTCAGCAGAAGCTCCTCGATCGACCAACTGCTTACTCGATCGAGGACTTGGTCAAATGCAGCTTACTCGATCGACTGAAGGGTAGCTCGATCGAGCATCAGGGAGTCTAGAAACCACTCGAACGACTAGAAAACTGTTCGATCGAGTGATTTTGTCATCGTTTCAGCTCACGTCTTCACCCAAGTGCCTCGTAGTGCGTGCCATGATGCTTCCAAGCGCGGTACTCTACTCTGGGACAACTCCGTCTCCTCTAAATGCATGCAAAAAGGACGGAAAAGAATACGGTTCCACTACTTTCGCGATCATTCCTACAAAAAGGACAAAATACACCAAAGTAGCCAATTCGGGGCAAAATACCATAAAAATAGTATAGAAAAGCATAGAAATACGTGCTGAAATAGGCCAAAAAGACTATATATTAGGCACGTATCAAATCTCCCCAAACCAAACCTTTACTCGCCCTCGAGTAAACTCAAAACTAAACTAATGGAACGGAAATGATAACTCAGAGCTAGCTTAACTTGTCTACTTGAACCAGTTTAATGCAACGAAAATCAACAGTTAAAGCGAAGTAGTCAATACGCAACGAATTATAAGCTGTTCATAAATAAAGCTGACCTATCGACCTTGCAAGACCAACAAAACTGGACTCTCACGTGGTCACTCTTCTCTCATGAAGCAAAGGGCAAATGTTATATGTAAAAGGGAGAAGAAAAGACAGTCACTCGCCTAACTGCGACCTACATAGCATGCATACAACAAAAATGAAAGACAATTCAAGTACTAATGCACAAATTCCAACCAATAATGTCCGTCACAGCCGAGGGTATGCAGATAATATGGGAATAGTGAGGTTCAGGTGAGAAAAGGCAAAATAAGTTATGGAAATGTGGAGGTAATAGCGTCAAGCTAGTTCCTAACAGGACCATAATGAAACCATCCGGATCTCAAACTGACTGAAAACTAAGTACTAGTGCCCTTCACTTGGCACAAAACTCACTAGACTCAAGGCACAATCTCCTCAAAAAATGTGGGATAGAACGGAGGAGTCAGACGGTCACAAACTTCCCTTTTAAAGACATCGTCTGAAGCAACTGACTGAAACAACCAACCCTCTTGTCGATTGTACATCTTCGAACATCTTCTCAACTCTGACAAGAGGGCACAACTTTTTACATAATTTCTCTTTCTTTCTTTTTCATATCAGCTCTTTTTTTTTCTGTTTTTCTCATGTAAATTTTTCTCTTTTTTTTTTTCTTTTTCTTTCTTCTTTCACGTTCTCTTTTTTTTTCTTTTTTCAATACTTTTTTTTTTCTTTCCTCCTTCCTTAATCCATACACCAACTCCAACAAGAATTACGGACCAAACTGCAATGGAAGACATACCACAAAAGACACACTAACTAGCTTGACTAGGCAGGCTTAGTTTGGAAAGTAGCTAATGGGTCAAAAAGACAAGTTTTGGCTAAAGTGGAGCTAAATGGGTGAAGATATAAAGAAAGGGGAATTTGCAAGACCCTACCTGCATGTGACACCAACCACAAACCCGAATATGTGCATTTGACGAGAAATTGAATGTCATAAATGTGCAAATGAGACAAACATGCTATGCAAGGAGTACTACTCTCAAAATTCCTAACGAACTGGTCATGAATGTCACCAGTTATGGCTCTAAAACTCAGAATTTTTAAGTAGTTTGCCAGTTTATAGGTCAAGTCTAAACAGTCAGCTATTATTTGAACAGAAATTCGTAGATTATGCGAATGACAAAGCTAAAAACTATCAATAAATGTGCAAGGCTCAAGTAAAATGACAAGTTATAGTGCAATTTCATCACGGAAATCTACCGTTCCGACTCAACCTATATGCAAAAATAAACGTGAAATGTTTTTGAAATTTTGAAATTTTTCTAATTTTTTTGGATTTTTTTGATTTTTATTGAAAATAAACAACAATGCAAGAAAGAAATTAAACGTGAATGCAAAACAAATGCAAATGCAGACTCAAAAGGATGCAATACCCTCCCCAAACCAAAACGGACAACGCCCTCGTTGTCCTCCAAAGATACACCAAAGAAAAGATGGGGATGGGGGTATACAACCAGCAAAATAAAAAATAAAGGAGACAAAAATGAAAAGAGTAATGTACATGCAAAAGCGAACTTCCCCAAACCAGCCAGAAAACTGGGGAAGTGAGTAGACCAGTAGCTACTCGTTGTCGGCACCGCCGTCACCCAGGTACTCCGACTCAACAAAACGGTCTCCCCAAACCAGCAACAACCAAGGGGGAGACTCGGTCGTCATCTCCAGGTGATCCTCCTGGACCGGAGTGCGAACGGAGGGTCACTCGCCTCCTCTCTCGGGTGATCGTGCCGCCGCTCGGCCAGAATCAACCGCACCTCTCGTGCTCACGGTGTCTCCTCCGCCTCCTCCTCTGAGTCAGAAGGTAGTGGAGGGTACCCGTCCGCTGGGTATCGGTAGAAGGAGGGATGTGGCCACCCCTCTGGAATCGGTCGCCGGGCTCGGATATGGAACTCGTAGAGCGGGAATACAGCCAAAGCCATATCCCGTCTCATCTCAGTAATGTACCTGCACATATCCGAAAGCACGGCATCACGACGCCCTTGGTCCATGACCTCGGGCGCCCCTAAAACAGGAGGGCAGACAAAATTGGCCGGAAAGGCCGGATCAGAAGGAGGTGGAGTGAGTGAAGGTGGAGGTGTGGGAGTCTGTGTGGGTCCAGTCTGGGTCTGGGCCGGAGTCTGAGAGCTAGAAGATGCTCCGGCCTCCCGCTTCCTCTTCCTAGAAGAAGAAGTAGGGGTAAGTGTAAGGTGGTAGGTGGGTGGAGGTGGCCTCGCTCCCTCAGCAGCAGTAGGGAGCGGTAAAAGTGGAGGAAGGGTAGAGCACGGCAAGGTAACAGACGTGGAACCACAGATCTTCCACGTCCTCGCGCTCCCCTTCGCCTTTGGGAACCAGGCGAAGTCGGTCATGGCTCCCAGGTCAAGGTAAGCCTCCCTATCGGGTGCAGTAAGCCCAGTGGCAGTTAGGTAAAGGTGGCAGGCAATCCTAGTCACTAGCCCGCCGCAGACAACAACGGTCTTGACCCGAGTCCCAATTCCGTTCCAATGTTGAGCTACTAGATAGGCAATGTTTAGAACAAATGGGGTACCGTAGTCAATGTTGAGGTACCCCGCGAGAATCGCTAACTCAGTGTTGGTCACGTTATTGGGCTCAGGTCGCCCAAAGATGGTCTCTCCTATCAGACGCAAGTAGTAACGGGGGCGGGTAAGTGAACGTGAGCTCCTTCCGTGAGGAGAAGGGGTGTGAGAAAGCGCAGCCCAAAGTGGTCAAGGAGGTCTCGAGGTGGGTCGGTGGGACCGTCACTAACTAGGCCTAAAACCGCCCAAACCTCGGCCAAGGTCCAGTGGTGCGACTCATTGCGGAGTCGAAAGTGAATGCAAGAACTGGAGTGGTCGCATCGTAAGAGTCGGTGTCAAAAGAATAGGAGCCGAAAAACTCGTATGTAGGGGTACGAATAGTAGCTTCGCATGGTGATCGGGGCCCGACATACCCGTTCCGTTCAACAAACTACAGACCTCCTCATAAATTCCTAACGTCTCTAGGTCAGTCCGTGCAAGGAAACGGGTGGAGGAGAGGGGGCAACGAAGTAAAGCGGCTAACCGAGTCCGGTGACCCGCTGAAGTAAAACGTACCGTGGGCATCCGCGGTAAAGGGGTGAGAGCGCCCTCTCCCGTAGCATCAGCCTCAGAAGGGCTGGAAGTGATGGCTAACTGGCTAGCCTGCTGATGTGGCCTCGGTGGCACCATACCTGGCTGCGGGAATCGAGGTGTGAGTCCTCTGTCCAGCATGGAGAAGGGTCTAGCAGGGGCAGAAGTAGAAGCAGGAAGTGTAGTGGTGACCAGGGCAGAAGTAGTGGTGACAGCAGGGACCACTGACTCGCTCACGGACGGGCTAGAGGACGTACTAGTAGAAGGCAAAGAACTAGCGTCCATCCTGCAAAGTATCAAAGGGCACGAATAAGAGAAGATTGCTGCTAAACGTGGTTAAAACAACCCGCTAACCAACATGTGACAACAAATATAAGGCCCTATCAGTCAAGAAATCCGACGTCCAGCATACAAAATCCAACAATCCTCAATAAATTCGAAAGGTAGCATGTGAGTACTGATAAAGTGACACGATTATGATCTAGTAGGGACTAAAATGAGCAAGAAAAAATCGCCTATGGCAACATATAGACTACTAGCAAAGAAAAAGTCGACTCACTGAATGAGATTTCCAAAAGTTTATAGCATGTAATAACGACAGGGGACGGAAAAACGGTTAACAACAGCAGCAAGGAAGCATGGACTGAAGTTAAACAAGGCAAGGCAACAAAGAGACCGTCTGACAGTCGAGAAAAACCGACTTAGAAGCCCTAATCGCGGAAATCTCGCGCAAATTCCGAATTAAACAAGCAAAGCAGTGAGGGATTGGGATAAAATCATCAAGAAGCTAATTAAGGGCATATAAACACAATTAAATCGAAAAAAATTCGACTAGGCATGGATTTTCCGAACCCTAATTCAAAATTATCTCAAGAAATTCAAATTAATCGAAGAGAAAATGCAAAGAGTGTGAATGAAACACTTACTTGATGAAGATGATCCTATAATAGCAATTAAACTTCAATTAAACAAGCAATGAAGGCGGATTTTAATCGAAAAACCCGCAAACCCTAATTCCCTTTAAAAACCGCAAAAACGAGCACAAAAGAGGGGGAAAATAAGGGGCTATTGAAGATTAAAGTGCTAGCAATAGAATGTAGGTGACGGATTTGATAATTTTGGGCAAGAAATGGGGATTTGGGGGAGATGGAAATCGCAATTAGGAAGGGGTTAGAAGAAATTAGGGATAAAAATAGAAATGAAAACTGAAATAAGGAGTTAAGTATAGAAAACTCCCGTGTCCTATTCATACCACTCGATCGAGTGGTTTTTAAATCACTCGATCGAGAACTGTTGATATCCCTTCTGCTCGATCGAGTAAGAAACCTCTCGATCGACCTGGTCCTCTTTGGCCTTTCTCGATCGAGTAACCAGACAGCTCGATCGAACCAACTTCCACTCGATCGAGTATAAAAAGTACTCGATCGAGGACTTCCTCTTGTAGGCTCTTTGATTTCCGTCTTTACTTCCTCGAAATGCGTGACACTTCCCCAAACCTGCATAGAATACATCCAAACACATCCCAAAATACCAAATACGCAGCAAACACAGTCTTTAGTCTTAGTCTATGCTAAAAATTGTCTAAACTAATTGTCCTAATTAAAACGTAATAAAGCAAAGTTTAAAAGAAATTCAAACGAATTGTCTATTACAATTTGTTACACGGGGCATTAACCCGTTTAATTCTCATCAGCTTTCAGTAGCCCCTTCGTGGGCTTCTGACTGGAGGACGTCACCTCAGCGATACTGACCGACCTCTTCATCTTCCATGAGCTTGAGTCGCCATTTGCGACAGTAGGAGGAATGTAGTCCCCATCTATGTAGGTTCGAACTTTCTTCGTTCTCGCTCCTCTGTTATCTTCTTTGGCATCCTTGTTGCCACTCTGATTGATAATGGCTACACCATGTCTCTTGACAGTCCCATCCTTGCTTTCATCTGTACCTGCAGTGAGGACAACAAACGAACTTGCCTCCTTCTTGCTCTCAATCTGAGGCGGAGGGTTAACAATTACAGCAATATTCTCCAAATTTTCATCCGGAGTGTCAACAATAGGGGCAATAGAAGAAAGAGCATTGCAAGGTTGAACTTGCATGGGAGCTCTCCGGAATTTGGACTGATGAAAAATCAGTTCCTCATCCCCTACCGGAATGTCAAAGTCTTCCCATCGACGTCTATCACCGCACGGGCAAAGTGGATGTAAATGGTCTCCCTAAAATAATAGGGGTGTGTGCATCTTCGGGGATATCTAAGACGACAAAATCGACGGGAATAAAGAACTTCCCAATCTGGACAGGTACGTCTTCTACTATACCTAATGGCCGTGATAGACTACGGTCGGCCATCTGGACAGTCATGTTGGTGCAACTCAATTTTGTCAAACCAAGTCTCTTAGCCAGAGACAAAGGTAAGACACTTACGCTAGCGCCTAAATCGCATAACGCATTATCAATCAACTGCATACCGATGTGACACGGAATCGAAAAACTACCCTGTCGATTGCTTAGGGGGTAACTTATTTTGAAATAGGGCTGACCCCACCTCAGTTAAAGCTACGGTCTTACTGTCATTTATAGTCCTCTTACGTGCTAAAATGTCTTTCATGAACTTTAAATAAGAGGGTACCTTAGTCAGCAATTCAGTGAACGGCACGGAAACTTCCAAGCTCTTCAAAAGTTCAACAAATTTGCCGAACTGTTGATTAACCTTGGTATTCTGCAACCGCCTCGGGAAGGGAACCGTGATTGGTATCTCGAGTCCCTTATTTCTCGCCTCCAAAGTGTCTTCCGGAGCAAGTTCAGTATCCTTTGAACGCTTCTTACCTCTCGAACGAGGTCTTTCCGGTAATTCTTCGCTTAAACGAGCACTAGCAGGCTCTCGTGTAAGCTTCCCATCATCAATACTGTTTGATCGACCAGTTTCCTCACTCGATCGAGCAGTTTCTTCAGCAACTTCAGTCGATCGAGCAACATTCCCACTCGATCGACCATCTTCAGCTTCCTGTTCACTCGATCGAGCAGGAAGACTACTCGATCGAGGGCTTTCCTCACCATTTCCACTCGATCGAACACCACCTTGATCGATCGAGTAGTTGTTTTGTCGTGAGCCCTTTTTCTTGTGACAGAACACTGTTCATCATCAGTGAGAGCTTCCCTCGGGTCTGATTTCTGCACTTCCGGTCCCTCATAAGAAAGACCGCTTCTCAATTCTATCAAATTTACCGTCTCATGCGGATTCTTCTCGTTTTGAGTCGGTAAATGACCCTGCTTTCTTGTGGACTGATTCGCGGCCAATTGGGCAACTTGAGTTTCAAGTGCCTTTATGGACGCATCTCTCTGTTGATCACTTGAACTTCTTTGTTGATCACTTGCATGAAGCTGCTTTGTAATGGCTTGCATCATGGACTTAAGCTCACCCATTTCAGTCACCCCACTAGAGGATGATGCACCTTGATTAGGAGGGTTGAAGGATGGGGGCTTCTGATAGCCTTGTTGCTTCTGGTGTGGAGGAATGTATGGTTGCTGCATTGGAGGGGCCGTGGGATTTTGTACATTCTGGCTAGTCCACCTCAAATTGGGATGGACGTTTGGTTCGTAGTAACTGTTGTTCTGCCTGTAATGTTGAAAGGCAGCACATTGCTCAAAAGGACTGGGACAATGATCTGAGACATGTCCCTCTGATCCGCATCTCCTACAGACGAAAGGACCGTCTGTCACAGCATTAACCTGGTACATGCCCCCCTTGGAGACTCCCCCTAGCTCATACTTGTCGAACCTTGCAGTGAGGGCTTCAAGTGCAGCGACAGAAGAAGACTCAGCAGCTCTTCTTTGGTTTCCTCTCGAGTTCCCATATTCAGCCTTATGGATGGCCAAATCTTCTATGATCTTCCACCCTTTGGTAGCTCCCAAGTTTTCAGCGAACCGGCCATTAGTTGCAGCATCCAAAATGTCCCTCTGATCATCATACAATCCATTATAGAAATGATTGCATAGACTCCACTTTTCGAAGCCATGGTGCGGTATGGTTCGCACTAGCTTCTTAAATCGAGTCCATGCCTCGTGAAAGTTCTCGTCAGGCCCTTGTTTGAAGCTCGTTATCTGAGCTCTAATGGCAATAGTCCTCGATGCAGAGAAGTACTTCTTATAGAACGCTAAAGCCAATGAATTCCAATCAGTTATGCCAGCAGCAGTTCGGTCTAAATCCCTATACCACTCCCTCGCAGCATCGCGGAGTGAGAAAATGAACAAGGTTTCCTTTATCTGATCAGTTGTCACGCCGGTAGGTGGGGGTATGGAGCAGCAGTAATCAATGAAAGTCTCCATGTGCTTTGCCGCATCTTCGTTCGCAGCCCCACCGAACTGATTCTTCTCAACCATGTTAAGGTAAGAAGGTTTCGGCTCGAATTTCCGAGCTTCCCCTGGTAGCTCGAATCCTTTGTAAAGATCAGCTTCAGAATAACTGGCAATGGTCGCTTCTTCGGCCATTTCTGGAGTGTCTGGAAAAATAACGGATTCAACCGACGAATTGGAAACTGGAGAAGATGGTGGATTGTCTTCGAACAGTTCGTTCTCGTAGAAGTTGGAACGAGAACTGGACTCTTCTTCCAACTGTTGCTCTTGAAATAGTCTCCTCTTTACGTGCAGAGATCTCTCAATCTCTGGTTCAAATGGCGAGAGTGGACCACCTGCGCGACTGCGCATAAGAAGAAACTACAGCAGAAAATGAGAATAGTCCAAGGAACGCTTGTCCCTTAGACCGAAAAAGGATTAAAAACGAAACAACTAATAAATTGAACAATTGCCTCCCCGACAACGGCGCCAAAATTTGACACGGCTATCGCAACCCTATCAAAGATAAAACCTAACGGTCTGAACTAAAATGTAGTAGAGGCAGTCGAGTATCGAATCCACAGGGAGGTAACGCAACTAAGCTGTCTATTTCTAATCCTATGGTAACAAATGGGGGGTTTGATTAAATTTGATTCTAAACTATGAGTAATAAAAGCGGTAAATTACGATTTAACTATCAAGAAGAGAGGGTCATGTCGGGAATTCGGTTCACTACGATAGTCTAACAACTCGGCAAAGAAATGACTCGGGGCGAACTAATGCGAGACGGATGTTAGAAGGTCCTTTCGGTCCACTTCCTATCCTAAAATACCACTAAATTAACTTTCGTCCTCATTAGGGTAGTCTACTGTTTATAGCAGGCCTATTTAGTCCAATCTTTCGATCCAGGATTAATTGTAGCCAGTTTAATGGGTGACATAGAAGCGTGCACTCAACTAGGTCGGGAATTACAGTTAAATTGCTATAGTGACAGAGTCTCTTAATCAATTCGTCCAATTCATTCACTACGTCATCATTATTCTACCGCAGATTCCCTAATCCCAACATGGAAGGGGTTTAGCTACTCATGTTCGTAATTAATCTAACAGCAAATAAATTCCCAGCAGAAGACATAATGCAATAATAGTAAAATGCAATAATAAATAAACTAGGGCAAAGAATAAATAAAGCAAACAAGGAATTAATGCAACAAGAAGGTTAATTATTATTAAGAGAAGAGAGGAAATTACAATCCAAGCAAATTCCGGCGTAAAGAGCTCGAAATCCGAGTGAAGCAAATCCCCAAAATGAAAGTAACAGTAGAAGGTAAAAACAACGTAGAAAGCAGCAGTAGTTTTCTTAATGTAAAACTTGGATGGAAAAAGAGATCAAAAAGGTCCCTAATAACCTAGTAAAACATAGGTTAAATAGATAAAACAACTAAGAGTCTTTGCGAAAATAAGTAAACATGGACTGATTAAAGCCCATGATGTCGAAAGCCTCTCGATCGAGTGGGTTAAACCACTCGATCGACCAATATCTCAGCAGAAGCTCCTCGATCGACCAACTGCTTACTCGATCGAGGACTTGGTCAAATGCAGCTTACTCGATCGACTGAAGGGTAGCTCGATCGAGCATCAGGGAGTCTAGAAACCACTCGATCGACTAGAAAACTGTTCGATCGAGTGATTTTGTCATCATTTCAGCTCACGTATTCACCGAAGTGCCTCGTAGTGCGTGCCATGATGCTTCCAAGCGCGGTACTCTACTCTGGGACAACTCCGTCTCCTCTAAATGCATGCAAAAAGGACGGAAAAGAATATGGTTCCACTACTTTCGCGATCATTCCTACAAAAAGGACAAAATACACCAAAGTAACCAATTCGGGGCAAAATACCATAAAAATAGTATAGAAAAGCATAGAAATACGTGCTGAAATAGGCCAAAAAGACTATATATTAGGCACGTATCAATTATCTTAACATATCTTTTATAATTAGCATAATATGGTTAGTATATATGACAAGATATTTTGTTGATAAAAATCTCATATCTAGGGGTTTAAGGAAAATATATTATGTATATATTTGATTGGATTATCTTATGATTATCCTATATCTTTTCTAAGAGATTGCTAAATAAAATAAGGAAAGTTGTTATGATTTTCCTTATTTTCATTCGGCATATCTAGGGCATTAAGGAAAGAATATTAGGTGAATATATTATAAGATAATCTATTAACAACTTATATCTTTTCCTAAGATTTTATGGATAAAAATAATAAGATATAATTCTATTTTCATATCATATTATTTCGGCCATATTAGGGTTTCAAGGAGACCGAAACTCCTCTCACCCTTGCTCCTCTTTTACTATATATAAATACTTTACTCTTTGCTACATTTGAAAGTAAGACCTTTGAGCATAACTTTGATTTATTTAAAAAAGCAAAAACCGTGTTTTAAAGCAAGAAAACCATTTTGTTATTTTTCGAAGAAGGTCGTGTATTTTATTAACGTGTGCATTCATTCTTATTGTTATCGCTATAAGATAATAGTGCTTTAATTGATTTCTTACTCATTCATTAACGTGAACTTTTAGTAGAATCATTAGTGCTTTCTTATTAGCATAAGTTAGTCACTCGAGTATTTAACGGTACTCACTTGAGTTACAACTAGGGTTAGTTGTACGAGTTGGGTTAGTAAATTTGTAATCCGTAGAAAGGTACTAAATTTATTAATCGAGAATAGTGGACGTAGGTTTCGATTTGTGAAACTGAACCACTTCAAAAATCCGTGTGTCTCTCCTTCTCTTTTGTTTATTTCGTGTTTCTTCAATTCGATCAATTACTTGGTTAAAGTTTAATCAATAAACTTTAAATAAGTAATCAATCCTTACACTTAAACAAATCGTTTAAAAAGTGGGCTAAGTTTTTAATCCTCAATTCACCCCCCCTCTTGAGTATTTCGGATCGATAGACTCTTTAATTGGTATTAGAGCCTCGTGCTCTTGATTGCCTAACCGCAAAGAGGTTGATCTGTCTATCTTTATTTATCTTATCATTTTATATTCCGTTGTCTATCACGTGATAAATGGATTCCAAATACCTCAAGTGTCTCATCTTTGATGGGAAGAATTATGGTTTATGGAAGAACATGATGACTCACTATGTGAAGGGTCATGATTGGGAGTGCTGGAGGATTATCCAAAACGGACCGCATAAAAGCCTGGTTGCATCCACTGAAGGCACTACCTACGAGAAAAAGGAAGAGGATTATGTCGAGGCTGACTACAAGAAGGCCGAAAAGAATTCTAAAGCAATAAGCCTATTGCAGAATGGCATGACTACTGTAGAATTCGATCGCTTCTTCTCTTGCTCAACGGCCAAGGAAATATGGGATGGCCTTAAACTAGCTTATGAAGGTACTTACATTGTTAGGAAGCACCGCATAGATCTGTTAATATAGAAATATCAGCTATTCAGTATGGAGCCAAATGAGTCCTTGGATAGTATGTTTGCACGTTTTTCAAGCTTCATAAACGAATTGAAAAACCTAGGAAGAAAATTTGATACTGAGGACATTGCAAGAAAGGTTCTTAGAAGCCTAACTAAAAAGTGGCACGCCAAGGTCACTGCAATGGAGGAATCAAGAGATCTTGCGAACCTATCCTATCAAGAACTCATTGGTGCCCTCATAGCCCATAAACTCACTCTAAATGCTGATGAAGCAGAATCGAGTAGAGGTAAAAACATGGCCTTGAAAAGCGAGGATGTCAGCTCCAACATAGAAGATGAGATCGTATTGTTTGCTCGTCGTTTTAAAAATAGAATATTTCGAAACAAGCAAACAAAGTCTACTGCTAATAACAACAAGTCTTTCAATAAAAAAGCAACAGAGTCTAAATCGTCATTTGCCAACAGAGGTTGCTTCAAGTGTGGAGAATTTGATCATATGATCAAGGATTGTCCCACATGGGAGAAAATTAAATACAAGACAAAACGTGAGAAGACAAAGAAGGAGTTCAAGAAAGTAACGATGGCTTCGTGTTGGGGAGATCTTGACTCAGAAGATGATGAAGGATCTGAAGATGACGAAGTAGCAAATCTTTATCTCAGCCACGTCAGTCTTGACCTAATCTCTGACAGCGACGATGATAGCACGGGTTCTCACTCAAATTACTGCTTTCTAGGAGAATCAGATGAAGATGACGATGATGAGGTTAGTTATCTTGAACTCAAAAAGTGCGTTAAGAAACTATCTAGAAATGCCCTAATTGAATTTTTTTTTTTTGGTAAAATGTGAGATGTATATTATAGATCAAAAGAATAATAACTACAAGCATAAAGGACCCAAGGCTTTAGGTTCGAAACTCACTAGGAGCCAACCATACAAATCAAATTTCTAGACTTAACAACCAATTCTTCTCAGCACTAGACATGTGATCATTCCGTTTATATTTGATTCTATGCTTCACATTGTCCTTAATCAACTGCACAACCCGTTTTGGACTATCAAGCATGACATTCATCCTCGTATTGTTCCTCTGTGTCCAAACATGGTAGTAGCTAGTAGCCAACACAAGAGCGTACACATTCTTTTGTACTTTTGACCCTGCAGATCTTACATCCCCTGTTGATAAAATCTGCAATCTACACCAGCCCTTGATCTGTCTCAAGATAAGCTTGCTATACCCACACTCAAAGAACAGGTGTTCCTGAGTTTCTGGTGCAGCTTCACAGATACAGCAACTATCAGAATTGCAGCAACCAATCCTGAATAGTTTCTCTCTTGTATTTATCCCATTATTCCTTATAAGCCAAGAGATCAAAGAGTGTTTAGGGATATTTTAGCTGCACCATACAGTCTCATACCAGACTGGTTTGGTTTGGTGAGGTCTCAGCCAGTTATATCCCCTACTTACAGTATATCTCCGAGCATCAGGCATCCATTTTCCATCAGAGTAAGCAAGTTTCATGATTTCCTTAACTTTACAAATATTTTTCCAAGTCCAAGTAACATTTTCTGCAGGTTTATAGTCATGCCCTAATTGAATTCTTTGAGCAATCCCTCGACAAATGTCATGAATAGGATATGGAACTAAAGGATCTAAAAGAACAGATTCTTGATATTGCTAAGGAGAATCATATTCTAAAGGCAAAAGCTAAGAAGTTGAAATCTAAAGTTACAGCTGATAAAGCTACAATATTAGATACTGCTAATGCTGAGAAGAAGGAACTAGAGTCTAAAGTTATAGCTAATGAAGCTATAACCTCAGACCTAAAGCTTAATATTAAGCACCTTCAAGCCAAAGTTATAGCTAATGAAACTATAACTTTAGAACTTAGAAAAGCCAAAGAACTTTTAGAGTCTAAAGCCACATCTAATGAAGAAGTGATTTTAGATCAAAAGAAAGAAATAGATTGTAACACCCCTAATTTCCATAATATAGTTCTTTAATTTTATTTTCCCATATATTTTATTTTCCGGGAAAATATCTGTCTCTTGTCTTTTTAGCCCATCGAGTTCGAAAACGGTGAAGACCCGTTCCTTCCTTGGGTTTCACGTGATTTTTGGTGTTTATGGGTGAATGTTGGGCCTAAGCTTGAAATAAACCCATGAGCTTCTCTATAAATAAGAAGGGAAACCAAACCATTGCTTCTCTTTTCTCAAAACCCTAAACCTAATTTCTCTCCTCCTTCTTCCTCCCTTTTACCGCGCGTTTCTCGCCTAGGGTTTCGTGCCATCCTCCCTTCTTCTTCGTTCTTCATCGTTCATCGTGCTTAGATCGATCCTACTTCTTGGATCTATCTATCTTCTTCGTAAGTTTTATGTTTTCGCATAGTTTTATAGTTTATATATATATATATATATATATATATATATATATATATATATATATATATATATATATATATATATATATATATATATATATATATATATATATAGTTATTATATTTATTAGATTCGTTATCTTTGGCACGTGGATGATTTTTATAAAGGCGTGGAAACTGCACCTGGAGAAGACATCTATATCGTGGAAGACGATCTTTAGGAATATTTGCTTAATAAGGTAACTAGGTGTTTCTCTTTTAATTGTGTTTATGCCAATTGATGTAATTAATATGATTTAATGATTTTTTTACATGATTGGTACATGTTTGATTATTTGTTATCATGATTAAATGTGTTTCGCATTGTTGTATACGTTTTTATGCATTAATTACATGTCATATGTTGCTTATGTGTTAAATATGGGTGTCATGAGCGTAATTAGGGTTTACGAGTGAACCCTAATGGCGGCATGATAGGCGGCCAAGAGTGCTCTCCGAAGTTATAGCTAAAGCTAGTATAACCTTGATGATGATTCAAGGGTTATAGCTGAAGTTAGCACAACTTTGGGTAGTTACTCTAGTTATGGCTGAAGCTACTATAACATTGAAGTACGAGGTAAGGTTATAGCTGGAACTAACGTACCCTGAGATTTATGGCTCAAGGTTATGGTTGGAACTAGTATAACTTTGAGTTTCGTGTCAAGGTTATAGTTAAGGTAAGTATAACTTCAAGTTATATATGTTGAAGTTATAGTCGAGGTTAGTATAGCCTCACATCTAAAGTTCATGTTATGGTTAACGTTACTATAACATTGATCATTAGTATTTGTTTTGTATATAGAGTTATACCCAATTGTAGTATAGCATTGTTTTAGCTTATGTGTTTGGTTACTCTATTCACATGATATGTAGTACAGTCGGTCACACTGTTCTATGGTTTGAGGCGTGGTGTTTGTTCATGCTTTGTTGGTACTGTTAGTTATACTGTGTACTTGTTATTTGGGTTGGTTGTATAGATGACGATAGTATCAGTTATATACTATCGGAATGAACAAACACTACCCTTCGGGGATTCTTATGGTTTATGGTCGGGGGGTAGCAGAGGCAGTTCGTTATACGCTCTGTTCCCCGAGTGTCGTTCGGTGTAGCAGAGGCAGTTTGTTATACGCTCTGTGTTTCACCGAGAGGTCTGGCCAGGTCTTAGGCATGTAGGCATTGGTTATACGCTACACATAGTGTGGATGCAGTTCGTTATACAGTTCACAGTGGATGCAGTTCGTTATACGGTCCATACCGACTATGGAGGCAGTTCGTTATACGCTCCATATCTAGAGGCAGTTCGTTATACGCTCTAGTGGTTAGAGGCAGTTCGTTATACGCTCTAACGGCATTCATTCTATACACTGTGTTTGTTGCTAGGGTAGTTTGTCATACGCTCTAGTAGTTGGAGGCAGTTCGTTATACGCTCCATTAGTCAGAGGCTGTAACACCCCCATTTATTCAGGAGCCTTTAGCTAGACATTTCCAAATAAATAGGACTATTACGATCTCGGTTTCCCGAGGTAGTGAATAACAAAGTACAACAATACCAATACTTTAAATTAAAACTTAGCGATTACATGTTTATTACAAATTTAACTAACTAAAACTTAATATAAAATAATTACAACTCGCAGGGGAAATAAATAAAGTGACATAATTGTTCTATGTGATCTAGACTTCAACTATGGTCCAAGTCAAGCTCTCATCCCAATGCTCCAAAGTCAGCTAATCCTTTAGTACCTGTCAAATCTGCTCCCCATTATGGTTCACCGTAGGTGTTCATGAATACACAGTCAACCGCGAGGTTGAGTAGGAATAAACTAAACAACAATAATAATCCAACCCAAAATATATATTCATCAAGTTCTCATTACTTCATCCGTACAACTCACTTACATCACTGGCAGTAGCACAACCCCCTGAACACCGTGCTATGCTCAACTCAACTGGCAGTGGTATTTTCATACCATGCTCAACTGGCAGTAGTACTCTCCGTACTATGCACAACTGGCAGTAGTAATCACTTACTATTGTAGACACCTCGTTTCTGCACCCCTCGCAAACCACCCGGTGATGATTAGGCCGCATGTTTGATACGCGGAACGATTAGTGACAGTTCGTAAGATTATCGTCAAGTGATTGCTCAAATATTAATGTCAACCTCTTAGTTGTCATCTACGTGCCGATACGGTCGTTTTGGCAGTAATTAGAGTACATTCGGAGTCCGGGTCAAAAACCGTCTCCATTTTCTGATAACTGTTAAATCCCGAGTCAGAATGTTCTGGAATGTTCCGGATATTTCTATTCCATATTTCTCAAATTTTATCTTTTGGCAAATAATATCCCGTAATATTCATAAGATAATCGAATTATTTCCGTCCTACCATAACTTAAACACGGAAATCTTTCTTAAGCAGGAGGAAACCTCCTGGGAATAGACGAAGTGTGCGCCTCTTCCAAGAGACGCAAGTGGCTGCTGCGCGCTCTTCCCAGGCCCTTCTTTGCATGATTTACGTATCTTTTTTATATCTTTCCGAGATTCACTTCCAAAGAGTCTCCGAAACCCTATTCCTTCACGTGATTAGTATAAATAGGAGCTTTCGTTCCTCATATTTCTCACGCGAGTGTCCGCCCTTCTCTTCTCCCTTTGCATTCTAGACTTCGTTCTTACTAATTGGCGCCTACGTGCTTGGACTTCCGACCACGTAAGCTCGGATCTTTCCGGGTACCAGCCTCTCCGTTGCATGACCGACCAATTTGACCACTACACTCAATCAATCTAATCAACTTGTTAAATCGTTTTCCTCTTACGAGGGCACTCTTTCCTTGCATTCGCGTCGAGCATTCACTAATCGATCTTCTTAGTTCTTCTCGTTCCGTCAACATGTAAGTCTGAGGGTGTATTAATTCCTTTTATTTATTGTGTTTTATTATTGTATAACAATTGTAAGGTTTATGTCGAAAGTACACCATTAAAACCGATTTCTAAAACCGTCTTTAAAACCTTTTTTTGCGGATTTCCAGTAGACAGACGTCGAGAAAAGACGCAGCAACATTGCGCCTCTTGAAGGAGCGCGGCACTGCTGCGCCTCTTGTGAGGGCCGCGAGCCTGCTTCTTTTCTTCTTCCTCCGTCCTCTGTAATTCGTGTCAAATTTATTTCTTTTGTTTTGTTCGTCTGTTAATTCGTTCACATGATAGTTTAATAATTCATATGTATATTAACCATCATCATTAACATGTTTAAATCGTCATAAATCCGACTCAAATCCCTAATAATCAATATTTGCGGGTTTTTCGTCATTAAATTCAATTCGAGTTTTAGGAATTCAATTGTTCATATTGAGTTTAAGGATTCATTGTTGATATATTTTCACCTGTTTGTTCATTAATTCATCGTCAATTCATCATGTTTAGTTAATAATTCGTTCAGTTAGTTTAATTAATCATTCATTAACATCGACCCTTCACATAATTAATCCGTTTATTTCCGTCTCATCCATGTTTTACTGTTCTATGACCTCAATCATATGTAAATAATTCATTAATCACTTTCATCCGAGTCTAATATCGTAATCAATCCTTAAAATTAACAAATAACATTAACGGTTTGCGCTTCCGTTAAACCAATGCCAGACTCACCCTTGAACAGACAAAGAATCGCCGCGCTTTCCAAAGGGCGCGATCTTTCTTTGCGCTGTTCCAGGGTGAATTCTGTCCCTGAACTCCTTTTCTGCCTTGACCTAGTTTAATTAGCTACGTATTAATCAACTAATATCTGTATTATCACCTTCTGATCTGTCGTGTTTTATTATTTCTTTTTCTCAAATTATCCGTTTTAGCGGTATTTTCGACATAAATCGCCTATCCAATGTAATTAATGTAATTTTCATTATTGTAATTTATATTTATCATTGTATTTCTTTCATCATTTGTATGCTTTCACATGTAAATGAGCATTAAATCTCAACTTCGACCCAATTGTTTGCTAATTACATGTCAACCGACTTAGTCTAATTCTCACATGCTAGGATTAATCTATGGATGTTGCATTGCATGCATATAGCCGACGGTATATCAAGTACGAATAACTTCCCTAATCATTAGTAGAGGCCGCTATCGAGGCGGGCGGGATTAGGTGTTCGATCAAAAGAGCTTCCTAATACGTACCCTCACCCCTTACTCCAGATCTCCGTGAGCACCCGTGTTCATTGGCATCCACGAGAGTCATTCTAGACATAGAATGCTAAGGGTAACGATTGCTTAGTGTTCATGTCACTACTTTGTGTCTTGACATGACACGAGGTATTCGAACGGTTCCAATTTCCCATAAAATTGGTGGCGACTCCATACAAAATGCAAACGCTTGTTTTCGAGCCCCTTCACCAAGCGCCCCCGTGCGGCCCCGTGTCCACGCTTTGGCGACTCATTGGGAAATACACTTACGTGTAGCTAAGGGTGAAACTTGAACAAGGTTAGGGAATAAGTTTGTACGAGACAATTGTCGGTTTTCATAACTCGGTCTTCCTAGACCGTTTAAATTGGCCTTCCTAGGCCCAACCCAAACCATTCGACCAATCGTCCCGTCTAAACGGTCCTAATTCTTATTTGGGCCTAAGGATGGATAGCGATTGACGTCATCCATACCATGATGCTTACTCTTGTTTGTATCAAGGGCCTTCACTACTTGAGGAAATGGACTAGGAATCGGCCTTACTCTTGTTTGGCACGAGCCTCTCCACAGACTTCGGGTTTGATGGTTCGGTATGGCAACCCACCCTTTAAACCAAAACCCTTCTAAACGCACACAGCATCCCGTTATAATGCTTGTATAAATGTGTAAACCTTACATGATCACCATTTCAAAACAAATCATGACGAATTCTCAAAAATCAAAACCCAATTTCAATCAAGAATTTCGAAATAGGGCCTTTAATTAGCACAAAATCCGGTCAAAACTCCGTCCGTTTGTCGTGTCAAAATTCGGGCCACAAGCCCATTTCAAACCTCACCTCGAGTCCACTCCTACAACTACACTACAGTTGACTAGGACACACATTTTCAAAGACCTTGTCTTTCTTCAAAACTCACTCAACACAAGTGGCACACACCCACTTCACGAGTCAAGTCTTTTCCTCTTTTAGCAAGTGTGATGGAATGGTCGATCGTGTTTTGATTCGTCGCCGATCTCTTATCCAGTTTCCAAGATGCCTGGGTCAAGTGATGATACGAACCTCCAGCAAATTCAAGAAAGTAATGATCGAATCCTAGCCGCGATAGCCCAAATGCAAATTACCCAAGAACAAACCTATGACCGCCTTGAGCTTATCGAAGGCCGTATCTTTGATGTAGAGGGAAAGCTACCTCCCCCCAAAGGTGGAGTGCTACAATTTTCCGATGACGAGTCTAAAGATGAGAATCCTGTCCTAGGAACAACCGCAGCTGAGAAAAGACTCCAATACCTAGAGGAGCAATTGATGTACCTTAAGGGGGATGACATTTATAGGGAAAACAATCGCAAGTATGAAGCCGTCAATTCCAAGTTGCCAACTAACTTTAGCATGACGGATATCCCTAAGTTCAAGGGGCACGAGAACCCTTTAAACCACATCCGAGCTTTCAAGGACTACATGTCTATCAAAGGCATCAAACCTGAGATGTTCTTAAGGATCTTTCCTTCATCTCTTGACACCATCCCAAAGCAATGGTTCTACACTTTAGATCACAAAAAGGTCGCTACTTGGGAGGACGCCGCCATCGAGTTCTCGAAACAATACGCGGATAATGCCGAGATCCAAGTCAACATGCGCACTCTAGAGGTTCTTACCCAAAATGACAAAGAAGGATTCACCGACTTCCTAAGTAGGTGGAGGAAGACTAGTACTCAACTAGTTGAACGCCCGGATGAGGCCACTCTTGTGGAGAAGTTTGTGGACAATCTCAAGCCCATATATGCCAACCATTTGAGATATCAAAACATCAAGACCTTCAAGGAATTAACTGTACTAGGGACACGAATTGAAGACGACATCCGTAAAGGACTCTTGTCCAAAACGGTAGGTCGAGGATATCAAGGGTCCACGAGTCGTTCATACGGCTCTACTAGCAAGACCAACGAAGTTAACCTTCTCGAGCCTTCCAAGAAAACTAGCCCACCAAGGAAGTTCACAAACCTTGGGGATACATACTCCAATGCTCTAAAAAGGCTAATGAAGCAAGGCAAACTCCAACCCATTGGACCTACTCCCGAACCCGAAAGGAAGTCCAAGTTTTGGGATGAAAATTCCTACTGTGAATACCATAGGGGCAAAGGGCACGACACAGAAAAATGCTACAAGTTGAAACACGTGCTTCAGGATATGATTGAAGATGGTCGACTTCCAATTCCACCAGGAGGTAAGCCCAACAACACTCAGAATCCTCTTGGAGTTCTAGTGATTACAAGTGACGAATCTACCTTAGATTGCTCACATCTCATTTCTCCCACCGAAAATGAAATTCATGCAATTGAGAAAGAAAGACTCTACTCTACCATCTCCCCTACCATTTCCGACTTCATCGCATGGGCAAGGAGTGTAGATAGGCAAGGTTGGGAACTAGAAAACATGGTAATGATCTTGCGCAATCCCAATGCAACGCCTAAAGAACGCGTACCATTGACCTTCTCTCAAAATGCCACTATGCAAGAAGTAGTCGCCGTGGTCGACAAGCTAGTCGATCAAATCATACAACTAGAAAGTGACATCATGAGGATGAAGGAACTAGCTGCAATCAATGGAGTTTGGGCCGATGACGATGAAGACGAATATCTCATTGAAAACTCTTTGGTAAAGGAAATAGTCCAAAATGGTGAAGACCAAGATGTGGACCACCTAACTCGTTCGGGTCGCCCATACCAAAGCACTACTCAAAACGGTCCAACCAACGTCATCACACCAAATGACAACGAAGACGACCCCACTGATCATTTGCTCAAGCAATTACAGAAAACCAAGGCTGATCTTTCAGTCTGGCAACTAGTGGCAAGCTCATTTCCGCATCGCCAAGCTTTACTGCAAGCTTTGGCCAAATTGAATGTAGCGCATAACTCTACTCCCGAAGATGTAGTCAACTTGGTCTTCCAAGAATCACCCAAGCTAAGTAATCCTATTACTTTCTCGACGAAGACTTGCCACCTTTCGGCGCCATCACAACCTTGCTCTATACATCACTCGTCATCCGTCTAAAGAAAAATGTGCCAATGACCTTGGTAGATGATGGCTCCGCGGCAACGCATACCCCTCAAAACGGCATACAAACTAGGCATGAAAGAGTCGGACTGGACCCCTACAAATCAAGGTGTACGTGCATATGACGGTACACGACGAAAAGTGGTAGGACTTGCTAACCTAACCATAGCAACGGGACCAATCGAACGAAAGGTTAACTTCCAAATAGTGGACATCAAGCTTCATTCAACATACTGGGAAGGCCTTGGATTCATGCTTCCAAAGCAGTAACATCCACCCTTCATCAAAAGATCAAGATCCCACTAAATGGCAAAGTTGTGACGATCACTTCGTCACCCATCAAGGCCATAATCGAGAAGCAATCAAATAATCAAGTCCTTGCGGATCCCATATACGAACTTGGGGGCTTCCAAAGTGTAAATGTCATAGAAAGTGAATTGGCACCCTTATACTATAATCCATACTCTAACTTAGTGGTCAACCACATACTCAAAAATCAGGGATACTTCCCTGGAATGCCTTTGAACCCGATTCGGAAGAACACCTTCGCGCCATACAAGAAAGGCAACTCATCGAAAATACCACTTGGACTAGGATACAAACCCACAACAGAAGAAGTTCTCGAAATGCTTGCCCAAGTCCAAAATCGCAAGTATGTAGGAGTCCAAATGAGGCCATATCTCCCCACCTTAAATGGATACTTCGTTCAAGAAGGAAGTTCGGAACTCTTTCATGGATTTCCCGAACCTTGCATTACCTCGAGAGGAAGTTAGCCGAATCGAGATCTTTCACGATTGCTACTTCATCCCTCCAGAAACGGTTCCTACCGTCAAAACCCGTCAAGCACCTTGCTTAGACGAGCAAGCTGTGAGCCTCCTGTTTGGAGAGGACCGATTTTTTAAGGCCGCGCAGAATAAGATCATTACTACGATACTTCAAGACGATCGCTTCAACCCCACCGCATTGATCACGTTTCGACACAAAGCGTGAAAGGATGGAGAAAGTCAATCAAATGGACCAACAATCGGGAAGACTCTTCAAGCTCACCACCGAGAAGGAGAGATGTTCAAAGAAGAACCGAAGACGACGAGTTCGAATCGGAATCGAGTCGGAGTCGGAGTCGAGTCGAGTCTAGAGGAGTCATTAGAGAGTCTACTCCTGTCGTCATCCCCACTCCCTTCGTTTCTCCTAGCTTGCTTTCAAGTAGCCACGTAGTTCGGGAAATGCCCCACCATTATCGTCCCTTTACCCCACCGCCACCGACCATGGATCAGTTGGCTTCTTTGTTTCAACTTTACTCGAATTTTAATATGAATAAATCGGGTTCGCTTACTCTTTGCGTTATCTTGAGTGCAATTCTGTTTATGATGATACTGAGGATGACCAAGACCCGGACTTGACCGAAATACCTCCCTACGTAGCCAAAGAAATACTACAGGAAGGGGAAGGGGGACCTATAATTGAGGACACCGAACCCATCAATGTAGGAACCGAACTAGAACCCAAAGAACTTAGGATAGGGACTACCTTGAGCTCTACCGAACGAGCCGACCTCATAGACCTCCTAAATGAATTCAAAGACGTCTTCGCTTGGTCCTACAAAGACATGCCAGGATCGACAGGATATCGCCGAACATAGGATTCCGATTAAGCCAGGTTTCAAACCCGTGAAACGTAAGCTTCGACGAATGAGAACAGAGTGGGCCCTAAAGATTAAGGAAGAAGTTGACAAACAATTCAAAGCCGGGTTCATCAAAGTTTCCGAGTATTCTGACCGGGTAGCTAACATAGTACCCGTACCCAAAAAGGATGGGAGAATCCGAGTTTGTGTTGACTTTAGGGACTTGAACAAAGCGAGTCCAAAAGATGACTTCCTCTACCTCACATCGACATATTAGTGGACAATCTCGCAGACCACGCATTACTATCCTTCATGGATGGATATGCGGGTTATAACCAAATCAAAATGGCCATGGAAGACATGCATAAGACCGCGTTCGTCACCCAATGGGGAACCTATTGCTATACAGTAATGCCGTTCGGATTGATCAACGCCGGAGCTACATACCAACGCACCGCGACTACACTCCTACATGACATGATGCATAAAGAAGTCGAGGTATATGTAGATGACATGATCGTCAAATCCAAGGAAAGAGAGGGACATATTGCGAACCTTCGCAAGTTCTTCGCAAGGCTACGGAAGTACAACATGAGACTCAACCCTCAAAAGTGCACATTTGGGGTGACATCTGGCAAACTCCTAGGATACGTCGTTAGCCAACGAGGCATAGAAATAGATCCTTCCAAAATCAAAGCTCTGATCGAAATGCCACAACCTCAAACAGAAAAGGAAGTCAGGGGATTCCTGGGAAAAGTGCAATACATAAGTCGATTCATATCGAAACTTACGATGATTTGCAATACATAACGCCGCAGAGTATGAGGCTTGTCTAATTGGACTACAAGCGGCAGTAAGCTTAGGCATCAAAAACCTCCGAGTGCATGGAGATTCGTCACTGATCATCAACCAAGTTACGGGATCCTGGAAAATCCGAAGTGAAAGCCTAGCACCCTATCAGGCTAGGATAGACCAAGTCGCTCAATTCTTTGATCACGTAACCTACTTACACCTACCTCGAGAAGAAAATCAATTTGCAGACGCTCTTGCGAAACTTGCATCTTTGATAAACATGCCAGATTACATGATGGAAATGCCTTTGTGTATCGAACGACGGTCGGAGCCGGCTTATGTCCATCAAATTACCAATGACGAAGAAATCGCACAGGAACCCTGGTTCCAAGCAATCCTAAATTTCAAGCTCAATGGTACCTATCCACCAGATATGGACAAAAGGGGACAACGCGCTATACGCCTACTAGCTTCCCAATACATCCTAATGCAGGGAGAATTGTACAAAAGAACACCTCTTGGTGTAGTCCTCGTTGCCTTGATCATTCACGGTGCACGAAAAGTGATGGAAGAAGTCCACGACGGAGAATGCGGTCCTCACATGAGTGGACCTATGATGGCAAAGAAAATCACACGTCTAGGGTACTATTGGACCACAATGGAATCGATTGCATCAAATATGTGAGACATTGCCACAATCACAAATCTTCGAACGCATAAACATGTCCCTCCTTCGTTACTATACACAATGACATCTCCTTGGCCATTCTCCGCATGGGGAATTGACATAATCGGGAAAATAACCCCAGCCGGAACAGGAGGTCACTGTTTCATCCTAGTGGCAATCGACTACTTTACCAAGTGGGTAGAAGCGGCTTCCTACACCGCTCTTACGGCCAAAAATGTGGCAAAATTCATACAAAATAACATCATCTGCCGATATGGTTGCCCACATGAGATCATTAGCGATAATGGGTCCCACTTCCAAGCCGAAACCGAACAATTGCTAGCCAAGTACAAGATCAAGCATCATCACTCCTCGCCCTATCGACCACAGACTAACGGCGCGGTAGAGGCGGCTAACAAGAATGTAGTCACGATCCTCAAGAAAATGACTGACAATTATAGAGATTGGCCAAGCAAAATACCCTTCGCTTTGTGGGGGTACCGTACATCAGTTAGGACGCCCACTGGGGCTACTCCTTTCTATTTGACTTACGGCATGGAAGCCGTACAACCAGTCGAGCTAGAAATACCATCCCTGCGCATCCTACTAGAAAGTCAAATCCCGGAGGCCGATTGGAAGAAAGATAGATACGAAGAACTCATCCTTCTGGATGAACGTAGGCTACGTGCCTTACATAATGTCCAAACATATCAAGCACGTATCAAACGAGCTTTCAACAAAAGGGTTAGGCCAAGAAACATCAAAGAAGGAGACTTAGTACTCAAATCGGTTAGAGCTCTTTTACCTGTCGACCCAAGGGGAAAATTCAAACCTAATTGGGCCGGACCATATCTAGTCAAATCCATACTCCCAGGAGGCGCGGTTAGAATCACAGACCTAGATGGGAATGAGTTTTCAAACCCCACAAATCTCGACCAACTGAAACGATACTATGCCTAGAATAGAATAAAAACGCGCCTCGCGTAAACCTAAGTGTCGCTCTTGTGGCACTAAATAAACGGCCCCTGGCCCATTTGAATGTCACTATGCTCTTGCATCTTGGCAAACTTGTCATCCTCATATCGTCAAACAAACTAAAATTCGCACCTCCAGAGTAAGCAAAGGCTCATGCTTATTTTCTATGTTCATTACAAGCTCTTGCTTCGAACAACTATTCTTTTACATTTACTCGAACTACGCGCAAGGGTTTGATTTCGCTTTCTCTAAGTGAATACGTAGGCAATCCTTCACGGGATTCAACCCACCATTATATTTAAAATGTAAATAGAAGGACATTTGCATTGCATATGAAATTCGACAAGAATAATTATAGAAAATACCAACGGTTTCATAACCACTTAACCTTTTTTATTTCATTCAATTTCTAATAATAATAGTACGACAAATAATAAAAATAGATTAGGCTAGGATTCTAAAAATCCCTCCTTTCTTATTACAACAATAATAATAATAATTAAATAATAAATAAGACTTGGGCTATTCCTCCATCTTTCCCTTGCCCTTGTCATTCTTGTCATATTTCTTGTCACGACCTCGAGTCGGGCGCCCTTGCACCACTTCAGACCTAATCACCAACGGTCTTTCTCGAGGCCTGACTCTTCCATTCTTGCCAACCACCATCTCTGCGACAGGAGTAGTCTTCGATTTCTTCGAAGGATGAATGACTTGGAACCCGGCTTCTTCTTCCCCTTCAGTCAGATGCTTCTCCTTCTCTTTATCTCCCTCGCGCACCTTGTAATCAACGGGCTCGCGCTTCCTCAGTTTTTCACGCTCTTCCGAAGTTGCAGCCTTTCTCCACCTCAGATAAGAGTCCGACACCCACAAGGCATTGGAGGAGAAGTTCAAGAACCACATGTTTCTTTGGGCCCATTTCATAGCCCACTCTCTTCGGCTCTCTGTAGTAAGCGCCATAGCAGTTTGCGGAACGGTGTCAAGCCTAGGAATCATCTGCTTCAACCCAACTTGCCTCATCAATCTCTCAGGGAAGATGCATACCATAAACTCCAATCCGAGAATGCGCACGGACCTAGTGGGATCTAAAGAAGACACTCCAAGATGTGATGGAGGTGCCACCACGAACGACCCACCCGATCGGCGGGCCATCATCGGTCTTCACTTGTTCTTCCAATAGTCGCAGATCCGGGTGAAGTCCACCATGTACAGCCGTGTCCTCATCGAAATCATACGGGCATAATAGGAAAGTGCATGAAACTGGGGCTCGAGCAATCGGAGCCGTTCCATAAGCCAAACCTACCAAAAAACAGGTATTAGACACCCGAAAAAAAAAAAAAAAAAAAAAAAAAAAAAAAAAAAAAAAAAAAAAAAAAAAAAAAAAAAAAAAAAAACGAAAAAAAAAAAAAAGAAAGGTGTCTTTTACCCGTAGGACAACGGGACTCCCAAAAAATGGAAGATCGCGGTTGGATTTCCTATTATCCAAGCCCAAGATAATCTCCCCTAAGCATAGACAAGTCAAGCTCTGCGCGACTCCATTTGCTCAATAAGACCCAATAGACGGGGATCACCTCGCAGCTTCTTCATCAACATGTCCCTGAAAGACATAAACATGAAGCAAACAGAAGCCAAACGCCCTCCTCCTGGCAACATAAGAAACAGTAGGGTCGGCCCTGTTGATGAATCGGTCTATAAAATCTAGCATCCTCACGCCCTTCGGAGTAACGAGACGATCTACCTCGAGTCTAGTAAGTCCAAGCAAATCTCCGAACTTACTCTTATACCCTTGAGCAAAGAGAAGGGATGGCGGGTAAATGTTCAGGTCCCACCCGCCAATAGCAACAATTTCCTCCGGAAAAGGACAAATATCACCTCCTGGGAACGCAAAAACATGATAATTTGGGTCCCAATAATCAAGGCAAGCATCCAAGAACGGTTTTACCACCTTAATGAGTTTCAAACTCAACAAAGACCCAAGGTTATAAGCACCCATATCGTGCTTCTCGATGTTCGAGAACTCATTGGTCCATTCCTTCAAGCGGATCTCCAAAGTATTCATGATGATAATTTTCTCTTGAAAATATGTTTTGAGAATTTTATGTGAATCGACGAAGAAGAGACGGAAGAATTATATGATTTAAAGCTTCGTCGACGCTTCTATTTATACTAATTGCTGTTTCCAAAAATCCGTCAGAACCGACCCGCTTGGGAACAGGCGCGCACACTGCTGCGCCTCTTCAAAGGGACGCACTCATGCTGCGCGCTCTTCCCACCTCACTTCGTGATTTCCGCGTTTGGATCTTTCCTAATTCTATAAACGAATAATTTCCTATTCCTACGGGATTTTATTTTGGTAAATCCGAGAAATTTACCATGCTTCAGGTTTCCTTAATCCGCGGACGCGCATTTCGAGGCGACATCGACATTTTCCGCCATTTTTCTCACACTTTTATATTTAGTTTTCATTTTAATTCTTTTTATTTCAACATTTACTTAGTCATTTCATTTTCTTAATTTCTATTTCTTCCATTTTCTAACTTATAGATTTCTCTTTTTCTTTTTTTTTCGGGGGTAACCCTCCCTACCGTCCGGTCATTTCCGACAAAATTTTTGCATTTTCACGTCCTTTCGAGTCTCATTTTGCACTAATTAAAGGCCCTATGTGTATATAAAATGTGTTACGTGATTTTCTATGTAAATTCCGGCAGCATGACGGCATAAACCGTTGTCTACCAAACCTGTTCAAAAGCTAACCCGCAGGTACAAACAACACCACACATCAGCAAAAGGCACTCAGGCCGTCGTATATACAACAAAAAAAAAGCAAATGTACAAGCAAACTGGGGGCTTCGCCCCAAACAGGTCCAAATGTGCAAGTAAACTGGGGGCTTCGCCCCAAATAATTCCAAAAGTCCGAGTAAACTAGGGGCTTGCGCCCCAAACAAAGTCCAAAAATGTTCAAAATCAAGTCTACAAAACCACGCAGACTACTGCTGGGCACCCTCCAGCTCGGCAACCCTCGCCATAAGAGCGGCAATCTCGGCGTCCCGAAACTCGAGCTCCCTCGACAAACGAGCCGTCTCCTCCCGAGACTGGGTCAACTCTCGCTCCAGCTCGCGGTCACCCTGCAAACAACAAGAAATTGGCTCATGTCAATCAATTCAAACAAAACTGAAAAACCAAAGATCAAGGAAAAACAAATAAGGTTCATACCTGACGACCTCGACCACCGACGAGTGCCTCGATGGCCGTAGCTCGTAGCCGGTTGGCCACCCTCCATAGTGCCACAAACCGAGATGGCGCAACCTGCATTTCAAAACAATTCTCAGTAAACTGAACAAGTTCAATCAAATGTGTTCTTACACGAAAACTATGCAAAATGGGAACTCACCCTCCGAATCAGATGCTGCCAGTCATCCAGGCCAGCATCCGTCACAGCTACGTCAAAGTCACGCAGCTCGAGATCGTCGTCCTCCCGAGCGTCGGTGTACTCAAGGGTCTCGGGGTACTGGGGCTCGATGCCCGCCGCCTCAACCTCCTGCAAAATGGCTCTCGTTAATCGATGATCTTTCGTCGCAATTCTCGAAAATCAAGGTCCAACAAGAAACAAAAGATACTCACCACTACCGGCCAATACGCCAACCTCCCGTAAAGGAACGCCGAGTAATCCTCGTCGGGGGAGAAGAAGGTCGTCGCCACTAGCACCGCCCAAGTCCGCCTCCCTCTCGGCCTCGTAAGGCTCCCTAAACATCGTCTAGGAGGATCGACGGAACCGTCAACGCGCCCGAAAGCACCGACGAGCTAACCGCTCGCCCGGATACCACACAGACCCATCGACGTCCACAACAAAGAAATGACTCGAGCTCCTAGGTCGAAGGACCTCGGCCGACAAAGGAGGCGCTCCAGTGTACTCCGCCCAAGGTCTGGGCACCCACTGCGACAATATAAAGGCAAAGGTCATTCCTATGATCAATTTAAAACAAAGTATAAGAAGGTGTGAATGAATACAAATGGGATACTCACGCCGCTCACCAAGAGCGTTCACATCCCGCCGGTAGACATTGTGAGAAGAACGCTTGCTCTTCGTCCGCACATGACCCAATCCTCACCACGGGTAGGCCTCTCCAACGGCTCCGTCCTCTTGGGCGCGAGGCCCTAAAGTAAGAGTACACCCACGCTGTAAAAATAATAGTCAATGACGATCTTTCGATCTTTGATAAAAGAAAGGAATTTACTTTGGTCTAAAGGAAGGTTCATACCTTCAACAAGAGCCCAGTCCGACAAATACCGGAGAAGTCCCCTTCTCCATCAACTCCGGACGAACCATGGCCCTCAAAAAGCGGATGAGGACCGCAAACCAGCAGATGACCCGGTCCCCAACGCCCTAGGGAACTCGGTCGAAAGAAAGGGGAGAAGCTTCGTCGACAACCTCTCACCCTTGTCTCCGAGGTAAATCGAAGACAAGAACCACCAAAGCCACGACGAGCCCTCTGCTCGGGCTGATGGAGGAGGAGCCGTCTCCCTCCCATCGATCGTCACCCGACTCCGGGTCTTCCCCGCAAAGTAATCTCGAACGTAGGAACTGGGTACCAAACCCGACACGCAACACCTTCGGCGACGGGTTCCACCGATCAACCTCCTCGCCTCGGCCGAATCCGCCCTCATGCCGCCTCTCCGGCCACACCATCTCCTCGATCCGCACGGCACTGGAAACCATGCCGTAGTCCTCCAAGGTGACTCCCACCTCACCAAAAGGCAGGTGAAACGTGGAAGTCGTATCCCAAAATCGATCCAAGAAAGCGCGGACCAGGCTAAGGTTGGCCCGCAACTTCCTCTTCACGATATCCCTCCAGACCTGAACCAGAGGACCGAACGCTCCACGCTCGATCATGGCCCTCTCCTCCGCCGACAGCCGCTCGTAGTGCTCCATCGCCGTCGTGTACCCCGAGAACGACCGGATGTTCCCGGCCTCCTATTATGATTTGAAACAAAGTTATCTTTAGTTTTGAATGAATTTAAAAGAAATTTGAACAAAAATAGAAAAGGATAGGTAATGAGTTAGGGAATTCCTATTTACCAAGCTCTTCACCGTCCTGTAGGACAAGTGACCCTCTGCAGCCCACACGAGGTGCCTACTCTCCCAGGTCTCGGCCCATGCAGGAGCACCTCTCAGCTGACGACCTCCTCGTCCGAGGTGGGCCCGTCTCGGAATCTCCTCCTCCTCAGCAGCCTCCTCCTCGGGAACCTCGTCCGCAGCAGCCATCACCGCAGCGGCGAAGGCCTGCTCTAGCGCCTCCTCAACAACAGCGGCGTCTATGTCCATGGGATCTCTCCCAGAAGTAGAAGCATCGTCACCTGCAAACATTAAAGCAAATTCAGGCCGCGTCCCATGACGACAAGCCTTTGTTAAGAAGTGTTCGAGCCTTCAAGGCCCCGAAATTCCCCATTTCTGGCCATCCTTGGCCATATTCCCACCAATTCAATCACTCATGTGATGAATTGAGTCAAGTCAAGACAAAGTCAAGGCCTAGTCTCGGGTTCGAGCCGAAAATTCGGCAGCATTTCGCTATAATGGCGGTTATGCCCTAGAAAAGTGTCCTGAAAAAGTTGTCACAAACCAAAATTCCAAGATGGTAGAAAGTTTACCCATCATCCAAGGATCCCAAATATCAAGTTTCATCACAAATGGGCAATCCTAAGGCCATTTTCGAAGCAATTTACGATCTAGCTGTGAAACCGTCTCAAGATTCGCTCAAGGGCTCAAAACTCGATGAAAATTCGAGGCAAATACATGGTTATGTTCCTAACATCACCTATTATCCATTCCTAGCATCAATTTGGCAAGACAAATCCATTTGGGGGAAAAGCCCCAAATTTTCGATCAAAAGGGTCGAAAACCCTAATGTTCGCGGCTCAAAATTCAACAAATATGGAAGATTAATGCAAGATTAAAGCACATACCTCGATTAGTCATATTTTAAGCAAGCTTTTGAATCCAACCTCGACGAAAATGGTGAAGATTTGAGAGAGAATGGAGTGATTTATGTTTCGAATAAAATGAACATAAACCTTCTGACTTTCGCGTTTTTACGCGACCACCAAATTGGGGAACAGACGCAGCAGGTGTTGCGCCTCTTCCAAGAGACGCAGCTCTTGCTGCGCCTCTTCCTTTGTTTCCCTCCATATGGATTTTCAAAAATCCGTTATGAGTTCGTTATTCGCGGGCCCATCTTTGGTGCGCCTCTTCCTCGATGACGTTTTATCATTTTGGTCCATTTCGACGATTTTCTTTCGTTCCGGCCCACGCTTTATCCAGCGCAGTAGTATTTTGCAGTACTGCTCACTCAAGACTTTCCCTCTACGACGATCAAGATGTTCCTGGTCGTCCGTCCCCAGCGCAGTAGTATTTCGCAGTACTGCTCACTCAAGGTTTCCCCTACGACGATCAAGATGTTCCTAGTCGTCGGTATATTCTCCAACCTAGAGTCCGCTTGAGATCGACGCAAGCAGATTCAACCTCCAAATTTCGCCAGAGTTCGCTTGAGACCGACGCAAGCGGATCCCCAGCAGTTTCTACCGACGTCCTGCTGTTGTCAATATCTCTTGTTCCCCCGCGAAGTCCGATTAAATCTCAGGTATGATCTCTTCTTATGGCTGGCGAGCTTCCTTACGTAGTCTAATGGACTTTAAACGACCCTCCCCGATAGTCGACATACTCTAAAATGTTCCCGACGACAGGTCCTTGGCTCAGACCCCTTGAGCCACCTCGCGTCGCCATAGTCGTCAGGTTGTAATCTTCGATTGACCTGATGGCTATACTTTGACTTTCGCCTTGTCCAAGCCTCGGTCAAAGTGGGGGCTCAGAGACACCTCGTTTCTGCACCCCTCGCAAACCACCCGGTGATGATTGGGCCTCATGTTTGATACGCGGAACGATTTGTGACGATTCGTAAGATTATCGTCAAGTGATTGCTCAAATATTAATGTCAACCTCTTAGTTGTCATCTACGTGCCGATACGGTCGTTTTGGCAGTAATTAGAGTACATTCGGAGTCCGGTCAAAAACCGTCTCCATTTTCTCGATAATCGTTAAATCCCGAGTCGAAATGTTCGAATGTTCCGATATTTCTATTCCATATTTCTCAAATTTTATCTTTTGGCAAATAATATCCCGTAATATTCATAAGATAATCGAATTATTTCCGTCCTACCATAACTTAAACACGGAAATCTTTCTTAAGCGGAGGAAACCTCCCGGGAATAGACGCAAGAGTGCTGCGCCTCTTCCAACAGACGCATGGTCGCGCGCTCTTCCCAGCCCTTCTTTGCATGATTTACGTATCTTTTTTATATCTTTCCGAGATTCACTTCTAAAGAGTCTCCGAAACCCTATTCCTTCACGTGATTAGTATAAATAGGAGCTTTCGTTCCTCATATTTCTCACGCGAGTGTCCGCCCTTCTCTTCTCCCTTTGCATTCTAGACTTCGTTCTTACTAATTGGCGCCTACGTGCTTGGACTTCCGACCACGTAAGCTCGGATCTTTCCGGGTACCAGCCTCTCCGTTGCATGACCGACCAATTTGACCACTACACTCAATCAATCTAATCAACTTGTTAAATCGTTTTCCTCTTACGAGGGCACTCTTTCCTTGCATTCGCGTCGAGCATTCACTAATCGATCTTCTTAGTTCTTCTCGTTCCGTCAACATGTAAGTCTGAGGGTGTATTAATTCCTTTTATTTATTGTGTTTTATTATTGTATAACAATTGTAAGGTTTATGTCGAAAGTACACCATTAAAACCGATTTCTAAAACCGTCTTTAAAACCTTTTTTTGCGGATTTCCAGTAGACAGACGTCGAGAAAAGACGCAGCAACCGCTGCGCCTCTTCGAAGGAGCGCAGCACCTGCTGCGCCTCTTCGTGAGGCTGCCGCAGTTCCTGCTTCTTTTCTTCTTCCTCCGTCCTCTGTAATTCGTGTCAAATTTATTTCTTTTGTTTTGTTCGTCTGTTAATTCGTTCACATGATAGTTTAATAATTCATATGTATATTAACCATCATCATTAACATGTTTAAATCGTCATAAATCCGACTCAAATCCCTAATAATCAATATTTGCGGGTTTTTCGTCATTAAATTCAATTCGAGTTTTAGGAATTCAATTCGTTCATATTGAGTTTCTGGGATTCATTGTTGATATATTTTCACCTGTTTGTTCATTAATTCATCGTCAATTCATCATGTTTAGTTAATAATTCGTTCAGTTAGTTTAATTAATCATTCATTAACATCGACCCTTCACATAATTAATCCGTTTATTTCCGTCTCATCCATGTTTTACTGTTCTATGACCTCAATCATATGTAAATAATTCATTAATCACTTTCATCCGAGTCTAATATCGTAATCAATCCTTAAAATTAACAAATAACATTAACGGTTTGCGCTTACTAGCCCAGAACTCACCCTTGAACAGACGCAAAGAATCGCCGCGCTCTTCCAAAGGGCGCAGATGCTCGCTGCGCTGTTCCAGGTGAATTCTGTCCCCTGAACTCCTTTTATGCCTTGACCTAGTTTAATTAGCTACGTATTAATCAACTAATATCTGATATTATCACCTTCGATCATCGTGTTTTATTATTTCTTTTTCTCAAATTATCCGTTTTAGCGGTATTTTCGACATAAATCGCCTATCCAATGTAATTAATGTAATTTTCATTATTGTAATTTATATTTATCATTGTATTTCTTTCATCATTTGTATGCTTTCACATGTAAATGAGCATTAAATCTCAACTTCGACCCAATTGTTTGCTAATTACATGTCAACCGACTTAGTCTAATTCTCACATGCTAGGATTAATCTATGGATGTTGCATTGCATGCATATAGCCGACGGTATATCAAGTACGAATAACTTCCCTAATCATTAGTAGAGGCCGCTATCGAGGCGGGCGGGATTAGGTGTTCGATCAAAAGAGCTTCCTAATACGTACCCTCACCCCTTACTCCAGATCTCCGTGAGCACCCGTGTTTATTGGCATCCACGAGAGTCATTCTAGACATAGAATGCTAAGGGTAACGATTGCTTAGTGTTCATGTCACTACTTTGTGTCTTGACATGACACGAGGTATTCGAACGGTTCCAATTTCCCATAAAAATTGGTGGCAACTCCATACAAAATGCAAACGCTTGTTTTCGAGCCCCTTCACCAAGCGCCCCCGTGGGCGGCCCGCTGTCCACAACTATGCACAACTATCACTGGCAGTAGTAATTACTTACTATGCACAACTGGCAGTAATGATTACTCGCTATGCACAACTGGCAGTAACACCCTCCGTGTTATGCTCAACTGAATAATCAACTCTCCAACAATCAAATATAACCAACAACAAAAACTCAATAACAATCCCGTCATACAGCTCTATCAACAACTACACATATATACTCCGTCTCCAATAATAAATCACAATATTAACATTAATCTCATCAACCGTAACAATTAAATATTCATTCACTTAACAATAAAACCCGAGTTGAGTTGGAAATTCCTACCTTTTCAGCAAATCCAATTACGCAATCCAAGCAATTTATTTAAAAGCACGCTTCAACAAAACCGTCACCTAAGACAAGCAATAACTATAATTACTTACTACATCATTAATTAATTATAAACTATTTATACATCAATTTATAATAATTATTTGTTAATTATATTAGTGATACACTCTAACCCATGCACACGTGTGATACACTCATTCATACCCGTGGTCACCCGTATTTGCCCCCAAACAACCACCAGTGAGCACAACAACTACTACCGTCCCAGCCCTTACTGTGAGCCACCGACAGCACCACCCAGAAACGCTCCTACCACCGGCAGCAACACCCCACAATCTTACTCTAACGACCACAATCCATGAGATCAACATCGATGCCACACATACAGCAACCGAAAACCCGACATCCAAAACTAACCCTCCTAGCCACGGCAGCCCAGTACCTAACTCACCACCGTGGTCACCACCACACCTTACCCAGCCACGGTGGTTCTCTGATCAACCAACTAAGCACACAAATACCAATAACAACCAACTCGACAATCCCGTACAAGCTCACGGTTTACATACCCCAAACGCAACCAAGTCCACCACCACACACCACTAACCTCCACCTGCCACTCTCTCTACCACCCTAGCCACGACACTAACCTAAAATAGCCCACCAGTCACGGCCAACCCCATCGTGCCCTAACACCACACCCACGACATCGACAACAACCACAACACCAACACTCCCCTGTTCTGCGAATCACCGGTCACCACCACCACAAACCACGACCTTTACCAACCCAAAACCCACCAAACTTGTCGACACAACCACCAGGTTCTATCCACACCTTCCCCAGGTCAAGGCAACAAGTATATAAATGGTTCTAACGTGTTTATACAACGATTCTGCCCTAGGTCGTAATTCCGGCAACCACCATGCAAAACACCAGCATTGACCACCTGCTACCACCCACTGGTGTCGACTAACCACCCTGAACCAACCCCAACTCAGGTCTAGGTCAGATAAGTCAAGGCCAAGGTTTTAAACCATGTAAACCCATATTACAACCCTTTCAAACCACCCTCGAAAACACCCAGAAAACAACCCCTTATCGTCGGTCAAAGGTGGTCAATAGTGGGTCTGGTAAATCCATGATGTCCCACGGTCAAGGTGATGGTCTCGGGTTGGTCAACGGTTGTCTATTTAACGAGTTATATTAGTCTTAAGACGAGTATGTTATGAGACGATTAGAAAATTACCTTGTGACGATCTCTAGCTAGTTCTTCCTTCTCTTATGTGAATTGTTTGTCTTTTATTCATGAATGAGTCTATTTATATAATTAGGTCATAGGGTATAAGGAAGCAATTAGGAAACTATGTAATTATCATATTATTATTATTATTATACAATATGTTAATCTTACCATAAATAGGATTCCCTCATACAATATTTACTAATTTATTATTGCCATAAATTATTATTATTATTATTATTGATATAATTATTATTACTTTTATATATTATTATTTCCGTATTATATTATTATTAATTCCCGATATAAATCCCAATTATATTCATACCAATTTAATAAATTTCGGCCCAATTAATCAATGGCACACAACCCACACTCGATTATTAGCTAAGCCCAATTCACGACTTGGATTATTAATTTATTAATTAATTATCGTCTTACTTGTAATTACTATTAGAAATGCCTTTAACTAATTATTAAATTACATAAATTATTCTTATAAATTATTATTAAAATACGGGGTATTACAGAGGCAGTTCGTTATATGCTCTGAGGGTAGATCGGTTAGGTTATGGTTACGCCGAGTTTGATTGTCCTAAGTCTCTACTTGGTGTCATAACATGGGTTGTTGTCATGCGTCGTCTCATGTGGTTTAATTTTGGAATTAATTAGGTGGTTACCCTAATATGTTCTTGTTTGATGGTATGTTGATGATGAGTCTTCATGAGTATAGATGGTCTCACATGTTTACTAATTGTGCATTTCAATTGTTGATGATTGTTGATTACATTCAATTGTTGTAAACATGACTGGGAGAGCATCTAGTTACTCCCGACTGATTGTCGACCCCCCTTTCTCAGGTTGTTCAGATGGTTGCTGTTTGGATGATGCTTGCTTGGGGAATGTGCGAAGCGAGCTTAATAATAAATTAGGAGTTTGTTTTCATGTTTAGAGAACCCTTGAATAATGCATTAGTTTGGTTTGGATTTAGTATCGATCCGGATTTGGGCTTGGTATTTCCGCCACCTTGACCCTTTTATCAGTATTATACTCTGATATTTATTTATAATAAGTTATATTCTTTGTTTTATAATCCGGGTTGTTACATAGATTCTCTCACAAAGTAATTGAAAGAATCTAAAACTGACATGATCAATGTTAAGAAGCAACATTTGGATGTTGTATTTATTCTCAACAAAAGGTTCCAAGACTTTCGTGACAATTTCAAGAAGGATAATGACGTAGATCACACGAAATGTCTTGAGGAAATTAAAACCCTAAAGGACTTACTCCTACACGCAAGGAAAGTCCATGACAAATGGGAAGGTAGCACCAAAGTCCTAAACTCCCTAACCGAACAATCTGACAATAATATGAAGATGGGTTTAGGACATGAGTGCTACAGCCGTATAGATCACTCTAAATGCAAATCAACACCTTCTGATCATGATTTCAGAAAAACAAAATATGCTGATCTTCCTAAATACCTTATTCGCAATTATTGTGGTCATACGGGTCACATCCAAGACAATTATGTCAAACGTGCGCAAGATATGTGAAAGAATACTGAATTTGTTAAAACGGTTGACGCAGTAGTTGAGGATGATGAATCCTTTATAAATGAACCTAACGAAGAAAGGAATAACAACTTTCGTTGGTTCTACATACAACATGGCCTTTAACTACACTAAAAGGCCTAGTACCTCACAAACTCCTTGTCAACCTAAACAAAGTAGACCTAAACACAAGGAGACTAGATATGTGAGACCCAACGAGTCCCCTAGACCTAGAACTCCTCCTAGATAAAACTACCCAAAGTTAAAAAGTACAATTGTTAGACAAGTTTGGGTACGAAAGGATATGGTATATAGAGTAACTAACCGTAAAGAACCCAACTTAGCTTGGGTACCTAAAAACTGTATCTAATCTTTTTGCAGGTTATAGTGAAAGAAAACAACCAATGGTATCTTGACAGTGGTTGTTCAAGACACATGACTGGAGAGGAGAATTTTTTTCTTTCACTCAAACCATTCAATGAAGGAAAGGTGACTTTTAGGGACAAGAAGAAGGGTAAAGTGATTGGTGTGGGCAAAATTGGAATCTCAAAATCCCATATAATCAGTGATGTTTATCTAGTGGATGGTCTCAAACATAATCTACTTAGCATATCACAACTATGCGACAAAGGTAACAAGGTTGTGTTTCACTCAGATGTTTGTCGCATTATAATTGAAGGTACTAGTAGTGTCATTCTTGAAGACCATAGGAAAAGAAACATTTATATGGTTGATTTAAATGGTGTGCCTACTAATTCGTTTTCATGCATGAAAGTAACACTTGATGATCCTTGCTTGTTACACAAACATTTTGGTCACATTAGTTCAGCTATTTTGAATAAACTCAAGAGATGGGACTTGGTTGAGGGACTACCTAAATCAGGTTCGATCAAGAAAAGATGTGTGACATTTGTGCCCGTTGCAAGCATGTAAGGTCATCATTCAAACCTAAAAGAGTGGTAAGCACGAATCAAGTCTTGGAATTGATACACATGGACTTATGTGGTCCCATGAAGGTAAGGAGTAGAGGAGGATCCAGGTACGTCTTTGTCCTTGTAGATGACTACTCAAGGTATGTATGGCCTATCTTTATTCATTCAAAAGGTGAGACTTTTGATGAGTTTGTTTGTCTTATGAAACTTGTTCAAAATAAATATAAGACTAACCTTGTCTCTATTGGTACGTATCACGGCACCGAATTTGATAATCAAGCCTTTATAGAATATTGTAGATGTTCCGGGTGTAATTCCAGAGCAAGTATCGTTACCACCCGTGGCTTGTAGAATAATGTCTTTGGTTGAACCCTTCCCGCTCCTATCGCCTCTCTCGGCCTTTCCTGCAACAATGAACGAACTGAGGGCTTGGCTTTGTGCCAAGCGTACTCACTCCGACGCCCAAGTCAGTGAACTTAGAGGTATAAGTTGTATACTAATTGGCTAGGAATGTATTGTAGAGAGATAAGGGAGATATTACCAGATGAATAGTGTATTTTAGGTTAAGTTGTGGGATCCTTTCCTCAATGAAGGTTGAGGAGTATTTATAGGCTTTCACCTTTTGTCACGTAGTGGCCAAGTGGCCAAGTGGCTTATCAGGTGGAAAGACCGTTCTACCCTCGGCCGATTGTCCTACGGCAGGCCGGCCGAGGGTCTTGGATGTGAGTACGCGGATATGTGCCCCGGCTGGCGGGTTGCCATGCCGATACCCTGGCTAGCAGGCCGATGGGCTGCATCGGCTAGGCAGTCTAAGTCGTTGACTTGCTGTGGATATCTTTGACCTTGCTCAGTGTGTTGACTTGGTCGGGTGCGTAATATGCCCCATCAATTTGCCCCCCGCGTAGTCTATGCCGTGGTATGGGCTCCGATGTATGCTGAGCGCATATTCTGAAGTAAATTTCGAAAATCTTTCAGTATCGGTGTCTCCTTGTGTATCGGCGTGGCTCTTGCTAGGCCGTACCATATACCATATCCCCCCTCCACATGGATGCGTGAAGGGTATCCGATGTGGAAAAGAACAAGACGATGGCGAGACCGGGCCGAGAGCGCCGGTTGAATTTGATTGCCCCCGGCCGGTGCTTCCTGGCTTGGTTGATTGGTAGCCGGCGGAGACTAGGTACCTAGGAATTTGTTTGAAGGAGATGAACAGTCGAAAAGATGTGAATAGGCGTGTTGAAGACGCTTGGTCACTGTTGCATTGATTGACATTCAACTGTTGCGACGATTGACATCCCGCGGTTGCATGCTTGACACGTGTGTGTTCGCTGATTGGTTGACGCTTCATGGGCTGTGCCCTGATTGGTCCTTCTTCATGGGCTTTTCCTATAAATAGGGCAGTTATTCCGTGATTTTGGCCCCCATTTCATTTTCGAAAATTTTCTCCAAAATCTTCATCTTTCCAAACTTTCAAGGGTTTTCTTCTTCTTAATCTTCGGAGTATTCGATCCGGCGAGTATTTTTCTTTAAGGTAAACAAGCAAACTTTTATTTTTTTTTCTTGTTAGTAATTTGTTGTGAACCATGTCCTCTGATGCTGGGATTGGTACTTCTGCGCCGGGGGGTTCCCCGTCGCGTCTTGATGAGGAGGAGGTGCTGGAGGCCATCCCGCTAAGGTTTGGGGGCCCTAGGTCTCCTTCCCCCGTAGCTGATATGCCCCTCCTGGAGGAGTTGGAAGATGAGGATGAAGATGAGAAGGCTCCTGGTGATGATGGGAGGATTACTACTCCGGGTCGTGGTGAGGGGGCTCCCGTCGGTGGTGGGAGGAGGCCTATTCCAGACCATGGTGAGGCCTGCACGACTGGCCTTGACCGTACCTGGACAAATAAGTTCGCAAGCAGCTCCGGAGAAACTCTTTTCGGAGATCACTTCTTCCTTGGTGAGGGGTATAAAATTGTCCTCCCTCGGGAGGGTCAGGCGGTCTGCTGTCCTCCCCCGGGTCACATCGGCGTATACATCAGGCATTTGGAGTACGGGCTCCGGTTTCCTTTGAACGAACACGTCGTGGCCATCATCAGAGCTATGAATCTTGCCGTGGCCCAACTGCATCCGTTGGCCATGAGGACGATAATTGGCTTTGTGTGGCTCTGTCTCTTTAAAGGGGAGGTCCCTACGGTCGACTTATTCCGCCGACTTCATAGTCTTCGGCCCTCATTCGCCCGAAGGGTGGGGTGGTACAGCGTGCAGATGGAGCCGGGATATGTCTCCGTAAACAAGCTTACTTCCTGCAAAGACTGACAGGAGCGATGGGTGTATGTCCGAGTGCCGGAGGATTACCCGTTGCCTCGGTCTTTTCAGGGCCCCGTTCACTTACGGTGTGAGACCCGGGACGAGTACGACAAATACGTCACCCGGGGCAGCAAGGTTAAGATGGACGCTTCTTTTGTCCCTCTTACTGCGGATGAGAGGCGGGCAATGCAGCTATTTGATGCTTTGAGGAGGGATGGCTGCCCCCCAGACCAGTTATTCTTCAAGACGAGCCGCTATGCCGCGTCGGCCTCATACCGCCCTCAATCTGGGGTGAGTGGGGTCGGTGTGAGGCCCACCTTTGCTCGTTATGTTCCTTTTTTCTGAGCTTTGTTCTTACTCTTTTTTTATTTAACTCTTGTTCGGTTTCTTGCAGACGGTTTGGTCGGGATCTGTCCGAGAAGGACTCAAGAGGTCAGGGGCTTGATAAGGACGGGAAGGTTCTTATCCGTCACCCTACGGCTGAAACGAAGGATCGCCGACTATCCCCTAACGAACTCATGGACAAACAGACGAGGCGTTGGATCCGAGACGGCTCGAGCACGGGTTCTTGGCGTCGTGCCAAGAGAACAAAGAAGGCAGCGTCCAAGTCGGAGGGTCAGATCAATGGCAACTCCTCTTCGACCCCTAGGTGGCGAAAAGGTTCATGTGGAGGTGATCAACATTTCGAGGGGAGGTGACCGTTGCTAAGGCCCCTTCACCGAAGAAGAGGAAAGACCCACCGTCCGCTTCTACCGTGGCCGCGGAGGAGCACCGCTCTCACCAGCCCTCCGACTAAGAGGGTTCGAACTGGTACGGACTTAACTTGTGGTTCGGATTTGGCCGGCTCGTTGGACATTCCCGACGACAAAGCTTTCGACGTGTCAACGCAAGGTGACATGGATGCTCTGTGTAAACTTTTTGTAGATCCACCGCCAAATCGTCGTTCTCTCACCGAACGCAAGTAGGGAAGCGACTGTGAAGGCGATCGAGAAGGTCATGGTCGAACGTCGTCGTGGACTCCTCTCCCGAAGGGTTACTCCCGCCGAGCTCGTGGCGGAAGGCGAGGAAATATATAAGAGGTTGGGGAGATGGAGTCGTCCGCGGCCTCTTTCATCGTGGAGCAAGAAAAAGGCCACGGCCCGGTCCGGGCGGCGATTGCAAGGCTCAAGCTTGACCTTTTCGCTGCGAAGGGGGAAGCCGGGAAGGCTAAGCCGGATCTTCATGCTGCGGTGAGGCGTGCGGAGGAGGCTGAGAAGCTGCTGAGGGCCGAGAGAGCCAAAGTTGAGAATGCTGATGGCGCCACGGCCAAAATGATGGAGGAGCGGGACCGGTATAAAGGCGCCTACGACACTGTGGTTGCCAAGAGGGACGAGTGGGAGGATCGATTCCACAAGCGGCGGAGGCGCTTAGTGACATGCGCAGTCCTTGCTCAAAAAGAGAAGGATATTGCGATGCTCCAAGATGATCTCCTCCCTAGAATGTGCGCCAGATTCCGGGGCCGGGCCGAGGAGGCGGCCAGGGAGGCAATCAGAAGGTCTGTCCCCGAAGGCTCCTTCCCGTGGGAAAAGTATGACCAGTTCATGGATGAGATAGCTGAGGCTGCGGAGAAGGCGGAGGCAGCGAAGGTGGCTCGGTGGTGCAATGAGGCCAAGGAGTTGCTTGAGGTGGTCGCCTTCCTCAAAGCCGGCCACCGAAGATGTTGTTGCTACGATGGAGGGCAACAACAGCATAGGGAGACGGGCGGTCGTCACCGACTCACCGGCGTCTCGGATAGCTTCACTGCTTCGGGGCCAATTATTGAGCCTTCTCTCCCCTCGCCATCCTTTTGGCGCTTCAAATCCCAAGTCTGCAATCTTTTGCTTTTCCTTTTGTTTTTTCGTTTTTTTGTAATGCTTTGGTAGGTAGAGTTTAGGCTACCCCCCACGGGGACGGCCGTCGTTTGTACTCTCCTTTCGATCATCCTAATAAAGTTATTTTGTCGGCCTTTGGCTTGGCCGGGGCTTTGATCACGCTTTTCGTTTATTCTTTCGCGTTACTAATTGAGTGCGTTTGCTCTTGCACTTGGCATGACCGAGGCGGTTTGAATGCACGTCAATGTGTTCAACGTCTTTAGCGTCCGTAACTGCGTAGGCATATTGACCGCTAGATTGGCGTCTCAATTGCGCTGAGTATACGTTTCTTTTTAGCGTATCGGCCGTCGTGTTCCCCGTCGCTCTCGGTTTTGACCGAGGTAATCGGGGTTGCGGCTTCGATAAGCGTCCCAGAATCGTGGCTATTGACCGCTAGATTGGCGTCTCAATTGCGCTGAGTATACGTCTATCTTTTAGCGTATCGGCCGTCGTGTTCCCCGTCGCTCTCGGTTTTGACCGAGGTAATCGGGGTTGCGGCTTCGATAAGCGTCCGAATCGCTGTGTAGGCATATTGACCGCTAGATTGGCGTCTCAATTGCGCTGAGTATACGTCTATCTTTTAGCGTATCGGCCGTCGTGTTCCCCGTCGCTCTCGGTTTTGACCGAGGTAATCGGGGTTGCGGCTTCGATAGCGTCCGTAGAATCGTGTAGGCATATTGACCGCTAGATTGGCGTCTCAATTGCGCTGAGTATACGTCTATCTTTTTAGCGTATCGGCCGTCGTGTTCCCCGTCGCTCTCGGTTTTGACCGAGGTAATCGGGGTTGCGGCTTCGATAGCGTTCTTTCCTCGTTTGGTGGCAAATTTCGGAGGGGACGAGACACTTTGATGGGGAACACGGGCGTTTCATTCATATGTTATGATTGTGCGCTGGGGTGTCCACAATGGGTTTGGATACCTCCGCCGCTATACAAAGTATTTTCTCAAGTTGTCGGTGTTCCAATGGCTCATCAAGGGCACACCTCCCATGTCTGCGGCCGGTATGTACCCGCCTCATCTCCTCGGCCTACTCTGTAGGGACCTTCCCGATTGGCCGTCGGTTTGCCATGAATATTTCCTTTGTTGGTGGCAGCCGACTTCCTTAGGACTAGGTCCCCTATTTTTAAGTCCCTTTTGTGGACTCTTCGGTTGTAGGCTCTCTTCATCCGGTTCGATATACGGCCAAGTTCGGGCGTGCCGTGTCTCGGCTCTCTTCGACCGGATCCGGGGAAGCCCTTAGGCCCTCCTCGTTTTCAATGGGTCAAAGGTGGTCGTTCGAATGTCGGCATCGTCGCTTCGATCGGCGGGGCGCCGGAGCCGTAGACTAGGTGGAAGGGGGTGTATCCCGTTGCTTCTTTCTCGGTGGTTCGAAGGGACCATAGGACGCCGGGTAGCTCGTCGCCCACCTTCCCTTAAGGTCTTCGACTTTGTCTTCTTTAAGCCGTTGAGGATGGTTTTGTTGGGTCGCCTCCGCTGCCCGTTACTGCGGATGGCGGACGGAGGAGTACGCAAACTTGATGCCCAGCTCCTCTAACCAGTTCATTATTAGGTCGCTCCAAAATTCTCGACCGTGGTCAAATACCATAACTTGGGGCAATCCGAAGCGGGTTATAACGTTTTCCCAGTTACCTTTCGACGCCGGCCGTGGGTCTTTGCTGGTGCATCGCTACGGCCTCAACCCATTTGGTGAAGTAGTCAACGGCGACGATTAAGAATTTCCTTCCTCCGGAGGTCTGTCGGGAACGGCCCTAGCATGTCCATCCCCATTGCGCGAAAGGAAGGGGACCGAGCACCGTGTAGGTCTCTGGAGGGAGCGTGTATCACCGGGCGTGCATCCGCGCGTTCGTGCACTTCTTGGTCTTCGTTACGGAATCTTGAAGCATGGTGGGCCAGAAGTAGCCAGCTCGGAGAGCTTTGTGGGCTAGTGTTCTTGCCCCCATGTGATGTCCACAGATGCCCTCGTGAATTTACACAAGATTAGTTCTGCGTTACGCGTCGGCCGGACCGACACACTTCAAGAGTGGTCTTATTACGGATCTCCTATACGGTTCCCCTTCGAATACCAGGTACCGGCGGCGATCCTTTTATTTTGGCCGAGGGATTGCGGCCCTCCTGTAATTCACCCGTAAGCTTGTATCTCATTATAGGAGTCATCCACGTTGTCTCGGTCTCTATGTTACCCACCATGCCGACGGTCTCGGTGATGCTTTTCGCATTCACGATATCTACCAAAGACGTTTGGTGACATTCTTGATGGTTGAGCCGGCCACTTAGAGAGCGTCGGCCCGGTTGTTCTCGGATGCCGGGAACACACTGGATTTGGAAGGATTTTAATTTTGCTACGTCGGCTTTTACCCTCTCCAGGTACCTTACCATTCCGTCGTCCCGAGCCTCATACTCCCCTCTCGATTTGGTTGGTAACCAACAAATGAGTCGATCTTCAACACGATGTGTTCGCTCCGCACCCTAGCTAGCTCGACTCCGGTTACCACCGCCTCGTATTCGGACTCATTGTTCGAGGCCGAGAAGGTGAATTTCAGGGCGTACTCAAACTCGTCTCCGTTTGGGCTGATGATAAGGATGCCGGCTCCTGAGCTATTCGTCGTGGAGGAGCCGTCGGTGTAGACCTCCCATATGCCTGGGTTTGGCTCTTCCTGATATGTGCATTCGGCCAGGAAATCTGCAAGCGCTTGCCCCTTTATCGAAGGCCTTGGTTTGTACTGAATGCCGAAACCGGAGAGTTCCACCGCCCATTTGATGAGCTCCGGATTGCTCGAATTTTTCTAAAGCTTTCTCCAACGGCTGATCGGTTAGGACCGTCACGGGGTGTGCATCGAAGTAGGGTTTTAACTTCCTTGTGGCAACGACAACGGCGAAGGCGCTTTCTCAATTAGTGGGTAATTTTTCTCGGCGGCAACAGTGTATGGTGTCGACGGCGAGATTGGGTGTTCTTTGCTTGTCTTCTTCCCCGATGATCACAAAACTGACCGTGGCCGAGGTAATCTGCTATGTATAGGTATAGTGTCTCCCCCGATCGGCACCGACAGAGTTGGGAGAGTCTGAAGGTGAGCTTTTAGTTGTTTGAAAGCCGTGCTCTGTTCCTCCCCCCACCAAGTCTTTATTTCCTTTCAACACTTTGAAAAATGGGGTGCTTTTGTCGGCTGACCGAGAGATGAAACGAGCAAGAGCCGCCATTCTCCCGGTCAGCATCATAACCTCTTTCCGATTCCTTGGTTCCGGTAGGTCTAGGATTGCTCGGACCTTGTCTGGATTGGCATCTATGCCCCTGCACCGACAAGTACGCCTAGGAATTTACCCGCCCGACACCGAAGTTGCATTTCATTGGGTTGAGCTTCATCTTGTATTTCCTTAGTGAACAAAATGTTTCGTGTAAGTCGGCCAGATGCTCGCTGTCGGATTTGCTTTTTACAATAGCATCGTCGACGTAAGCCTCAATGTTTCGCCCTTTTTGGTTTTGGAACACTTTGTCCACCAGCCTCGTGTACGTTGCTCCGGCGTTCTTCAAACCAAACGGCATCATTTTGTACATGTATGTGCCGTTGGCGGTAATAAATGCGCATTTAGGCATGTCTTCTTCGACCATGAACACTTGGTGATACCCCGAGAAGGCGTCCGGCAAACAGCTCGAGATGGTGTAGCTGCCGTGGCGTCGATCAAACTATCTATTCGAGGCAAGGGGTAGCAATCTTTGGGGCATGCTTTATTAAGGTTGGTAAAGTCTACACACATTCTCCATGCCCCGATGACTTCTTCACCATTACAACATTGGCTAACCACTCGGGGTAAGTGCAAGGCATGATAAAACCCGCCGCTAGTAATTTGTCTACTTCGGCTTTGATGGCCTCGTCCTTCTCGGCGGAGGAGTTCCTCATTCTCTGCTTGATCAGGCGAGCGGTGGTGAGTACGTTCACCTTGTGAACAATCACCTCCGGTTCACACTGCATCTCGGCCGCCGAGTATGCAAAAACATCTTTATTTTTCCTCGGCGGGTCCAGGAGGTCGGCTCAATTTTGGTTCCGAGTTGACACCGATGGTTACGGTGCGGCTCGGGTCAATCTCTACCTCCTCGGTCTCTCGCTCCTTCGACCATGCCGATGGTCCGATCGTTCCCGGTGCGGGGTGTACTGATCCGGAAGGATTTTAGTTACGAAGCGACGCCCTCACCCTCACTAGATACCTTATCGTCCCGTAGTCCCGGGCTTCGCACTCCCCTTTGATCTGGTTGGCCGCTAGGAGTGAGTCCGTCGTTACCATGATACGCTCTGCTCCGGCGGCTTTAGCTAGTTCGACTCCGGTTATTACCGCCTCGTATTTGGATTCATTGCTTGAGGCCAATGAGGTAAGCTTCAAGGCGTGCTCAAACACGTCTCCGTTTGGGCTGATAATAACGATGTCGGCCTTCGAGCTATTAGCGTAAACCTCCCATAAATCGGGTCTTCGTTTTCCGAGGTGAGCTTCGCGCCTCCCCTGCGAGACATATATCGTGTCGGGGCCCGATGGATACCACGGCGTCGATCTCGCTCAAAGTGACCCGGCCTACGAGAACGTTGTGGGCGGACACGCCGTCGATGACTATGAATTCGGACATAACACTCTTGGTCAGTATTCCCCTCGCCAAACCTCACCGGCAATTTAACCGACCCCGGGGTACCAGCCGTCCCCGAAAAAAGTCCGTACAATGGGTCGGTGCGAGGATTCGAGATCTTCGATCCTCGGTCAGAGGCCGAAAGCATTCTCTGTACATAACGTTTGTGTAGGCGCCCGTGTCAATCGGGCATCGCTTCACTAAGTGGTTGGCTATGTCCGGCGGATGTAAGTGGGTTGCTATGAAAAGCGGCGACTCCATCGTAGTCTTCTTGTCCAATGGTCATGTCCGGGATCTTTGGGAGCGGGGTTCTTTGTGTTGGGCACAAAGTTGATGGCCGGATGAGGCTCATCCTGGGGCCGTTTGTGCTCATGAGCGGACCCACTTTTTTTTCTTTGTTCGATGACGACATTGACTACTCTAACCGCTCGGCGGTGGACTTGCCGGTCGATCCGCCGAGGTATCGGTTTCGGCCTTTGGCAACATATTTGCCGAGGTTCCCCTTTTGGATCAGTTCCTCAATGGCATCCTTCAGGTGTCGGCAATCGTTGGTAAGGTGTCCGGTGTGGCCGTGGTACTTGCGATCGGCTCGTGTCACCGTCACTCCTCGGCGGCTGGGGTCTTTCCCATTTCTGGCCCTCGTTCTTGCTCAAAGCGAAAACTTCGGCGGCCGATACAACCGAGAGGGTGTGATTTTCGTCTTGTTTTTTTGTAGTACGTTCCCGAGCTCCCCGGGTATCCGCCGGGCTTTGTTTCCGAGCGGCTTGTCTAACCGCGACCTATCATTCTTACGGCGTCTTTCGTCGGACCGTGACCTGTTGTCGCCACGGCGTCTTTCCCCTGGGTGCTCGGCTTGGCCATTTGGGCCTACCCGAGGCTTGTGATAGTCCTCTACCTTGATGGCTTGGTCGGCCAACCGCACAGCGGCGTCCATGCTCGGCCTCCGCACTTGATGAGCTCATTTTTAAATCTCCCTTCGGGAGGCCCTTCATCGCCGAAGGCCGCCGATTGGGATTGATTTCTCGAATCTGCTGGACCTTTTCATCAAACCTCTTCACGTAGCTCCGGAGAGACTCGCCCCCTCCGTCGATGAGTCGGGAGGTCGACGTCTCTACGGCCCTTCTTTATTGCGAGAGTATCGGGCTAGGAAGGCGCCCTTCAGGTCGGCGTAGTAGTACACCGAGCCATCGGGAAGCCCTTTATACCGACTACGAGCCATCCCATGCAAAGTTGTTGGGAAAATTCGGCACCGGACCTCATCGGGTCGCTCCCATACCGACATGTAAGGCTCGAAGGCCTCGGCGTGGTCGATCGGATCACCATCCCCCTTGTATGACGGGGTGGCGGCTGAGCTTATTTGGCACCGGACTTCCGGGCGTAGGCGTTAAGGGGCGCGACCACGTGCTTGAACGACACGCGGCGATCGGCTCCTTGCGTCCCTAACCTGGCTCCTCCCCCCGTAGCGGGAGGGGCTCCTTCTTCGGCTCGGACTTCTTCTCCAACTCTGCTGAGTCGGACTCCTCTGGCTCCTTCGGGGTGAGCCTCGTTCGTGCGGCGGGGACTCTGTCCTCCCACGAGTGCGGGAAGGACTTAGGTCTACCGCGCCCACTTTGGGCTCCCAGGCGACTTGGCTGGGTCGGCTTCTCCTAGTGCTCCGTTCAAGTTTCTCGGAGTCACGTTTTGGGCCCCGGTCTCTGGGAGCGGTTTCACGCTGCTCTTGTCGGCGTGACGGTGTGAGCAGCGTGTTACTAATTAGGTCTAGGAGCATTTTCGGCAGCTCGTCAACCATATGTCCCATGATGGTGACCTGGTTGGTCGGCAATGGCGTGTGTCGGGTATTGATGGCATCCCGAACTCCGGTTGGATTACTCCACCGGTGGAGGGTCAGATCACTCGGTGTTGAAAGTATCATCTTGGTAAAATGCAGTTTCGTCGGTTACGACTGCATCTTGTTGTTTAGACATTTTCTTAGCTTTTTGGGTGGGTTTTTTTTTTTTTTTTTTTTGTTTGTTTGGGAATGAATGTGACTAGCTTCTAGTGTCTTTTCCCACAGACGGCGCCAATTGTTCCGGGTGTAATTCCAGAGCAAGTATCGTTACCACCCGTGGCTTGTAGAATAATGTCTTTGGTTGAACCCTTCCCGCTCCTATCGCCTCTCTCGGCCTTTCCTGCAACAATGAACGAACTGAGGGCTTGGCTTTGTGCCAAGCGTACTCACTCCGACGCCCAAGTCAGTGAACTTAGAGGTATAAGTTGTATACTAATTGGCTAGGAATGTATTGTAGAGAGATAAGGGAGATATTACCAGATGAATAGTGTATTTTAGGTTAAGTTGTGGGATCCTTTCCTCAATGAAGGTTGAGGAGTATTTATAGGCTTTCACCTTTTGTCACGTAGTGGCCAAGTGGCCAAGTGGCTTATCAGGTGGAAAGACCGTTCTACCCTCGGCCGATTGTCCTACGGCGGGCAGTAGGGTCTTGGATGTGAGTACGCGGATATGTGCCCCGGTTTGGCGGGTTGCCATGCCGATACCTGGCTAGCAGGCCGATGGGCTGCATCGGCTAGGCAGTCTAAGTCGTTGACTTGCTGTGGATATCTTTGACCTTGCTCAGTGTGTTGACTTGGTCAGCGGTGCAGAATATGCCCCATCAGTAGAGTTAATGGTGTAGGATATAACTTTTCTGCACCTCGAACTCCTCAACAAAACGGTGTTGTTGAACGTATGAATAGAACACTAGAAGATATGGCTCGTACAATGCTTTTGTGCAGTGGTATCCTCGTAATTTTTGGGCTGAAGCCATTAGTACTTCATGTTATATTCATAACCGTGCTATGATAAGACCTATCCTAAAGAAAACCCCTTATGAACTTCTAAGAGGTCGTAAGCCTAATATCTCTCATCTTCGTTGTTTTGGGAGTAAGTGTTTTGTTCATATCAATGGTAAAAATATGTGAAGTAAGTTTGAACCTAGAAGTGATGAGGCTATTTTTATAGGTTATTCGGATCATAGCAAGGCTTATAAGGTCTTCAATAAAAGAAAACTTTGTATTGAAGAAAGTATTCATGTTATTTTTGATGAAGATAATTGTGTTTGATAAGCCCTTACAGGATGAGGAAGAAGACAAGGATGAACCTGACTTTCGTCTTTCCAGAAATGATCCTCCAGAATTGGAAATTGAGGACAAGGAGATTGAAGGAACAAATGATGAGCTTGATCATTCTTCAAATGACAAAGAGAAGAAAACTAAAGTTATCACTACTACAAAAACAGACAAAGAGGATGGTTCAAAACCGTCCTTAAATCTTAAAACAACCGTCCTAAAATCACCCGTCCTCGTTGCCTAAGAGGACGGTTAGTGTGAAGTCAAACCGTCCTCTTTTGGTTTTCAAAAGAGGACGGTTGTGGATTTGAACCGTCTTCTTTTCATTTACAAAGAAGACGGTTGCGCCGCTTAACCGTCTTGCATTAAATTCATGGCGCGCTTAAACTTTGCGCCAACTTTAGCACGCTTTCTTTTTGAACCGTCTTCTACACAAATTTTTTTGAAATGAAATTAGTGCGAATTTATGAATATTTCCCTCACAATTGTTGCTCGCATCCATGCTTCTTGACAACTAGATTTTTGAAATGGAAATTTTTTTATTCATACCCTATACGACAATAGTCGTATAGCTTAAATATTATATCCGGCTACATTACAACAATTCTTACATTTATACTCTAAATCAAACCAAACAAGACGGAATAAGGTTTGAACCACCAAAATACAAACTATCAAGAATTGATTTTTTAACAAGCACTAACATTAGTTGAGCCTAAATACTTCAGACATTGCCATCAAATACTTGCGCCTTAAACTCCAATGCATATTTAGCCCAAATTGACCGCACCTCATCAATTTTCTCAACCGAGTATGTCCTTTGGCTTTAATCATGAACTACATACAAAGTAACCAAAAAACACAATTACAATTATTTACATATCAACACGTGTAATTTATATAAAATAAAGTTAAAATTGAAACAAAATAAACAAATGAAAGGGTGTACACTTGGAAAGGGCTGCGTAGGAAACTCAAATCGAAATCATGCCAACTACAATGTATAAAAAATAAACCCACAACAATAAAATAAACATGGATTAGAAAGGATGAGATTCCTTATGGATACAAGATGTGAAATTTGATGCAATGTCCCTGAATATCATCAATATTTATTTATTTTATGATTGCGATTACAGACTTAGAGGATATTAGTAATCATTGTCTAAGAATGAATACAAGTATGATCAAGCAAACGGGCGGGGGATTGGCAAGCTAGTTCAGATACAAAGACACTAGACAGTAGCCAAACAAGAGAGGAATTGGCTAGCTAGATGACATTAGATTTGCTAAATTGTGCATAGCTCAGGGGTTAGGGCTATAGGCTTAGACTATGGCACTTAGACTGTGACACTGAACTTAGGTGGCTTAGACTATGACACTGAACTTAGGTTGCTCGTCCTGGGTCGACATGTCTAACTTTGTTCAAGGCCAAATTTATATAACTCTATCATAGGACATATTTGGATGAAAGCACAAGACTCGTACCCTGCCCTCCACCCTTTTCCCCTCCCAATACATCTTTCTTCCATACCCAAACAATGAAATGGTTATTACATATAAAAAGTTGGAAAGAATCATTCTCACCTGCTTTTCTTCACGTGCAACATTTATATCATCTTTCAGTTCGCCTTGGTTTTTCAGTGCACCCTTTGAACCAGCGGCAATAATCCTTACCTCCTACCACAAATAATATAGATAATGAGATTTCCCTAAGTACCCAAAGCATTTCAAACAAAAGTTGCATATGCTTAATATGTCGAGATTTCCTTAAATACCACAAATAATATACATGATTTAGCTGCGGCATGTTGAAGTAATCTGCATCAATTCCTCTAATTAGCGCATTAATATCATCAGTTCCTCAAAATTGTCAGAAATTTATGTTAGCATTGGTTACGGAGCTGTTTCTCAATGTTTCATAAAGTCACCAGGTTTAGCAATGCTGGTGTAAGGTTACTGAAAACTATACTCCTATTGATGTTGAGCTCAGAACAGAAGAGTGTGTTCGACGTTGGATCATCCTAGAGTGCAGTTGGATAAAGAGAGCTCGATATCAGGAAGATTCCACATAAGACAGGGTCTCAACTCTCAAGTATATTACTCTTACGATTTCTTGAACCATTGTTTGAGAGTTTTCCTAGTTATTCTTGATTTTTAATGAATCACATGATTTCTAATCACTACGGCTTAGTAACCACTTATGAAGCTTTTTAGATATTGATACCTTCCTCATTGATTCAGTTCTACTATACTACTACTATATAGGGATGTTGTCTTTTAAACTCGTAGAATCATTGACAAACATAAGATTGAAGAATTAGTATCATGTGTTGCACTACGTTCCTGGTAAACGACCACAACGGATGAGATTCGAGTAGAGAAACTAATATAAGGTCTACGATAACTGAGCATTAATTTTAGCTACTATGCTTCCTCATAAGTACACAACGAGAACATTTTAAGCTCAGGTTCCTTAATTGTAATACCTTGCTTTGTAATTGCCATGAGTTCACTTCAGTTAAGGAAGCTAGCCCAACATATGCACCTTCAGCTGGAGTATAATCTTTATCAGAGTAACTACACAATATCAAAACTATTAGACTTTCAGGTTAACAAAGCCAATTTTTTTTGTTTAGAACATAATTTCGAGAAAAGGAACAAGGATATATTAATTATCCATTGTACCAACCTATCGTAAATCAGTAATCTACCAGAGAGATTTCCTTATTGATCCAATGTTGGAAAATCCTCTGAAGCAGGAAAAGAGTAAGGCCAGCTTTCTGTTTCAGTAAACAAGTGCAGCATTATCATTGTAAGTGTTGTATAAGTAAAAACCAAGTGCTCCATACTAAAATATCGGTGTCTTACAAAGCCAAAAATTGAGAGAAGATATATTAATCTGCTCTTTATATTAGCATAGTCCCACTACCAATTCCAACCATAGCTGCATTTTCATTTAACATTATACTCGTAGTTGATAGCGAAGACTAGTTCAGGACCGCTAGTAATAAACAATCCAAACAAAGGGTGTGTGAATGGCACGCATGGCAAGTGGGTAGATATAAAGATGACTAAGTAATTCCAATTAGTATCATAATGATGACTATATGTGAAGAGCGAAATACACAGTCATAATACGAAAAAATGAAGAGCAACTAACAAATAAACAAAGTATTTTAATTCAAGTCACATGTGTTTTGTCTCAAAGTTTCTATCAAGCACTTTTCAGCCACATTTTGACAAATCAAATTCTGCAAATAATATGTAAAAGGACTTGATAAAATTAAAGAATGCAATGAAAGCAAGAGTAATCTGTCACTCAATGAATTATGCTATCATCTCCTCAAATATCAATCGACAAAACCATGACACAACATAGATGGACACAATGCTACACAACAATAGCTTCATGATTGGAGAAGAATGACTAAGCACACTAAGAAACCAGATCTAAATCGTAGTTCTTGTGATTATTTTGCAGACTTAGTTCTGCAACGGTGTTCTTAATTAATGGTAATATTAGCATGTCAAGGACAAATCAAAACTAATCATAAAATTAAAAGACTGAAAAGTGAAATACATACAAGAATCTACGGCGTACCGGAGTGGAGGCGTGCGGAGGCGGACTGAGTGGAAACGTAGTGATGCGGTGACGTTAGGGCAATTACTAATTACGATTAATAAAGGCGATTGTTTGCAATCAGGGAGATGACGGAGGGCATCGGTACTGCACTAGAGCGGTGGTGTTGATGAGGGCAGTGGTGTTGCGTTGGGGCGATGAAGAAGGAGAATGCGGAGGTGATGAGAGACGATTATGCTCATCCGGTTTAGGGCTTGTTTGTTTGATTGAGAATTTCAATTTTTTGATAAAAAAATATGGATGACGGTTCAATGACTTAACCGTCTTGAATATAGTAAAGAAGACGGTTAAATTGACCAACCGTCCTTGTTGTTCTTTCTAAGAGGACGGGTCTTTTTGTAACCGTGCTAAACATGTGACCACTAGAGGCGCCAAAATTAATTGGTTGATGCAAGACGGTTCTGTTCCCAACCGTACTCTAAGAAGCGTCCTCTTAGTCTAGAATTGTAGTAGTGTATAGTTGATGATACTATAACTTTGTCTCAAGATAAGGGATCTCAACCCAATGTTATAGCTGATGCTACTATAACATTGAATCCAAATCAAAGTAATGAGTCTGAAGTCATACCTGACTCAACCACAACACTAGGATTGGATTCAGGGGGAAAGTCCTTAAACTCTAAGACAAATGAAGTTCGATCAAGTTCAAATGCTGAAGAACCAAGTACTTCAACAAAATGGAAATATAAGAGTTCACATCCTATGGAAATCATACTTGGTAATATTAAAAAGGGTGTTTAAACGCGACGATCCTTGAATAATTTCTGCTCTTTCTATTCGTTTCTATCAACAATTGAACCAACGAATATTAAGGAAGCTCTCGCAAAATCAGATTAGATTATAGCTATGCAAGAAGAGATTCAACAATTCGAACGGAACAAAGTGTGGCACCTAGTTCCTAGACCCAAGGATCGATCTGTAATTGGAACCAGATGGGTGTTTAGAAATAAACTAGATGATGTCGGGGTCATAGTTCGAAATAAGGCAAGATTGGTGGTACAAGGTTATAATCAACAAGAAGGAATAGATTATGACGAGACCTTTGCACCTGTGGCTCGTCTTGAAGCTATTAGACTTCTGATAGCATTTGCAGCTTATAAAGGAATGAAGCTCTTCCAAATGAATGTCAAGACAGCGTTTCTAAATGGGTACCTACAAGAAGAAGTCTTCATAGAATAACCTCGTGGATTTATGGATAACAAATTTAAAGATCAAGTCTTTAAATTAGATAAGGCCTTGTATGGATTGAAGCAAGCACCAAGGGCCTGGTATGACAGATTATCGAAATTTCTACTTGACAGTGGATTTAAGAGAGGATCTGTAGATAAGACATTATTCCTAAAAACCGAGGAAACTGATCTTTTGGTTGTTCAAGTCTACGTTGACGATATTTTTTTGGGTCAACTAACCGTAATCTATGCGAGTATTTTTTGGAGTTGATGACTTCTGAATTTGAGATGAGTATGATGGGAGAATTGAAATTCTTCCTAGGTCTACAAATTCAACAAACTGAGGAAGGCATCAAGATTCATCAACATAAATAAATTAAGGAATTAATTAGAAAGTTTGGAATGGAAAATTCTCATGTTATGTCTACTCCAATGGTCGTAGATAAGAAATTGACTTTAGATGAAGACGGCAAGTCTGTTGATGAAACAACTTACCGAGGAATGATTGAATCATTGCTATATTTAACTGCAAGTAGACTGGATATCATGTTTAATGTATGCGTTTGTGCGAGATATCAATCATCTCCCAAAGAATCGCATATGACGGTCGTAAAAAGAATGTTACGATATCTTATTGAGACGTCCAAACTATATCTATGGTATCCTATGGAATGCCATTTCGATCTTGCCGGATAAACTGATGCCGATTACGCATGATGTTCTTTAGACAGGAAAAGTACGTCAGGTGTTGCCACATTTGTTGGACCTTGTATTATCACTTGGGGTTGAAAGAAGCAGAATTCAGTTACTCTTTCAACATCAGAAGCCAAATATATTGCAGCAGGACTGGTATGTACTCAATTATTATGGCTTAAGCAATAGTTATGTGATTATGGTGTTAACGTAGGTTGTATTCCTATTTTATGCGATAATACGAGTGCTATTATAATTCCAAAAATCCCGCTCAGGACTCGCGTACTAAGCACATTGAAATTAGACACCATTTTATACGTGACCATGTTGAAAAAGGGAATATAAAACTCGAATTTTGTAGTACTGAAAAACAACGGGCAGACATTTTGACAAAGCCTTTAGCTAGAGGACGTTTTGAGACTTTACGGTTGAAAATTGGTATAATTGGTGGCAACTAAACTTGTCATAAATATTTTATTTCCCATATGACTGACTAGATTTGACGAGATTGTATGTCTATGTTCGTATTTTCCGTTGCAAATACACTCTTATATAGTATTTTATTATTTTATGAGAATATTCCGTTTGCTAGTCTATTATATTTTGTGTTGTATACAAACCATAACTCTTGTTCATCACATATACATTCTAAGGTTAAGAGCTTCATAAACCACTGGCATTCATGATTGGTTTCATTTAGGATGTGAGTAGTACTCCTTACATGGCATGTAACATCAAATTGTATAAGCATGAAATTTATCTCTTATTACCTGTATACACTCGGGTTTGTGGTGGTGATACATATGGAGAGGCGACCATTCCTTTACGTTTTACCTACTAACCTCACATTAGCCAAATTTGCCTTGTTTTGACCTATTTATTCTACTACATTCCATATGGCCTACCCTTGTCAAGCTAGTCTTGTGGGTAAGTTTGGAAGTCTTGTTGTGGTCAATTTTGTTGCTTTTTTAATGGATATTGGAAGGAAGAAGAAAAAGATGGACTGAAACAAAAAAAAATACAAATATATAAAAAAAAAAAAAGGAGAAAAATGATACTATAAAAGATGGAAAAGCAAGAATCTCTTATTACTCCTATTCTTATCATTTCCATATTACTTGAGGAGAAGTACTTGTTGATATGAGTGTATTTGTGCCATACTTGGCATGGTGCATCATCTTTCATGTTGGGTTGGAAAGTGGAATATGGTTACTTTTGGTTGTGATCGGTGCTGGCTTGGCTTTTACCTCCACATATCCAAATTATTTTGCCCCTTCTTACCCAATTACCTCTTCTCACATTCATATATATGTAAGTCCTTGGCATGTGTTTTGGACCTCGCTTGGTTGGAGTGTATATGTACGGTAGCTAGAGATATCTATCATGTTAGATTGCATGCATGCTTCTGTAGGTCGTAGTTAGGTGAGTGACTACTTTCCTTCTCTCCTACACAATCTGTACTCAACTTGGTTTGTATTACACACTTTATATGTAGGGCTTGCTTATGTTGAAGTCGTTCTTATTCTATAATATGCGCTTTGATTAAATATATATTTCTTGCCTCGGTTGATATCATTCTAGTCGTTTTATGTCTGTTCTCGTCTTTTCGATGATGTCAAGAGGGGGAAGAAATGACCATGATTTAGTATTTGCCTAAGATTGCTCCTTGTCAAGACCTATTGCCTCTTAAAGTCCTTAAAGCCTCTGGTCTTGAACATAATTGTTTTGATCTTGCGTTAATCTTTATCTATAAAGATGACGGTATTATATTGAGGGGGAACTATATACTTAGTTACAATTTTAGGAGACTTGCCATCATCAAAAAGGGGGAATTTGTTGGACCATATTAATATATGTTTATGTTTTGATGATATCAAGAGTACTTGATATTTTATATACTCGTTGCGCGCAATTGTTTGTTTAGTCTTTTAGATTGGACTTACTAATTGCAAGTATGAAGGAATTGTGATGGAAGTATGATGCGTTTGTATCATGATCAAGCTTTCAATCAAGGATCAAGATATTACAAGCTATTGAAGTATTATTCAAGCATTCATGAGAAGATGAAGTTCATTTAAAGATTAATCAAGCTTGAATAATGAAGAAGCCTACATTCGAAAATCTCCTAAGAAGATTAGAATAGTGTAGGTGGTTATCTCGTAATGGTAACGTAAGAATGCACTTCTTAGATTGGTAAAGTTATAGCCTCACAGCTATAACTTTGCTTATATAAGAGCTCAATGTTATAGATCTTCTACTATAACATTGTTCTACTATAACATTGAGATGTGAAGTTTATATAATACACGACAAAATTAGTTTTTAAATTGTTTTTAGAAAACTGTTTTTATTCTTTTAAATGTTTTTAGTAGAAGTATTTATTTTACAAGGAAGCTTATATTCTTATTGAGGATGGTTTTATGATAAGCTTATAATTAGTAATTGTATTGAATCAACTTATGAGTTGAGTCATGTTACTAATTAGGGTTTCTAATACTACATACTCTAAAACCCTAAATCTAACCTAATAATATGCTAGGGTTTCACGCTCGAGATAATAAGGCATATGGGTCGTGTTGTTCTCGTGTAAGCATACTACTATAAGATAAGTATTGTTAAGATTTTATTCTATAAATTATCTTAACATATCTTTTATAATTAGCATAATTTGGTTAGTATATATGACAAGATATTTTGTTGATAAAAATCTCAAATCTAGGGGTTTAAGGAAAATATATTATGTATATATTTGATTGGATTATCTTATGATTATCCTATATCTTTTCTAAGAGATTGCTAAATAAAATAAGGAAAGTTGTTATGATTTTTCCTTATTTTCATTCGGCATATCTAGGGCATTAAGGAAAGAATATTAGGTGAATATATTATAAGATAATCTATTAACAACTTATATCTTTTCCTAAGATTTTATGGATAAAAATAATAAGATATGATTCTATTATCATATTATTTCGGCCATATTAGGGTTTCAAGGAGACCGAAACTCCTCTCACCCTTGCTCCTCTTTTACTATATATAAATACTTTACTCTTTGCTACATTTGAAAGTAAGACCTTTGAGCATAACTTTGATTTATTTAAAAAAGCAAAAACCGTGTTTTAAAGCAAGAAAACCGTTTTGTTATTTTTCGAAGAAGGTCGTGTATTTTATTAACGTGTGCATTCATTCTTATTGTTATCGTTATAAGATAATAATGCTTTAATTGATTTCTTACTCGTTCATTAACGTGAACTTTTAGTAGAATCATTAGTGCTTTCTTATTAGCGTAAGTTTGTCACTCGAGTATTTAACGGTACTCACTTGAGTTACAACTAGGGTTAGTTGTACGAGTTGGGTTAGTAAATTTGTAATCCGTAGAAAGGTTCTAAATTTATTAATCGAGAATAGTGGACGTAGGTTTCGATTTGTGAAACTGAACCACTTCAAAAATCTGTGTGTCTCTCCTTCTCTTTCGTTTATTTCGTGTTTCTTCAATTCGATCAATTACTTGGTTAAAGTTTAATAAAAAAAACTTTAAATAAGTAATCAATCCTTACACTTAAACAAATCGTTTAAAAAGTGGGCTAAGTTTTTAATCCTCAATTCACCCCCCCCCCCCCCCCTCTCTTGAGTATTTCGGATCGATAGACTTTTCACTCGTCAATCTTAATCATAACCTCATGCATACCTAACCAATCCATATCACTTTATTCCTTTAAATACTAGCATACTTTTAACAACAAGATAACTTTTATACACCACTAATACATCAACAAATTCATGTCATCCTTACTACGTCAAAATCACTTGCCCACACCTCTTAAATCAATAACTCTAAAGTTTCATGGTTCAACAACTCATCAACTTGGGACTACTACTACAACATCTCATATCCTCTTGCCACCGCGAATAATAAACCCAACAACAACCAGATCTTTAAGCTATATACCTTATCATCAATCACTTTCAAATAAACAATGGAACTCTCCTTCAACTTATTCAGTCCACTCATGACTTATACTCTTATAAAAGCTTAATTAATTTAACACAACTACTATTCATCGTATTACTCCCACACTCTCACCTTTAAATATAACTTTATCCCCTTCCATTCAATTCATACGTTCAACAACGAATCCCATCATAACTACCGTCAATATTACGTACCTCAACATTTTTTTTTCAACTACATATGTGGATATTATGCCATCTAATCCATTCTAATGATAATCACAAACCGTAGAACCATTAGGATAACACCTTACCATACTAATAAATACATCCGTCAAAAGCCATAAAATTCCTTACACATTTCGCCACTTAACTTATTACCAAAGTTTCACCTTACCTCAAAATATCCTTAAATGCCATAAATAAACCCTAAATAACAATCTAACCACTACCGAGCATTTCAAATTCCATTACTTCTCTCACATTCCATAAACATAGAATACAAACTTTCCTTTAATAGGTTATCTAGTTGATCATCTATTCAACTACCACCATTAACTAGAATCGTTCCAACGTCACATATTTATCTCCCCATGTTAAACCCTTTAATTTTCCAAATTTCTTTCTAACTCCATCTTGCAAATCCCTAATAGCTTTCTACTCACATGCTAATCTAATAGTTCCTTATAGTCCTACTACATAATCCCATTACCATCTTTCGTACTACACCCCGTCCACACTCCTTCTTCCTCAACTTCACATATCCATAACACTTTCGTATACAATAAATATCAATTTTTTTTTCAAATCGGGTCAACTCGAATTTTAAGTCAAGCTCAGCTTCTCAGTTCAGATATTGGACCAAATCATTCAAATCGGGTCCATTTGCCTGTCTAGTCCAATAACACATCTATCAACACAACAAACTAACCCACATCATTGCATTGGGCTTCAAGGTATTGCTCCGTATTCACCATTAGGGGTGAGCAAGTTTAGGTCCGGACCGGAAAAATAGAACGGACCATTTGGTCTGGACCAAACTCGGACCGAATTTTTTAGGTCCGGTCCCCGGTCCTCATTTTTTGAGTTTTCGGTCTTCGGTCCGGTCCGGACCAAACCCGGATATTATAGGTCCGGACCAAATGGACCGAATTTTATGTTTTTAAAGATTATCATTAGAATATTATAAACTAAATTACCATTTTATCTTCACAAGAAATTATAAATTAATATTGAGTATTGATGTACCACTTTCATATATACTTTTCTAGCTCCCTTTATACCATTTTACAATCCGTTTCGTGCCTATTATATCATTTATATGCTTTATTTCAATGAATTGTCGATACTGCCGCTATTTTGTGTTTTGATGCAGAAATGACTCAATATGAGTATGATCAAGCTAAGATTAGCATGGCGGAGACGGCACAGTAGAATACACGAAGCATGGCACGGGAAACGAGGAAGTATGAAGACTAGAAGTGAAAGAAGAGAAGAAACCGTCGTGAAGCGGGTTCCTCGATCGAGTCACCATCGACTCGATCGGCGGTATCTCGATCGAGTCACCTGCGCTCGATCGAGGATCCTCTCTAGCAGACTAATTTCCAGAATTTCCTAAAACGATTATCTTTTGTTATAAATTAGAAACTCGTGTTTTATTGTTGGACTACGTTATATTTTGCTTGGATACTGCTGGAAAACTCTCTTAGAACCCTAATCTTTCCCTTGTATGGTACTAATCTTTCCTCATCAATTAATCGTTGATTGTTTTATGTTCATTAATTCTTGTTTTATACTTTCAATCATGTGTTCATCTTTAATCATCATTGTTGTTGTTATTATAATTATGAGTAGCTAATCCCATCATCTAGGATGAAGGGGATCTAGGTTAATTAAAAGGGTAAATCAATTAGTTGCTATTGATATCATTAAAGTTGTTGTTTGATTATTGTAATTCTTCTAGTTAATCAACTTGAGGCCTGAGTTATTAATTAGTGTAGCGAATTGATCCTATCGCCAAATAGGGTTAGAATTGATATAGGCTGCGATAATCAAATAGAGAGTATCTAATCATAGCGACCGCATGTTAGAATCGATCTAAAGGGCATAATTGAGTCGACCGATCTTATGACCTTAAACAACTTGATAGATTTAGCAATTGATTGATAATCCCCGACTGATTGACCTAGTGAACCGTAAATCCTAGACTTTTAATAATATCGTTAAAACCTTCATTTAATTACTTGCAATTAGTTTATTAGAATCAACACAAAACAAACCTCCCGAAATTGGTTACTTTAGACAGCTTAAATATTTGCAGACCTAGCTTTTACCGCCTCCCTGTGGATTCGATACCTATCTTACTACTAGCTTTTCTTGTTAGTCCCGAGATAGATTTACTTTGGTTTGGTGATACGACTTTAGCCACATCAAATTTGGCGCCGTTGCCGGGGAGGCAACAATTGTTTAGTCTTTTGTGTTTATTTTGTCTTTTTGTCTCGGGAACCCAGTTCCTTGAGACCGTTCTCACACTTTCTTGTTAGTTCCGTTTATGCCCAGGTCTAATAGGTCCGAGATTATTCCTTTTGATCCTGAACCTGAAAACACTTTTCGCTACAGACGGAAATTTAATCAAGAAGTGGGTCAAGTAGAAGACTTGAGTATACTTGACGTCGAAACGGCGAGCTCAACCGAGACAAATGATCGGTCCTACGAAGAGGAAGAGGAAAAATTCCTATTCCTGAAATTCCAGTTATCACTAAAATTCCCAAAGCCCCCATCATGCCTACTTTAACCAGTCACTCTGAGCCGACTTTAGACTCTATCCCACAAGGATTTAAGCTACCCACTACTACCAATGGAACATTCGAGATTCGGCCATCTTATATCAATTTGGTGGAACGAAATATGTTTGGAGGGACAGCTGCTGAGGATCCTGCGACGCATATGGAGAAATTTGTCACTTACTGCTGTTCTATTCCATTAACAGCTGGAGTGACACAAGATCAGTTAGCGGTGCTCTTTCCTTTCTCCCCTGAAAGATGGAGTGAGTGGTTGAGAGATATGGATATGGATATCTTGAAGGAGTTCTGATCGGAATTCCTTGGCTCTTGCTTTCTACAAGAGGTACTTCCCACCTCAGAAGACTAATGCTTTGAGGAATCAAATTACTAGTTTCAAGTAAGGAGCTACTGAAGATTTGAATGAAGCTTGGACTCGCTTCAAGCGTTTAGTTCGATCAGTTCCCCATCATGGTTTCCCAAAGTGGTTCCTTTGCAACCATTTTTATAACGGGTTGTTTGACGATCATCGTGCCCTTTTGGATTCATCTGCTAATGGGAGGTTTCAAGATAACACCAATGATGGTGACGCGTGGAAGTTGATTGATCGATTGCTACCCATACCGCCAGGTATGGAAATCCCTAGGGAAGCACGCGAGGTAATCGGAGTTGATAGTGCTCTGCGCACACCGAGACTATTTCTGCCCAGATTGCTGAGATAAAGACTACCCAATCATTGGGTAGTAAAGAGAGAGTCCATGCTATGAGTCAGCAAGTAGAGGAGTCTTGTGCTAGATGCGGTTTGGATGGTCACGGTGCAGCTGATTGTATGAGCACATTGGAGCAGGTTAATGCCTTTCAGGCTTACAGACAAGGTGCACAAGGTACACCTTTCTCCAACTTTTACAATGAAAGAACGAAGGAACATCCGTTCCTTCAATGGTCTAGTCAGAATGTGCAAAACCCGCAGCAGTCACAACCGCAAAAGAATACTTATATCCCTCCCAACAATCGGGGTAATCAACAACAAGGGGGATGTCAAAGGCAGAATCAAGGAGGCCAGCAGTTTAACAACCAATATCAACAGCCTCCTCAGCAAACTCCTCAACAAATTCCTCAACAAGCTCCAAATAATGAGATGGCAGAGTTGCGCAATCTTTTGCAACAAACTTTGTCGATGCAGCAGAAGCAGACGGCTCAAATTTCTGAGCTGATTGCCCATAACAAGATGCTAGATAATCAAGTGGCTCAGATGGCACTTCAAAACCCATCAAAACAGGCCATAGGTCTTCCTCCTCAAGGTAAACAAGCTCATGAGCAAGCTAATGTTATTCAACTGAGGAGTGGTACTTCTTATGTGAATCCTGACCTACAAAGCCTTGAGAAAGACGTGCCCATTATTGTTGATGAGGTCCCCTATATGCATCCCAAAGGATTGGGTAATTTGGAGCTTAGTGATGATGAGAAAGAACCTGACGAAGTTGAAACACGAGCTGACGATAAAAGTAAAAAAGACGAAGAAGCTGAACCTGTAAAGATTCCTTGATCGAGTCAGAGGCGACTCGATCGAGGATCCAGCCAGCTCGATCGAGTCACCCCTGGCTCGATCGAGGATCCAAAATCGACAGCTGACGGTGTTTCAAAAGTTGTTTCTAAGGATAAGCAAGCCGAGCCCATAACTATTTCACTACCTTTTCCTCATCGACAACAAAAATCCAAGCTGGATAAGCAGTTCGGTAAGTTTATGGAGGTCGTGAAGAATCTACAGGTAAGTGTCCCTTTTACTGAATTAATTACTCAAGTGCCGGCTTATGCAAAATTCATGAAGTAGATTTTGACAAGGAAGAGATCCTTTGACGCGGTGGAAACTATTGCTTACACTCAGAAGTGCAGTGCCATGTTGCCAATTAACTCACCACCGAAATTAAAGGATCCAGGAAGTTTTTCTATCCCTTGTCAAATTGGTCATCTTTCTATTAGTAAAGCTCTTTGTGATTTAGGAGCTAGTGTTAGCGTCATGTCGTATTCTATTTGAATATGGGTCCGTTGACAGTTACTAATATGACACTGCAGATGGCCGATAGAACTGTTAAACACCCATTGGGGGTGTTAGAGGACGTTCCCGTTCGAATTGGGAAGTTTTTCATCCCCGTTGATTTTGTTGTCATGGACATGGCTGAAGACAACCAAATCCCTATCATCTTGGGCGAGACCGTTCTTACATACTCGGGGCGGTTATAGATGTTAGGCAAGGGAGATTGACCTTAGCTGTGGGGGATGATATGATTGTTTTTAACTTGGAAAAAGCATTGAAAAACCCCATGATAGAAGAAACTTGTCATAGTATAGATGTTGTTGATTTTACTATTGATGAGTGTCTTCCTATGTGTTTGGACAGGGATCCTCTAGAGATTGCCCTTGTCACGGATCCAGTGATCGACGAGTTCATGGAGTCTAGAAGTTCATCGAGTTGAGAGGCTTCTAACTGGAGAGAATGCCTACATCGGAAGGTATACGATTTGGGTGTCACACCTAAGGTAACGAGGTAAAGAAACCGAATTAAAACCTCTTCCCTCTCATCTCAAATATGAATTTCTTGATGAATGTGAAATGAACCCGATGATCGTCAATGCTAGCCTAATCAAGGTCAACTATCCGCTTTGTTGACTGTTTTGAGAACTCATAAAAAGGCAATTGGGTATAGCATTGATGATCTCGAAGGTATTAGTCCTGACTTTTGTATGCATAGAATTCATTTGGAAGAGGGCCACAAGCCCTCTGCGCAAGGTCAGAGACGACTAAATCCTCCAATGCAGGAGGTGGTAAGAAAGGTACAGAAATTACTTGATGCTGGTATTATTTTCTCTATTTGTGATTCTAAATGGGTCAGTCCTGTCCAAGTTGTACCTAAGAAGGGAGGTACTACAGTAGTAAAAAATGATAAGAATGAATTGATTGCTACTAGACTTGTTACAGGATGGAGGATGTGCATAGACTATAGGAAGTTGAACACGACCACTAAAAAGGACCACTTCCCACTTCCTTACATTGACCAAATGTTAGAGAGATTAGCATGTCATAGTTATTTCTGTTACCTAGATGGCTACTCCGGTTTATTTCAGATACCCATTCATCCTGAGGATCAGGAAAAGACCACTTTCACTTGTCCATATGGTGTATTTGCTTATAGGAGGATGCCCTTTGGTTTATGTAACGCTCCTGCTACCTTTCAGCGTTGTATGATGGCCATATTTTCTGATTACATAGAGTCTATCATGGAGGTGTTTATGGATGATTTCAGTGTATATGGTACTGATTTTGATATTTGTTTGAGAAACTTGACTAAGGTTTTGCAGCGCTGTGAGGAGAGCAACCTTGTTCTCAACTGGGAGAAGTGCCACTTCATGGTTACTGAAGGGGTGGTACTCGGTCATTTGGTGTCAGGTAAGGGCATTCAAGTGGATAGAGCTAAGGTTGAGGTAATTGAGCAACTCCCGTACCCGGTTAATGTTAAAAGTGTGTGTAGTTTTCTTGGTCATGCAGGATTCTATCGCCGCTTTATTAAGGATTTTTCTAAAATTGCTCAACCTCTAACTCAGCTTCTTCATAAGGATACTACTTTTGTGTTTACTGACAAGTGTATTCAAGCCTTTGACAGGATCAAACAAGCACTTATCTCAGCTCCTATTATCCGATCTCCGGATTGGAGCCTTCCTTTTGAGATTATGTGCGATGCCAGTGACTATGCAGTTGGATCTGTTTTGGGGCAGGGAAAGGACAAGGTGTTACATGCCATTTACTATGCAAGCAAGACTCTCGACGATGCACAAATCAACTATGCCACTACAGAGAAGAAGCTTCTTGCAGTTGTCTATTCTTTAGACAAATTTAGAGCTTATCTTGTTGGTTCTAAAGTTATTGTTCACACTGACCATGCAGCTTTAAAGTATCTTTTAACCAAACAAGAGGCTAAACCTAGACTCATTAGATGGATTTTATTGTTACAAGAATTTGATTTAGAAATCCGTGATAAGTCTGGTGCTGAAAATGTTGTTGCAGATCATTTGTCCAGATTGAGATTCTCAGGAAGAGAGATTTTGCCCATCGATGATTCTTTTCCAGACGACCATCTTCTAGCTGTAGCTGCAAATACCCCATGGTTTGCAGATTATGCCAATTATTTGGTAGGAGGTACACTTCCTCTTGACTTATCTTATCAGCAGAAGAAGAGATTTATGCATGATGTGAAGAGGTACTTCTGGGACGATCCCTATCTGTTCCGAGAGTGTGCCGATGGTATATACAGACGATGTATCCCAGAGGGTGAGGTACGTGCCATCCTTTCTCATTGTCACTCTTCTTCATATGGTGGTCATCATGGTCCTTCTCGGACATTTGCTAAGGTAATGCAATCGGGTTTTTATTGGCCTACTATCCTTAAGGATGCTACTAACTTTGTCCGTTCTTGTGATGCTTGTCAAAGAACTGGCAACATCTCGCAAAGGCATGAGATGCCTCAAACTGGGATCTCCGAAGTGGAGATTTTTGATGTTTGGGGCATTGATTACCAAGGGTCGTTCCCTACATCTTTTGGGAACCAATACATATTAGTAGCTGTAGATTATGTTTCTAAATGGGTGGAGGCAATTGCCGCCCCCACTTGTGATGCTAAATCATTGTTAAGTCGTTTCAGAAGACTATCTTTCCACGGTTTGGAGTGCCTCGCGCAGTGATCAGTGATGGAGGCAAGCATTTCAATGAGCGTCATCTTAATTCTCTCTTGAAGAAATATGGCGTTACACACCGAAGAGGATTGGCTTATCATCCTCAAACCAGTAGACAAGTGGAGATTTCCAACAGAGAGCTGAAACAGATCTTGGAAAAGGTAGTAAGCAAGAACAGAAAGGATTGGAGTCGGAAGCTCGATGATACTTTGTGGGCTTACCGTACTGCTTTCAAAACGCCGATTGGAACCTCACCTTACCGTCTCGTCTATGGCAAGTCCTGTCATTTACCTGTGGAGCTTGAGTACAAGGCTACGTGGGCCATAAAAGAGCTGAATATGGATCCCTCACTGACGGGTGAGAAACGACTGATGCAGTTGAATGAGCTAGATGAATTTCGACTGCATGCCTATGATAGTGCTCAAGTATACAAGGAGCGAACGAAGAAGTGGCATGACAAGCATATCTTGCAAAGAGAATTTCATGTTGGTGAGAAAGTTCTCTTATTTAACTCTCGTTTGCGCTTGTTTCCAGGTAAATTGAAGAGTAGATGGTCTGGACCGTTCACTGTTACTGATGTGAACAAATTTGGGTCAGTTACACTGCATTCTGACACAGAAAAGACCTTCAAAGTGAATGGTGTGGGTGAATATCCGTATACTACCCCTTTAATTGTAGGACTATAACGTAAAATTTACATGTGAATATAGTCATAAAACATAAAAACGATAAAAACGATAAGGAACAAGAAATAACCTCGGGTCCTTTAAATTGCGGCGTAAAGAAATGAAATCAAAGCGATTTCCTCCTAATCGTTACACCCAAGACTTTGTCCGAGATATGCCCTTGTGCTAGAACAGTGTTCTCCGATTGCCTTGCAATATAGGGAGAACTGATGTGAGTTTTGTCGAGATGAGAGATCTCAGGTTTTTCAGAGGAGAATACTCTTCAAAACCCTAATTTTATTTCAAATGATCATTAGGTTTAACAGAAGGAGGAGGTCTCCTTTTGTTCTCCTATTTCGGCCAAAACCGTGACCCACAAGGGGAAGTGGGCTTCCACTTCCTCTTGGTTTTAACTCGAGGTCCTGGTTCGTTAAAATACTAAAATGTATATGACGGGTTTGTATTATAAATCGTTATCGGTTATCGGAAATTAAGGCATCGGCTAATAATACGGGTTAGTCAATTATTAATACGTGTCCGACAAAACAGTATTGTATAATTATTTTTAATATACATTTAATTAAATATAAATCACGTATATTTAATTTTACGAATTAACTGGTTAATTCGCCTTAGCCCATGATATTTAATCCGTATTAAATATAATATCTCAACATCACATATTTGACTAATTACTAGTCAAATAACTCGGACTAACTGGTTAGTCAATTTTGGCATCTACATGACTGTATTTTCATACCGTCACGTCTCTCGAACGTATCCTATAGGTGTGACTTTTAGGGACCAGTTGATCACCGCCATCTGTATGACAATAACGTCAAACTTATCTAGCAAGCCAACCGTTATTGATAAACGTGGATCAACTGATAATAATACCAAAAGTATGCCCTTTGATCCTTTTAGAGGTTTATAAGTCCTTGCACTAACTGTTAAGGACACCAACCCCAACAAGCTCCCACTTGTCCGTACAAGTGTATGTGCAATGACGTTATCCGCACTAACTGGAGGACACAAGCTCCAACAAACTCCCACTTGTCCGTACAAGTGTATGTGCGATAACCGATTCTCATATTCATTTAAAAATTTCTCCCACTCAATGTAAAACAATTTGCAGATCTGGATCCACAAAGGTCGTATTTTACAATCGATCCGTATCTAGAGTGGTTTCCCCGACTAGAGAGTAACTTAACCGATAAAACGAATCCGTATCCGAGCATGGCCATGCATTTCGATTCTGACTCCTCGAGTGGCCCTGAGAAATATCGAGTAACTGATAAAGGCTGAATATTTCCTTCAACTCGACTCCTTCCGATCTAAGCAAGCATGAAATGACCCAGAAAAAAATCTACTTGGCCCCCAGTTACGGATGACCGTGAGAAAGAAACCAAAGTCACCCAAAATCTGCCGTAGTCTCAAGAGACAGTCGATAGTCAAGAGATTCGACTCTAAGGATCACCATGGAAGTCCTATCCACGACCGGGCAACGAATGTTATAAAACATTTAGGACTCCACGTCGATGTCACAATGGTGTCCTACGAAATATCCGTATAAATCGCCTCTGTGATTGGTCAGCCAACCGGTTGACTTATGGCTCGTTGAACCCACCATCAACCAACGTCACAAAATAATTGCCGAGTTATCAGCTCATGTGGGCAATTAAGGACTAACAAGATATGATGTTTGTTCGATTCACTTTGTGGTGTTCAAAATCGTCGTACAATTCCACATGAAAAACAAAATATATATATAAAATATCAAAACGATGATGTCGTATAGAGTACAAGAGAGAATGAATCCGATCCATAAAAGAGTACTACAACTTAGGAACACGTTTAATTCCCATGGAATTAACGTGCCCTTCATGCTTATCTTGTCGTAATGCTTTAGTGAGAGGATCTGCTATGTTGTCATCTCGTAGCAATCTTTTCTATCACTCATCTTTTTTGCTCCACGTAATCCTGGATTAGATGAGCTTTCCGTTGTACATGTCTAGACTTGTTGCTAGACTTAGGCTCCTTAGCTTGGAAGATGGCACCACTATTGTCGCAATAGATGGTGATCGGGTCATTCGAACTAGGCACTACGGATAGCCCATGTAAGAATTGACGCATCCATATCGCTTCCTTTGTAGCTTCGGACGCGGCATAGTACTCGGACTCGATCGTAGAATCTGCTTTATAACAGTTTGTTTCGAACTCTTCCAGTGATCTGCAGCGCCATTAAGAGTAAAAACGAATCCCGACGAGATTTCGAGTCATCACGATCCGTTTGGAAGCTAGCATCTGCAGAATCGGTTGCGCATAGCGTTTGAGAGCCTCCATAAGTCAATGCCCAATCTTTAGTCCTCCGGAGGTACTTAAGAATGTTCTTGACAGCCAACCAATGTGGTTCACCTGGTTCTTTTTGGAATCGACTTGTCATACTCAATGCATATGCCACGTCCGGACGTGTGCATATCATGGCATACATGATTGATCCTATAGCCGAAGCATAAGGAATCCGTGTCATGCGCTCTTTCTCTTCCGGTGTCTCGGTGCCGAGACTTGCTCAAATGCACCCCTGGAGCCATGGGAAGGAACCCCTTCTTGGAGTTAGTCATCTTGAATCTCTCTAGGACTTTGTCTATGTAAGATTCCTGATCGAGAGATAACATCCGTCGTGATCTATCTCGATAGATACGGATGCCTAGAATTCTTTGTGCCTCTCCCAGATCTTTCATCTGGAAATGGTTTTTCAACCATACTTTCACCGAAGTTAAGAGAGGTATGTCATTCCCAATCAGGAGTATGTCGTCAACATACAATATTAGGAAGACAATCTTGCTCCCACTCGACTTGATATATAGACATGGTTCCTCGACCGATCGAGTAAATCCATTTTCTTTTATCACTTGGTCGAAGCGATGATTCCAACTCCGTGATGCTTGCTTAAGTCCATAAATGGAACGCTTAAGCTTGCATACTTTCTTAGGATGTTCGGGATCGATGAAACCTTCGGGTTGTACCATGTACAACTCTTCCTCCAAAAAGCCGTTTAAGAAGGCGGTTTTCACATCCATTTGCCAAATTTCATAGTCATGAAAAGCGGCGATCGCTAAGATAATCCGAATGGAACGCAGCATGACTACGGGTGCAAAAATCTCATCGTAGTGCAAACCTGGCACTTGGGTGAAACCTTTAGCAACTAGTCGTGCTTTGTAGATATCTTGTTGACCTTCCACAGAATGCTTTATCTTGTAAAGCCATTTGCATTGAAGGGGACGAACCTTAGCAAGTAAGTCAACAAGATCCCACACGTTGTTCTCATACATGGAGTCCATCTCGGATTGCATGGCCTCAAGCCATAGCTTTGAGTCGAATCGGTCATGGCACCTTTATAGGTTGCGGGTTCACTACTCGTTAAGAGTAGAACGTCATCTATGTCATGTTCCTCGACCATACCAATGTATCTGTCCGGAGGAATAGAGACTCTTCCCGACCTCCTAGGTTCCTCGGAATGTTCACATGCAGCGGGATTGAAGGAATAGGTTCCTCCAATGGTTGCTCGGTGTTTGGTTCTGGAATCTCCGACAGGTCGAAGGTTCTATCACTCTTTGCACTCTCGAGAAATTCCTTCTCTAAGAATGTCGCACTAGCCGCAACAAAAACACGTTGTTCGGTTGGCGAATAGAAGTAATGACCACGTGATCCTTTAGGATAACCTATAAAGTATGTCTTGACCGATCGCGGGCCGAGCTTATCCTCGAGTCTCCACTTGACATAAGCCTCGCAGCCCCAAACCCGTATAAAGGACAAGTTAGGGACCGTTCCCTTCCATAGTTCATATGGAGTCTTGTCAACAGCTTTAGACGAACTTCGGTTAAGTATTAGAGCGGCTGACAATAGAGCATAACCCCATAATGAATCAGGTAAAACCGTGTGACTCATCATGGATCGAACCATATCAAGTAGTGTTCGATTTCTCCGTTCGGACACACCATTCAATTGAGGTGTTCCAGGTGGAGTTAACTGTAGGGCAATCCCACAGTCCTTTAGGTGTTGATCAAACTCGTGAGAAAGATACTCGCCACCACGATCTGAACGCAGTGTTTTAATCTTTCTACCTAATAGGTTTTGTACCCTATTTTGGTATTCCTTGAATTTCTCAAAGGATTCACTTTTGTGCTTCATTAAGTAGACATAGCCATATCTACTCAAATCGTCCGTGAAAGTGATGAAATACCTATGGCCTTCTCGTGCGGTGATTGACATAGGACCACATACATCCGTGTGTATGAGCCCTAATAGGTCAGCAGCGCGCATTCCAACACCTTTGAAGGAAATCCGAGTCATCTTACCGATGAGACATAATTCACACGTGCCAAATGATTGAAAATCAAAGGCCGAGATAGCTCCATGTTTGATGAGCTGTTTTACGCGTTTCTCATTAATGTGTCCCATACGGCAGTGCCATAGATACGTTTGATCTTTGTCACCAACCTTTAACTTTTTATTCATTATGTGTAATATTTCCGAGGTCGATCTAAAACATAAATTCCGTTCATGGAAACGCCTTTAGAAATCATATCGTGTAATGAGAAAATGCAAGCATTGTTTTCTATTACAAATGAAAAACCAAGTTTATCAAGCGCAGAAACCGAAATAATGTTTTTGGAAAGACTAGGTACATAATAGCGATCATATAATGACAACTCAAATCCGCTTGGAAGTCGGATTACATATGTCCCCTTGGAGATGGCAGCTACTCTTGCTCCATTCCCAACACGCAAGTCCACCTCACCCTTTACGAGGGGTTCGATGTTTCGGAGCCCCTGCACATGATTACACAGATGAGAACCACAACCAATATCAAGTACCCAAGTTCCGTAACTTGCGTGGTTAATCTCAATCATGTGAATAAAAGTAGAAGAGAGAGAAGACATACCAACGGGTTTAACACGACCTGCCTTTAAGTCCTCATGATAAACAGGACATGTGCGTCTCCAATGCCCAATCTTGTGGCAATGATGGCATTCCATGTTTTCACTCTTGCTCTTTGTCATGCCCGATGAGTTACTCGCCTCACCAGGACCACTCTTCCCTGAACCCGACTTCTTGAACTTCGCCTTACCTCTCACGTTAGGTTTGCCGGAGCTTTGCCCTTACCTTTCCCTTTGTTTGACACAACGAGAACATCCTGTTTCGAACTCCCACTGAACTTCATGTCCTTCTCGGTGCATGTACGAGGAGGGAGTGCAATTCATGGGGAGTTTTCTTCAAATCATTCATATAGTAATTCGCTCTGAATTGCGAATAACCATCGTGGAGTGAGTGAAGAATACGGTCGATAACAATATTCTCGATGTTACGATTAAAGGTCTCCGGTTTCTCGACATTCTCAATCATGCTGAGAATGTGTGGGCTAACCGGTTGGCCCTTCTGGAGTCTCGCATCAAAGAAGCGAGTGGTATGCTCATAGGTCACGATTCTCGGTGCTTTCGAGAATTCCTTAGTGAGCGTGGTGAAAATCTTGTTTGCACCTTGGGCTATGAAGCGTTTCTGCAAATTGGGTTCCATTGCAAAAATAAGTACGTTCTTTACCGCACCCGCTTCTAAAGCGAAATCGTTATACTCGTTGATTTCGTTAATTCCAGTAGTGGGGCCTGGGTTTAACGGCATGGGCTCAAGCGGATATCCGAGCTTCCGTCGCCAGCGGCAGCATTCCGTAATCTTTGCCTCCCGATCCGCGAAGTTGGATCCGTCATTCTTCATCGAGTAGACTGATTCATCCCGACTCATGAAGATCCTAAGCCAGGACTCACGGTCCAATGTGGCACTTGGCATTGGGTTATCACTTGAACCAGCCATTTGTTGTTTAGCAGTTTAATACGTGATCTACACTGAAAAAGAAGAAAAACAAAACGAAATAAGCAACTCATCGAGGTGATTTAAGTCTATTTTAAAATTCATTTTAAACATGTAGACTCTCCCACTTGCATAATTGATCTCCCTCAAGAATGATACAAGTGATCCCAAGACTCAATTTCGTAAACGATAAGCCAACTGTTTAGCTAATTCTTCCGGAAGAACTCTTGGTCGATAGATTTCCGTAAATCCTATCTATAGTCCACCATAGTCACAGGATCGTACGAGTGACCATAGTGTTGAGATAAAATAGGTCAATCGGTTCCAACTTACCCGACGTAGAAGGGGTCATAGTATGCCTACCGACGAAGAAGGGACTCATTGGAGTTTGACCTATAAAGACTGTTCTCAATTTTTGTTTATACGAGGAAGATCCCATCAACTAAATTATAATTCATTTTAAGTGAACGAATAACTAGCGTCTGCGTGAATGAATTAATTTGGGTGATGGCTTAACATGATCGTGTGACATACGAATGTCAAAGAAAACTAACTCGTGACCTCTATATGTGTCAGTTTTCATGTCATAATTAGGTGGTTTGGTTTTTAGGCGGAATATGATGCAAATTATCGTAACAATGAATAAATAAAGTAATTCAATACGTAAATAAAAAATTTCCTAGTGTGGCCTAACCTAGTAAAAAACATAATACAACTTTGGAATCCACCGTTGGACCCGAAAAGCTTGTCTTGATGTTCCATCTTGATCCAAGTAGCGGGAGTGAGCATCTGGTCTCCATCTTTGGTCTTCTCAAAAATTACAAATTTATAATTACAAAATATAAACCTATTTACATTCTAATTAAAACTGTAATTACAAGTGAAAAATCCAAAACGGAGATACAAGATCTCAAAATACAACCAAGACCGTGTTCCATCATTACGGTAACACGTTCTACTAAGGCCACACTAAGTTACAACCGTTTGTAAAAATAAATACGTAATTAAAAGGCATTCACGGCATTCATAAATTAACGATAAATAAAAATGCATCAACTAAAAAAATTCATTCGTGACATAATTCCGTAATTATGTTAAATTTATCCAAACCACCTTTTAATGATTAAAATTCATGTGATAAAACCGCTTCTATCATTTAATTTTAATCCATTATAATCCGTCATTTTAAAGACGCTTTAAAACAACTATATGGTACGTGAGTGAACTGATTCACTATTAAGCGAGTGTACTATATCCGTATAAAGTACATATTGAAGCCAAAAGAAAATTTAAATCAAAAGAAACAAATTTCCAAAGCTTTTAAAGACGAAATCCCTCGATCCGAGGACATGAGTGCTCGATCGAGGAACTAAAAGGGTCGATCGATCAACTGCAAGTCGATCGAGGGGTATGCTAATCGAGGAGCACTCGATCGACTAAACGGGGGTCGATCGAGCTTATATCGACAAATCTACTCGATCGAGTACGAGGACAACTCGATCGAAGCGGGGGTTTTGAAAGCGGTCGATCGAGTACAACGGGGACTCGATCGAGCAAAAGGTTTTAAAAGGTCGATCGAGTACAACAGGGGACTCGATCGAGCAAAAACAAGACAGAACAGCACTCGATCGAGTAGAAATACGCTCGATCGAATGCTTATATGGCTGAAACTTCAAAACCCTCGTGAAACAGTTTGTCAAGACAAAATCAATTGCAATTTTGATCAAAAACGCATCAAAACAAAATTTAACAATTGACAAAAACATGACATGTTGCTATAATCTCTGTATAAAATAACAACATGTAAAAACAACATGTAATTTGAAACAAAACAGCCGTGTAAAACATGGCACGGTTTGGTTTTCGAGACAAAACAACAACAAGAGCAATCGTGTAAACAAGACACGGTCCCCAATGCAACCAAAAAAAACGCAAAGAAATTAAAAAATTTCTGCCGAGTAAAAAAAATGGGTGCTTAGTGAAAAAAAATGTGAGCCGTGACATTTTTTAACCATAATTCATCGTTTCAACAATCGTTTGATGAAAAACACATATAAAATTTTACGTGGCCTCGCTCTGATACCACTTGTGGGTGAATATCCGTATACTACCCCTTTAATTGTAGGACTATAACGTAAAATTTACATGTGAATATAGTCATAAAACATAAAAACGATAAAAACGATAAGGAACAAGAAATAACCTCGGGTCCTTTAAATTGCGGCGTAAAGAACAAATCAAAGCGATTTCCTCCTAATCGTTACACCCAAGACTTTGTCCGAGATATGCCCTTGTGCTAGAACAGTGTTCTCCGATTGCCTTGCAATATAGGGAGAACTGATGTGAGTTTTGTCGAGATGAGAGATCTCAGGTTTTTCAGAGGAGAATACTCTTCAAAACCCTAATTTTGTTTCAAATGATCATTAGGTTTAACAGAAGGAGGAGGTCTCCTTTTGTTCTCCTATTTCGGCCAAAACCGTGACCCACAAGGGGAAGTGGGCTTCCACTTCCTCTTGGTTTTAACTCGAGGTCCGGTTCGTTAAATACTAAAATGTATATGACGGGTTTGTATTATAAACTGTTATCGGTTATCGGAAATTAAGGCATCAGCTAATAATACGGGTTAGCTGAATTATTAATACGTGTCCGACAAAACAGTATTGTATAATTATTTTTAATATACATTTAATTAAATATAAATCACGTATATTTAATTTTACGAATTAACTGGTTAATTCGCCTTAGCCCATGATATTTAATCCGTATTAAATATAATATCTCAACATCACATATTTGACTAATTACTAGTCAAATAACTCGGACTAACTGGTTAGTCAATTTTGGCATCTACATGACTGTATTTTCATACCGTCACGTCTCTCGAACGTATCCTATAGGTGTGACTTTTAGGGACCAGTTGATCACCGCCATCTGTATGACAATAACGTCAAACTTATCTAGCAAGCCAACCGTTATTGATAAACGTGGATCAACTGATAATAATACCAAAAGTATGCCCTTTGATCCTTTTAGAGGTTTATAAGTCCTTGCACTAACTGTTAAGGACACCAACCCCAACAAATGGGCAACGCTTGAAAACATACTATGAAGGTGCTTTTGTGGGAGTAATAGAGGCTCTTGACCTCTTCCCCATTGATTCTTCTTACTGATGAAGAATTACGGTCGTGCGGGACCGCAAAAACCAGCGCTACCGAGAGGCAGCTCGGATTTTGTAAATTATTAGTTTGTAATTAGGATTTTAAATTCAAGTTTTGTCTTTGTTTTTATGTTTCCTTGAACTTTGACAGGTGAGGAGAGGGTGCTTGATGTGATTTCAAGTATCTTTTGCAGGAATTTTGACGGGATTTGAAGCTATGAGTAACAAATGACGAAAGAAGAAGCCACAGCCTACTTCCTCGATCGAGCCAGATGCGACTCGATCGAGGAACCTATCAGCTCGATCGAGTCAGCTGCGACTCGATCGAGGAACCAGTGAAGAAATTAAAAGAGTTTAAAACGAAAGTTGGGTAGTCCTGAAATTGGTTCCTCGATCGAGCTAGCTGCGACTCGATCGAGGATCCAAATTGAACCGGGTTCCGCGTTTTTATTCCGCCGGTTTTATGCTCTAATTACTCTAATTTCTTTAACTTCCTTTCTTCTAATCGTGACCCATTCCTGCATTCTTCCTCCTCTATCACTCTTTCTCTCTATATTCATCATAAATCATCATCAAATCTCACTTACTACTTGTGCTTAATTGCTTACTACTTGTTTACATCGCTTTCTTGTGCTTATTTTTGCGATTCCTTGCTCTTATTGCTCAGGTAAGTCACGAATTCGTCTCATTTGTCTCGCAAAATTCTGAAATTTCTTGCTTATAACTTGAGTTTATTGTATTAAATCTTCCATTGCTAGGGTACAATTGCTATTTCCTTGCTTTCTAGCCCCTTAATTGTTGAAATTCATGCCTAATTTGCTAATTTGGGAATTAGGGTTCTTCAAAATCCGGGTAGAAATTATGCATTAAATTGGTTAGAAATTGTGTTCTTATGCTTGGATTCTTCATTATTTGATATATACTCATGTTCCCCTAAGTTTTTGGATGATTTAATTATGATTTTGAGTCTTAAAACTTGATTTTTGAGACCCCTTTATGCCAAAAACGGGACTGTTTTTATGCTAAGGTTGAAGTTTAATTGTCTACTTGCTTTTATGTAGATAATTTCGACTTCTAGGCAAGGAAATAAGAGGGTTAGAGAAAGGAGAGCCCCGGTTCGACAACCCGAGGTGATTCCCGAAGAGGTTGTGTCTTCAGAGGATGATTTGTCTCCTTTGGACGATTACCCATTCATCGAATTCCGTGACAAAGCACAAAAGGACAGGTTTGAGTATCTGTTAACTAAGTCTATGAGTGCCACTCGATGTGTTGATAGGAAAATTTTGCGCACATTGAAGATCGATGACATTATGTATGGCATGTTTAATGAGATAGGGTTACAGGGTCTTTTCACGCTCCACGAGTTATCTTACCCTGCTTTAACTCTCGAATTTCTGAGCTCATTTACTTACTTTCCTAGTGATCATCTTATCAAATTTCGTTTGCTTAATGTTGAACGGTCCTTAACCTTTGACCGTCTGTCTGAAATCCTGGGAATAGATAAGCATACTGACGGAGATTTGTATGGTGTTGGTGGGCTGTCCGCTGTTCGTTATTTTCCATTATTTACCGGTTATGCGGATGCCGACGTCAGTGTTATGGCTTTGTTGGACGTCCAACACGTTTGTCTTCGTATGTTTTTGAGGTATTTGAGCTATTTGTTGTATGGTCGGACCGACAAGAGCAAGACCTCCACTATTGAGGTCCTAATCCTTGCTAGTTAATTGAATCCTTATAGGGAGGAGACATTCCAGTTCTCTCCCCCTGCTCTTGTGTGTATGGCTTTTGACCGGATGATTGGGAGGTATGGGAACCTTGACTGTGGTGCTCTTGTCACCAAGATTGCTAGGGTCAAGCATTTGTGATTTTGAGGGTGATGACCCATATGAGCCCATGGCTGACTATGAGCCACTTGTTGATGATGACCACCTTCGTTATGACATTTCTTATCTTGACATCAAGAATGGGAAGGACCATTACTGGAGGGTCCGGGGCGAGTCTTACATGCTTCTACCTTGCGCCCGTTTACCTGCTGTCGACCCCCTCGAGGAGAGTACGGCTGTGGAGCGACCCCCACCCGTTACTTATCTGATTCCTGAGGACCTTCTGGTCACTTTTCCTGGGTCTAGTACTACTACCACCACCGGCGGGCGCCGGCGACGTCGTCCACCCACTACCCATCTGCCAGGCTCTTTCCAGCTTGCTCCTCCTCCACCTCCTTCAGCCTATCCTACTTCAGGCTATGCTTCAAGTTACCATTTTGATCCCGTTATTGAGCGAGAGGTGAGGATGCATATCAACACTGCTTTGACAGAGAGGAGGATGTAGGAACAGATGGAGGCCATGTCTCTTGCCTCAGGGAGCCAGTATCGGGGTGTGACACCTACCTATTACACCACCCCGGGTGATGACAGCCGTGTGTTTCATCTTTATGGGGTGACCCCTACAGAGTTCGGGCAGTTTAGTACTGCCTACGGTGCCTTGGGCCGTCCCTTTTACACTCCAGTCCGCCCCTCTCAGCCTACTTCTGTTTTTGCGGAGGACACCGGTGTTCCTTGCTCCCAGAGAGGACCGTTTGGTCAGTTTAGTGCTTCTACTTCCGCTGCTGCTGTTCCAGGAGGAGGTGGCCGTGGTCGAGGCCGTGTTAGGAGACCCACCCGTGGTAGAGGTCGTGGCGCCCCAGTTCCTGATCCTGAGTTGATGTCTCTTTATGCCGAGATTGATGGTTTCAATGATGCTGATGAAGCCCAGTAGTAACAGCTGGTCACTACATCCCTCTCTTTCCAGATGGTTTGAGGGAGACTACTGCATTACAGCTGGTATTATCTTTCTTTTTGTTTTTATTGCATTTCCTTTTTACCCTCTTCCCTTTGTTAGTTGTGTCCCATAGGTTCTTTGGATTTCGTGTGATCTTATCTTGTAGGCGTCACAATGAGGACACTGTGACATTTAGGTTTGGGGGAGTGTGTTTATTTCTGTTGTGTGCTTTTATTTATTGTTGTGTGAAAAAAAAGAAAAAAAAATTGAAAAATTATAAAATCCAAAAACATGTTTTATTTATTTTGAGTCGAGTCTTGGTGAATTGTATAGCAATGATGATAACTTGCTTTGTCTTTGCATTTGAGTCTCATTTAGTTGTCCATGTACATTGTTTTGACCTGTTAGCTATGATGAACAAAGCTCTTTACTCAAGTCTTGACCGTCACAATATGCCTTATGCCGAGTAGACTTGACTTTATTTTGTTGGTAAACCACTTAAATTTCTGAGGTCTTTAGAGCTTCCTAGGCCGGAAACATTAATAAACCGGTCTCATTGTTATTTAGGCTGATGAGTGTGGTCTCCTTGTGGTATATGTAATATCAAACTGCATAAGTGTGACATTAGTTTCTTAGCTTTTGCGCATTCATTTGATTAAGTACATGAGGATAGGCGGTTCTTTTTGTTCAAATAAGCCTTACATTACCCAGTTTTGTTAGCCCGTTTGAACCGTGTAGCCATTTTATATCCTACTTCTTAGCTACATCCTAGAATTTGCCTACCTTTTTTTCGGAGACGATCAGATTGTTTGAGCCTTATTGTTATAGCTACTTTGGTTGGGTTGGGACTTTTATTGTCATGTGGGTAGTAGCTATCTTTTTGTAACAATTGTGTGACCTCTTATATTGAAAAAGCAGAAGTATTATGAAGCAAAAGAAAAGAAAAGAAAAAACAAAAAAAAAGAAGAAAAAAAAGCTTCGAAAAAAAAGAAAAAAAAAGAAAAAAAAAAGAAAAAAAAAGAAAAAGAAGCTTCGAAAAAAAAAGAAAAAAAAAAAGAAAAAAAAAAGAAAAAAAAAAGGAAAGAAAAGAAAGGAAAAGAAAAAGAAGAAAAAATGTTTGCTTCATTCAGTTTTGTTAGGAGGTCGTGTGTGGTAATTACTGGAGTCTAATGCGCATTTGGAGAGCCTTTACATTTCTCTCATATGTTGTCAAAGTTGAGATTATTTCTCCAGTTGGATGTTTGTTTTATTTCTTATTAGATTTGGCTATTGGTCTAGCGCTGCGACTACTGTCTGAGCCTCACATTACCCATACGTGTTTTTTGCACAAGCCACTTCTATACCCATGCCACTTTACCACTTTTCTGTCCTTGATACATGTACTTGGTCTGTTTCGTGAATGCGTATTAGTTGGAGAATCTCTTATCACATTAGATTGCATGCATATCTCATAAGTTGAGTGAGAGTCTTATTTCTTTCTGTCTTACATATATCTTACCCATTATGAGTGCATGAGTGAAACCGCGAGAATCCAACAGAATTGTCTTGCAAGGTTGAAAAGTATTTGGCTGAGTCTCGGTATCATGTCACATCTTGAGTAAGAGCTGCGTTAGTCTATTACCCGTGCTTTTGAATTTGTTTTATTAGCACAACCTTGGTCATTACTTTGTTATAGATATGGACAGCTGAGACTTGTATGTGCCTAGACATTTGCTCTGAGTTATTCATTCACCATATGTTTGCTGTTCTTTGTTTGGTCTGATTGCTTTGCTTGAGGACAAGCAAAGGTTTGGTTTGGGGGAGTTTGATGTACCACTTTCATATATACTTTTATAGCTCCCTTTATACCATTTTACAATCCGTTTCGTGCCTATTATATCATTTATATGCTTTATTTCAATGAATTGTCGATACTGCCGCTATTTTGTGTTTTGATGCAGAAATGACTCAATATGAGTATGATCAAGCTAAGATTAGCATGGCGGAGACGGCACAGTAGAATACACGAAGCATGGCACGGGAAACGAGGAAGTATGAAGACTAGAAGTGAAAGAAGAGAAGAAACCGTCTGTGAAGCAGGTTCCTCGATCGAGTCACCACTGACTCGATCGAGCGGTATCTGGATCGAGTCACCTCTCGCTCGATCGAGGATCCTCTCTGCGTACTAATTTCGGAATTTCCTAAAACGATTATCTTTTGTTATAAATTAGAAACTCGTGTTTTATTGTTGGACTACGTTATATTTTGCTTGATATCTTTTCTTTGGAAAACTCTCTTAGAACCCTAATCTTTCCCTTGTATGGTACTAATCTTTCCTCATCAATTAATCGTTGATTGTTTTATGTTCATTAATTCTTGTTTTATACTTTCAATCACGTGTTCATCTTTAATCATCATTGTTGTTGTTATTATAATTATGAGTAGCTAATCTCATCATCTAGGATGAAGGGGATCTAGGTTAATTAAAAGGGTAAATCAATTAGTTGCTATTGATATCATTAAAGTTGTTGTTTGATTATTGTAATTCTTCTAGTTAATCAACTTGAGGCCTGAGTTATTAATTAGTGTAGCGAATTGATCCTATCGCCGACCGGGTTAGAATTGATATAGGCTGCGATAATCAAATAGAGAGTATCTAATCATAGCGACCGCATGTTAGAATCGATCTAAAGGGCATAATTGAGTCGACCGATCTTATGACCTTAAACAACTTGATAGATTTAGCAATTGATTGATAATCCCCGACTGATTGACCTAGTGAACCGTAAATCCTAGACTTTTAATAATATCGTTAAAACCTTCATTTAATTACTTGCAATTAATTTATTAGAATCAACACAAAACAAACCCCCCGAAATTGGTTACTTTAGACAGCTTAAATATTTGCAGACCTAGCTTTTACCGCCTCCCTGTGGATTCGATACCTGTCTTACTACTAGCTATTCTTGTTAGTCCCGAGATAGATTTACTTTGGTTTGGTGATACGACTTTAGCCACATCAAGTATTTTTTTCTCAAAAACAATAGTCTAATTATTCATCAACATTTAATTTAGTGAAACTTAAATGTAATTATCATACACGAAATAGTGAAAGAATTAGTTCTAGGTCCATTCTGGTTTAAGACCGGACCGGACCGAATATTTCGGGTTTGGTCCGGTCCAAGACCGAAAGTTTTAGGTCCGGTCTTCTGTCCACAAAAATCTTATTTTCGGTCCGGTCCGGTTTAGTCCGGTCCAGTCCGGTTTTGGACCGATGCTCAGCCCTATCACCATGTCTAAAATTACAAGTTACAACTTACAACTTACAAGGCCTCAAAGCAGCAATCTTTTTTTTTTTTTTTTTTTTTTTTTTTTTGGTGAAGAAAGCCGCAATCTTTTCTTGCCAAGGAGGTCAAACTAGAAACACAGAAACACAACAAAAACACTTTAATTTCAATTCCAATTCCAATTCCAATTGAAAAAAAACAAAACAAAAAAACCCTTGTTGAACCCTTTTTCTTGTTCTTCAATTAATTAAAAAAAAATTCATATTCCTATTCCTATTTCTTATTCGTATTCTAATTTTTTCTGCTCCTTGTTTATGCATCATCTTCAAGCTACAAAAAATTCACAGTAAAATTTGAGTAATTAACAGCAGTAAAAACAAAGTGTTCATCAATGGAGGAAACCCCAAATAGAGAACTATATGCTTTGTTGAATATTTCACCAGAAGCTTCTACTGAAGAAATTCGTAAAGCTTATCGTCAATGGGCTCAAATCTATCATCCTGATAAATACCAAGCTTCCAATGTATTAAAGATTCTATCTTTTCTTCATTTAATTTGTGGGTTTTTTGTTATTTGGTTTAATTTGATTGATTTTGATGGTTTTCGATTGTGGGTTGTTTTGTTATTGTGTTTTAATTAGTGTTTTTGATGGTAGCTAGTTGTAGTGGTGTTTAAATGTTTGTGTGAATCGGTTTCGCTTGTAATTGGATTTTGAGTTGTTGGGCAGTTTGAGTTTCGGATAATGTATGAGGTAATGTAGTTAAGTAGTACTTTCTCGTCTCGTTCATTTGTTTACCTTTATTATTCTTTGGGTGGACCGTTCACCTGTAACGGGATATTGAGGTAATGTAGTTAAAGTAGTACTGTTTCCGTCTCAGTCATTTCTTGACCTTTTAGTTAAAATACTACTCACAAGGAATAAAATAGGTGAACGAATGAGACGAAGGGAGTACTTGAGTATGAGTAATTGCTTCTTTAGGCTTTGCTTGTTTCAAATAATGTATGAGGTAATGTAGTTAAGTAGTACTGTTGGAATTTTGGCAGCGGAAGTATTGTGAACCCGATATTCTCAACATGGATGATTAAATTTATATGTTGAATGTGTGATATTACATAATATTTGGGGGAGACGATGTTGGTAAGACCTATAAGCTCCTTTGTTAGAGACTTAGAGCTCATGGACTACACACATAAAATGGTGCATATAGTGGCCTATTTATAGGCTACAATGTCATGCTTGTATACTCTAGAAATCTCTAGAACAAGAGACCAGATTTTTTTACATGGAACAATCTAGTTACATGTTAGTAATTCATAGAAGATTTCCTTAGTCTAAATTCTAGATTTTTCTAGATTAACTTTATGTTTTAACACTCCCCCTTAATCTTGAAAAATCTTGGTGCTTTATATTCGGAAAATTGTTTGTAGCGACTCCCCCTTGATCTTGAAATTCTTGATTCTTTTTCCTTTTGAAGTTGGTTGTTGTTGCTTCGTATGATCTCGAATTTGTTGTGTTGTTTTTGCTCCACCAATGTATCCTTGAAAACTTGGTAACTTGCACCTCCTTTAACATTGATCCTCCTCTGCTTTGCTTCCTTTTAGGATGCTTGTTCATGTCTTGAACTTTGCTTAATTGAGTTAACTCTTCCTTGTATTCATTGTGTTTTGAATCTTTTTATTTTGCTTGGACTTGCTTGCAAGCTTGCTTGAACTTGGGATCTTTTGTCCCGAATTTTCTTGTTTGTGTTTGTCGGGTCTACGTCCTTTTTTCCGGGGTCTCATTGTTCCGCCCCATGATGTTTTGGGTAGACATTTTTTTTGTCACCCTTGTTTGATTTTGGGTTAGCCCCATGTGCTACCCTCCCTTGTTTAATTTTGGGTTAGCCTCGTGTGCTACCCTCCCTTGTTTAATTTCGGGTTAGCCTCGTGTGCTACCCTTCCTGGTTTAATTTTGGGTTAGCCTCGTGTGCTACCCTTCTCGGATTAGCTCTTTTGCTATCCGAATATCGTGGTAACCTTTTTTTTGTTACTCTTGTCAGGTCAGTTTTCCTTTTTTTACTGCCCGGATTTCGGGTTAGCATTTTTGTTTTTGCTACCCTATTGCTTTGAATAAAATGTTCCGGCTCATGTCCGTCAACAATTTCACTCGGACGTTTTTGCCCTTTTTTTTATGTGTTGGGAAGAGTATTGTTTGATGAGTGGGAAGCAAATAAGTTTTTTTTTTTGTGTGTGATATTTTTTTTTGATGGATCGGAGGAGGTAGGATCGTAATATCATTGCCCAGATTTGACAACCATGAGCTCTGATACCATGTTGGAATTTTGGCAGCGGAAGTATTGTGAACCCGATATTCTCAACATGGATGATTAAATTTATATGTTGAATGTGTGATATTACATAATATTTGGGGGAGACAATGTTGGTAAGACCTATAAGCTCCTTTGTTAGAGACTTAGAGCTCATGATACCACTTGTTGGTGTATGGGGGAGTATAGGAAGTAGAGTGGAGATTAGTTGTTCGTTTAGTTGATTAGTTGAAGGTTGATTAGTTGGAGTTTAGTTTAAAGGAATTAGTTTGTGTATTGATTTGTTGTGAATTTGTTGGGATACACTTGGGTACACTTGGGTTCATAGAAATGGGAGGAGAGGTCCTCTATTTATAGAGCTCCTCCTCCTTCTTTTACATCCCAAGAACACTCTAGAATAGGACATTCTAGAGTGGCCTAAACATGGAACTCTCTAGAGTTCCTTACCACTTATTTACATGTCTAGAAGGTTCTAGGTTGTTCTACATAAACCTAGAACATACACGACTCTTCTATATCCTTCTAGACTCTTCTAGACTCTTCTAGTTGTTTCTACATTATTCCAGGACATTCCGGATAAGTTTAGAACATTCCGGAAACTTCTAGAATACACTAAAAGTCTCATACTTCAACAAGTACTCCATTCGGCCCTCAATCACGTGTTTACTTCTAATTAAAATATCCTGAAAAGTATAAAAAGGTAAACGGAGGGAAGAGTTGAGTATATGTAAATATGTAATTGGTTCTTTTCGGTATTGCGTGTTTGGGCAGTTCATTTATATTTGCTTTACACTTGAAGCTTGGTTGTTGTCCGAAAATAGCTGTTCTGTGCTTGAATGTCCATTTGGTATCTTTATTATAGCGATTTGATGCAAACGGTGTCATAGGCTTGTCTTTCCCAAGTTGTTGCCTTATGCTGCATAATTCACGATTGTTATTGGGATTATTGGGATAGGTAGCCTAGACGATAAGGATAAATGAGGTTCTTTGAACGTTTATTATTGGTATTGTGAGCCCTCGTGAGTTGTTATTTGTATTTCATTGTCCTAATGTGGAATGCCTATTATTTTTAGTGAGTTGCAGTTTGAAACCTGGCTTTGGAAGCGGCATGAGAATACTAAGTAAGAGCTATGAGTATATGTTATTGAAGTGAAAGCCATGTATAAATAATTAGGGGTTAGAGAAGAAGCTAGACATCTTTCTTGAGACGAAGATAATAATGTTCTGTGCATTGAATGAGCCCCCTTCCCTTCCTAAGAAAATTACCAAAAATAAATGTTGTTGGGAAAGGGGGATAGTGTACTTTGAAAAGTGAGAGAACCAATCCGTAGGAAAGTGGGGCGGGGGAGGAGGGAGGTGTTTCACAAACATTTCCATTCTTGGAGGAAGTCCTATGGCTTCAGTCTCCCCCTTTTGTTTTAATAGGCGGGAGGCGCATTGAGGCGAATAGGGCCCTAGGCGACAGAGCGCAATGTGCCAGGCACGCGCTGTATAGATCACGAGGCACACAAATTTTGAAAAACAGATTTGCATGTTTTGTGCAATGTTTTCCTTTTTTTTTTTTTTTTTTTTTTTTTTTTTTTTGATTTTAAAGAGGATTAACATGTAAAGGAATAAATGTTGGGGATAATGTGCCAAGAAAGGTATAAGAAACAGAAGAAAATGCTATTGAAATTGTGTAGTAGTGCATCTAGCAGGCTTCTCCTTTTCTATGAGGTGCATTTAAGGTGCTGTGAGGCATTTTGGCTAGTGCCTCACTGAGTCTTGGGCTTAAGCGCACCCTAGGCACACTTTTTTAAGCTGAGAGTTTCCTGGCATGATAAAAGTAAATCTACAGTTATAAAATGTTACCTAGGCATGGACTGATATGTGCATAAGGTGGTCATTCGTAAGCCTGAAATGTTCCAAAGCCTTCATTAGTGGTTAGACAATCCAATCGATTTTTGTGATGTTATCCCTGGGCGATATAATTTACTTCTTGAAAGAATTTATGTAATCACCAATTGACACTAATTGACTATGTGCTGAAAAGATCAGATGCTCTTCTACCTGGACTACACATACATTGTATTACTCCATTCAGATTATTTTTTCAGCCAAGGAAGTTGGATTGCATGTAGGATAGTAGAGTAGCTGTTTGAAATTATTTCTTAAAATGGGGACAATGTTATGAACGATCTTCATCTCACTGAATTTGTCTCTTCAATGGAGTCAAACAACCTTCGACTCATTTTCCCTGGAATGTGAACTCGTGAAGGCATACATCAGATAGAATCTTGAATATTCTTTTTGGGTGTTTGGGCTTAGTGAAAACAACATCCTTTCGTCAAGTCTTTTAGACGCATTGGTATGATTTTTTTTTTTGAAGTAACGCATTGGTATGATGTTGATGTTTGACTATTCAGTACTTTTTCTTTATATTTGGTCCTTGTGGAGGTTACACTTTAGAAGTTGTATGACCTCTGACCATAGTTAAAATTAAAACTAGGCCATCAAGGTAGATGCCAGAGCTGAGCATCCCTGAATTTTGGCTCTTCTATATACCATTTTGAATCCAGCAAAGTGAGATGTCGTAAAGCAGCCTTGGATCAGGCTAATGTTGTAATGTCGTCTTTTCTTCAAGTCCTTGAGACAATGCTTCCCATTTGATGTACATATTTGCTTGGTGCCTTCTTATAACGACTAGGACTCCTTGAAAAATACACAGTAGACGCAATAACTGTGTTCTATAGTAGAGGGATTCTTTCTTTCACGCACGCTAATTTTTCCATGTTTTGAGGTGTAAATGTTCAACATCTTCTTTGTGATTTCTCCAGATGAAAGAAATTGCTACAGAGAATTTTCAGCGAATATGTGAGGCATATGAAATACTCTCTGATGAGAATAAAAGACAGATATATGATATATATGGTATGGAAGGGTTGAAATCTGGTTTAGAACTTGGGGCAAAGCTAAATAAAACAGAAGAGATCAAGGAAGAACTGGAAAGGTTAAAGCTCAGGAAAGAATTCGAAAAACTCGCTCAGATTCGATCTGCTGGTTCAATTGTGGCAAATTTGTCATTGCCGGATTTCTTAGATGGCGATGGCTTTATGAGGGGGTATGCTACCTGTTTTTTTCTCCCATGCCACCTTAAATAAGCGTTGTGGTGGTCCTGCTTATTTCTGCAAGCTCAAGTCATTGCTAAATGCTAATCCTGTTTATCTTGTTGGATTTAAACTTAAGAGCTGTGTTGCTGAAAGATCTAGCTACTTTTTCCCGGGGAGGGGGGGTGGAGGGGGTGGGGGGTGACGAGTTTACTTCTGCAACACACGTTTTATTTGAAACAGAGCTGTTTTTCTTGAAGCTATTTTTCTTGGACTTACTAAAGGATAAAAGATTACATATATCAATCTTCTAAGGGGCTGTTTGCCGTTTGGTAAGCCTTTTATTGGAAAGGGTAAGGGAAGAAGCAATCATTCCCTTTTTTTTTGGGGTGTTGACCAGGTTTATCCCCTGCCGACTGGGGTAATCTTCTCAACTTAATGTGTAGACCTCTCCCAAGTTTGGCTTTTTCATTCGCAAGAGTTAGGAATCGAACCTCGACCACTTGTTTAAGAGATGAGATCCCTTACCACTCACACCAACCAACTTTGGTAACAATCATTCCTTTTGTTGATGTTTGTTTACCCCATTTTCCCATTCCCGTTCCTCTTCCCTTACCCCCAAACTCCCCACCTCCCAAGGGTAACCCATTCCCTTCCCCAACTACCAACAGTTACCACTTGTATCCCCCACCACCATTAACCACTAACACCACCACTCTACAAGTCCACAACCAGCGGCATACCGGCGCTGTGCCAGCAACCCTCCCAGCATGTCGTTGCCGGCGTCTGCACCTGCCGGACAAATCCCCCTCCCCACAAAAACCCCAACCCACCCCTATAACCACTAACCTAAACCATAAGATAACCCTCCCCCACTCCTGAAATCTCCTCCCCACAGTCAAAAATGCCAGCCCTGGTGTTTTTGAGGACGGGGGAGGAGATTTCAGATGCAGGGAAGGGTTTTTTTAAGGTTTAGGTTGGTGGTTATAGGGGTGGGGTGGGGGGTGGGAGGTTGTCCAGCCAGTAGGGGGCGGGGCCAGGTCAATCACCAAGGTCGACTGCGGGTTGCCGATGAGTATAGGGTGGATGGTGGCTGGTGGTGGTGGTTGATGGTGGTTTAGTAGAAATTGGTTGGTTAATGTATTTCTCCCTATAGTAACCAAACACTGATGGAAATTTGGAGTGATCTCTTTCATTTCCCCTCTTATGCCTTTCTTGATATCATTCCCTTTCCCTTTGATAATGCCAAATGCCCCCTAAGTTTTTTTTTTTGTTTGAAAATGCTAGAATGTCCATGGCCAGTGAGGCGCAGTCTCAATTATCTAAAGGCTTAAATATTGCACTTGGTGGGAATCTAGCAGTTATAGGAAACTCAGGAGGTGGAAATGCTACTGCCGTGCTTAGTCATCAGATATCACCAGTTGCCTCCATTGAATACATGGCCTCTGCTGGTTTGCGTTCACTTATCGGTATACAAACAACACGGTATGTGATCCTCTTTTCATTTTTAATAACTACTGGTTATTGTTTCAAAAAAAATTATAGTTTGGTGGCAAGAGGTTTGGGCTAATATCACTTTGGTAACCTGGGGTTTTAGCTATTTCCCACTTTGGTGACTTGAGCTCTGGAATTTTTTTCCTTTTGACTTTTGTGACTAAGCTACTCCCAAGGTATAACACAATTAAGTTGCATGTGGATTAATGACGTTCTTCTGCGTAATAAAGTGTGAAAATAAAGTTAAAGCAAAAACAAAGGTCATTTTCACATAATTTTGCAAAAAAAAAAAAAAACATACTATATCATGGTTAAAAGTATCTGGTTTTTGGATGAAAATTTGGTGATATGATATTTAAGGTCACAAATATGGGAAAAAACTGAAACCTTAGGTCATTAAAGCGGAATTGCGGAAACCTTAGAGCACCGTTGTGGAATTAACTCAAACCTCAGGGTATGTTCAAACTTTTTTTTTCTTTTTTTATGAATATATTCTTTGTTTCTGATTTCCGAGTGACCACAGCTTTATATTATATTTTCATTTTTCATCTAATTGCTTGTGTGCTTTGTCTTCCTACAGCCACTTATCACCTCATTCCACTGCCACCACGGGACTGGCAATGTCACTCAAAGATGGGTCAATCAACCTCTCTAATTCATGGACTCGCCAATTGACTGAAACTTCAAATGGAAATGTATGTTTCTCTCATTAGCGAAAGGACTAAAGATTGAGAGGAATATATGCTTGATATGGATGGATGCAATCTGTCATTTTTTTGCAAAAATCTCAAATATTTTCTTTTTGATATGCTCTGTTAAACAATGATGAATTATGTACCGAATATGGATTTGGTGTCTCGTCCTAATTCCTTTCGTGGCTGCTGATATTTTGGTCAAATTTTACTATTGCAGATACAATTTCAGCTGGGAACAGAGTCGGCAATTGCTGTTGGATGGCATAAGAAAGAAGAGAAAACACTTGCTTCTGGCCAAATCAAGGTAGAACCTCTATATGTTTGTAGCTTTGTGGAAGTCTATTTAAGTTGTAGAGTAGCATTGGTAGTTTGGTTGTGTTAAACAACTGTGCCAAAACATATAATGTACATGAGGGCTATATTTTATAAATTTGTTTCTGCCGTGACTTTCGTAATTGAAGTTATTCCCTACTCTAAAGTCTAAATCACTGAAATAACTAAAGTTAGAAAGAAACACATTTGCTGTACACTTATATGCCTTACTGTTTCATCTTGTCAATCTGATTGTTTTCCTTAGTGTCGCTAAACAATTCACTGCTCAGTACTCTCTTCAGATAGCTGTACTGCTGAAAGGAGATAGTATTTGGGGTTATTGATATATTAGTTGCCTGTTTTTGCATCAGTGTATCTCGCTGCTTGCAATCATTTATTTCCCTTACAATATCCATTTTTGGTACAGTTTGGCACTAGCTCTTTTGAAGCATCAGCTCATTATAAACACCGTTTCTCCTTGAAGTCTCATGGGCGTATAGGAGGCAGAATTGGAAGGTTTGTTCATTTTTCATGTCAAGGTTTTAGACTGATTGTAATATGTGTATACTTTGATGCTGTGTTACTCAGACACGCCGACACGTGTCGGACATGGCTATTTGGGGTGAATTTTCCTGTTTTGTGGTCTAAATTGAAGTGTCGAAGTGTCGTGTCGTGTCGGACACCGACGCGTGTCTGACACGTGACACGGCAGTTAAGTGAAGTGTCGGAGTAACATAGCTTTGATGATTAGCACATTTACATTTTTGGGCAATTTTTTCATGTACATATGAACATCCTATAAATACATTCACATCTGTTTGATAAGTTTGCCTTTGACACTGTTTTTCTCTTGTAGCAATGCTCTTGAATTTGAAATTGGTGGGGGCCGTAGAATATCGAGATTCAGCACAGTCCGAATGCTGTATACGATAGGTATTCAGGTAACATTGTCCTCCTAAATTGATGCATTCTAGTACTCGGTGTCTTTGTTGTGACATTGAAATTTTTTTATTTACGACTTTAAATGCATGCTATCCTTTCAACCATTATCTATAGTTCTTTTAAGAAACGCTTGGGTAAAACAGGGCCATAATGAATAAGATGGATATACAAATCTTATAATCGTTGCCAGGTATCTGGCTCATAATCTTGTCTTGAGGAGGAGGGAGGCAGGAAGCGGATGAAGTGATTGGTTGACTAGAATGAATGAGCAAAAAGCTATTTTAATTATTAGTTTGCTGTTACACCACATATCTTTGGAATTAAGTTTGTTATGCCCGTCTAGGAGAAATGTGCTTTTGGGTGCATTATCTTTCACAAACTATTCATGCTTACTATTTATTGAATATTGTCCTTCTTCAGTTTGAAGGTATCAAGCGAATGCTTTATTTGCTTGCAGGATTTGATGTTGTATAGCGTGTATACATCACTTGCTTAATTTGTTTGTTTGCAGGGTATCTTTTGGAAGTTCGAATTGCATCGGGGTGGCCAGAAGTTAATTGTCCCAGTAAGTGCAACGTTTACTTCCATTGTTCATGACACTTCATGTGAATGATATTTCTTTGTTACTGTCGCATAATAGATTATGGGTTGTATGATTCACCATTTCACCCACTCTCTTCTGGCTAAATTTGCAGAATCACTAGTCAATTCAATATTTAAGTCCTTCCTCTTTCCTGAGTTTGTATACAGACAACTACGTTTTGATAACTAGTTCATCAAAATTTGAGTCTCATGTTATAGGTGTAGAGGCCAATATTGTTTTCTTTGCTGTAAAAGGAAGTGTGAGAGAGAAGGCTAATTTATTGCCAGCTAGGCTCAGAATCCTGCCCACCAATCCATCATCATTATTATTCACTTTCTTGAATTATTGAGTATTGGGAAACAATTCCTCGGAATTTTATTTTGTTTATACGTTATGGCCTCTTTGTGTTGCTAACACAAGGGTAGGGCTGTGTACATCCGAACACCTCGCCGCAATTTGCAGGAGCCATTGAGGCACTGTGGTAATGTTGTTGTTATACATTATGGCCTCGTTTACACACTGCTCTTTTGCTTGCAGGTTCTGCTTTCGAGCTATATTAATCCTGTGTTTGCAGCTGGAGCATTTGCTATTCCGACATCCTTGTATTTTATACTTCAGGTTTGTTGAGCTATATACGTTGCCGGATATTTTCTCACTTCAATGTTTTATATTTATTTGTTACCGTGATATATAAACAAACAACAATCTCCTGAGGGTTGAAGTGTTCCCCATCACATCTAAATTCTCTGTTGAGCATGCAAGAACTTTAGTGATATCTAGATTGGGTTTGTAGGTATTGGATTAACTGGTTTTGACTAATTTCTCTAATTCATGCAGAAGTTTGTTGCTAAACCTTATTATCTTAGACGAGAGAAGCAAAAGGCACTAGAGAATATGGAGCAGACTTCAGGCCAGGTACAATCCTTGATTTCCCATACAAAGAAGAGAGCCTAATATGACCAAGAAACAATATTGAATTATTGATTGAAAAGACTTGCCATAAGATTTCGAGCAAATAGCTTACTATAAGGAAAGATTGACCGAATTGACAATTTTTCCGAACATGAGAATTTACCTTTTTTTAGGACTTTATTCTTGGTAAATTATCATAGAGTCGTCGTTTAGAGAATGGAGTGTCTTTCTGGTACACCCTGAGATAAGAAGAATAGGCAATAAGTTGAATATGATGATTAGCTGGTTTCCTCTGGTCCAAATTCTTTCCTTTGCACTTTATACTACCTTTTCATCTAGGACATTCAGTGGGTTTGGGCACAATGAACAAAGTTATCCGAGACAGTCTCATAAGTGAGACCAACCCATTAATTCACTGGGTTTTGGGAGCATCCTACTTTTATCTATGTTACTTTGACTCAGCTGCAAGCCTGCAAGTCTTGGACACCTGACCCGGTGTTAAAGTGTTGGATACCTCTATTTTCCGCCAAGTTTTCTATTTCTTGGTCTACATTAAGTTTCGAAGTGTTGTGTCGTGTCGTGTCGTGTCATACACCGGAGTGCCTGACATCCGACATGCGACCAAAGTGAAGTGTCGGAGTAACATAGAGTTGTACTGTTTCTACTTTCCTAGCTCAGATGTGAAACTTTAACACGTGATTAACTTTGTCATCATCTCTTTCAACCAGGTTCGGGAGGCCAGGACAGCTGCGGCAAAGGCACAACAACTGTTAGAAGTTGTGGCTGGTAGAAAAAGAAATAAACAAATGGAGGTTGGTGGATTGGTGATTACAAAAGCTTTGTATGGAAGTGAAAAGGCTTTGAAAAAACAAGATGATTCCGAAGAGTTCAGTGATGATTTGGCTTCACAAGTTATTGACGTTACCATACCTCTGAATTTCTTGGTCAATGATTTGGGGCAACTCAAGGTTCGATCCTCTTTTTCTCATTTACAGTAAAACAATTCATATAATTATAATTATTGATTCTCCACATTGTATTCTATTAGTGTATTAGTGTGGCTAACCATTTACTCCATTATTTTGTTTTTTCTTCCTCCATTCCCACATCCCCAATTAGCCAGTGTCTAGACGCGGTAAAATTGACCCGACCTGACCGACACCCGGACTTAAGACCCGAACCCGAATTGACCCGACCCAGTATAACCCGCCCGAATGTTTATTGCTGCAAACTGATTATTATCCATAAATAACTTAATAATAGCCGGCCTGAAAATGACCCGACCCGAAGTCTACAGACCCGAAATTGACCCGGCCCGATTAACCTGTTTGCCATGTCTAGCCTTGCCCCTATTTAGTTTTCATTAAATTATTTTACATTTTTCATAAATTTATCCGATTTATGGGTGTAGTCAGGTTCAACTTTGAACCTAACCCAAACTACGGGTTGTTGACCCCTAAAAAAGAGGGTCCTTGCAGGTGAGGTTAGTTTTTTAACAAGTCTATATGGAGAAGAGTGGTCAATTATGACGCCCATTCTTTGATGTATCCTTGCAGCTTCACGAGGGAGTGAAGAAATCTGGCATTATGGGATTTTGTGACCCTTGTCCAGCGGAGCCTAAGAAACTGTTGGTTGAGTACACTTGTGGTGATAAAAACTACAAGGTAATACTATTCCTTGCACACACAGATGTCGAATACCTGAAAGCCGTCTTAACAATTATTAATGTATCATTGTGGTTACATCTGTGTAGGTGGTAGTAGACGATTATGAACAGTTGCTGATACCCCAAGAAGTTCACAGGGTATAGAACCCAAAGCCGCTTTGTTAACTTATGTACCTTACCTTTTTTGTATTCTCACAATTCACTGGTCCAGGCCCTTGCAGAGTTGCAGTTAAATGAAGCTCATAAAAATTGCTTTTTTGTCATTAAATTCTCTTTTTCACAGGTGAATAATTGATGATTATATCTGTTTATAAATAATCAAGCTGATTTAATGAAAGGTCGCTTTTTTTTTTTTTCTTTTTTTTGTTGAATTAATTGCCAGTTAAGGTTTCATCCTTCCCTCCTTTCGTTGTATATCCTTACTCAAAAACAAGACATATATAACATGTTTGGATTACTTTCCCACTCTATGCACTCACATACCTCCCTTGGGTATCATTCCGTCATACTCCTTTTACAGTTCTACAGTTCTACAGTTCTACATGATTGTCATCGCTTCAACCTATGTAGCATGCTTTCTCTGCCATTGTACGCCATGCCATTGTGATCGTTGGCCGTTTATGACCTTGCTGTCGACTAAAGTGCCATGAAGTGGCTTGACTATAAATTCCGATAGTCACTCCAGCTGTATAATGTATGTCCAAAATTCAAAATATTATCTTATGATGCCGCCTCTATAGTTATTACGGAGTATGAGTAATATTTACTATTTCGACCTCAAATGAGGTGCAAAACACTACTATTTCATTTGATTTTATTTGTTTTTTAAAACTAGTCGTTTCTCCGCATGCGGAGCCCGAAAGCCCATCTCCGTCTTTATTCAAACTATCAAGCTTTCGTATAATTTAGAAAGGATTGTTGTATAATATTTTTTAGAGAGCAATTGTCCCAAGTAAAATATGTAAGGTAATATAGAGTTAATACTTGTATATAGATTACTAAGCCACTTAATTTTTTGGTGCACACGAAGTCACTTATCATAGTTTGATAATTATGAATACATCTTTATTCAGCAAAAACGTTACTCCCTCCATTCAACTCCACTTTGCAACTATGCTTTTTGCGCGGGTATTAAGAAACGGATTAAAAAAACTATTAAAAGTACATAGGGAAAGGGAATGGTGGGGTTAAAGATATTAAAAAAATATAAAGGTGAGTTTTATGGTGGATTTGTGTGGGGTATGAATGGCATTTTTTGTAAATATAGATTTTCAATAAGGATAGAAAGGTCTTTTACATGTCCAAATAAGGAAACCTGTAAAGTGGAGTTGAATGGACGGAAATAGAATACTTGTAAAGTGGAGTTGAATGGAGGGAGTATTAGATAAGGACTATAGTGGGTAATATTCTCTTAAACATTGCATGTTTACTACTTTTTTTTTTTTTTTTTTTCAATCAGCCATAATTCATGGGTATATTTTACGAATAGCACTGCATACACTGCAGTACATATAGATGTCGTCTGTATCTGCAGGATCTTGACCATCAACTCTTAACTGTATTCCTTGCCTAATAATCCTGCATCTTGACGTGTAGCAACGCAGTAGTAGAGCCATATCTTTGGGGAGTGGAAGAAGATATGAAAGCAGTGGTGGAGCTAGGGGGGCTAGCAGAGGCGGTCGCCCTCCTTGGCGGATGAAATTTTCGAAGTTTTTAGTTAAATTTCCGAATTTTTTTCAAATGTACCTTATGAAATTAGTCGTTCGCTTTTAAAATTTTTCGCCCCCTAAGTTCAAATCCTGGCTCCACCACTGTATGAAAGTTATTAACATTATTAAGGTGGGGTTTGATGGGGATCATTGCATTATAGGAAATGGTGAATTCTCTACTTGTGGCTACTATGAGATGATTCGAACTTATAGAGGTTTGTGGCAGAGTATTTAGAATGGTTTTTTTTTTTTTTTTTTTTTTTTTTTCAATCGGGTTAATGTGTTCTACATTTTAATAGCACGCTTAGCTAACCTATGAGCGGCTCTATTACAAATTCTAGGAATATAAGTAAAGGAAATACAAAGAAAGTTTTTCGCTAGATCAATGATGTCGTCAAAAGTATTTGGAATAGTTGTGTTGTCCCAAATCATGCATTTATTAGATGGCTTATGTTGTTGCACCAAACTCAACAATAACTTTGTTATCGAACCAAAGGTAGATGGCGATCAATCCTATGCACAAGGTACCCTAACTTCACGAGGTGATTGCTTTGCTACCTCTTGGAATTTTTTTTGCATACACTAGTTGTTGCACCGCGCCCTACCCAATTTGGCAAAATGCTAAGCGGAGTAAGTCGGAAATATAGCAACAAAATCGGACATGGTTTTTCATGATATTATCCTACATGAAGGGAGCATGTTAAGGCTTATATGTGATCTTGGAGGAAAAAAAAAGGCAAGTCATACTTGTATATGCTGAAACAACACACTTGAAACTTGGAAATTGGAATATGAGGATAGTCGACAATAGGCACAAGTGATCAACAGAATGGAACGACCTTATATTATTGACTTCAAAATTAATCTTAACGCTACCTATAAGCACCGAAATATACAATGACAATCTTAATTGCCTCAACTATTTTATACCAAAAATACACCGAATAAGAGATTTTGCTTCAAATAATAGTAACTCCCAAAAACAAAGTGAAATTCCCAATTCTCCAGTCAATTTACACCATTTCTTCACACAGTTTTTTCAAAATCTCATTGCTGAAAATGAAAGGAAATAACACATAAGAAATAGAGACTATTCAAAAATGTAATGTATCAAAAAAAAAAAAAAAAAAAAGGTTACACAGCAAAAGGCAAAAGTTTAGTATAGAAGAAATACCAAAAGCCGAAGTATCAAAAGGAGTATGAGCTTCACATGTCCTCTTCTCCTTTGATTTCTCTTAGGACCCATTCTAGATAATGATTCTACAGCTATATACTGCAAATTTCTGCTACCAAATAACAAATAGAGACTTTAGTTGAGTTTGGTGTGTCAAAGTTCTGAACTTGAATAGAGTATATCAGCATAGTTATTAGAGTTGAAGGTATGGCAAAGGGACAACCAACAATAATGACGACGAAGAGATTGTATCATCTGACCGCAAGCCCGCAATATGTTCACAATTTATTCCTATTTTCTCTCTTTTGGCTTATTTTATTATCATGGTTTATTATTTTAATGTGGGTAGTTGTATGGTATAGTTTAGATATTTAAGGCTATAGACTTATAGATGTGCTTATGTTATTAGGTTTTGCATTTGATTTTCGGATTCTTTTTACTTGGTCTTTGGAGCAAGAAAGCTGCTGCGAGTGTCTCTGACTTTACTTCACAAGCTAAAATGTTGCTTTAAAAAAGATATTTTCACCAACCATGCTCCCTTATTTTAGATCGTTGAAGACAACAATGAGTAGATGATGCCTACATCTAAATGGGATTTACAATGGTGGCCTTGGGGAAGAGTCTTGAATATACTTAACCTCAGTAGTGTTAAAAATGACACAAAGTCTAAAGAACTACCAAAGGATAACAATTTCTGATTGTACCTTGAATTCTTGATATATTGACCACCTCTCCTAAACTCTATAGCTAGTGAAATAAATCCGGGTAATCAATACATTCTCTAGCTTGACGACCAGGGGAAACCATTTTCTGTATCCCTCGAACAATCCCTCGAACAATCAAACATGTGTGTGTTATGTCCTTATCATAAAAGAGTCGTAAATTTTTGAAAAAGGTGCTTCTTTAAATAAAAGCCTTAATGTATACACTGAAATCAAACTCAACAAACTAGATCATAATGTATAGTATTTCAAAGCCCTTATTTATATATTTCAGAATTTCAGCTATAATGGTTCTCGAAGTAATCAGTATCATAGTTTTCACTGCAATGGTATACAGTTATACACTCATTTCAATGAATAAGGTGTTAATTTACATTTTAACTCACAAGGAGATGATTATCCAACTTGAAAAGAACCATCATAATTTAGATTTGAGAAGAAAAATGCACAATCATAACAGAACTGTCTATAAAGTATAAACTCATAGTTGAGAAATTCACCTGCCAAAGGATCAACACCGAGCAGCTTGTATTTGTTTCTAGCATAGGAAACAATAATATCCATCAACAATGAGTACCCGAACAATAATTGTTAGTAACATGTTTTAATGTCTCAATGGTCTTCCCTTAAGAGGACTGGGCAGTGTTCATAAGGATAGGAGATTTGACGGTATCTAGAAGAGGAGTCGGCAGTCTTTGCGAGTAAGACTCCACAGTCCACACTTTCGACCAGCGATGCCAACCCCATTTTGCCTACTCTTCACCTGAAACTGATCAACAAATAACATTGAAATGTATCGAATGACAGCTATTTAAAAATAAGAAAAACTTATAAACATTGAATGAAAATAGTAAAATACAAAATTGGTTTAGATGGCAATCACGATCAGACTACTAAATCTTAATTATTATACCCTTTGATGAGAACAACGCCGCTTTAACTTAATAGAAAAACTCATAGCAAAAAGGAGATTATGGATTCGCATTACATGTATATAATTAGCTACTCCCACTTCTCCAATGGATTCATTACGTTTTCTGTTTCGGATAATTTAACGGATTCTCTTCATCTACTCTTGACAATACTAATATGGTATTACCCATCCATTCACAAACCTCTCTTACACCACACTTGCTTTAACTTCTAAGAAATTTATCCAAAAACAAGTATAACATTATAATAAGCAGCTAGACCTTAGGACATTTAACTACTTTCCTAATGCTTTTCCCATGATATTATAAGAAATAACAGGAAAAAATAATTTGCATTCTGAACTTATGATGAAATAATTGCATTTTGGTTGAGAGCAACAGATAGGGACAGTACTCGCCTTTAATTTACCGTCGATATGTCATCGGACAAAGGAGCAAAACTTGTGTGAGCAGCATAAGGTTAGCATCATCCATGATGGCTTATCATCACAACACATTCTAGATTAGTAAGAGATTATCCCCATACAGAGAAAAGAATGTTAAAAGTATCGCTAATAGACAGTTCTTTTTACCTTCAGCCCTGCACAGCCGACTCTCCCACTCTCCCTGTAACAACACAAACGGCATCTCGATGGCGTGCAACCTGAAGTCACTACAAGTATTGTATGAGAAAGTGCAGAGCATAAATTTTTTTTAATGTACTCTTCATCTAGTAATAGGATTAACGGACTGGTTTCATATAAAATTATAGAAGACCGTTGCAAAATAATTCTGTGCACTACCATTACCTTGACACCACCTTCTCCCGAAATAATTTTCAGCTTGTAGTCAGCATCAGCAAGAGCCTCTCTGAGTTCACCAACTAAGGACTCAATTCTGACAGTAACTAATTCAGGTTTAAATCTCTTGACCTGAGCATTAAGAAGGGTACTGAACGAAAGTAATTGAGATATAAGCATGAGGATTATGAGCTAGGAAGAGGAAATAATAGCATGTAATGATATCATGATAATCTATATGTTAATAGGAAGATACCTGATCTGCTAGAAGAGTGACATTTGAACCAGCAGCAAGAGCCACAAATCTGAATTTATCTGGATTCTCAGCGACAATATCGAATGTCTGCAAAGCACCATCTCGTAATAAGAAGCAACAACCAAAACCAAAGCAAAAGAACATATTCTACAACCTGAAAACAGCGACTTTAGACGTAATACGTAGGTATGCACATATATTTATCAGCACGGAGTATGAAAACTATTATTGGGCGTGTGGACCCAAAATTAAGGCTAAATATCTTGATCATCCGTCACAAGCTTGTGACGGGTCAAGTAAAACTTACATGGGTAGATAAGACAAATCATTTGTGACTCCCTAGGCACTTTAATTTTTGTCTCATTTACCCATGTGGGTGATACTTGACCCGCCATAAGCTTTTGACGGATATACTCGTCACAAGGGAGACTTACTGGCATATTTGATGCCAATATTATTATTATGGGATGTGATTGTTGTACTACCTTTGTCAGATTATGGAACATAGGCCATAATTTCTAACATTGCCTAAGCCGTCTGGCCAGTTTAGCTAACATCTCAAATCTACATAGAATGGGGGTACAAGTGAGACGAAAAGAGGGGGGAGATGGATATAGCTAGATAGCTGGATATCAAAGTAAAAAAGTGAACACGGGGGCAGCTATAATTTTGAAACAAATGAAATACAATAGTTTTGCTTACTCTCCATGATAACTTAACATAAACCAAATTATGAGAAGGATTTTGGCGCACTCACGTGAATCATCTTAGTTATATAAGCAATGCACTGCTATAATATACCCAACTCAATTGCGATAGTATCAACTACTCTAGCAGTGCTATTTGTTAATATTACAAACCAATGTACAAAAGGTAACTGTGAGTATCAGTATAACATCAAAACAAAGATAGTGAGTAGGTTGATACTATCACAAACAAACGACGCCAAAAAGATAAGCACTAAAAGCATTGAACACACAAGCATTATGAAAAATTTAGATAAGACTTGTAAGAATTTGGTAGAGCCATAGAGGTTGTCATTGGATGGGATGGGTTGGAGGTAGTTTGTACACTAATTTAGTCCGGCTTATATCCGAAAATGTAGCAGGTAAGTTGTCCTGTTCATTATTCTCATTTTCATTAATTTGGGGCAACTTAAATTTTATCACTTACGTAAGTTGACTATGCACTTCTTATTGATCTTTTCTCAACTATTGCTGTGTCTAGGTTACACATCCTACTCAAGCCATCAACCTTCATGGTCGTTATAGGATATCCCAAGAACTGTAGCTTTCAGTTTGCATCAAGGATCTGCAGTCAAAAGGCACTCAGGCCATCGTATATATACCAAACGAAGGAAATGTACAACAAACTGGGGGCTCGAGCCCCAAACAAAGTCCAAAAAATGTTCAAAATCAATGTACAAATGTGCAAAATATGACGAAAGCTACACAAAACTACTGCTGGGCGCCCTCCAACTCTGCAACTCTTGCCGCAAGAGCGGCATTCTCGGCGTCCCGAACCTCGAGCTCTCTTAACAAGCGAGCCGTCTCCTCCCGGGACTGGGCCAACTCTTGCTCCAGCTCGCGGTCACCCTGTAAACAAAAAATTGGCTCATGTCAATCGTTTCAATCAAAATCAGAAAGTCAAAAAAAAAAATCAAAAAGGATAGGCGTAAGGTTCATACCTGACGACCTCGACCGCCGACAAGTGCCTCGACGGCAGTAGCTCGCAGCCGGTTGGCCACCCTCCACAACGCCACAAACCGAGACGGCGCAACCTGCATTTTCAAAAAGAAATTCTCAACACTTGAACAAACTCAATCAAATGTGTTCTTACACAAAGGTTATACAAGTTAGAGGCTCACCCTCCGAATCGATCTTGCGCGTCGTCCGGGCCGGCGCCAAGATCCGTCACGGCTACGTCAACGTCACGCAGCTCGGAGATCGTCGTCCTCCCGGTCGCGTCAGTGTACTCGAGGGTCTCGGGGTACTCTGGGGGCTCGATGCCCGCCGCCTCGACTTCCTACAAAGACAAATGGTTCTCATCAATCGATGATCCTTCATCATGATTCTCGAAAATCAAATCAAAAGGAAAAATAAAAGATACTCACCACTACCGGCCAGTACGCCAACTTCCCGTAAAGGAACGCCGAGTAGTCCTCGCCAGGAAGAAGAAGGGCGTCGCCACTGGCGCCAGCCAAGTCCGCCTCCTCTCGGCCTCGAAGGCTCCTAAACATCGTCCCGGGAGGATCGACGGGAACCGTCAACACGCCCCGCGAGCACCGACGAGCCAAGCGCTCGCCCAAGTACCACACAGACCCATCGACGTCCTCAATGCAGCGGTCGGCCCGAGCTCCTAGGTCGAAGGACCTCGGCCACAAAAGGAGGCGCTCCAGGCGTACTCACCCAAGGTCGGGGCACCCACTGAGACAAGATAAAAAGGATCATTCCTACGATCAATTAAAAGCAAATATAAGAAGCACGAGCAAATATAAGTGGGATACTCACGCTACTCAGCTGAAGAGCGTTCACGTCCCGCCGGTAGACGTTGTGAGAAGAACGCTTGCTCTTCGTCCGGCACATCACCCAATCCCTCACCACGGGATAGGCCCTCTCCAGCGGCTCCGTCCTCTTGGGCGCGAGGCTCGGGAAGTAGGAGTACACCCACGCCTGCAAAGCAAAATAATCAATGACGATCTTTCGTGATTTGATAAAGAAAAGGAATTTACTTTGGTCTAAAGGAAGATTCATACCTCCAACAGTAGTCCAGGTCCGACACCACCAGGAGAAGTCCCCTTCTCCATCAACTCCGGACGAACCATGGCCCTCATGAAGCGGACGAGGACCGCAAAACCAGCAGTGACCCAGTCCCAACGTCCTAGGGAACTCAGGTCAGAAAGGAAGGGAAGAAGCTTCGTCGACAGCCTCTCGCCCTTGTCTCCGAGGTAAATCAAAGACAGAAACCACCAGAGCCACGGGCGAGCCCTGCCGCTCACCAGACAGGGAGGAGGAGCCGTCTCCCTCCCGTCAATCGTCACCCCTTGGGGTCTTCCCCGCAAAGTAGTCTCGAACGTAGGAACTAGGTATCAAACCCGGCACTGTAACAGCCTTCGGCGACAAGTTCCAGCCGATCAATCTCCTCGCCTCGGCCGAGTCCGCCCTCATGGCAGTCTCTGGCCACACCACCTCCTCGGTCCCGCACGGTAGACCAGAAATTATGCCGTAATCCTCCAAAGTGACTCCCACCTCACCAAAAGGCATGTGAAATGTGGAAGTCATATCCCAGAATCGGTCCAAGAAAGCACGGACCAGGCTAAGGTTAGCCCGCAACTTCCTCTTCGCGATATCCCTCCAGATCTGCACCAAAGGACCGAACGCTCCACGCTCGATCATGGCCCTCTCCTCCGCCGACAGCCGCTCGTAGTGCTCCATCGCTGTCGTGTAACCCGAGAACGACCTGATGTTCCCGGCCTCCTATTGTGATTGGACACAAAGCTATCTTTAGTTTTGAATGAAATTTGAAAGAAATTTGGACAAAAGAATGAAAGGGGATGAGTAATGAGTAGTGAATTCCTATTTACCAAACTCTTCACCGTCCTGTAGGACAGGTGACCCTCTGCAGCCCACACCAGGTGCCTGCTCTCCCAAGTCTCAGCCCACGCAGGAGCTCCTCTCAGCTGACGACCTCCTCGTCCGACGTTGGCCCGTCTCGGGGTCTCCTCCTCCTCGACGACCTCCTCCTCGTGAGCCTCGTCCCCGGCAGCCATCACCGCAGCGGTGAAGGCCTGCTCTAAAGCCTCCTCGACAGTAGCAGTGTAAATCTCCATGGGAGCTCTCCCAGAAGTAGAAGCCTCATCACCTGCAACATTAAAGCAAATTTAGGCCGCGTCACATGACGACAAGCCTTGGTTAAGGGATTTTCGAGCCTTCGGAAGCCCTGAAACCGCTCCTTTTTCGCCATCCTTGGCCATATTCCCACCTACCCAATCACTCATGTGATAAATTGGGTCAAGTCAAGCCTAATTCGAAGCCTAGTTCCGGGTTCGAGTCGAAATTTCGGCAGCATTTCGTTATAGTGGCGATTTTGCCCTAGAAAAGTGTCCTGAAAAAGCCGTTACGAACCAAAATTCCGAGATGGTACAAAGTTTACCCATCATTCAAGGATCCCAAATATCAAGTTCCGCCGCAAATGGGCATTCCTAAGGCTACTTTCGAAGCGATTTACGGTTCAGCTGTAAAACCGTCTCAAATTTCACTCGAAGGCTCAAAACTTGATGAAAATTCGAAACAAATTCATGAGTGCGGAGCTTGAGTCGGGTAGCAATCATTTGCCAAGTTTTCCTCATGTAGGTATGTCGTCATCACCATCTTTGTCTTGTGGTTTCAGTTGGGATTAGAATGGTAGTAATAGATGATTGTATTGTGTGTATAGGTGTTGCTTGATTTCTGGGTCTTGCGTGTGTGGGCATGGAATCATTGCAGTCACTTAAAGGTGGGTTCGCCTACTCAGTTCCTGTGGATGGTCTAGTGTGTCGGTTGTTGTGTCGTGGTTGCTGTGTTGTTGTTATGTTGTGTGGTAGCGTATATGCGGTAATCGGTTGGTGTATACAGTTGTTGGTTGTTGTTGCATTGCAGCTGTCTGTGATTGATTGTCTCTGGTTCTCGAGGTGCGTCCTCGGCTGAGTAGAGTCACTTGCGGGAGTGGCTTCACGCCCTAGTTTCGCCCTCCGTGGAACCCGCCACGGGAGGGGATGTGCACATTAATGGGACAGGGTTATCACTCGGTATGATGAGCGGGGCTTAGGTGGGAAAAGCTGCTGTCCCCCACTGGCAGGGCTGGTCCAGTGGACAGTCGGTGACGGAGATTGATTGGAGTGGGTGTGATTGTGTGTGACTGGTTGTGTTTGTGCTGTGTTGGTAATTGTTGCTGGTTTCATTATGTCTTGTCTCAGTTACTCACCTTGTGTGGTTGTCTTGTTTGTTTATGTGTCTGCCGTGATCCCTTATGGTGAGCAGTCGGTCTTGGCAGGTGCTGATGTGGTTGATAGCTGGAGTCCTGGCGGGGATGCGTCCTCATGAGTTCTGATAGTGATAGCGTGTAGCTGACAAGTTGTATCTTTATTTTGTTAGTCGGTTGTAACACTTGTAAATTTAACTATAATTGTTCTTTTATCGACTTTTAATGATTACTTACCTCGGGCAACCGAGATGGTAATGCCCTTAAATGTTAAGGTAGGTCTGGTTAAGGCTCCTCGGTATTTGGGGGTGTTACAAAGTGGTATCAGAGCGACGATTTTGGAACCTGTAACAAATAAACCTAATGAACGTAGTGAGTCTAATAAAATGAACCTGGTGTATATGTAATGGGAGCCCCAGCTGATGCTAGATTTTGGGTGAGTAGGCGCCCTCATTTCAAAATCCTGGCCCCATTTTACTTAAGGCAGTCACTGGATATGGGAATGTGGAGTCCATGTGTATGTACTTAATGTGTATGTTGATGACGTTGGAACTATCTGTGGTTGAGTCTTTGTTAAAGTTGATATAGGCGTGATAGTTGCATCCGGATCGTGTATGGTGAAGTTTGGTAGAATTGGTGAGTATATGTGATGATAATGAGAAACGTAAAAGGTTTTATTTAATAAAAATGTGTGAAAAGTGTAGGAGTGTATGCTGTAGTATGAAAAGTGGTCATGTTGGTGTTTGCTTCAGGTTGTTAGTGATGGTGATCCTATATGAGCTTATAAGTCTTACCGTAGCTATAATGATGATAGTTAGAGAAGTGTTGAGTTATAGTATGAGAAATAGCAGATAGTGATGCGTATATACAATGCTTAATGATTGGAAGTTTCCGCTGTGTGGTGATTAATTTGTGTAGAATAACTTGGTTATGTTGAAACTTGAGCACGATAGTAATACACTTGGATGATATGTGGAAAATTCATCGTTAATTGTATGTTTTAATTAACGTAAGTATAAGTTGTTAACAATGTGGTAAGACGAGTTTAGACATGAAACAATGACATAATTGCGTATACGGATGGCTCGGTAGCAGGTAAACCATGTTGCGTGAAGTTTGTTGTAGCGTAATGTGATATGAATCTTATCTGATGAGACGATATGATACATTTGAGTAGTAATGGTGATATATGAGTGAGTACGATAACCAGTGACGATTCCCGGACTTGGTTTGGAATCGACACATGATATTGTTTTGCAGGAATCTTCAGTTAGTCTTATAATTCTGACCGAGTACTCAACCTTACTTGACCGTGTGCGAGTGCTTACTAGACCGAGTAGACCTCATTCGATCTAGTTAGGAAGCTATGACGTCGAAATGTGGAAATTTTCTGCGGATACTCGACGAAATAGCACCTACTCGATCGAGTAGAGGGCACTCGATCGAGTACCCTAGGCACTCGATCGAGTAGGCTACAGTACAGTGGCCTTTACGGGTTTCATAAAACCCTTGTTTTTCCTCATTCTTCTTATTCTTTCTTCCTTATTCGAAACCCTACGCCCCTAAGCCCCTAAAGCTCTCAAAACTCTTATATTCTTGTGTTTGTGGTGATTAATTTGAGTGATTTTCTTTGTTTAATTTCGTTCTTTCACTTCCTATCTGATCAAGGTATGAATTTCTTCCCTATTTACATGTTTTTATCACTTTGAGTCTATTAGAGTAATAGAATAATCTGAAATTTCGATTCATATGGACAAAAAATTGCTTGTAATTGTTGTAATATGATTCACATGCTTCTCTTTCATGATTGTTGATGTTAATTGTGCTGAAAATAGAATAGAAATTGCAAAATTGGGGACGAATTTTTCTAGGGTTTGCAAAATAAAAATTGACTTTTGGTTGCTTTCCACATGTTGGATGATGAAATTGAGTACCAAATGTTGCATATATCATGTTGGAAGTTGGATTTTGTGATTTTCACCTTAAAACTTGCCTTGAAACTCTGTCTTAAAAGTGCCCAAATTTAAATTCGTTTCCTATAGTTGAGATTTTGTGTTGGATATGAATGTATATGCAAGAGTTAAACTTTTAATATAGTAATGGTGATGTTAATTGTTGATGAATGTGTCAAAATCGTTACAGCTGTAGAGACCGTCTGACTAGTTTGATTGAGAGGTTTGCTCATAATGTTGAAGGTTGGTGATGGCATGTATTAAGTTGCCTTTCTATGAACATATATGAATGTTTCACATGTTATCAAGTATACATATGGAATAGCGTTTGAGCCATGTCATGACAGTTGAAGTGGTCGAGTAAATCATATTCATTCATGCTAAAATTTTTACAGTTATGGAGATCGTCTGAAATACTATAAACTGAGTTTATATATCAAATTGGGAATTTTTTGGTGAAAGCGTGTACATAGATGATTATTCAATGTTCAATTTATGTAAATTACATGTTTTAAAGGCCTATGCAAGTATGTTTAAATTGTATGCTGAAACAGATGTCGAGACTAAACATAGGGACCCGTCAGAGTAAGAGGGGGAGGGCTTTACAACCCGAAATTGGGGAGGGTAGCAGACCGGTTGTACCGTCCGTACCCGAGTATCCTTCAGTAGTATTTGTGGACTTTAAACAAAGGGAGAGATTCGTGGCGTTACAGAAACGCAAGATGAGACCCACCCGTTGTGTGAATACCACACTTCTTGATGACTTGGGAATTGAGACGGATGTCCGTCATATCTTTGAGACCTTGGGGTTCACAGGGTTGTATCGTTTGAGGAAGCATTCCTATCCTTTTCTGACTTTGGAGTTTATGAGCTCGTTTACATATGAGCCAGCTGCACAATCTGTTGAGTTCCGTCTTATGAACACGAGTTTTGTGTTGTCTATGGCCTTTTTGCTTCTCACCTTGGGTTGGCCAAGCCTCCCAAGGATTCCATTAGTGAGATCCCATATGAGTGCGGTGTTTGCCGCCTTATGCCTTGTCTTTCCGGAAAGTCAGCTCCCACCTCCAGCAACATGTTGATTAATGATGTTCAACATGTTACGTTGAGGATCTTCCTTCGTTCTATTTCGAACCTTCTTTATGAGAGGCAGGATATGAGTAAGCTGAACAAACATGAACTGTTGCTTTTGATGTCTTATCTTAACCCGGAGCGGATCGAGTGGGTGGTCTTCAATGCTCCTGCCATGGTCTGTGCTAGCCTTGCCTTGATGGCTACTTCTACCACTCGGTACTTGAGTTGTGGTGCTATTGCCATTCGGCTAGCTAAAAAGCTAGCCTCCTTTGAGGCTTCTTCTGAGTATGTTCTCCTATCTACACCGGTGCCTACCATGGACAGAGACTACTACCTCGACCTGAAATGGTTGAGAACTTTAGCTGATGGTAGCCTAGCTGGGAGGGTGTGGGGTTTGAGCTGGATGAGGATCCCGGCTCCTGAGCACCTCCCACCGACAGAGCCGTTAGACCTAGTGGTGGTAGCTGTTGACTCCGATGAGGAGGAGGAGGAGGAGGATGATGATGTACCCCGACAGTTGCAGACATACCTCATTGATGACACGATCCTTCAGGTGATGCCCGAGCCAAAGAAGGGGGAGAACGTGGCAGCAGTGGAGGAGAGACCCAGGTTGGGGAGAGGACCTCGTAGGGTGAGGGAGAGGACAGCTGAGACCAGACCACGGCCAGCAGCACCACAACAGCATCCTTTTCCTTGTTACCCCTACCTCGATACCCCAGAGACGCGTTCGAGCTACTTGGCAAAGAGGGTGTCATCTACTTTGACACTCCGGAACATGCATGAGATGGCGTATACTCAGGGGATTGGGACCGAGGGACCACATCCAGTGTGATGGAGCGGAGTGGGGACTACAGTGGGGTTTTCCACTCTTACGGGGTAGATCAGTCAGCCTGGGGGACACCACAGTCCTTTTTTTTGGTGGTTTGACCCCATGGTATGTGATTCCTGGAGATGGGGCGGGGGTTGATGTGGATCTTGGGTCGTCGGGAGCAGGCACCTCGGGAGGAGATGGTGGTGGAGATGAGATGATGGATGAGCAGCAGCAGCATCAGGAGTGATGCTCCTTTTCTTTCTCTTTGGTTATGGTTGATGATGTTGGATGATGGTAGTCGCTCTTAGTTGGAACTTTTACTTTGGTTTGTATGGATGGCCATAAGGCCGAATTTGCTTAGTTTGAACTTATTTGCAGGATGTTGGGGGTCGGGTTGTCACCCCGACTCGCGCTTATGTGACGTTATATATATATATATATATATATATATATATATATATATATATATATATATATATATATATATATATATATATATATATGGTGTTATGACAAGAACTTCTAAGATTTTGACCTGTGGCTACTCGACAGAGTACCCCATACTCGGTCGAGTAGTTGCAGGTGTGACAAGGTTGGGGTATTCTGATCTCAGGCCTACTCGATCGAGTAGCCAACACACTCGATCGAGTAGCGGGCACTCGATCGAGTACCCTATATACTCGATCGAGTAGCACTGTTACAAGAACTTTTCGTTAAATAAAATAGTTTTAATGGTTATATTATTACATGTTTGGTGTTTAATATGGTTGTTGATGATTAGTAACATGTTTGAACCGTTTATTTCATATGAATGAAAGTCGTGTTTGGGTTTTGGACGCGTATTCATAACGAATAGGGGAGCAGTAGTTGTTTCTTTTTGCATTCATTTTACATCCGTGATGTCTGCTAATTATAATTCATCGGAGTGGTGTATTTCCGATATAAATGTACAATTGATGTATATATGCATTCGTGTCTAGGAATAATCACTCGAATATAGTGCATATGCCTTCATGAATTAATGGTTGTATGAGTAATGAGTAATGTCTATAATGAATCATATGTGTTGGTATTATGACGAGAAGTAAGTTTTAAATAGTATGTGTAGTAATTTGGTGGTGAACTTCGGGGACGAAGTTCCTTTTAGAGGGGAAGAGTAATGTCGCGAAATAAAAAGGTCGACATTGCAATCTTTTGGTTGTTTGTTAATAATGTTTTCTATTATTTCGGTTATATTTCTTGCACGAAACTATAATTGTTTTCTTTGGTTGTTGAGTAAATCGGATGTGGAAGTAAAGGTTGAGATAGTTGTGATGTCATGCGTTTGAATAGAATTGTATCGTTGAGTAACATAGTGGTGTTAAGGTGAGATGTTTCGTATTGATGATTGTTATTAGTGAACGTGTAATCTCGTAGTGCGTGGCTAAGAGTTGTGAGCAGCAGGGTAGTCGTTGGTTGTGTTGGTCCATGTGGTGAGGTTAGTATTTCAAGTAATAGCTTGTAGGAGTCGATCTATGTGGAATGTTAGACAGTTGATGATGATGACATTGGGGGGGATAGTATTTCCGAAGAGTAGTGACCTATGACGAAAGAGTAGTGATGTCGTTTTGTACCCGTATCTTGTGCTTTGAGATAGGTGAGTTGAACTTCGGGGACGAAGTTCTTTTTAAGGGGGGAAGATTGTAATACCCGCCCTTTTTAGAGACCAGTTGACCAACGTTGACCGACCTTGGAAGCAGTAATAGTCCTTAGAAGTGCGTACCAAAGTTATCATGTGTTTCGAGTTAGGGGTGGTACTCGATAGAGTAGAGGCTACTCGATCGAGTAGCTTGGGTACTCGATCGAGTAGGGGCCACTCGATCGAGTAGGTGGGCCACTCGATCGAGTAGCGTCTTTTCAGCGAGGGTTTATAATCGTGTTTTGTTAAATCCATAAATCATTTCCGCCTCTTTCTGCTAAACCTAAATGTCGCCCTTTCCTCTTCCCTTCACCATATGTCCTCCATGGAAGCCCTTGAAGGTCCTTATGCCTTAGGAGTGCGTAGCTTGAGTCGGGTAGCGATCCTTTGCCAAGTTTTCCTCATGTAGGTATGTCGTCATCATCATCTGTGTCCTGTGGTTTCAGTTGGGATTAGAATGGTAGTAATAGATGATTGTATTGTGTGTATAGGTGTTGCTTGATTGCTGGGTCTTGCGTATGTGGGCATTGAATCATTGCAGTCGCTTAAAGGTAGGTTCGCCTACTAAGTTCCTGTGGATGGTCTAGTGTGTCGTGGTTGCTGTGTTGTTGTTATGTTGTGTGGTAGTGTATATGCGGTAATCGGTTGGTGTATACAGTTGTTGGTTGTTGTTGCATTGCAGCTGTCTGTGATTGATTGTCTCTGGTTCTCGAGGTGTGTCCTCGGCTGAGTAGAGTCACTTGCGGGAGTGGCTTCACGCCCTAGTTTTGCCCTCCGTGGAACCCGCCACGGGAGGGGATGTGCACATTAATGGGACAGGGTTAGCGTTGGGTATGATGAGCGGGGCTTAGGTGGGAACGGCTGCGGTCCCCCACTGGCAGGGCTGGTCCAGTGGACAGTTGGTGACGGAGATTGATTGGAGTGGGTGTGATTGTGTGTGACTGGTTGTGTTTGTCCTGTGTTGGTTATTGTTGCTTGTTTCGTTATGTCTTGTCTCAGTTACTGACCTTGTGTGGTTGTCTTGTTTGTTTATGTGTCTGCCGTAATCCCTTATGGTGAGCAGTCGGTCTTGGCAGGTGTTGATGTGGTTGATAGCTGGAGTCCTGGCAGGGATGCGTCCTCACGAGTTCTGATAGTGATAGCGTGTAGCTGACAAGTTGTATCTTTATTTTGTTAGTCGGTTGTAACACTTGTAAATTTAACTATAATTGTTCTTTTATCGACTTTTGATGATTACTTACCTCGGGCAACCGAGATGGTAATGGTGATTATATAGCCCACTTTCACCCAGAAGGAATCTTTGATCATTGTCCTTGCACTCTTGTGAATAGGAAAGCTGGCTTTGGTGGTAGAAGAAGCTTCAAGTATTTTAATATGTGGGGGCAGTCTGATCAGTTCCTGGGCTGTGTTCAGCCTGTTTGGAGTAAGTATTACCCAGGGACACCTATGTTTACAATTGTTAAGAAGTTAAAGTCAAAACCAAAGTGTTGAAACAACCAATAAACACCGTTTTTCCGATATTGAAAATAATACAAATATCACTAGTGATCTGTGGTACACATTCAAAAGCGAGTTAGTGGATCATCCAGTAACTGGACTCGATGCGTGCAGAACTGAGATTCATCAGATTTGAAAGAGCTTATCAAAGCTAGAGATAGCTTCCTTACTCAGAAAGCTAAGCTACAATGGTCTTTGGAAGGGGACATTAATACTTCTTATTTCCATAGGGCAATTAAGAAAAGAGCAATGTTGAATAAAGTTTTGATGATTCAGGATATGAATGGGGTTCTTTGCACTGAGGGGTCCCAGATTCAAGAAGCTTTCCTGTCTTATTACAAGGATCTCTTGGGGACTAGCCATGAGACTACTGATGTGAATGTTAGACTGGTGCAAAGAGGTAAATGTTGCACCCAGGACCATTGTGATATTCTTTTAAGACCTGTAACTGATGCTGAAATCAGGAAATGTCTATTGAGTATACCTAAGGATAAATCTCCTGGTCCTGATGGGTATACCAGTCAGTTTTATAAGGATGCCTGGGAAGTAGTGGGTTCTGATATTTGCATTGCCGTGAAGGATTTCTTTGAACATGGCAAATTGCTGCAACAAATCAACTCTACTTCAGTAACTCTTATTCCCAAAATTGAAAGACCAACTAGTGTTCAACATTTTAGACCCATCTCTTGCTGCAATGTTGTGTACAAAGTTATCTCTAAATTGCTTTGTAATAGACTATCTCTCATCCTACCTGACATTGTGAGCAGGAATCAAGGTGCTTTTATACAAGGGAGGAGTATATTGGAAAATATCTTAATTTGCCAAGATTTGGTCAGATTGTATAATAGAAGTAATGTTTCTCCTCGGTGCATGTTCAAGTTGGATCTTCAGAAAGCCTATGATTCAATTGAATGGAAGTTTTTGGACCAAATGTTGGTTGCTCTTGCATTCCCTGTTAAGTTCAGGAAGATGCTTATGCTTTGTGTAACAACTACTACTTTCTCTTTGAGTTTGAATGGTGTTAATTTTGGATACTTCAAGGGTAGAAGGGGTTTAAGGCAAGGGGACCCTGTTTCCCCTTTGCTCTTTACAATCTGCATGGAGTACTTGACAAGGGTCCTTGATTATGCTACTCAGAAATGGTATTTTAGATATCATCCTATGTGTGGGGGCTTGAAACTGACACACCTCTTATTTGCGAGATGATTTCTTTGTTGTTTTGCAAAGGGGATGTGCGTTCTATTATGCTTATTCTCAAGTCTTTCTCTACTTTTTCCTCCACCACAGGCTTAAAAGTTAATGCTGGTAAATCTGAGGTAGTTTTCAGAGGGGTGGCTCTGGAGACTCAGTGTGATATTCTTCAAATTACTGGGTTTAAAGATGGTGACCCGCCTATGAAGTACCTGGGTATTCCTATTCAGGCTAGCAGGTTAACTAGGCAGGACTGTAACATTCTAGTTGATAAGATTGTGGCTAAGGTCAAGAGCATTGGAGCCAAGAAACTGAGCTATGCTGGCAGGTTAATTTTGATCAACTCTGTTCTTAATACACTTCATAACTACTGGGCTTCTATTTTCTTAATTCCCAAGTTGGTGATCAAAAAGATTGAGGCTGTTTGTCGCAATTATTTGTGGGATGGTGATACAGCTTATACAAGGGCTCCTCTGGTGGCATGGCAGGTTGTGTGTAGGAGCAAGAAATGTGGTGGATTAGGTGTCAAGGAGGCAAGTTTATGGAATATTGCTATTGTAGGGAAATTGGTGCATTGGATTTATACAAAAGCTGATAGACTGTGGGTGCAATGGGTTGATCATGTATATATCAAAGGCACTGATTGGAATATATACAAGCCTCCTCCAGATTCCAATTGGAACTGGAGGAACATTTGCAAAGTTAAGGAGAGGTTGTCTGGTGGGTATCAGAATGGTCTTTGGATTCATGATGCCAAAGGCTATTCTATTAGGTCTGGCTATGACTGGTTGCAGGGGATGCACCCCCCTGTTCAGTGGTATAAGGATGTTTGGGGTGGTTGGATTGTACCCAAACATTCTATGGTAGGCTGGTTGATTAAGCTGGAAGCTTTGAATACTCGTGAGAAATTATACAAGCATAGAATCAGTGATTCTGACCTGTGTGTTCTTTGTGAAGCAGAGACTGAATCACATGCTCACTTATTTACTTCATGTCAGTTTAGTAAGCAGATTTTGAGTGAACTGGAGAATTGGCTGCATCTGCAAGTGCACGGTTCTCATGGGAATTACTCCAAGATGCAACGTAAGGTGTGTTCTATGGCTTGGCTAGCTTACTGTTATGTAATCTGGACTGAGAGGAACAACAGCAGGGTTGAGTTACAATTGAAGAGGCCTTCTTTAGTTTTGAAGCATTTGATACAGGTTATTCGTGGAAGGATACAAAGCCTACGGCCGCCTAGGGTCAATTCCACTGATGATCAATGGTTAATTAGCATAGATATCAAATGTTAAGTTGCTTATTTTGATTTTGTTGAATGTTGGATTGGATAATGATTGTACTTGTAAAATGCCACTTTTATTATTAATGGAAAGACTCACATTTTACCAAAAAAAAAAAAAAACCGAGATGGTAATGCCCTTAAATGCTAAGGAAGGTCTGGTTAAGGCTCCTCGGTATTTGGGGGTGTTACATTGAAGCTGTAGGTTTCTGTACTAAAGTTACACTTTTCTTGCTTAAAATTACATATTTCTTTGTTGAAGTTACACTTTATTGAAATGCATTTAAGTTTCAGATTTCTGTACTAAAATTACAATTTGTTTTGTTAAAGTTACACTTTTACAAAGTCAGATTGATACTCTATTTTATACTCTATTTCTGTACTAAAATTAGAATTTATTTTGTAATTTTAATGTAGGATGTTCATGAGGTTTATTTGAAGATGCAGAGGAATGCCATAGTCTTCTATTCATGGTATGCCGATGCAGCTCAAAAGCTTCAAGGGTTAACATCAGGTTCTTCCTCTTCAAGCGGCCTCGTTCCTACACAAAGCAGCCAAGATTTTTTTCAAAGTCAGAAGATGAAGGTAAATGCTGGGGAAATTCAAGAGATAGCCCAACGAATAAAGGACTCTGTTGATTTTGCACCCATACTTCAAGAAGGTGGGTCTGGAAATGTTAGCACAGGAGAGGAGGAGTCAGATGTTGATGGAGATGGAGAAGATGTTGGGGATGAAGATTTTGGAGATGGGGAAGCTGTTTCCCTTGGTAGTGATGAAGTAGGCCGTGATAAAGATCGTGAAGTCGCTACAGAACAGATAATGGAGACTGTAAAGTTTTACAACAGCGGTGAATTTAATGAAGCTGATTCAGGGAAAGAGGAAGAGGAAGGGCCAATGGGGGATGTAGGTGTACAAGTAATGGAAGCGGTTCAGAGATCATCTGGTAAGGATGTACAAAAGTCTCTTGAGTTGAAACTCTATAAAAGGCGTCAAGAACAAGAATGCAGCATACATTATAAAAGGCGTAAAGTTGTCCAAGAGCCGGTGAAAGTAGTAGAAAATTTTATTCCCGAAGATATCTTAACTGATAGTGAAATTCTTCAGCAATATTATTCACCTGAGGATGTTGATGAAGCTATTAGGAAGGGGGCCCTTAATGCTGCTCGTCAGATGGAGGGTGGGCCTATTGGTGGCGATGCTGAAACAGGTGAGAAGGAGTCAGGGGATGTTAAGTCAATGGAGATTATGCCTCCTGCTACTCCATTCCTTTTTACGACCGCTGAGCTTAATGATGCAGAGCGGAGAATTGTGGAAACTGAGTCACAATTGATGGGAACTCAAGTGGGACGTGAACCAGCCGCAGTGGACCCTGGGAACGTTAACATTGTCACTGGTGATTTATTGGGAAATGAAGACGCGGTTATTGATGAAGAAAATGATGTAGCAAATAATCCGGTGGTTGTGGAAAAGGAGGATGCGGGGGAGAAAGTGGTGGACAGTGTGGTGGAGACTGCAATGGAGGACGCGACAGTGAAGGATCATGGAGGTAATCAGTTGTAGTTAAGCTATGCTTCCTAGAGTTACATGTTTTGGAAGTTGGATTGATAGTATTATTTGAAGGGGCATCATTGTGTGTTTCTATTACTTTTTTAGTGGTTAGAGTTACATTTCTTTTTGCTGAAATTACGTTTTTGTGTTTGTCTGGTTGAAATTACACTTTCTACTATCAAATTTATACTTTTTGTAATTAGAATTATACTTTTAAGTTGAGTGTTATTTGCCATTTTTTAGTTTTTGTATGATTCCAATATTTGATGTTGAACTTCAAATTACTAATTTCCCGAAATTATATTTTGGAGGAGACATTTGACTGATTTTTTCAAATTTCATAACGCATCGTTATTGTTCAACCCCAGTGGAAGTTACAGTGCAGGATGCGACCGAAAAGTCATTCGACTTTCCACTTACTTTTTGGTCTACTGCTGAAGTAGATGAGGCCTTTCGTTGGGGTGCGGTTTAAGAGAAAGGGCAGTCTGAACCTAGTGAGGTTGCAACAGTAGACCCTGGGAAAGTGAATGTCGTGACTGATGAGTTATTGGGAAATGAAGACGAGGATATTCCTGAAGCTAATGATGCAGCAAATAATCTGGTGGTTGTGGGAAAGCATGTGGTGGATAATTTGGTGGAGAATGTGGTGGACAATGCGGTTGAGACTGCGATTGAGGACGTGGCAGTGAAGGATCATGGAGGTAATCAGTTATAGTTTTGATATGCAGTTACTTTTTGAGTGGTTAGAGTTTCAATTCTGTTGGAGTTACACTTTTTGATTATTGCAATTACACTTTTTGTTGTTAGAATTACTCTTTTACCATTATAGTTACACTTATTCATATAGTACTGAAATTACACTTTTGGTTGTAAGATTACACTTTTCGTTGTTAGAATTACAGTTTTTACCATTACACTTTATTTGTTAAAATAACACTTTTCATTTTTAAAATTACACTTTTTGTTGTTAGAATTACAGTTTCTGTTATTAGAATTATACTTTTTACCATTACAGTTACACTTATTTATATAGTACTGAAATTACACTTTTGATTGTTAAAATTATACTTTTGTCTGCTAGAATTACACTTTTTAATATTACAGTTTCACTTATTTATATAGTCTGGTTGAAGTTATACTTTCTTTCCATAAAGTGTTTATTTTTGTATCTAGAATTACACTTTTAAATTTACTAAGTGTCACTATTGTTCAACTGCAGTTGAAGTTAACGTGCAGGATTCGCCCGTAAAGTCACTCGAGTTTACATGCACTGTATATTCCACTGCAGAGTTAGATGAAGCGTATCGTTGCGCTGTGGGTCAAGAGAAAGGGGAGTCTGAGACTGGTGAGGTTGCGGCAGGGGATGTTGCAGGGGCAACGCATGTGGAGATCCATATCCCAGAACTGTACGTGCCATATAGCCATCTAAGCTACCATCCATTTTTACTTCACTCAACCGAGGTCTTACCCTGCATGGAGCACGTCATTGAGAATCTTGGTTGTTCGATAGACTGCGGTGCACCTGCTCCTGACCAGAAGATCGTCACGTTCGTATCGAAATGGAGTCACCATGCCCTTGACCCAGTGTTCAGTACGAGGAAAAATGTGATTGATTATGCATTTAATGAATCAGATGCGTTTGACAAATTATGAGTAATTGATGCATTTCGTTCTTATAAATGGTTATGTATATATTGAGTTTGTTTTTGCTAATTAAATATCAATTTTGTAGGGAACATTTGGTAACATTTAACGAGTTTTTATTCATAACCCGGGAAAACATTGCCACTCTGAGGCCTACGCATCAAATTATGACCAGTGTAATTGATGGTTGGTGCCTACTTCTCAACCATATCAGGAAGCCTATAGCTGTATCCCGTTGTTTCTTCGGCATGACTCACACAGTAAGTTATTCTACTGTTAATTAAATTTGTGTTGCAGGGTAATTCCTACATTATGGTTGGGAACAATTTTGATAAAAGTGTCATTCCTTAGAATAGAATTACACTTTTTTTGGTCAAAGTTATCTTTATTTAAATTGAAGTTACACAAAATGTCATTAAAATTACACTTTTTGGGTCTAAAGTTATACTTTTCCTGTATTACAAAAAGGCTATTTATCAACCCTTTCTGACAACATCATCTTTCTTATTGCAACATTAGGACTGGGCGCGGTATATTTGGAAGGACAAGAAGAAAGGAAAAGTGTTGAATAAAGATGAAGATGTTTTCGGTGGCTGGGACACTTGGGCTGATACCTGTTCTTCACCATTTCAGCTTGACTCAGATATGGTGAGTTCTTCATATTTCAAGATAGGGCATGTGTAGCATTATTCTGTACAATGTTTGGCTAAACATTACATATATATGTTCAGATCTTTCTCCCTGTATTATCCGGTGATGGTGATCATTACAAACGTGTGTGTGCATTAACTTCTTAACCGAGCAAATTGAGTACCTTGACAACCGTAAGTATGATGAAGACTTAGAAAAGCTGCCTTATGGTGGGATTGCACTTATTACGGTAATTTTTCTATGAAGTACTCAATTTTGAGAAATCATTTTTTTTAAAGAACTGTCTACCTAACACACACACACACACACACACATGTATATGCATATATCAGGTTGCGTTGGTGAGTAAAGGTCTGTCTAAAGGCTCAAAGGTCGCTGATTTTAAGCTCGTTAACATTCAATTCAGTTGGCAAAAAGTTGGTTATTCGAGAAATGACTGTGGTGTTTATATGATGCTTACACTGATGTTTTATTTTGGGAACCTGTTTGAATGTGGCCTTGGGAAAGCTGTGAATATGAACCTGTTTCGTGCTGAGATTGCGGCAACCCTTGTCCTATGTGACATTAACAACGAATGGGAAGATGTATTACGCCGTGTTGATGCTTTTAGAGAGGTTGCTTCTCATCCACTGACTATCAACTTGGATGCCAACAAGAGAAAAACAGTTGCTGATATCGGGGCTAGCACCAGCAAGCATGTCAGTGCTTCAGATCCTGAAGAGACCGCCCTGGTAGTTACGCCTGTTAGTATGCGGCCACCTTCTGGCCAAAAACTATCTGCCGTAAAGAGCCACCCTCGTGGGAAGGGGGATGGGTTGGGTTGTTCACTTGACTGTCGTAGTGGTGGTGCCAAGACTCAAGCTGCTCCGGAACAACCAAAGTTTGATAAAGGATATTAAAACGTTCAGAAAGCACGTTGCTGACTACTGTTTGGTGGATGACCAAAATTTCGATGATGGGTCAGTTTTCATGAATTTCACCTAGTTTTGATTTAATTGTTAAAATTACACTTTTGATTTTTAAAATTACACTTTCTGTTGTTAGAATTACAGTTTCTGTTAATAGAATTACACTTTTTACCATTACAGTTACACTTATTTATATAGTACTGAAATTACACATTTGATTGTTAAAATTATACTTTTGTCTGCTAGAATTATACTTTTTAATATTACAGTTATACTTATTTATATAGTCTGGTTGAAGTTACAACCAAAGTTTGATAAAGGATATTTTGTGGGTCAGTTTGGTGGATGACCAAAATTTCGATGATGGGTCTGTTTTCATGAATTTCACCTATCAAATGACGCTATCTGAAAATGACAATTTTTCACTCAGTTTTGTTTTATGTTATTACGTTCGCAGTGAGCAATTAGTTTGGTACACTAGGCACGCTCAGCTACAGAGGAAGGACCTAATGTCTATGGCCCCTTATAGACCAATGTCGGGGAATGTGATCGAGTGTTGGTCGATATTGCTGAACCAGTTAGAGAAGGAGGAATACGGTAAAGAGGCAAGGATGGCATTTCTCGGTATCAGGCACATGGTAATTAAAGTTACTCTTATATAGTTTTATTTATACGTGCTTTGGTCATTCAACTTTGTTCTGTAGTTACACATTTCTTACACTTTTTTGTGATACAGTTACACTTTATAAGCAGTCAGTTTTTCTTATTAGAGTTATACTTTCACTAAATGCTGTTACTTATAGTTAATGGTCACTGTTTGCTTGTTTAGGAGATGTTGCTTGTATTGCTGGGGACTTTTGAGCAGCAGGGCACAAGCACACATCAAGAGAACCTTTGTGATAAACTGTTCAACGTGTGGGACACCTTCATCGTGGACAGTAATCGAACTGCTGACATGAATACAGATTTACTCTTTGTCCCATTCAACATCAGCGACCATTGGGCATGTGTATGTATCAACTCCAGAGCACGGACCATTGACTTGCTTAACCACCAGCGGCATGCAGATTTGGACAGATCACTCATGGGAAAGGCGACTTGTTTAATTGTACGTTGTCCTCCAATTCTTGCCATCAAAAAGTGTAATTCTAACAGTCAAAAGTGTAATTTTTACAATCAAAAGTGTAATTCCAGCACTAAATAAATAAGTGTAACTGTAATAGAAAACAGTGTAATTCTAACGGACAAAAGTGTAATTCCAAATAAGTGTAATTGTAATAAAAGGCTAACTAGATGACACACCCTATAATTATAAAGGATAATGATTTTATGATAATCAGTTCAGTTGCATTTCAGTTGTAAATGAATGATATACGTAAGTGTAACTGTAACATAAAAACTGAAATTTCAGCACTATATAAATAAGTGTAACTGCAATATAAAAAAGTGTAATTCTAACAATCAAAAGTGTAATTTTAACAATCAAAAGTGTAATTTCAGCACAATATAAATAAGTGTAATTTTAATAGAACAAAGTGTAATTCTAACAGACAAAAGTGTAATTCCAAATAAGTATAACTGTAATAAACAAAAGTGTAATGTTAGATAATAAAAGTGTAATTCCATAGATTGGTGTCATAAATAGAGAGCCAAAGACTACCTCAAGCACTCACCCTATAATTATAAAGGATAATCATTTTGTGATAATCTGTTAATTTGCATGAGAGCTTCTGAAACTCTCTGTCCCTGGCTGATATGAGCTCATGGTTGTGTCCTGCATGAAAGCGATCAATGAATAACCCCCATTCTTCATAAATAGTCTAATCCTCGCTTTGCATCCCACGCGCCTGACTTTGTGCTTTCGCACCCCATCCTGACGCCCACTTCTCTCTATTTCTTTTTTATATTTGAACCTCTCTCGGTTGCAAACCAACAGCTTTGACTTGATTGCCCCATCACGCCATCTTTTGGTCGTGTATTTCCGTATATCGAAACCGTAAGCAATTGCAAAGATCTTATAGAATGTCACTGCTTCCTCGATTTCCAAAAATTCCTGCCCAATATATGGTGTAAACTTTTCTTCTACTACCCTGCAAAATTCCTCCTCATTTGGCTTTCTTTTGCTATTGTCCTGAGCAGTATCTGTCAATGGTTGAAACAATATTCTCCACAAGCTTCATCTTAGAAAACAAATATGTAATTTTAATAAAGAAAATTCAAATTTAAACAGAAGACAACAAAAAGTACAACTGTCATCTAGACCTAAAGTGTAACTTAAACATTAGTGTAACTTTAACAAACAAAAGTGTAACTTTAGTGAATAAAAGTGTAATTCTAGTCGACAATGTTGTAATTCCAAAGATTAGTGTAACTTTAACAAACAAAAGTGTAACTTCAGTGAATAAAAGTGTAATTCTAGTCGACAATGTTGTAATTCCAAATATTAGTGTAATTTTAACAATAATAAGTGTAATTTCAGTGAATAAAAGTGTAATTTCAACAAAGCATAATTTTAGTGCAAAGAAATGTAACTCTAGTCGACAATGGTGTAATTCCAAAGATTTGTGGCAAATTATAGTTTAAAATGTATGATGTACTTTAAGGAATCAGCATAGCAAACATTTATCTAATGACCCAAATAAGTGTAACTTTAATCAAGAAAATTGTAACTTCAGTGAATTAAAGTGTAACTTATCCATTACTGCAATAGAATAGTTTTATCTTTTCCATGATGTAACTCTAATTTCAGAAATTGTAATTTTAACTGAAATATGTTTAATTTCAAGTAACAAAAAGCGTATTTTCAAACACACGTGTTCATATGTAAATTCTAGCGGGAAAAAAAATGTAATCTTTGAACCTAAAGTCAAACTTAAACCTATTACCAAAATACAAACAATTCACTCTTTTTAACTACATACTCATTGATCTCAAGAATTTTACACTGTACCTGAATTAGGTTACAGCACAAAACTTGTTGTACACTCTACTGTAACTTTAATGACCAATGTGTGTATCTTCATTGTTTTCAAGTATTTCATTTTTAATATAGGGAGTTTAGATTTATAAAACATAAACAGATAAAAGAATTATTAGATGTTAATAATTACCATCGATCACTGTTACAATTTGCATGTCAGTCATTGTTGATGTTGGAGTATGCACTTTATCAGGTTTGTTGTTGTTGTTGACTCAGGAACTTCGTGTACCTTTGATATGCTGAAAATTGTAGGATAAAAAAAAATTACTTTATTTGCTAGAAATTATGACCATGTAAGATTATCGCGAGCTAGCAAATTGTTGTTCTTGTTGGCATTTTAAAATTTATTGAAACGGGATTTTAAATTTTATTGAAGCGCGATTTTGGGATGTTATCGCCATGAAAAAGAGGAAGAAATTTGATGTTTTTTTTGTGTGCTTTAATTTTGGTGGTGGTTGTTGATATTGTGTTGAGGAAATGTTATAGAAAGTACATGCATGTTGACAAGTAAACAGTGGGTAATAGCTTTGTCCCCTGACACAACTCTCTCTCTCTCTCTCTCTCTCTCTCTCTCTCATGCTAACCCTATTTTTTTTCCAATGCCTAATCAGCCTATATTACTCCCTTCATCCAGACGGTTCATTTAGAAGATCCTATGGCTCTAATAAGGACTTAGGGACTCAAATATTATGAAGGATTTATTAGAACTTGACTATATATATATATATATATATATATATATATATATATATATATATATATATATATAATACCTCATATATTTGAGGATTGCGGATCAATCTCAGCCATTGGATCCAAAAATGGAGGGCCTAGATCACGCCACGTAGCCAAGAAAGGGGAAGGGTGGGAAAAAAAAACACGGGTGACCCGCGAAGATTTCCCGCGACCCGCGCGGATTTCCTTTGTGTTTTTTGGCTGTTTTTGTGATATTTTATTGAAGAACCTCTGATATTGTATTGAATAAAGCGTGATATTGTATTGATTCCGCAATCTGCAAATATTTAGGAGTTCTCACCAGATCCCAAAACTCTCTCTCTCTTTCTCTCTCTCTCTCTCTCTCTATATATATATATATATATATATATATATATATATATATATATATATATATATGTATATACTCGACAATTCAACCTGTACAAATCATTCAATTATCATCCATGTTTTTGTTTTCCTCATTAACCGTTACATATTCTTTATCATGCAAATTCTAATTCATGCAATGGTCAAGTCATTTATAGTCTCATATCCATTATATACATTTTCAAATCAGATTCATCCGCATCGCCATGTTAACTAGCTAATTCTTGCATTAACAAATCACTGTCTAATTAATCAAAACACACATTCGCAAATACTACAAAACATGCGGCCACTTCGAAAAATCACGAATAAATAGTCATTCAACCACATTATGAGTTGTTATACCTTTTAGAGGATACAGAGAGTCATTGAAAAGGAAGAGTTGGAATTAAGTCCAAATGTAAATAATCAATCTACAAGGATTTTCGCAAACTAATAGGTCCTACCAGAATTTTATTAGCATTTTGTCGCAATCCAAGGTCAACTTGTAAAAATCATAATCAAACAATGATACAACAATATCAAATGTGGTTTACCAATTCGGAAATATCTACGAGTCTATTAAACAAGAGAGTTAGAATTACCCAGAAAGCTTGCACACATTTCAAATGAAAAATTATTTTTATAAAATTGTGGGTCGAAATTAACACTGTGCAGCAACATTCTGACCATTGTTCACTAAAATATTTGTTTCTCTTAAACAGTAATTCGTATTAGCTTGAAACCAATGGCAAATGCAAGCTAACTCACAGGGCTATCATGTATAAAATATTTCATACACATATCTTAATCAGGTACGAGATGGCAGCCAACACAATTAAGAGGCAGAATCTGAGACAGAAATAAATTTGCAGCTCCTATTATAGCATTCCCTTATATTACCGTACTTGTTTTCCCCCAAGTACTTTCCCAAGCATTTAACATATCCAAATTAAACAACTTGACATCACATTTAAAGTATTATGAAGGCTCACATTATACCACATATTCTATTCTGGTCCACGATATAGTCACACCATACAGTTCACATACTACTCAAACCATGTCACCATTTATTTACTACGCAACATACTTGTCACCACACATTACAATTGGTCATAGGATTCGGTCACATAACAGGAACTCGGTCGAGTACTGACTCTACTCAGTCGAGTGGCCACATTCCAGAAGCTACTGCACAATCACAAACACCCGCAGTCGGTCGAGTACCAAGTGTACTCGGTCGAGTACAAAGGTGTACTCGATCGAGTACCCTACGCAGTTCTCAGCAACGTCCAGTTTTCGTAAAACAGCCAAATCTCACTCGTTTCTTGGTTATTTTGGGCGTGTGACCTACCGTTAGAATCGTAAGTGAACAAGCTATCACCTCAAGTTAGAATCATAGAAATATCATTCTTAAAACTTGACTTATGACAGTTTTAAGGCAGCCCTTCTATAATCGGTTTTCATACAAATCGAATTTTCTTAACAAAACAACTTAACATCAAAAAGGAAAACAATAGAAACTCAATGCTTCTAAAACTAGTATATAGGTGAGCTTTTATCATACCAACATGTAAATTAAACACAACATCATACACTACACATGCTAGAAGTCACGTTCATCCTTTCTTACCACATTCATGCTCATACTTCCCTACCGAATAACACGCATCGCATCTCATCAAAAATGAAATTCAAACCAAACATATCACAATTCGGTACTATTCACATAGTTCCTCTACTTACTCATGCCAATTATACTACTCATCAAAATCACCACATCACTCCACATACCCATATTAATGCACATGACCACATTATACAACTTTCACATCACTTCAAACTAATCCACATCACAACACTTCAAATCTAATATACACATACACCACTCTATTCATGCACGTACAAACACACATACACAACGATCTCCATAACCTTTGCGGTAGCTCCAAACAACTCCTGCCCGGGTTCATTTTATTTAGACACCCTACGTTCATTAGTTCATTGGTTTTAGGTTCCAAAATCGTCGCTTTGATACCATTTTATAACACCCTCATTTACCAAAGAGCCTTACCAAGGCCTACCTTAGCAATGGAAGCATTACCATCTCGGTTGCCCGAGGTAAAGTATATCAAATAGATCATAATGAAACATTTAAATAGATGAAAAGATTAATCTGATTACATGTCTCTGAAAACCAACACGATTACAAACTAATCTAAAAGTAAAACTATCTAAACTCAGCGGAAGCTATGAAAAATGACGGAATCATCGCTGTCCAATCCAAACCCGCCTGCTAGCTCAAATATCCACACCTGTCAATATCACTGCTCACCATTTGCCGGCAATATCAAATGGATCACAGTAGAGCACATAAGAAAACAACACACAACCAAACACACGTCAGCAAATATTCAAATATCAAAATCTCATGCCAAAGTAACCAAACATACAATCAAGCATCCATCTCCAACTCCAACAACAAGTAACTGACTACACACCAAGGTGAGTAGCCCTGCCAGGTTACCCATCATAACAGGTAACCCACACCGTCAGTGGGGACCGCAACCGTACCACCTAAGCCCCGCTCATCGCAATGAGTGAACCCAAGTCTATTAATGTGCACATCCCCCTTGCGTCGAGAGACACGAGAGGCGAACAATGGGGATGAGACCATCTCTCGATATGGCTCACAATCCAATCACAATATCACCATCACAATATCACAATATCACAATCCAATTACCATATCACCATCACATTATCGCAATCACATTCCATAATAATCACAATCTTAGCAATAATCACACAATATCATACTGAGTAGGGAAACCCTACCTTGTTCAAAATCCAAGTAACTAAAATCAATGATCTAGAACGGCTCCTCTACGAAGTCTTTGCTATCACGATGGATGCGAAACTGACAAACCCGAAACTCACAAGAGCTTGATCTTCCTTAGGAATCGATTAGGATGATTGAGAGGCTTAGAACATAGTTAGGGATTTTGTAAAAATGATTTTAGAAACTGACGAATTTATCTTTATATCCACAATCATTTAATCGAAACCGCGGAAAAGTATCCGTAACAGACCGGATACTCGGCCGAGTACCCAACCGTACTCAACCGAGTACGCCGTACTCGACCAAATACCACCACTACTCGGTCGAGTGCCACTAGATCAGTAGCCTGATCATAACACTCAACTAACATACTCGGTCTAGTGCCCCCTACTTAACCGAGTACCCAACTGCCAGGATACGTAGTATTACAAATGCTGCGTCAACATATCCATTATTCATATCCCACGTATAATTTTTATGGAAATGATCTCTGGGAACATTGAGGTGTTAAATAATGATTTGTAGAATATTTAAGGTTTACTGATGCTGCAGGATGGTCCAAACCCAAATGTCAAAGACAAGGCACTTACTTTTAACCAGATAACTTACATGTTGGTAGGAAACTATGCTTAGTGATGTTTTTGCTTGAATTTTGTAATACTAAAATTTCATTTCCATTGTATTGTCCAATTGCGATGTCTATCATGAATTCAATCTTAAATTATTACATTATTTGGATCATGAAACTATTCATACAGAAAGGTATGGGGAGTTGATTACATACTATAAAATTGCACGTTGGTTTTTTCTTTTCTCTTTTAGTGGTTATTGATAATACTGTTTCATCAACTTGACAAAGTTTGCTATCCCAGATCATTATAAGTGGACATTTGGATGAATTACTGTACAAACACAGTTTCAGCAAGGTCCTAATTCTTGAAGTTGGTTACTACTTGGTCTCAAAAGCGATCGTAGACCTTTACCTTATATTTTTTTTTGATAGTGGTTGTTGGAATGACCCTTGAAGTTTTACTCAGATGATATGGAGATTGCTCTAGATTTTTTGAAGTATTTTGAGGCTGCTGCAAATCCACTAGACAAAGACATGCATGCCTCTCATTCTCTCATCATCAGTTCATTACAAATTTGAAGATACTCACCCTTTTTACGTGGAAATTTAATTTTCGGTTTCATATGTGAAACAACCTTCATAATTAGTATAGTTTTAACTGTTGTAATTGTTTTCAGGCTCGTGTATCGTGGTCTAATTCTTTGAGGTGACCATGGGTAGGTCAATAATGGCGGTTTCCTCTTAGAATGACAATGGGCAGAAGCAGTTTGTGCATGACCCTTGTAAGTCATGGTGCTATTCTTCTTCTCTCTAAGGTTTGAATGATGTAATGTCTTTTGGTTTTTCTTCACACTTATTTCTGTCATTTCCATCTGTTCTTAGCTCTCTTTTACAAGGTTTATCAGTTTTTAATGTTATTTCTTCGAACTTCTGTTTCCCCTTTCATCCTCCTCTTTTGGCTCCCCCAACCTCCATTTGTTTCACTTTTAAATTTTTCTGCGGATACTCTCTTCTTCTCCTTGTTCTATTATAGTTTGTTTTACCACATCACACTGATTGTTCATGTTTTCCACTTTCTCATTTTGTTGTGGTTAGTCTCATCTTCTTCCTCTTCTATTATATTTTATTTTGCCGCATCACACGGATGGTTCATGTGAAAAGACCCAAACTATTTTATCATCAAGGCTTTAATACTGTTATATTATCTTCTATCCCATTATACTATGTCCAGAATATATAGTCAGCGCACACTCTTTTTCTTGCGGATGTGCTTTACCGGCCTGATCTCTTTCCTGGGCTTGGGTGGATGTTGTCAAAAACTACATGGGATGAATTATCTCCAAAGTGGCCCAAGGCATATCCTTCTCGTGTTTATTTTTTGTTCAGTTTTCATTGTTGTTGTTTGTTCAATGTGTAACTGTACGTGTTTTTCCTTGACTATTTCTTACTTACTGGGATGATTAGTTGAGAATATAAGATATTCCCAGAGGTCGGTAATTCGTACGACCTAAAGTCTGCAAAACGTATAACTTTGGAGAACATGTAAGTTTTCCATCTACCAAGCATTGATTGCTTTTGATTTGGTGCTACTACGTTTCAGACAGCTGTTATTTATCAGATCTTTAGGTCGGGTGAACGAGGCATCTAGCCTGGTGCGTTGTTGATGCATACTCACCTTTGCACTGGGCTATTATGCGGCATCTTCAAAGGCGAGGACTTTGCAATTTGACCTCAAATTTGTTTTAGCGATGTGGCAATTGGGTTTGTCGGACATATATTGTTCTTTATTTAACTAAAGCAAATGTTTAAACAAGAGTGGCTGGTGGATCGTCCTTTCGTGGAATAGAACCATGTTTCGCTTGTTTGTAACTCTACTTAAGGATTATTGATATTTAGTGCTCTTTATTTAACTAAAATAAGTCACACAAATAACATTGCCTGTTTCGATAGTTTTCACTTTCTTTGTTGATGTAAAGTATGTTTGTCTCAGTGATGATGCACTCCAATGGGTACAACTGTACAAGTATCTTGAGCAAAGTTGCGCCTCGCTTCTTTTTGAACTACAGTGGCATCATTCTTGTACTGGATATATCAGCAGATGGAGATCCGATCTTGCTCACGAGCAAGTTTACTTTGTTGGTAGGCAGGTACCAAAATGGTTTTTCTATTCGTTTTCTTCATATGGAAGTTTGTTTATGTTGCTAATGTGGTGTGGATAGCAAAAATGTTTGTTCTGCTTTACTGGTGACTGAAAAAAAAATCATCTTTGTTTAGTAATTTTTAATGGTCACATGCCACAACTTCTCTTTTTCTATGTCCTCGAGTGGCCTGTGGTTCCAAAAGCTCTCGGACTTGTGAGGTAACCCTTTCATTTTGTTGTCGATGTTGACACCCTTCTTTTCGTCGTCGATGAAGGATGATGTTCATTACTTTTATTTCATTACCTTTATCTCTTTTCATTTACTCTGTTACTTGTGATTCATATCATCACGTGCTCTATCGAATTTTAAGGTCGATCGGTCAATCATCACGTGTCTTGTTGAATTTTAAGGTTTTTAGTTTGATTTTTTTGTGTATAGCCTTTCTTTTTTATTTACTGTGAAATTTGTTGGTGTATGAGGCTATGAGCCATGGTGTTCATGTATATACCATCATTCATGTGTAATTACTTGATATTTTTCTCCTTTCATTGCTATGTTACCTATGATTCCAAAATAGTTCTTTCTCCTATCTTCCTCGCCCAGTAAAGCCCTCACCTCAGTACTTACGTCTTACAATCCCTACCATGTCGCTTCTGGTTCAATTTTTTATTGTGGACCTAGTGTTCTATGCAGTGAGCCATAGTGATTTCTAAGATGTATCGTCTTCTCTAACTATAGGTATTTGCGTATTATTGGTATTTTCAGCTGGGTGTTTTAATTTTACTTTATAATGGGTTGTTTTGGTCTTACTTTGCGTTGTATGTATTGCTCCTCCTCCCCCCTTACCACACATTGTCCCATGTCATCCGCTCTAATCTCTAATCTCTTATCAGGACAACACCATCATAGCTAACCTCAATTACTACCCATCAACTTTCCATCTTCCCTATTTAATTATTGTTTTACAAAGCTAGCTGCACTCTGGTCGCTTCATTGATGGTGGTTATAGTAGGCGATTGTTCTATGCTCAGCCGTTGGTGGAGATCGGGCTGGCCGTAGTTTAGGGTGGTTGGGGCGTGATGGATAAAGAGTATGATGTCATTCTTTGTCAAACTGTTTAGGGTTTGAGAGGATTGAAGAAGTTAGTTTAGATTTTGGGTATGTGATGGATGTTTCGATTGGTTATTCGAAAGTTTGACTCTTTTAAGCTTTGAGACTCTGTTAATTGGTGAATCTTTAGCTGTCAGTCATAATATACAGGTTTTGTATGAATTTCTTGTTTCCCCTTAATCTGCATAGTATGTAATAGTCTAAGTTTGGTGCTTTAGCCCGTGTTTTTTCCCTCCTAAATCCATGGTTACTAAGTGAATTATATATGCATACTCATTTATGGGAATGTTTAGAAACTTTAGCCTTCAGTCTCTATTTTCTCATGGTTAAGCCAAAATTTTGTAAATCTATTTTCATTTCTACCACTGATAACTATGATACTATTGACTTATTCAATGTTAATTTTGATGAGCATTGTGTGTGGATTTTTGATGTCATTAATTATCTGGACGTAAGGTGCTTCATTTATTTAGTTATCAGCAACAGGCCCGCTTCTTTTGAATTGGTGCTCCTTTTACACTCCCCATTAAACTTTAGCTTTCAGTTTCTATTTTCTCATGGGTTAAGCAGAAATTTTATAAAACTATTTTCTTTTTTTGCCACTGATAATTATAATACTATTGACATATTCATTGTTAATTTTGATGAGCTTCATGTGTGACCTTTTGATGTCATTAGTTATCTAGACGTAAGGTGCTTCATTTATTTAGTTATTAGCAACAGGTTTGCTTCTTTTGAATTTGTGCTCCCTTTACACTCCTCATTCTGCGGGATGTGAATATTAATATTATATGGATCTATATGATTTTTATTGAACCATATAGTATATATGTTTATGTTTTGATGATGTCAAGGTGCTTTATAATTTATATACTTGTTGCGCGTAATCGTTTGTCTAAGTCTTTTAGATTCGATTTATCTAATACAAGCAACAAAGGAAGTTGTGATGGAAGTATACAATAGTCAAGCCTCAATTCAAGATCAAACGATGTGAAGATTCATTCAAGATTTATGTGAAGACGAAGTCCGTCTAAAGATTAATCAAGCTTGGATGATGACGTAGCCTATACTCAAAGATCTCCCTGAAGATTAGAATAGTATAGGTGATTATCTCGTAATGATAACCAAGGATGAGTTTCTTGAATTAGTAAAGTTATAGCTTTGCAGATATAACATTACTAGTAAAAGAGCTCAATGTTATAGCTCTCTTACTATAACATTGAGATGCTGAGTTTACTATACACGACATATAATGTTTTAAAATTGTTTTTAAAATTGTTTAAAGTTTATTTTAAATATTTTGATAAACGTATTTACCTGATAAAGCCCGGTTTAATGCGGAGTTCAGTTCCTTGTTGAACGTTGACTAGTAGTCGTTTTGGGTCAACTTATGAGTTGGACCATGCTACTAATTAGGGTTTCAACAAAGCCTCTCTTAAAACCTAAATTCTAACCCATATATTGAGCTAGGGTTTGCACGAGTCACGAGGCATATGAGCCGTGACATCTTGTGTAAACTAAGATATATTTGGTAAAGATTTTATATCTTTACATATCTTGTATATCTTACTTAATATATTTGTTTATGATAAAAGATATTCTTGGTATAGAAAATCTTATCATATCTTAGAATTTATAGTAAAGATAATAATTGAATAGATTATATTCTATCTTTTGGAATATTCTTTATTATCTTTTAGGCTTTTAGGAAAGAAATAATAGAAGATATGATTTGTTAACATATCTCCTATTTTCGGCCATTAGGGTTTCTAGAAACCGAGTTGCCTTATTCTTTCCTTCCTATAAATACTTTGCTCTTTGCAACATTTAATGTATAGACCTTAAGCATAAAAATTGATCTTATTTTCACAAAGCAAAATCGTGTGTTTCAAAGCAGAAAACCGTTTTGTTATTTTAAAGGTCGTGTGTCTTAAACTCGTATATTCATTTGTTAAGTTATCGTTATAATATAATAGTGCTTATTTGATTTCTTACTTGTTCATTAACGTGAACCTTTGCAAGAATCATTAGTGCTTTCTTATTAGCGTAAGTTAGTCACTCGAATATTTAACGGTACTCATTGAGTTACAGCTAGAGTTAGTTGTACGAGTTGGGTTAGTAAATTTGTAATCCGTAGAAAGGTACTAAATTTATTAATCGAGAATAGTGGACGTAGGTTTCGACTTGTGAAACTGAACCACTTCAAAAACCGCATGTCTCCTCTCTTTCGTTCGTTTGTTTATTTTGTTTAACATTCCTTAGTTGATTAGTTAAAGTTTAATCAATAAACTTTAAATAATCAATTATATTCATACAATCGAAAAAGCTTCCAAAAGTTTTAAATCCTCAATTCACCCCCCCTCTTGAGTATTTCGGATCGATAAACTCTTCAATTGGTATCAGAGCCTCGTGCTCTTGATTGCCTAACCGCAAAGAGGCTGATCTATGTTGTTTTTATTTATCCTATCGTTTTATATTCCGCTGCTTATCACGTGATAAATGGATTCCAAATATCTCAAGTGTCCCGTCTTTGATGGGAAGAATTATGGATTGTGGAAAAACATGATCACTCACTATGTGAAAGGTCACGATTGGGAGTGCTGGAGGATTATCCAAAACGGACCGCACAAAATTCTTGTAGCATCCGAGAAAGGCACTACCTATGAAAAGAAAGAAGAGGACTATGTCGAGGCCGACTACAAGAAGGCCGAAAAGAACTCCAAAGCAATAAGTCTCCTACAAAACGGAATGACTTCTACAGAGTTTGATCGGTTTTCTTCGTGTTCTATAGCCAAGGAAATATGGGATGGGCTTGAACTAGCTTATGAAGGTACTTCCATTGTTAGGAAGCACCGAATAGATTTGCTTATGCAAAAATATGAGCTATTCATTATGGAGCCTAATGAGTCCTTAGATAGTATGTCCGCAAGGTTTTCTAGCATCATAAACGAACTGAAAAACCTAGGTAGGAAATTCAGTACTGAGGACATTGCTAGAAAGGTTCTTAGGAGCCTGACTAAGAAGTGGCGTCCTAAAGTCACTGCAATGGAGGAATCACGAGATCTTGAAAACCTATCCTATCAAGAACTCATCGGTGCTCTCATGGCCCATGAAATTACTCTTAACAAAGATGACGTTGAACCTAGCCGAAATAAGAGTATGGCCTTGAAAACCAAAGAAGCTGACTCTGAATTAGAGGACGAGACTGTTTTGTTTGAACGCCGCTTCAAAAATAAAATAATTTGAAACAAACAAACAAAATCATCCTACAACAACAACAAGTCATCCAACAAAAAGGTTACAGAATCAAAGTCATCTTTTGCAAACAGAGGTTGCTTCAAGTGTGGAGAATCTGATCATATGATCAAGGATTGTCCAACATGGAAGAAGATTAAGGACAAGACAAAACACGAGAAGACAAAGAGAGAATTCAAACAGGTAATGATGGCTTCGTGTTGGGGAGACCTTGACTCAGAAGATGACGAGGGATCTAAAGACGAAGAAGTAGCCAACCTTTGTCTCAGCAGTGTTAGTCTTGACCTAATCTCCGACAACGACGATGAAAGCACAAACTCACACGCGAACTATTGCTTTCTTGGAGAATCAGACAAAGATGATGATGAAGAGGTAAGTTATCTTGAGCTTAAAAAACGCGTTAAGAAATTGTCTAAAAGTGCTTTAATTGAATTCTTTGAACAATCTCTCGATAAGTGTCACGAACAGGACTTGGAGCTAAAAGATTTAAAGGAACAGATTCTCGAAATTGCAGAAGAGAATCATACTCTAAAGGCCAAAGCTAAGAAGTTAAAATCTAATGTTATAACTGAGAAAGCAACAACGTTAGATTCTACTACGGCTGAAAAGAAGGAAATAGAGTCCAAAGTTATAGCTAATGAAGCTATAACTTTAGACCTAAAGCTTAACATCAAGCACCTTTAAGCCAAAGTTATAGCTAATGAAGCTATAACTTTAGAACTTAGAAAAGCCAGAGAACTTTTGGAAACTAAGGTCACATCTGATGAAGTAGTGATCTTAGACCAAAAGAAAGAGATAGATTCCCTTTCAAAGCAATTAAAGGAATCTAAGACCGACATGATCAATGTTAAGAAACAACATTCCGATGTTGTATTTCTTCTTAACAAACGATTCCAAGACTTTCGTGATAACTTTAAGAAAGATAATGATGTACATCACACGAAATGTCAAGAGGAAATTAAAACCCTAAAAGACCTACTTCTACATGCTAGGAAGGTCCATGATAAGTGGAAAGGTATCACAAAAGTCCTAAACTTCCTAACCGAGCAATCTGACAATAATATGAAGATGAGTTTAGGACATGAGTGCTACAGCCGTAGAGATCACTCTAAATGCAAATCAACACCTTCGGATTTTGATTTCAGAAAAAGGAAGTATGCTGATCTTCTTGAATATCTAATTTGCAATTACTGTGGTCATACGGGTCACATCCAAAACAATTGTATAAAAAAGGCTCATGATATACGAAAAAATGCCGACCATGCTCAAACTGTTGACACAGTTGTCGAGGATGATGAAGCCCCCATAAATGAACCTAACGAAGAAAGGAACAATAAATTTCGTTGGTTCTATGACATGGCCTTCGACTACACCAAGAAACCTAGCACTTCACAAAACCCTTGTTGACCTAAACCTAGTAAACCTGTTCACAAGGGAAACAGTCATGATAGACCTAGAGAAATCCCTAGAACGAGAAAAAACCCTAAGCTTAGAACTCATCTCAAACAAAATAATTCAAGGGTTAGAAAAACGGTTATTAGACAAGTCTGGGTTCGAAAAGATTTAGTCTATAGAGTAACTAATCATAAGGGACCCAACTTAGCTTGGGTACCTAAAAACTGTATCTAATCCCTTCTGCAGGAAGTAGTGAAAGAAAACAATCAATGGTATCTTGACAGTGGATGTTCAAGACACATGACTGGAGACAAGAATCTATTTCTTTCACTCAAGCCCTTCAACGGAGGAAAAGTGACATTCGGGGACAACAAGAGGGGAAAAGTAATCGGCATTGGCAAAATAGGAATATCTGACAATAATATGAAGATGGGTTTAGGACATGAGTGCTACAGCCGTAGAGATCACTCTAAATGCAAATCAACACCTTCGGATTTTGATTTCAGAAAAAGGAAGTATGCTGACCTTCCTGAATATCTAATTTGCAATTACTGTGGTCATACGGGCCACATCCAAAACAATTGTGTCAAAAAGACTCATGATATACGAAAGAATGCCGACCATGCTCAAACTGTTGACACAGTTGTCGAGGATAATGAAGCCCCCATAAATGAACCTAATGAAGAAAGGAACAATAAATTTCGTTGGTTCTATGACATGGCCTTCGACTACACCAAGAAACCTAGCACTTCACAAAACCCTTGTTGACCTAAACCTAGTAAACCTGTTCACAAGGGAAACAGTCATGATAGACCTAGAGAAATCCCTAGACCGAGAGAAAACCCTAAGCTTAGAACTCATCTCAAACAAAATAATTCAAGGGTTAGAAAAACGGTTATTAGACAAGTCTGGGTTCGAAAAGATTTGGTCTATAGAGTAACTAATCATAAGGGACCCAACTTAGCTTGGGTACCTAAAAACTCTATCTAATCCCTTCTCCAGGAAGTAGTGAAAGAAAACAATCAATGGTATCTTGACAGTGGATGTTCAAGACACATGACCGGAGACAAGAATCTATTTCTTTCACTCAAGCCCTTCAACGGAGGAAAAGTGACATTCGGGGACAACAAGAAGGGAAAAGTAATCGGCATTGGCAAAATAGGAATATCTAAGTCTCACACAATCAGTGATGTCTATCTCGTGGATGGTCTAAAACATAACTTGCTAAGCATATCTCAACTATGCGACAAAGGTAAAAAAGTTGTTTTCCATACTGATAGTTATCGCATTATTATTGAAGGAACTAGTAATGTTATTCTTGAAGGCCACAGGAAAAGGAATGTATATATGGTAGATTTAAATGCTGTGCCTACTAACTCTTTCTCATGTATGAATGTTACACTTGATGATCGCTGTTTGTGGCATAAAAGGTTTGGTCACATTAGCTCACTAACCTTGAACAAACTCAAGAAGTGGGACTTGGTTGAAGGGTTACCTAAAATCAAGTTCGACCAAGAAAAGATGTATGATACGTGTGCCAGGTGCAAACAAGTAAGATCATCATTCAAACCTAAAAGAGTAGTAAGAAAAAATCAAGCCTTGGAATTAGTACACATGGATTTATGTGGACCTATGAAGGTAAGGAGTAGAGAAGGATCAAGGTACGTCTTCGTTCGTGTAGACGATTACTCAAGGTATGTATGGCCTATCTTTCTTCATTCAAAAGATAAAACATTTGATGAATTTGACTGTCTTATAAAACGTGTTCAAAATAAATATAAGACAAATCTTGTATCTATTCGTACGGATCATGGCACCGAGTTTGACAATCAAGCTTTCATAGAATATTGTAGAGTTAATGGTGTGGGGCATAACTTCTCTGCACTAAGAACTCCTCAACAAAACGGTGTCGTTGAACGTGTGAATAGAACTTTGGAAGATATGGCTCGTACAATACTTTTGTGTAGTGGTTTACCTCGTAACTTTTGGGCTGAAGCCATTAGTACTTCTTGTTATATCCATAATCGTGCTATGATCTGACCTATTCTTAAGAAAACCCCCTATGAACTCCTTAGAGGTTGAAAACCTATCTCCCATCTTCATTGCTTTGGGAGTAAATGTTTTGTTCACAATAATGGTAAAAACCGGTTAAGTAAGTTCGACCCTAGAAGTGATGAGGCGATTTTCATAGGAAACTCAGATCATAGCAAGGCTTACAAAGTCTTCAATAAGAGAACTCTCTGTATTGAAGAAAGTGTCCACGTTATTTTTGATGAAGATAACGTGTTTGATAAGCCTTTAAAGGATGAGGAAGAAGACTTGGATGAACCCGACTTTCGTCTTTCAAGAGACGATCCCCCGGAATTGGAATTGGAGGACAATGAGATAGAAGGAACAAGTGATGAACTTGATCGTTCCTTAAAAGATAAAAAGGAGAAAAGCAAAGTTATAGTTGATGATACTATAACATTAACTCAAAATAAGGACTCCTAAACTAATGTTATAGGTGATGTTACTATAACATTAGATCCAAATCAAAGTGTAGAGTCCGATGTTATAAACGGCTCTAATACAACACCCGGATTGGATTCAGGGGGAACTTCCTCCAATTCCGATCCAAATGAAGTTGGGTCAAGCTCAAATAACGACGAAGAACCTAGTAATTCAACAAAATGGAAATACAAGAGCTCACACCCCATGGACAATATTCTTGGGAATATTAAGAAGGGTGTGCAAATGAGACGATCCTTGAATAACTTCTGCTCCTTCTACTCTTTTCTATCCATGATCGAACCAACAAATATCAATGAAGCTCTTGCAGAATCAGATTGGATTGTCGCTATACAAGAAGAGCTACAACAGTTCGAACAAAACAAGGTTTGGCATTTAGTTCGTAGACCAAAGGATCGATCTGTCATTGGAACAAGGTGGGTCTTTAGGAACAAACTAGATGATGCCGGAATCATTGTCAGAAACAAAGCAAGATTGGTGGTCCAAGGTTATAATCAACAAGAAGGAATAGATTATGACGAGACTTTCGCACGTGTTGCTCGTCTTGAAGCTATTAGACTTCTGATAGCATTCGCAGCACATAAGGGAATGAAGCTCATCCAGATGGATGTCAAGACAACGTTTCTAAATGGATATCTACAGGAAGAAGTCTTCGTTGAACAACCCCCCGAATTTAAGAATAGCAAATTTGAAGATCACGTTTCAAGTAGGATAAAGCCCTATACGGATTAAAACAAGCACCTAGGGCATGGTACGACAGATTATCAAAGTTTCTACTTGACAGTGGATTCAGTTGAGGATCTGTTGATAAAACCCTATTTCTAAAATCCGAGGGCTCTGACCTTTTAGTTGTTCAAATATACGCCGATGACATTATCTTTGGATCGACCAACCGAAACCTATGCAAATATTTTTTTGAGTTGATGACCTCCGAGTTCGATATGAGTATGATGGGAGAATTAAAATTCTTCCTAGGACTGCAAATACAACAAATCGATGAAGGCATTAAGATCCATCAACAAAAATATATCAAGGAATTAATTCGGAAATTTGGAATGGAAAATTCTCATGCCATTTCTACACCGATGGTTGCGGATAAGAAATTGACACTAGATGAAGACGGTAAATCAGTTGATGAAACTACTTACCGTGGGATGATTGGGTCACTGTTATATTTGACCGCAAGTAGACCCGATATTATGTTTAGCGTATGTGTTTGTGAGAGATATCAATCATCTCCCAAAGATTCGCATATGACGGCCGTAAAACGAATTTTACGATATTTAATTGGAACGGCCAAGCTGTATTTATGGTATCCAATGGAATGTAACTTTGAGCTAGTCGGTTATTCTGATGCCGACTACGCAGGATGTTCTCTAGACAGAAAAAGCACGTCGGGTGTCGCCACATTTGTCGGACCGTGCATTATTACGTGGGGTTTGAAGAAACGAATTTCAGTTGCTCTCTCAACTGTTGAAGCCGAATATATCGCTGCAGGACTGGTATGTACTCAATTATTATGGCTTAAGCAACAATTACGTGATTATGGTGTTGATGTAGGATGTATTCCTATTTTATGTGATAATACTAGTGTGATAATAATTTCTAAAAATCCCGCACAACATTCACGTACCAAACATATTGAAATAAGACACCATTTCATTCGAGACCATGTTGAGAAGGGGAATATAAAATTTGAATTTTGTAGTACGGAAAAACAATGGGCAGACATTTTGACAAAATCGTTAGCTAGAGAACGATTTGAGACTTTACGGTTGGAAATTGGTTTAATTGGTGGTACCTAAGCTTCTGTATATGTTCAATTTCCCTATGACTGACTAGTTTAAGTTAAGATTGTATGACTGTGTCCGTATATTGCATTGCATGAATAATTTCGTTTATAGGAATATATTTATCATAAATTTCTATTTGTTATTTAGAATTTAATTGTTATACAAACTTAATCTTTTATCAAAATAGACAAGATACACCATATTTTTTATTTTCCAAATCACATACAAACTCTCCTATATTGCTCTCCATATTTCACGCGTCATATTTTCTACACACAATTCAATTCCTAAAATTTGTCCTACTTTCCAAATTTTATCTTTTACCATATAAATTTGATCACCTAACAACTCCTATGACTACTTTAATACTTGTCACTATTTGACACTTACCAAAATTAATCACTTCCTATTTACCATAAACTAGGATGCCACTTGCCTTATATCACCTAACCCTAGTCCTAGCCTTATAATTACCCTTTTCCTTTGCCGTGTAAACCATTACAACACCCCACTTGCATACTTTTTCTCTTCTAAAAAAATTACCACAATCTCATCATCACCTTCTTCACTCAACCATCAACATCACCATGAATTCACAACCTGCAAAGACCCGATCATCAACTCGAAATCAACAAAACCGCCACCTTCACATGCCGTCATCACTACTACCATCTCATGATCTTAATTCTTCTAGCTTTCCTTCACCTCAACCAAACTTATCTACACCCCTGTTTCACGGTCGGAATGACACGGTGTCCGAGGGAAAAATACGCCGCCTTTTAAAAGGGAAGAATAAGGTAGTTGTTGATGAGGATAACGATATTGAGGAACCCGAGGTTATTGTAAGGAATGGTGTTGCACGAACTTTACTCCGGGATGTTTCGAAAGCCACAACAAAAGAAGGGTTAAATCGAGTCCGGTTGACTCATGACGAAAGCATTCTTGTTTCTCATGTCTTGAAGTATTCTATACATAGAGGAAGGTATTATCCCAAATCTTGGTTGTTTAATGTTCCCGCACTTAAGTTTTTTTATTGATTTTCTTGATTTTCAAGGGTGGAGTCACATTAGTCAATTTTCGGGTCCAATTAATCCGGTTGAAGTTGTTCAATTCTTTGCTAGTGTGTCGATTAAGAAAGGGGTCTTGCATGCATTGGTTAATGGTGTTGAGGTGACGGTTTCTACTTCGGATTTTTGCTCTGCTTTTTCGGTTCCCGATGACGGAATTGAAATTAATCCGAGTCTTGAATGGTCTAATGTTGTTAGTGACAAGGAGTTGTTGGTTAAGAAGTATTTTGAGGATGTTGGGACGGATGGTGGGAACATTGTTGTTCGTCCTCTCTCGGCGAAAATTAAGTTCCTCTTAAACTTTTTTTGGAACACGGTTGTGCCGAGAAGAGGAGGACGAGACAAGGTTTCGAGTTATGAGGCTATTATTATTTACTCATGGTGGGAAAGACAAAAGGTGAATTTAGCGAGTCTTGTTTTACATCGTATAGTCCAAACGAGTCTCACGGTTACCAAGGAGAAATTTAGTACAACAATCGACCTTCCATATGGGATGTGGGTGTCTCGATTGTTAGAAGTGAAACGAGTGGTGGGACGGGATAGCTACAATGTAAGTGCAAAGGATTGTATGTGTGATCGCTTGATTAAGCTTATGGGTCTTATAGTTGATGGACCCGAGTTATTACTTGTCAAGGATGTTGAGAAGATTCCGAGTGATTCGGGTTTGGGGCCAATGGAGGCAAAATTGGAAAGTTTTATGACTACTTTAATGAAGAAGTTTGAGGAGCAATCCACCAACTTGGCTACGGTTTTATCACAAGTTGGACCATCACGGTCTTTGGAGTCGGTTTTGGATGCTTCTCGGGTTTATTCTTGGATGGATGAGGTGGATAAGAGGCTAATGGGTTTTCAGAGGGAGTTGAAGGCCATCCGTGGGGAAGTGTTCCCATATGGAGATCGTCTTACCTTTCTCACGAGTCAAGGCGGTGCTTTGGTTATGTATGGAAAAGCTATGGCAAATGATCAATCACTAACTTTGGAGGCGACTAAAGCTTTGTCCTTGAAGATACTCAACTTTCAACGAAGTATTCAAAGTCTTTCTCAGCTTGTGAGGAGCTTCTTTGATCGTCTCAATGCCTTGGAACATCGTACCCGCCCCGACTACGTGAACCCATACAAAACCCGAAACATTTGACCTTGTCTCACCTTGCCTTATCTAGCACTTTCTCCTTTTAGTATCTTTTCTTTATCTTGATGGTGTATTTTGCAAACTTAAATTCGGCCCATTTTGGCATATACTTGTGGATTATGGCCTAAGTATCTCTCTAAACATGTGTTTATTCGGCCCTTTGGCATCAAACATGTTTTCTTAAGTTTGTATGATAATTAATCCTCTAGATGCTTATAGTTATGCGTGCTAATATTATTTTCTATGACGTTTTATCTCTTGTTTCATCTTATATTATTCTAGTCATTTCATTTTTGTTCTTAACTTTTCAATGATGTCAAGAGGGGGAAAGAACGTCTATGGTAAGCATATACCTAAGCTTACTCCTTGTCAAGACCAATTGTCTCTTAAAGTCCTTAAAGTTTCGATTTTATGTTAATCGTCTTGATCTTACGTTGATCTTTATTATTAAGATGACGGTATTATATTGAGGGGGAACTCTTTACTTAGTCACAAAATTAGGAGGCTTGCCATCATCAAAAAGGGGGAATTTGTTGAACCATATAGTATATATGTTTATGTTTTGATGATGTCAAGGTGCTTTATAATATATATACTTGCTGCGCGTAATCGTTTGTCTAAGTCTTTTAGATTCGATTTATCTAATACAAGCAATAAAGGAAGTTGTGATGGAAGTATACAATAGTCAAGCCTCAATTCAAGATCAAATGATGTGAAGATTCATTCAAGATTTATGTGAAGACGAAGTCCGTCTAAAGATTAATCAAGCTTGGATGATGACGTAGCCTATACTCGAAGATCTCCCTGAAGATTAGAATAGTATAGGTGATTATCTCGTAATGATAACCAAGAATGAGTTTCTTGAATTAGTAAAGTTATAGCTTTGCAGCTATAACATTACTAGTAAAAGAGCTCAATGTTATAGCTCTCTTACTATAACATTGATATGCTGAGTTTACTATACACGACATATAATGTTTTAAAATTGTTTTTAAAATTGTTTAAAGTTTATTTTAAATGTTTTGATAAACGTATTTACTTGATAAAGCCAGGTTTAGTGCGGAGTTCGGTTCCTTGTTGAACGTTGACTAGTAGTCGTTTTGGGTCAACTTATGAGTTGGACCATGCTACTAATTAGGGTTTAAACAAAGCCTCTCTTAAAACCTAAATTCTAACCCATATATTGAGCTAGGGTTTGCACGAGTCACGAGGCATATGAGCCGTGACATCTCGTGTAAACTAAGATATATTTGGTAAAGATTTTATATCTTTACATATCTTGTATATCTTACTTAATATATTTGTTTATGATTAAAGATATTCTTGGGATAGAAAATCTTATCATATCTTAGAATTTATAGTAAAGATAATAATTGAATAGATTATATTCTATCTTTTGGAATATTCTTTATTATCTTTTAGGCTTTTAGGAAAAAAATAATAAAAGATATGATTTGTTAACATATCTCCTATTTTCGGCCATTAGGGTTTCTAGAAACCGAATTGCCTTATTCTTTCCTTCCTATAAATACTTTGCTCTTTGCAACATTTAATGTAGAGACCTTAAGCATAAAAATTGATCTTATTTTCACAAAGCAAAATCGTGTGTTACAAAGCAGAAAACCGTTTTGTTATTTTTGAACGGTCGTGTGTTTTAAACTCTTATATTCATTTGTTAAGTTATCGTTATAAGATAATAATGCTTATTTGATTTCTTACTTGTTCATTAACGTGAACCTTTGCAAGAATCATTAGTGCTTTCTTATTAGCGTAAGTTAGTCACTCGAGTATTTAACGGTACTCATTGAGTTACAGCTAGAGTTAGTTGTACGAGTTGGGTTAGTAAATTTGTAATCCGTAGAAAGGTACTAAATTTATTAATCGAGAATAGTGGACGTAGGTTTCGACTTGTGAAACTGAACCACTTCAAAAACCGCATGTCTCCTCTCTTTCGTTCGTTTGTTTATTTTGTTTAACATTCATTAGTTCACTACTACAGATACAGGCTATAACAACGGTCAAAAACCGTTGTTATATAAAAAAGCGGACGTTGTTAAAGCGTCCGTTGTAAAAGGTTATAACAACGGTTGGTTTTCTTAAGGAAACCGTTGTTAAAACTATTAACAACGGTTTTATGTATAAAAACCCGTTGTGGAAAGTGTGACTCAATTTTGGGGGGAAAGTTATAACAACGGGTTTTAATATACAAAACCGTTGTTATAACTAAAGACAACGGGTTTTTTGTAAATAACCGTTGTTGTTTGTTCTTAAAAAATAAAAAAAAATTAAATTAAATATTACTAGATGCATGCATAATTACGGCCCGTTAGAATTCCGATGCATGCATTATTACTGACATAACTGTACATATGAACGGATAATATGGAATGAGAAGGGTTAGTAATAAGATTTGAAGCAGCATTATTGAGAGATATGATGATGATTATGGCACAACTTCCTAACATATATATTAATTAAAAAGCAACTCAACTCACACATTGCTTAGTATAAATACATTGCATTATCTCAACTAACATTTCCATTATCTCAATATATTCATCTCCAAACCCTAACTGCTAAAACAAACTCTACTTAATCTTTCAAAACAAACTCCAAAAACTCCAACAAAATGAATGATTTCATCCTTAAGACTCTTACCATGATCGAGAACAACAACAACTTCATCCGCCGGTTCCTCCATATTGAGGAAAGTTTCAGGAGCTACCTTGCGGATGCTCGATCCGCACTGAAGCACGCCAAAGAAGATGGCTTGACGGAGCAGCAGCAGTTGCAGCTATATGACGATATAGCAATCTGCGAACGGAACCTCCAAATAGCCAAGGAGGAGAGGACGGATACGATAGAGGAGAATAAGATCCTCTATGAAAATATAAGAATTGCATTTTTATATATGTAATTTTTTTTTAATTTATGTATTTATAAATATATATATATATATATATATATATATATATATATATATATATATATATATATATATATATATATTAATTATGTTTATCTTGCTTCTTCATCTTGCTTCTTCATTGTTTTACTAACTAACTAGATTCAAATAACATAATGGTCGATAAAAACACATACATGCAAAAGAAATAAATAGAAAAAGAAAATAATGACGATGAAACTAACGGATGTGGCGAGATTTAGCCGATAAATACAGAACGTAATAGACGATGAAATCAACAAAGGACGGCGAGAAGATAAAGCGGCGATGAGAAAGTGAGAAAGAGAGAAAGAGAGAAAGAGAGTGTGTGTTTTGTGTTTGTTTGTCTCCTGTGTTTGTGTTTGTGTTTGTGTATTAAGGGTTGTGTTTTGTGGGCAGCAGACTTTCTGTTTGTGTGGTTTATAGTATGGAAGGTATTGACAACGGTTATTAAACAACAACCGTTGTGAAATATGTTTTAACAACGGTTGTAAAAAACACCCGTTGTTAAATAAGTTTTAACAACGGGTTTCAAAAATAACCGTTGTGATTACTTTTCACTAACTTTGCGCCAATTTTGCGCCAAATTATTAACAACGGTTGTGCATGTGTGACCCGTTGTTAAAACTAATAACAACGGTTTTATAACCATACCCGTTGTAATTGATTTTAGTAAAATTCGCGCCATACATTCTACAACGTCTATTGTGATTTTCGTGAATAATCGTTGTTAAAGGGCCGTTGTGGTTGCCTGTATTTGTCGTTCTGGTTGATTAGTTAAAGTTTAATCAATAAACTTTAAATAATCAATTATATTCATACAATCGAAAAAGCTTTCAAAAGTTTTAAATCCTCAATTCACCCCCCCCCCCCCCGAGTATTTCGGATCGATAGACTCTTCAATTTTCAAGAGTTATTAATAAGTTCCTCTCTGTCTTTGAAGGCAGCCTGTTGTTTATACAGCTATGGGGAGAATTTTAGTAGGGCATGTTTCTCTTTCAGGACGGAGAACCAGTAAATCATGTACCTATATTCAATTTCAACAACTATTATCAATGAGGAGGTAAATCTAAATTATAATTGATGTTGGATGTTACAAAGTAAATTTTGTTCAGTTTGTCTCTTTCGCAAAAAATGAGAAAACGAAGGGAAATGGTGTTTGGACCCTTTCCATAATCAATAACTTCTTTGTGCATTAATTTTTCATTATATGCTTTAAAGTCATTACACTGGTTAGTGGTTGGACGTGTGTTGCTTTCACAAATTAGACAATCATCATTGGAATGTGAGAGAGTTGGTTTCATGTATCATGACGTGTTCTATTTTTTCATGAAAAAGTCTATGGAAACCAGTTCAAAAACGTCTAGCGTAGTGCTTAGAAATAACGTTATTTTTTTACCTTTTATGTACTGTCCCTCAAGACCTGTGTACATAAACTTAAAACATACGGTCACCTTCACCACATCGGTTTTCTTTCAGGTAACAATTTTACAGGAAGCATCCCCGATAGTAGCTCTTCACTTACCAATCTCATCACATTGTAAGCTTTTATTTCTCTCTTTTTATTTATATACCCTTGTAAATGCCATCCTTTTTTTCCTCTTATAATCTTCAAAAAATCATGATTTATAGAAACTGAATGACAACCATCTTACTGGCCACTTACTGGATTTGTCACAGACTCGGACCTTTGCCCAAAATGTAAGTTGACGTCCTTATTTTGAGTACAGTTGGGTTCGATTTATATATACACTTTAATCATTGATTGGAGGCGAATTTGTCCACAATTGTTGGTGTGCCGAGAATCAGTCAATAAATGTTGTTGCTGATGGTTGTCCCCTGACAAAAAGTGTGCTACTGATCGTGACAGCGTAGAAGTAACTAAATGGCGTGTTGATCTAAATATGATAGGCGGGTTTGTGATAATTTGAAGTGTAGGAGTGAAGGTCTGATCTCGGCTTGTAGCTTGAACAAATTTATGCATTTTATATAAAAAAAATGTAGGAGAGATTGTGACCCAAGTAACCCACCTTAATATAAAGTTGGGAGAGTGTTGAATGTATTTGATGGCATTATCTTTATTACTAGACAATTGAATAAGATAACCTTATCTTTGTTGATTGTTCTGATTTCTATTTGATTTTGTATCCGGTGAGTGCGAGTTGAGCTTTTCTCAGCCACCTTCAATCATGTAAGTTTCGCTCTCCATTCCAATCCCAACCATTGGCTGGTCTATGTGACTTGATAGCATCGTAAAAAATTTAATTGCTTTGTGCTAAAAAAATATGAATTGTATAAAATAATGCCTTTCCGATATTTTTTCAACAAAACCCTATACACAGAGTAATGTTCAGAAGATAATATAACAATGATACACCAGTGACAATTTTGTTCTAGGAAACTTACTAACTGATAAATATTCATTAACCTTTTATCACTTTCATAGGCCCTAACATGAGGTTTTGGTAGAGGAGAAGGGAATTACTAAGATGGGCAATCATGAGCATAAAGAAATCCCAACTTCAGATGTGATTATTAGGATGTGATTATTAGTTTGATCTTAAACTTCCCACGTCCTATAAGGGGCCTTTTTTATGTGTTTTCTAATGTTAGTGTCAGTGCAGTCCTACATGACCTTCGACATATTTCTTCCCGCTTGATAATTTTGAAATCTCAAATTTCTTAAATCGTATAAATTTGAAATCTCATATTTTTTTAAATCATACTCATCTTTCTTAGGGAGGGAAGGAGACAGAGAAAGTGTGGAATAGAGAGTTTGTGCTTGGTTTATTTTTTTTGTTTTCTCGAATTGCTTTCATGTACCTGTTATTAATTCCAGCTTATATACAAGACTATCTACATACTTGATAAGGTTATTTTCAGTCCTTGGCCTATCAAAATAAATCTTATTCTCAACTAACTAGTAGCTAGCAGTAAGAAATGGTCGAATCCACAGGGAGGCGAGTTAATTATTCAATTTGCTAATATTTAAGTCCGTCTTAAAGTAACAATTTCTTGAAGGTTGTTTGTTTGATTTCTATCAACTAATTGCAATAAAAGTAAATAAGATGAATTCAATAATATTAAAAGGTCTAGGGATTAGGTTCACTAGGTAGTTATCCGGGGTATGATTTAATTCATTGATAGACCAATTTATGTTGTTTAAGGTCATATGATCGGTCGATTCTAATATGCTCTTTAGATCAAAACTTATTATGCGGTCGCTATCATTAAGTCAGTCTATTCAGTTATCGTTACCTATACTAGTCTTAACCCGGTCGGTGAAAATCCTAGTTTGCAATACTAGTTAAACAATCTTTCAGAAACTAATTAACTAGATTCAAGACAATAACTGAACAATAACAAAGAAGCTATTTTAACTACCAGTTCATTAATATGATCCCCTTCTAACAACCTCGATCCCCATTCACCCTAGATAAATAAATTAGCTACGCATACTAGTGATAAACATAACAATAACAATAGTAGAAAACATGATTAAAGGCAATAATAAGATGAATAATAACTGAATGATTAATAATTGAGGAAAGATTAACAATAGTACCGTAATTAGTGAGTGCTTAGATCTGAAATAAGAGCAATAAAACTAAACTAAGAGTTTTCTAGGGTTTATCTAGAAGTAAATAAAGCGTAAATTATAATAGGGTACTAATTAGGTATTTATAGTAAACATAAACCGACTTTAGGAAATTGCACAGAAACTGCCAAATCGATGTATACTCGATCGAGCCTAGGTGCACTCGATCGAGTACACACCCACTCGATCGAGTGTACTCAGACTTGATCGAGTATTCTCCTATTTCAGCTCTTTACTTCGTGTTGTCTTCTTCACTTCTTTTCCTTTATTCTTCTATATTCCCGTGCCATACTCCGTGTATTCCTTCATGCCCCCTCCGCGGTGCTCATTTCATCCATTTACTCCATAAATACATCTTTCCTGTACTAAACACCAAATAGCGGAAGTAACAACATTCTAGCATAAATGGCATATAATTAATATAAACTAGCATGAAAACCGTATCAAAAGTAACTAAAGGGAGGCATATAAATGTATAGAAATAATCATCAAACTCCCCCAAACCATCTCTTTGCTTGTCCCCAAGCAAAGCATCACACAATTCAAAAAGCAATCTGTTGGGCCTGGAATTTCGCACTACTGACAGGATAGAATTCTTCCCTGGCCTGACGATCAGGGCAGGCCCGTCAGGGTAGTCCAAGTTTGGCACCAGTCGATGAGCCTGGACTCCCGCATCATCTTCAGGATCAAGTTCAACCCTGGCTCGACAATTAGGGTGTCAGGACGTCAAGCCACCAGGGTATAAGAAGACAGGCACCAGGCCGGAAAGGACAACAGTCAAGTGTAAGGTCAACATTTGACCAAGTCATGGATAATTATATATAAGATTTATACAACATAAATATGGTCATTAAAGAGGAAGAGATTTGGTCATAAAGAAGGACCATTAATAGGCATTAATGCGCAATAAAGACAGCAATTAAGGAGGAATATTCAGCATTAAGTACAAAGATTTGGCAGCCATTCAGCTTGGCTATATAAGGAGCATTTGAAGATCATTTGGCAAGACAAGTCATACTCTAACATACACAACACAACTTATCCCATTGCAAGCAAGACTATTATAATACTTAGAGAAAATATTATACTTTGTGCTCGTGATATTATTATCCTCTTAAATCATAGGGAAATCCTCTCCTGGCTTGGTGTCCGTGGTTTTTTTCCCATTCAAGGGTTTTCCACATACAAATTCTTTTGTCATATTATTTACCTTATGTGCACTACTTTTATTATAAAGAATCCTGCCTAGATACGATTACGATAAATCGAAATAGGATAATACTAGTTAACCCCCATACTATTCTACCATGGTCGTATTTCCAGCCCTGCGCAAAATATGGACAAAACAATTGGCGTCGTCTGTGGGGAAACTAGTTTATTAATCCTATAAGAGTGTTCAAAAGATTTTCTCTTCTCACAAGTTTGAGAACCTTGGGAAAGATTGATACAAGAGTTTCCATAACTCCCATTTCCAATGAGGAATTGCTATATCCAAAAGAAAAATTACCAAATCAAGTCAAAATTCCTTCCAACGATCATAAGTATAACAACTTTCAGCGTTAACTAAGAGAATGTGGATTTCAATGACATATTTGTCACAAAAAAAGTTTTAAAGATACGTTTTCCAAGATCTAATACAAGTTTTACAAAATGTTAACAATATATCTTAAAATTTCGGTACTTTTGGCTTTTATTCTATGGTGAATTTTCTTAATTCTAATAATTTGATGTTTTTAGGAAATGAAACCTTGAACTTCAAAAATTCAAGCATGGCGGGGCAATCCAGTCCTGATCGTGACAGGCTACAAAGTCAGTTCTGGACAGTATCAGGGCAGGCCTCAACGTCATTACAAGCCTGGTCATTCAGTTCAACCCTAAACGGATGTACCAAGCTTGAGATTAGACACAAGGAGATTTATAATACTCGACGTGTTACACTCTTAGTGGAATGAGAGCAAAAAAAAAAGTGAACACCGTCAATGAAGAAAGAGCTCTCAAAAAAAAAGTTTCTCGCTTAATAAAGCCTGACCGCCTTTAAAGATCCAATCAGGACAGACCAGACAGGGAATGCTGATCAAAAGTATGAAACCCAATAACACAAAAATAAATCATTAAAGGTATTAAGTAATATTTCTACACAGGTAAGTCGTCTCCTTTACATAACTTTTAAATAAATATGTCATCATAAGTACACATTCCATCCAAGGTAGATATAAATCAAATATTTTTAGTAATGACCATATTACATATGATAGTTTTTGGACTGTCCTGATATGCCAGTGTCGGTCAAGCCTAACCTGACCTGGCCGATCAAGGAAAAATAAATTGACCAAGCCTGGCCTGATTGACTTTTCGAAGGATGAATTAACCTATCGTGACTAGCCTTTCCCGATATGCTTAGATCTATTATCATACTACTGTTATGAATCCTTACATGATTATTAACTAACTTTTCCCTATTATATATCAAGCATGACTAATATGAGATTAGAAACTTTGATCAAAAGAGTTTTTAATATTAACATGTTACACATTATACAGCATGAACGTTTGGAGTCATAATCTATCCTGGCCTGCTAGTTAACATGGTTGTGATTTATAATTCATGTGTATTATTTATAAGCTACTTGTGATATACTTGTAAGATATTTCGGTCCTACCAAGTGCAACTTTATATGACATGTGGTAAGTTTATGAGTTACATGGTGACCAAAGGAGACATAACAGTCAGTCCTGATTGGATTAAAGCAATACTGGAGTTCCAATTACCAAACCAGTCAGGGACATCCAAAACTGACTGGCTGGATTCTGACCTGAACAAAAATCAGCCTTGGATTGTAATTTTGAAACCTTAAAGCCTTCCGAGTCAGGTAAGTTTCTCACCTAGCAATTACAGTACCCAGTTAGGGGCACATGTGTAGCATCATCCTGCATGGAAATAGATCAGGTATGAGTACCCTGACACGCATGTCCTAATAAGATCTCACTCCCCTGATTCTGTCAAGCCTGAATTAGTAAGTTTCTAATATATATATATATATATATATATATATATATATATATATATATATATATATATATATATATATATATATAGGTCGGGATCCGTGAGAACCACTAGTATAATGAGAACCACTTAACATCCCTTGGATCTAATAATACGCTGAGATTACCTTAACCAAACCCCCAACTTTTTTCGCGCGTCCCCCCCAAACCCGCGTAATCTCAGTCATTTTCTAATTCCGCTTCTCTCTCATCATTCTAACCTTTCGCCATCGCCTCTTCCATCATCAAATTCATGTTTCTCTTTCTCTACAATCGAACGATAAATTCTTCGACAATCAACCTTTCGACGCTGCTTCAATCAATGACGCCTTTAAATTCGACGTAAAATTTCGATCTTTATGATTATTTGTTGTGAAATTAGTTGATTTAGTCGATTAAATTAGATTGTTCGTGAAATTAGGGATTGATTCACCGATTAGAATTCTGAATTGAACAATTATGCTTCCGAATTTAGGATTTCGTCAATTAAATTGGGGAAACTGAGAAATTAGGGTTAGGGGATTTGAGAAATTTGTTGAAACCCTTAAATTAGGGTTTGATTCGTCTCTTAAGTTTCTGGATTGATAAATCATGCTTCTGAATTTAGGGTTTCATGAATTAAATTGGGGAAACTGAGAAATTAGGGTTGGAGACCGTTTATGTGCATCAAAATCTTGTTTATGTGCATCCAAATTCCTATTTATGTGCATCAAATTCCTGTTTAGGTGCATCAAAATGTGATTTTGTGAATCAAATTGGCTTAATTGAGAAATTAGGATTTCATGAATTAAATTGGGGAAACTGAGAAATTAGGGTTGGAGACCGTTTATGTGCATCAAAATCTTGTTTATGTGCATCCAAATTCCTGTTTATATGCATCAAATTCCTGTTTAGGTGCATCAAAACGTTATTTTGTGAACCAAATTGGCTTAATTGAGAAATTAGGGTTTCATGAATTAAATTAGGGAAACTGAGAAATTAGGGTTGGAGACCGTTTATGTGCATCAAAATATTGTTTATGTGCATCTAAATTCATGTTTATATGCATCAAATTCCTGTTTAGGTGCATCAAAATGTGATTTTGTGAATCAAATTGGCTTAATTGAGAAATTAGGGTTGGAGAAATTGTGAAATTGCCTACATTTGTTAAAATCAGGGACTCAATTTCTTGAATTATACTTTGTTGTATTGTTGCTTATTTAATTTTTGACATTTCTTGTTGCGTGATAATGACAAAGACAACTCCTCAATACTATCACAAACTTCTTCAAATGTCATTACAAACGAAGGAGCGAATGTTGAAGCTAATGCATGTCAGCCTATATTAGAAATATCTGCAATAGCAGTTGAACATGATGTTCCTGAAGTTGTGACTTTAGAATTTGTTGAAGGTACATTTCTATTCATCCTGGTAGTTGCTTGATGTTTTCAGATTTTTTAAGGTACATTTCATATGCTTTTGTATCCCTCATCTTTCTTACTTTAATTGCACCACATATGCAGATATCATAGTAGAGGAGGCATAGGACGAGGAGGCAGCAGAAGGTTCTTCAAGCAACAAGAATCGGGTTTTTGAGTGTCTCAACCATCTTAAGCCTGATATTGGTATGCTATTCGATAAGCTTGAACTAGGTGTTGAGTTTTATGAAGCTTATGCAAAAGAATGTGGGTTTGTTACTAGATTAAGCTCACAAAAGTCTAAAAATGGTGTTGTTACGCATAAAAAAGTTGTGTGTAATAAGGCTGGAGTATGTGAAGCGAAAGGGAAAAATCACAGGAGGCAAAGGACTAGGATAGAATGTCCTTCTTGTATTAAATTTAAGCGAATTTTGGAGGAAGGTCCTGATATGGGTAAATACCAAATATATGATTTTCATGAAGGTCATAATCATATGCCACAAACACCATCAACAATGGTACATTTGACACAAACGAGAGAGTTGAATGTAGTTCACAAAAAAATGATAATTGACAACTCCAAAAATAACATAGGTCTAGTTAAGTCGTATAGGTTGTTCAAGGAGTATGTTAGAGGTTATAGGAATGTGGGTGCGTCATTGGAAGACTTTAAGAACTTTTCTAGAGATATCAAAAATTATTTATCAGAGGGGGATGCTCAAATGCTTATTGAGCATTTTATGAAGATAAAACACATGTGTCCATCTTTTTATTTTGATTTTGAGGTAGACGAGATAGGTCGATTGTCACATGTGTTTTGGGCTGACCCTATTAGTATTAAAAACTATTTGCTATTCGAGGAGATGACCTCTTTTGATACGACCTTTAGAAAAAACAAGTATAGGATGATATTTGGCCCTTTTACAGGGGTGGATAATCATAAGAGATGCGTGACCTTTGGGGCTAGACTTATTATTAATGAGAGTAAAGAGTCCTTTGCTTGGCTATTTATGAAATTCGTAGAGGCTATGGGGGGTCGTCATCCAGTTTGTATGATAACTGATGAAGATGCGGGGATAGAAGAAGGAATGAAATTAGCATGGAAAGACAAGGTGCAACACAGATATTGCATGTAACACATACTAAAAAAGTTGCCTGAGAAAGTAGGGCCTGTAATATGTAAAGATACTGAGTTTCTGAAGAAGATAAACCGATGTGTTTGGAGTGAAGATGTGGAGCCGCCTGAATTTGAGGAAAGGTGGACAACAGTAGTTGAATCTCATGGGTTGTCGGATAACGAGTAGCTTAAGGAGAAGTACAACATTAGAAATATGTGGGTTCCAGCTTACTTTCGTGATCTGTTTTTAGGAGGTTTGATGAGAACGACCTCTAGGTCAGAGTCAGAAAACCACTTTTTCAGCAACTTCACTAATCCTAATTTAACCCTAGTTGAGTTTTGGATGAGATTTGAGAGTGCAATGGATGCTCAAAGATGGACTCATTCGAAACTCGTTGCACAATAAAAAACTCCTTCCCCGGTTATCGACTCCATTAGCCCTAGAAAAGCATTCATCAGAAATCTACACTCCAACAATTTTCGGCGAGTTTCAAAAGGAAGTCGAAGCAGCTTTCTATTCATGTGGTGTTGGGGATAAAGAAAAAGATAAAACCTATCCAATTCTATACACAGATATCATAGATCAAGTTCGAAACAAAACGTATAAGGTTGGTTTTAAGAAGGATGATGTTTCAGTGGTATGCACTTGCAAGAAGTTTGAAAGACATGGAATACTCTGTCGACATGCTCTGTGTGTCTTTAAAGATCGGGGAATTCAGAAAGTTCCAAGTGACTACTTGCTTAGTCGGTGGAGCAAACTAGCAACTTGCCAGCCAATCGTCGGCCCTAATGGCCAGTTGTATGCTGATTGTACATCAATGGATGTGAGAAAAACAAAGTTGGCGAGTTATGGCCAGAGTTGTTTACTTGTGTGGCACTTGTTGAACAGAGTCCTGGGCATTGTGATGAGTTGCTTGGTATTTTGCGTGAGTTCAAGGAAAGGGTAAAAATTACCCCTGATGAAAGTGGAAATACTGGTATTGCAAAGGTAAAGGACAAGAATGCTGAAATTGGGATGGTTTTAGGAACAAACATTCCTAGTGAGATTAAGGTTTTGCCTCCAAGGCAGTGCAAAAACAAAGGCTCGGGAAAAAGGCTGATCTCACAAAGAGAACGAGCTGGGGAAGTGAACAAGAAAGCGCTAAGAAAATGCAGGGCCTGTGGGGAGATGGCGAACCATGACAGTAGGAATTATGACCGAAGGACAACCGACAATGAGTAGAGTAATTTTTTATTTTACCTTATTGAAAAATTCGGGATTTTTATTTTATTTGATATATATTGGACATTTGCCTTATTGAATAATTCGAGACTTTTTATTTTATTTGATAGATGTTGGACTTTTTTTCTTAAAACGAATGAATGTAACACTTATAGAATGTAAAACCTGAGTGTTCCTGTCACCATTATTTCGTGCACATACAACGGTATTTCATGCACATACACATGTATTTCATGCACAAAGAACGTTATTTCATGCACACATTATGCGAGTATCAAGAAACCTTACGGCGATTAATTTATTCACTGTTTCACCACATTTGGTAATCCAAAATGGGAATATCCCAACACTAAAATGTGATCAATTGAAATGAATCTTCCTGTACGACAAGTCTTTAAAATTCAAAGTGACGATCCGAGCGAAAATATTAAGAAATCGGAGAAATGTACATGGTTTAATTATGCACATCATGGTTATTTCATGCACGTAGAACGTTTTCTAACGCAAGATTAAGAGAAGTATTAAGAAATCGGAGAAATGTGATCTACCACTACATCCTTCTTTGCTACCACATCCTCAACCGTCAAAGTTAATAATAAAATTCCAAAATCTAAATTAAAATGCAACATTTTAAAAGTTCACTTGAGATTACTTTAAGATTTGACCTTGGACACATGAGTTACATATTTCATGCGTGCACACTGTTATTTCATGCATGTGGAACAGTTTTTAATGCATTTACGATGTTTTCAGATTTCATTACAGGCTTTTCGTTGTCCAATTTTGAAAATTGTCTCTCGTTTTCGTTGCCTCGTGACATGTTTGTTATCCAATTTTGAAAATTGTCTCTCGTTTTCGTTGCCTCGTGACATGTTCGTTATCCATTTTTGAAAATTGTCTCTCGTTTTCGTTGCCTCGTGACATGTTCGTTATCCAATTTTGAAAATTGTTTCTCGTTTTCATTGCCTCGTGACATGTTTCTAGAATTAGTCCAGAAACATGACTTCATGTCTTACACGCCTTACATATTCCAAAATCTAATATGTACTCTCAAGACTTAGTGTACTACATATTCCAGAATAAACTCCACAAGAATCTAATATTCCAGGGTCTACTCCGAGACAGAATCTAATGAAAAGAAGATTAAAATTAGGCAAAATGTAAATTATGCATTCAAGGTTCTTTATATTTACCTTTCTCTTGTTTCGCTTCCATTTGTTGAGACGTGCAATCATACTCGTACCATATTCATCCAAATCCTACATATAAATTTTATTTGACAACAAATATTGAAATGCTTGAAATAAAATATACTGAATAACGTTTACAAAAGTTTGTTGAAAAATTTATACCTCGTAAGAACGCTCATCACTCCATGATGCTTGATCACACAAATTTTCTAGCCACTTTAACAAATAAACTCCACAAGAATACCCACTCTTTTGTTGAGGCACTTGCACAACCTCCCACTAAAAAGTCTTGATCTCCAACAACCTTGTGTATCTTGGAGAGTCTCTTGCGATGATCTCCAAAGCAGGCAGGAGCTATACAAAAACAAGACAATGAGTGATTGTGATTGTGGTATAAGGCTATTTAATGCACATGCAAGGGTATTGATGTGACCATTATTTGAGCATATTTAGTCCCCGAATTAGCCTTGTTCCCATGCTTTTTAGTGCATATTTGGGTCATTTATTGTCTTTAGTCCTTTGTTTTGCATATTCTTTGAGGTTTTGATCCCTTGGTAGGAAAGGAGTGCAAACCTTGCATTTTCATGGCAAAATGGAGCTAAATTGATTGAATTCAATGACCAAGCATCAAAGAGAAGACAAGACTAGAAGGCCTTTGTACATACTATAGTAGATGGGCAATGATGAGAAAAGATCCTTGCATCCCCGACGAAATCCTTAAGGATTTTATGAAGAAGAAGGAAGAAAAGAAGAAAGGAAGAAGCTGATCAACAATCCGAGCGGATTGCCCACAATCCGCCCGTCCAACACAACGAATCCGAGCGTCTTCCTCAGAAGGCCGCTCGTCCAAAACCACCACAATCCGCCCGTCCACCCCACAAATCCGCTCGTCCAAAAGACCCATAATCCGCTCGTCCCGTGCCCTGGACGCTCGGATTGTGTGACAGCTAATCCGTCTTCTACTTGTTCTATGAAGGATGCGCATACCTCGGGAAAGACTAGCAAAAAGGGGACTCGCATATTTTTCTGAGAGGAGCGATTCCTCAAGGACTTAATCGTCATTTAAGCCCTTAGTAAACCCTAATTTGTGTACCTAATCCCCACTATAAATACCCCATTAGTCTAATTAGATAATCATGTTCTTCTTATCAATCTTTAGTGTAGTTTATATCAATATAATCTCTCTTTAATCTTGTAATCAACTTTTAATCAAGTCTTAATACAAATCTCATTTCCTTAATCTCTCTTTTGTTCATCTTTTATTTTGGGTAATTGAAGATTATTTTGGTTATTATTGGGAGATTGACAACCTTCCAATCAATCATCAAGTACTTCTATTATTCTTTGCTTTATTATTGGAATCATTAGTAGGTATAATTCTCTTAATCCCTTTTTAATTATTGTTAATTATCTTCATTTATTCATCATGTTTTACTTTGTTGGTATGATTGACAACCTTGCTAGCATGTTCAACATGATAATGAGTGAGTAGTTTCCTTAGCTAGGGTTAATGGGTAATTAGGGGAAACCAACATGGGGGATGATTCATGCTTAAATTAATATGTTTTCATAGTTTATTTGCTTGCTTGTTGTGATCTCAACTTATGCACATGTTATGTTTGATGAAATGCGAGCCTATGAATCCTTGCAATTTTTACCCATCACCTATCTTTTCAATGAGACTTGTAAGACATAAACCAACTCGAGTCTCATTAGACCATGCATATAGTTGAGTAGGGAAGATTAAGTCGACTTGTAGGTGTTGTACAATCTAATCGATTAGGCTCCGGGGCCCAAACTTTCCTAGGATTGTAAGATATAAACCAACTCGATCCATCACAACAATAATTGCTTGCTTATAATTTGAGAATATGTTTGTATGATCAATTCCCATGAATCCCCTATGACCCATGACACCCTAGTGCCTTTTATCAGTTGTTTACACCCCTTTTTAATCATCTTGCTTGTTTACTTTCATTGCTATTTAGTTTAGTGATCTTCTATTCAAACCCCAAATCGTGACACCCCTAGACACCGCCAGTTGCAATTGAAAATCTCATCTCAATTCCCGTCCCTTGGGATCCGACCTTTACTTGCCTCTTTACTAATAGTAGAGTTGTTTGTGGAGTTATAAATATTGTTTTGGTCTAGGTGCTCCTAACGACAAGTACCGAAACCTAAACCTGAAAGAGGAATACCGACCAAAAATGGCGTCGTTGCCGGGGACGGTGTTAACTTGATTTAGATTTTCTTAGATTGTTATTAGTTGTGTCTTTCTTTGCCTTGGGGATGTAAAACTCCTCAAGGTTTGTTCTAATTATTTTCAAGTTGTTCGATATTTTGCATGTCTAGAAGATCACAAGGTAACTTGTTACCCTTTGATCACGAAATTGAAAGGACTTTGACAAACAATAGAAGACTTGCTAGAGGTACTTTAAGAGGTATTGGTGAGGTTGTAGTTATTCAACCAAACACTATTGAGTTCGTCAACCCTTTTGCAAGAGAAGGTGAGGAGAACCCAACACAAAATCCAACACAAAATCAACCCACAATGCCTAAATTTTCATCACAATCCGTACCAACCGAGGGGAACCTACCCAATGGTACTCCCACACCACAACACTTAACCAGAAATTTCATTGCCAAATCCGCATTTATCCAATTAGTCGAAAGAAGCCAATTTGGGGGGATGCCTAGTGAAGACCCTGACTCTCACATGGAGACTTTTTGTGACTATTGTGATGCGATTTCTCAAACCGGTGTAACTCAAGACCAAATTCAATGGGTCTTATTTCCTTATTCTCTAATTGACACCGGAAAAAAATGGTTGAAAGGCCTTGATAAGGCTACTCTCGGAAATGACTCTTGGAAGAAATTGGCTCTAGCTTTCTACAAAAAGTTCTACCCACCGGAAAAGACTAACATGCTAAGAGCTCAAATTACGGGCTTTAAGCAAAGAGATGAAGAATCCTTGTATGAAGCTTAGGAGCGATTCAAAGGAATTTGTCGCTCATGTCCTCATCATGGACTTAGCGAGTGGTTCTTGGTACAACAATTTTGGAATGGTCTTTATGAAGACTCAAGAAACATTCTCAACATGGGATCAAATGGTATGTTCACCGAAATTGACGATAATCAAACTTGGAACAAGATTGAGGAAATGGCGGTCCATAATTCACAATATAGTAGACCTCGCAAGGTTACTAGAGGAGGAAAGCATGAAGTGGACTCTATTACTCAATTGGGTGCTCAACTTAGTGCTCACATTGATACCATCAATTTGAAGTTCGAAAAAGCTATGGCTAGACTTGAAGAAGCCGCAAAATCACCAAAGCATCATGTTAATGCCATGACGGCATCTTCATCAATCCCAAGTGGGATATGTGAGAATTGTGGAACTTTGGGACATGACCAAAGTGAATGTAGGGGAACAAATGAACAAGTCAATGCTTTTCAAGCATACAAGAGTGGTACCCCTTATTCAAATTATTACAATGAAAACACCAAATTCCACCCAAATCTCTCATACAAAAGCCAAAATGTCCAAAACCCTCAACCAACATACACCCCACCTCCCATGAGAAACCAAAATCAAAGACCCTTTTACAACCAAAACCAAGGTTACCAAAATCAAACTCCATACAATCAACAAAATGACCAAGGTTTTGATCTCCAAAAAGCGGTCCTCCAAATGCAAAAGAATCAACAAGAGTTTTTCACTCAAATGCAAAAGGATAGTCAAGCAAAGGAAATCACCATCAACAACATCCTAGCCCACACCAAAATGTTGGAAACCCAATTGACTCAACTAGCATCTTCAAGCTCACAAAGACAAAAGGGGCAATTACCACCTCAAAGTAATCCCCCGAGACATGAAACGGTTAGTGCCATTCACTTGAGGAGTGGTACGAGGTATGAAGCACCAAAGAAGCAAGTTGAGGAGGAAGTGGTGGAAGCTAGTGACAAAGAAGAAGTTGTACAAAACTCCAAGGATGGAGAACCATCAAAAGAAGAAGTTTCAAAGAAAAGTGAAGACAAGGCCAAGGAGAAGGAACCCATTGTGATTAGACTTCCTTTTCCAAGTCGTCAAGCTAAGCCCAAATTTGATGACCAACTTGGAAAATTTATGAAAATTGTGAAGAATTTGGAAGTCTCGATTCCTTTCACGGAATTAATCAATCACGTGCCGGCCTATGCAAAGTACATGAAAGACATCCTTACGAAAAAGAAGTCGATCTGAAAGCTTGAAACTATTGCCTTCACTAAGGTGAGTAGTTCAATCCTTCAAGGGAGTTCACCTCCGAAACTTAAAGATCCGGGAAGCTTCTCAATACCGTGTACCATTGGCGACACAACGATCAACAAAGCCCTATGTGACCTAGGGGCTAGTGTGAGTGTTATATCGTATTCGGTAAGTAAAAGGTTAGGGATGGGAGAGCTTAAATGTACCAATATCACACTCCAAATGGCCGATAGATCGACGACGACACCATTAGGGATATGGGAAGATGTTCCCGTAAGAGCTGGGAAATTTTTCATCCCGGTGGACTTTGTCATTGTTGACATAGAAGAAGACTTCAATATTCCAATCATTCTAGGTAGAACTTTCTTGCACACCGCGGGTGCGGTGATAGATGTGAAGCATGGCGAGCTCACTCTAGAAGTGGGAGATGAGAGCATAACTTTCAATCTTGACAAGACCATGAGAGCTCCCCGTTTGCATGAACCATGTTTTATGGTTGATCATTATAGCCGGAAGGATGAGAGGAAGAAGTCGGAATTCCAATGGAAAAAGAAAGTTGATGATGCTCCATCAAAAGAGAAAGTGAATTGTAACAAAGAGAGCTTGAAAAGCTCACCCATGACAAGTGAAGAGGATGGCCTCATTGGCCAAAACAAGAAAGGAGGAGAGTTGTCTCTATCAACTCAAGAGATTTTTAATGATCAAGTAGACGAAGTTTGTGGTCTTTGGGACGATGAGTTTGAAGGGATTTTCAATCCCTACATTGGTAATGCTATCGATCAAGACCAACATGAAGGACAACAGGTGCAAAGATCTATTGAGGATCTTTATCATGATAATGAACAAGCTTTTGACTACTTCTTCAAGGTGTTGAATTACATCAACAACACCTTGGCCATGCCCCCATGACATCTCACTAAGGATGAGAGTTTGGTGGAGTCCTCTCCAAATCACCATTTGTAAATATTTCTAACTCCCTAACTTGCATCTTAATTCTTACATTGCATTTTTGTCATTTTTGGATTTTTTTGTGTGCCTTGATCAAGATATTTATCATTTTTGAAGTGAGGGAGAGACTAATGATTTTATTGATGTGTAGTGCTTTAACTTAGTGTGGGGATAGCAATTGCCTAGGCTATTCATGCCTTTGTAGTGCCCCTACAATGAAGAACACGGGATTTGAAGAATGAAAATGACACGGGATATGCAAGTACACGGATGGACCTGAATCCGGGTAGACCAGGAGGAATCCGAGTGTCTTCTGGGTAATCCGCTCGTCTTATAGGAATCCGAGCGTCCGTGGAGGAATCCGTCCATCCAAATGAGCTGCAAAATCAAAAATTTTGGTCTGTAAGAGAATCCGAGCGCCCCAGCTGAGAAGACGCTCGTCTGAAACTGGCCGCTCGTCTTTGTAGAAAGACGCTCGTCTTTTTGCCAGTGCAGATTAAGAAAAGTTCCTTTAAGAGAATCCGCTCGTCTTTGAGGAAAGCCGCTCGTCCTGAATTGCAGAATCCGTTCGTCTTCACTAAAAGACGCTCGTCTTTAGGCGAGTTTTCCTGAAGCCAAATTGAGCAGAATCCGAGCGTCCCGACGGGAATCCGCTCGTCTTCCCCCTGCAGTTTTGAATTTTTCGGGTGTTTTAAATACCCCTTCCCACATTCATTCATTCATTAACTCATTCAAACACTACCCATAAACCCCAAAACCCCAAAACCCCAAAACCCTCATCCTCTCCATCACCAAAAACAAAATTTCCTCAACCAAATTCAACAAAATCAAATCCAAACTTCCTTACAACAACAATTAATCACTCCTTTTGCAATAATAATCAATTCAAGCACCAAAATCTTCAACCTTTGAGTCGATTTTTGAAATACAAAGACAAATCCTTTCATCTTAAATCGATTTGGGTATAATTAAAAATTGAAGATTTTCAATCTTTTCTTGGTGTAATCAACAATGGCAGGAACAAAAGGAGCAACAAAGGCACTCAAGGCAAAGACACTTTCGAAAAGGCAACAAAGCCTTCAAGCAAAGAAAGCTTCAATGGCTATGGTGGTTTCTAGTGAAAACTTGGAAGTTCAACAACAACAAGATCCTCCCTTGGAAGCAACAACATCAACAACTCCGGAAATCGCTCAATTATCAAACTATCCGGAGGTAATTTTCATTTCTAACTCCCATAGGGAAACATTTGCCAAGTATGCTAAGAAAGCCATTTTGCCCACCAAATTCATTTGTGAAGATGCCTTGAAAAAAGTGGGTGTCCTTGAACAAACAAAAGCCTTCTTTGAAGCCATGGGTTTGGGTAAATTGTTTACTACAAGAGAATTGACATACCCCTCCCTTACCTTGGAATTCTTAAGTTCATTGAAAGTGACTAAGGTAGAGACTAGATAATACATCGAGTTCCGTCTTGCCAATGTGAATAGGCGCATCACCTTTGATGTTTTGAGTAAAGCATTAGGCCTTAGTGATACACCATATTATCACAAGATGCCCGAAAAGTATGACCCCGCTCCTCTTTGGGAGGCGATTTCCGGGAAGAAATTCGTGAGCTTTCATGCGTGTCGCGCTCTATTAGTCCACCATCCGGGCATTAGAGTGTGGCACAAGGTCATCGGGAATACTATAATAGCAAGAAAAGGCACTAATCACTTTACAAAGCTCGATTGTGTTCTACTTGAGTCGGCCTTAAATGTCGGAAGAGAATTCACTAAGCCCTACAATGCTCTAAGGCTTTTGATGGAAAGATGGCTTAATGTTGATTGTGGCAAGAAAGGCACCGCTCATATTGTAAACGGAGGTCTAGTTACTCTCTTGGCCAAGCACTTTGACGCAAATTTCAACAAGGATAACACCTATGTGGTGATCAAAGGGGGTCATCTCATTGACATGGACGCCATGATTTACAAGTAAAAGTGGGTCAAGCATAACTCTCTTGACACCAACTATGGGTGGCTAACCAATGATGCTAGATCTTTCACTTTGCCTTCCAAGATATGCCGATTAAGTGCTCATCGAACAAACTACCTTCTTCCACTCTCCAAGGGAGCTGAGTACATCATCCGTCAACAAAGGGGTGAAATTTAAGAGCCCTCCTCCTCCATTGTCACACCACCCTACCCATTCAAATATCAAGAGTTCAAACCCAAAGATGTTGAAGTGGGCAATGACTACATGACTCTCCTCATGCAAGAGATGCACAAACAAGCTTATAATGATCGAGTAGATGCATACTTGGCGCAATATCCACCCCTCCTTCATTTAGCTACGCAAGGACTACTTGATCCTTCATGTCCTTTGCCTAGTTGGACGGATAGGGAAGTCTTCTTTCCAAGCACATCTAGGGGTGAAAGACCAGGTGAAGATGAGAATGTCGATGATGAGGTTTTTGATGATGAGGGTGTTGATGAAGAGGTAGATTAAGAAGAAGAGGGTAATGACGATGATGAAGGAAGTGAGCAAGATCAAGGAAGTGAAGATGAGAGTGGAGATGAGTCCGCTTCTATGGAGGAAAATGATGACAATGATGATATGGGGGAGGACTAGCAAACTTTGGAGGCTCCTACCCTCTTGAGGTTTGTCTACTTCTTTCTTTGTTTTCTTTATTTTTATCTTGATCATAGTTTGGAGAGTCCTAGCAACATGAGGACTAACACCTCGGCCCCATTGAGGTGTTCTTTTATTGTTCCCACATGAAAAATCCAAAATGACAATATATAGTTTCATGCATTGCATCTTGTGTGCATGAACTACCCCAAAATTTAAGACATTAGAAATAATGTCTATCTCGGTTTAGGGAAGTACATGCATACGCAACGGGAGGTAATCTAAATTACGCTCTCCGTCATAAACAAAAAACCCATGCATCATGTAGTGTAGATTAGTATAGCTTGCATTTAGTATAGAAATCATGCATCATACTTGCATAATTTCCTGTCATATTGGCCGTTGAGGACAATGCCCATATTAGTGTGGGGATGGAAAATTCTAACTTAACTTTTATTCAAAAATCCAAAAAAATCAAAAATTTCGAAAAAAATCAAAAAAATTGAAAAATTGAAAATCCAAAAACAAGTTCATTTCCTTTGTAGTGTAGACTTGTATATATTGTTTGTATATATTATGTTTGTGTATCCTTGTTCACATTGATCGACTATGCGACATCCGAGACATGAGGATATTGAAGACCGCATGGTATGATCTTTCCAATCTCCTTTTTCCTTTTTATGTTAATGACTATGTGGCTTTATTTTGATTGATGCGGTATAAACAATGTGAATTTAGGACTTGCATTTAGATTATTTGGCATATTAGTTGGTAGAATCATATGCATTAGGATGTATATATGTTAGTTGCATCATGGCATGCAGTTTGCATGTTAGAAAATTTTGCGAAACCGTCTACTTGGGAAGCTTGACAAGTGTATATAGGCCCTAGTAGATGCTTTTTCTTCTTAAGACTTTGCTTGTTAGAATACTTGTAAATCACCCTAGGATATGTCATGCTAGTATCCTTTGACCCATGGATTAAGGCCTAGTCAAGAGTACCTTGTGGTGTGATAACTCCTTGGCTACCGTTTATTCCAAGGTGACCCTTGAAACCATGCAACCATCATTCATCCATATTCTACCACATTTTGTCATCAAAAAGGAAATGGGCACAAAAATTGTTCAAAAATTTGAGTTCAAGAAATGAAATGAAAAGTGAAAGAAAGTTTGCAAATGCATCAAATGAAAAGAGGAGCAAAAATAGACTCCTATGCTTGAAATATAAGGCACCCTCACTACATATGGGGTGACTTTGAAAATGTTCAAAAGAAAAATGCAAAAAGTTGAAAGTTGTCAAGTATTGAAATGCAAAACATCAAAAGAAATGGCAAAAGAAAGTGTTCTCATATGTTATATGCCACAAGAAATTGGGGGGAAAAACAAAAACAAAAGAAAACTCCCAAATGAAACTCAAATATCTATTGATCTCTTTATCCATCGTATCCATTTTTGTGCATGGTAGAGAGGGGACGACCCTTCTTCTTGTCTAGGCAATAAGGGGAATTCCGCGATCCTCCAGTGTTTCTAACACCATAGGGAGTCTACTCTTGACGAAAGCATTTAACGATTGAGGACACAGGTACCCTAGCTTGACACAACTTGGAGGTGATTTATTGGTATCCTTCTAGGCTTAGTAGTTTGAAGAAATCGTATCTATAAAGGAGTGTGTACCCTTGAATTGCTTCTCTTGTAGATAATTTCCGCCACTTAGATGAGGAAAGTGGCTATTCTTTTGTAGATGCATCCATTACTTGATTTTATGTGCTTAATGTTTAGATGTGTCGCCATTTTGGCAAGACCCACCTTGCCTTGCAAGAAGGCATCCTACCTCATGGTTGTCTTGTTGTGAGTTGAAGGGGCGGAGTGAGACCCGCTAATTGTCTCATATCGGCTATGCTATTAGGTTAGTTTAAAAAACGGTCCTAGTCTTTGTCACCTCTTTACTCGGGACGAGCAAAGGTTCGGTTTGGGGATAGTTGATGTGACCATTATTTGAGCATATTTAGTCCCCGAATTAGCCTTGTTCCCATGCTTTTTAGTGCATATTTGGGTCATTTATTGTCTTTAGTCCTTTGTTTTGCATATTCTTTGAAGTTTTGATCCCTTGGTAGGAAAGGAGTGCAAACCTTGCATTTTCATGGCAAAATGGAGCTAAATTGATTGAATTCAATGACCAAGCATCAAAGAGAAGACAAGACTAGAAGGCCTTTGTACATACTATAGTAGATGAGCAATGATGAGAAAAGATCCTTGCATCCCCGACGAAATCCTCAAGGATTTTATGAAGAAGAAGGAAGAAAAGAAGAAAGGAAGAAGCTGATCAACAATCCGAGCGTATTGCCCACAATCCGCCCGTCCAGCACAAGGAATCCGAGCGTCTTCCTCAGAAGGCCGCTCGTCCAAAACCACCACAATCCGCCCATCCACCCCACAAATCCGCTCGTCCAAAAGACCCATAATCCGCTCGTCCCGTGCCCTGGACGCTCGGATTGTGTGATAGCTAATCCATCTTCTACTTGTTCTATGAAGGATGCGCATACCTCGGGAAAGACTAGCAAAAAGGAGACTCGCATATTTTTCTGAGAGGAGCGATTCCCCAATGACTTAATCGTCATTTAAGCCCTTAGTAAACCCTAATTTGTGTACCTAATCCCCACTATAAATACCTCATTAGTCTAATTAGATAATCATGTTCTTCTTATCAATCTTTAGTGTAGTTTATATCAATCTAATCTCTCTTTAATCTTGTAATCAACTTTTAATCAAGTCTTAATACAAATCTCATTTCCTTAATCTCTCTTTTGTTCATCTTTTATTTTGGGTAATTGAACATTATTTAGGTTATTATTGGGAGATTGACAACCTTCCAATCAATCATCAAGTACTTCTATTATTCTTTGCTTTATTATTGGAATCATTAGTAGGTATAATTCTCTTAATCCCTTTTTAATTATTGTTAATTATCTTCATTTATTCATCATGTTTTACTTTGTTGGTATGATTGACAACCTTGCTAGCATGTTCAACATGATAATGAGTGAGTAGTTTCCTTAGCTAGGGTTAATGGGTAATTAGGGGAAACCAACATGGGGGATGATTCATGCTTAAATTAATATGTTTTCATAATTTATTTGCTTGCTTGTTGTGATCTCAACTTATGCACATGTTATGTTTGATGAAATGCGAGCCTATGAATCCTTGCATTTTTTACCCATCACCTATCTTTTCAATAAGACTTGTAAGACGTAAACCAACTCGAGTCCCATTAGACCATGCATATAGTTGAGTAGGGAAGATTAAGTCGACTTGTAGGTGTTGTACAATCTAATCGATTCGGCTCCGGGACCCAAACTTTCCTAGGATTGTAAGATATAAACCAACTCGATCCATCACAACAATAATTGCTTGCTTATAATTTGAGAATATGTTTGTATGATCAATTCCCATGAATCCCCTATGACCCCATGACACCCTAGTGCCTTTTATCAATTGTTTACACCCCTTTTTAATCATCTTGCTTGTTTACTTTCATTGCTATTTAGTTTAGTGATCTTCTATTCAAACCCCAAATCGTGACACCCCTAGACACCGCTAGTTGCAATTGAAAATCTCATCTCAATTTCCGTCCCTTGGGATCCGACCTTTACTTGCCTCTTTACTAATAGTAGAGTTGTTTGTGGAGTTATAAATATTGTTTTGGTCTAGGTGCTCCTAACGACAAGTACCGAAAACTAAACCTCAAAGAGGAATACCGACCAGGTATGTCATGCACATACAAGGGTATTTCATGCACATAAAGATCACCAACAGTATTTTCATTCGACAATACATTTTGGGCAGTCAAAAACTGTTGAGCAACCTTCCGGATATAATAAGTGAGGGGTAACATGTTTTTGTGCAAAAACTAATAAATCATACATGTTCAACTAAAACTTTTTGCCCGACTTCACGTCGCCTGGGCAGGTTGGAGTCGAGTATGAAGTTCATCCTTTTCCCAAAGTCAACAACGCATGCAAACCAATGTGATCTCTCCACACAATAAGGAAAGAAAGCCTGAAATATTACAAACTAGTCAAGTAGGATGTATCGACTTCAAATGAAAAAAAAATGCATTGGAAAAAAATTGCATGGAAAAAAAAAGTAAGAGAATATTTATTTACCAGTTGGGTTGTGTTTAGATTGAGGGGCAAGTAGTCAAGTAGGACGTATTGACTTCGAAACCCCTTTTTACCGACAACTCCCGGAAATTTGAGAACATTTGTCAAAATTCTTTGTCATTTCAAAAACCAAAAACAAGCATTTGACACAATAAGGAATATGAATACCTTTATGATTGTCGGAAAATACACAACACTTGGGTTTTCGATTGTAGTACGAATACCAATAGCATCAATAACCATATACATTACCCAATTTCCTGGCAGCAAGGTCTGCAGCGCGTCTTGGATAACTTGCAACCAATCGGTTTCTACAACGACCTCCCTAATGATGCACATGTTGCAATTAGATTAGAAAACACGGAACAACAGAGAGTGGACAAAAACTGAAGTTTTAAAAAAGGCTTATGGTCAGTTAGAACTTACTCCTTATTCTTCCCATTATTCCGAATATAATTGATCAAGTGTGCATCTGTATATGATAAATCATCATGTGGCGCTTGATTACTGAGAAAAGGGGAAAATAAAAGCTCCTTTATTAACATGGAAAAACGGAAAACAAAGCTACTTAAGATTTCGCATTACCGAATCTGAACGCCATTCTTGTAAGCCTTTGCTGCAGCCGTCACTTGAAGTTTGTAAGAGTTGTATCGCCAAGTTAGAATTTCATTGCAAACCCTCACAACATAACATTTAACATCAACTCTCTGAACAATAACAACAAAAGAAATCAACATCAGTGACTTCATATTTAATACACATACAAGGAAAAGTTGAATTAAATAATACAGACTTACTCCCTTTACGACCCACCTTTGAACCTAAACGTCCTTAGCCCCATTGTACATCTCCATATGACGCATGAGGTAGATTCTAGTATCATGCTCGACATCAATGGCAACGTGCAGAATATACAACTTAGGAATCAAAAGCCATGAAGACACCAAGTTTGGAATCTTACTTGGAAGTGTACTCAACAAGTTCTTCTGATAAAGGTAAAACAATGACAAGTAAATAATCTCTCACAAAAATTAGACGAAAATCAGGCACTTTATTGCAAAAAGATCTGAAGATATACCATAGGTCTAACATGGCGAGAATAGTCAGTTGACGGAGGCATCAAGTGCATTACTTGTAACAGCTTCTTACTAACGTGGTAACAGAAGACAAATGGCAAGGGTGTAACAATAGGAATGAAAACCTGTACGGCATTGAAAACAAAGACAATAATGAAAAGAAAGACACTTAGTTGAGAACAACCACAGAAATGTGAAAATCTTGAAGGACTTACCAACTCCACATCTACAAATTTGACATCCAATGAGTCAATCTGTTCATTAAATTAGGTGACCCGTATTAGAGAATAAAAACTTGTACTAATTGGACACTTATTTGATGCATGTTCAGTGTTGTTTAATGCAACTATATTGGTATTTCGTGCATCTACAGGATTATTTCATGCATTCGAAAGTCTAATGCAGCCCAAGGTTGAGAACATCCATGGAACACTTACGTCAGTTGTCTCTGTGATAAATAGACGGCAAGGCCATTTACGATTTTTGAATTTGTTACCCTCATTCAAATAATCACACCACACAAAAATGACATCTGTATGAACTCGACGATCAAGAAGCAAACTCTTCATATGACTTCGTGTGAGAGTCTTGCCCGCACAGCTAAATAAAACCTCCCTATACAGTTATGATAACATGAAACTTAGTGTTATACAAAGAAAATGTAATACATATATGCCGAATAAGATTAAAATATAGGAGAGTGATACATACTCTTCATCTAAGTCCTCTGAAAAGGCATAGTCTCCTACCAGTTTTTCCGATCGACTCAAGTCACGAACCATGTCCACGTTTCTGATAAAGTAAGGTGACCGGTAAACATTCGCTACCTCAACACACCTCTTAGGGAGCACCCTTCTACCAGCCACCTGCCTCTCAATGGCATAATCTGAGGGGGCAATTGGAGAAGAGGGCTCAATTGGCGATTTATCCAACAATACTTGAGAGGAGATAACTACAGGCGATGGTTGGGATGAGATCAGAATTGGCGATATTGGCGATATTGGCGATAAAGGACGAACTCACGGAAATGTACGTCGTAGTCATTGTTGTGCTTGAATGAGGAACACTTGAAGCGACATGCAACCTGGACTCAAGGAACTATTTAGAGTTATATGGTGCATCATCACCACTAAAAAGGCTGAAAGACGGTCCTTCCGTGCGCCTATCCCTCTTTTCCTTTTCCTTTTTTTCGTTCCACAAATTTTCATGATGTGAATCAAACATCTTGCCAACATGAGTGTATGCATTATTAAGGATCCCTTCTAATTCAGCCATGACAGTGGGATTGTCTAGAAACACATCATCTGCACAACTCATGTCAACCTCCTCCTTCTTTAACTCCTCCTCCTCCACTTTACCCTCATCCTTCTTAAACTCCTTCTCCACTGCCACCTCCTCCTTTCTCTCCTTCAATTCATTCTCATCTTTCTCATTGTTCTTTTCCACTTCATCCTCCTCCATCTTCTCCATGGTAGCACCCTCCCTTTCACAATCAGCACCTTCCCTTTCACCTTCTTCTGTACTCTGCTGTGAAAGGGAAAATCCTTCAAATAAACAATCTGCCAACTTTGACATTTGCGTGACAATGGAAAGCGGGAGCCTTACACTTAGCATTTCTAATTGCTTTGGTAAAGTCACCATAAATGTCTGCAAGTCGAATGGCTGTGCTTGCCAAAACCTTGATGGATTCTTTCCTCTCATCAACCGGTTCAGCTTCAAGTTCAGGTTCAGGTTGAGGTTCAGGTTCAATTTGAGGTTCAGGTTCAGGTTCAGGTACACGTACAAGTACAGGTTCACGTTCATGTTGAGGTGCAACATAAGCAAATATGGGTTCAACAGAACCCTTGCCAAAGCCACCCCCCTTCTGCTTCTCCAACTTAACCCTTTCTCTAATTTTCTCATCCGTCCAATTCGCTAATAAGGGAAATTATCGACGCACCGTTCTCGTCATGAAAACACATCTATCCAAGTAGATAATCTAGAAAATCAGAATCGATCCCTTAAAATAAGTTTTAGGGGAATTAGCTATAGCCGCCTTCCACGACATGACGTTGTTGATCATATGGGACCGTGCAAATTTGCACCAATTCATGTTAGGGACATCGGAGAGATTTGAAAGGGAGCTTAATATCCGAGGGCTAGGATGATCACCTACTACCCCCATCAAGAGAGCATTGGCGATATAGATGAGGAAATTCCTCTTGAAATCGTCTCCACCATCCCGTTGCTCCATCATCTTATCTAAGAGAACCATTTTCGTAATATCTGAGGTGGTAAACTGAGCCTTATGCCTCTTGACAGCCTCTCTGTACTCCTTTTCCTTACAGAACATTCCAGCTGCAACAATGTCAATTGGTCCCATAGGAAGTCCAGTTGCAACGTGGACATCCTCATCAAAGATAACAAGATCGTGGTTCATCAATGAACAATTGAACGGATTAAATGTCTCGACAATCCATCTGGCCAAATGGCCATTGATTTCTTCTGACTTAAGTTGTAACAACCCTCCGAACCCCATACTGTGTATGGCTTCAATTTGTTTTTCGGATGGCCCCAACGTGATGAAATTAGTGATCAAGGAAGGACTCATCCGAGTGAGGAGAGGCTTATACTTGTCAGAACGCTTTCTTCTTTTTATAGTTTGCGTTGGCTCTTTGCTTGTTGCTGATGCCTTCCTCTTGTTCTTGTTAGGAGGCAACTTTGGTGCGACTTCCTCGTGAACTTTGGCTTTAACACGCGGACTCCGTTGCCGCGGTGAAATTTGTTCTGCCTCTGCTGCTGTAGTGTTTGGTTTGAGAGAATTATCTGTCAAAGTAGTCAACATGAGTAAGGTAGCTTATTTCATGTATATACAAAATTGTTTAATGCACATAGATAGTTATTTGATGCATATACAAGGTTGGTCCATGAATTCAGAAGACTATTGTACGCCAAACCAAACAGTGATTAGCTTCAGGAAGACAGCTTATTTCATGCATATACAAAGTTGTTTAATGCACATAAACAGTTATTTGATGCATATACAAGGTTAGTCCATTAATTCATAAGACTAGTGTACACCAAACCAAACACCGATTAGCTTCAGGAAGACAGCTTATTTCATGCATATACAAGCTTATTTCAGGAAAACAGGATTTTAAAACGGGGCCCGGGTGTCCTAAAACGGGACGGGAAAGGGTTTAGGGTTGGATTAGGCGGACCCGCGGTAGCGGTCCGCCTAATCCAACCCTAAACCCTTTACCTTGCTATTGTCATTCGAACAGGAAAACCAAAAGACACCCTAGAAGGGGACGAGTGAACCCTTTTATGGGGACGGGATTTTAAAAAGGGGCTCGGGTGTCCTAAAACTGGACGGGAAAGGGTTTAGGGTTGGATTAGACGGACCGCTACCGTGGGTTCGCCTAATCCAACCCTAAACCCTTTCCCTTGCTATTGTCATTCAAACAGGAAAACCTAAAGACACCCTAGAAGGGGACGAGTGAACCCTTTTTTGGGGACGGGATTTTAAAAAGGGGATCGGGTGTCCTAAAACGGGACGGGAAAGGGTTTAGGGTTGGATTAGGCGGACCGCTACCGTGGGTCCACCTAATCCAACCCTAAACCCTTTCCCTTGCTATTGTCATTCGAACAGGAAAACCTAAAGACACCCTAGAAGGGGACGAGTGAACCCTTTTTTGGGGACGGGATTTTAAAAAGAGGCCCGGGTGTCCTAAAACGGGACGGGAAAGGGTTTAGCGTTGGATTAGGCGGACCGCTACCGCGGGTCCGCCTAATCCAACCCTAAACCATTTCCCTTGCTATTGTCATTCGAACAGGAAAACCTAAAGACACCCTAGAAGGGGACGAGTGAACACTTTTTTGGGGACGGGATTTTAAAATGGGGCCCGGTTGTCCTAAAACGGGACGGGAAAGGGTTTAGGGTTGGATTAGGCGGACCCTCCAACCTTAAACCCTTTCCCTTGCTATTGTCATTCGAACAGGAAAAGCTAAAGACACCCTAGAAGGGGCTGAGTGAACCCTTTTTTGGGGACGGGATTTTAAAAAGGGACCCGGGTGTCCTAAAACGAGACGGGAAAGGGTTTAGGGTTGGATTAGGTGGACCGCTACCGCGGGTATGCCTAATCCAACCCTAAACCCTTTCCCTTTCTATTGTCATTCGAACAAGAAGAAAACCAAAAGGCATGGTTGGTTAATGCATATGGATTGCTTTTTGATGCACCTACAAGGCTACTTGATGCATTCATAAGGGTATTGCGCCTTAAACCATCACCATTAATATTGGAACAAACGACATGTACTGAAAATCTTTAAAAGGGACAAGAAAAGGTAAACCCTCACCATTGTTGTTACCAGAAAGCATATTTGGTGTTACTTGCTCAGTAACTTTTGGTTGGATACGTGGACTCTGTCGACGTGGAGGAGGAATTTGTTCTGGCTTTGTAGCTATAGTACTTGGGTTGGGAGGATTATCTGTCAAAGTAAGTAGGTTAAGAAGGCAGCTTATTTCATGCATATACAGGGGTATTTTAATGTACTGAGATTGTTTTTTGATGCATCTACAAGGCTGTTCCATAGATCCAGAAACTTCATGTAATTATGAAACAATGAAAGCTCGATGATTAACAAAATAAGGAAAAGAAACTTCATTAATAAAACATATCATCCATACATGACAAAGTTTTACAACATCTAAAATGATAAAACCCGACTACATAATTATACAAAGATGGCTTAATACATGGAATTATACAAGAGTACCACAAAAGACTGAAAATAGGGCAACTTTAACACCTGAACCGTTAAAGGCCTAAATACACAGACATCAAAATGCCAAAAACTGGTATAAACTTGAGCAGTTGAGTTATATATAGAGGAAAAAACCAAAAAAAGGTAAAGTTTCCCGAGTTGTTAACTCTGTTGAAATGGCAACTGCTATGTCACGTGCAGGAGATGGCGTGGCTAAAGCATGAAGCAACTCATTCACATGTGCGCGTTCAACATCATCAAGAGCGTTAAGATGTTCTTTTTGAAAAGTATTTTTCCCTTGTTGATGATGCAGGAGCAATTTAGCTGCCAAATCTTCAGTCATAAAGCATTTGCATCTTTTATAAATTATTTTAGGACCCCTACGAACAATTCTTACACCATTGAGATCATTGGTCCGTAGATAAATGCCATATGCATGTTCAATGCGAGGTGCACTTGGGTGTATGAGGAAACAGACCAACGCCATATTTGCCTTATCTTCGTAACAATCTAGTTGGTTAAATATGTTAGTCACTAGATCTTGATTATTGAAAACATCATCAAGTTGGGCTTGATAACAGTTGTCGGTAAGCTGAACTTTGACTAAGGGAGCAAATGACAAACTCAGAGCCTTTTTTTTTCTCTTAAGTAATTCACAGCAAAAAGTGTTTTATCTTCTGCAACAATATTGACTACCCACCCCTTGCACCAATTGACCATACTTGGCTATGTATAAGTAATTGACCAGTAATAGAATGACCTACAAGCATCACAAATTGAACTCTCGAATGAAAAAAACTAGAAATAGGAACTAGTCAGGAAAAGAGTACAAGCAGTCCGTCATTTGAAATAACACATTAAGCATGCAGAAAAACACTAAGACAAATTCAGGAAATATCACATTAAGCAAGCAATACAGGTATTACATCAAGTTTAGAGAGAGCATTAAAATGTAGTCTATCATTATTTTGGGGTAAGGAAGGGATGAAACATAAAAACAGACAAAGCTATGCATATTTTCTTACAATATACTTTGGTCAACAGCATCATTTATACTTGAATTTGTTGGGTTTGGTGGGAAATAATCTTTCACTGATCTACCTCCTTTTATTTGTGTATTTTTTACTGGTGTGTTTTTCTTCCTTACAACAGTCTTTCGCCTCATATCTGTGAATGTATTGACTGATGTTAACACAGGTGAAAATAGAAATTTCAGCCAATGCACAACCGAGAGCATTTAGATTTTGGAAAATATGCAGATTTTCCGAGTCAAGGGCCCTCTACTAATTAAGCATTGGCACCTTATCCACAATGAACCAACTGCTAATTTTAAAGTGACGCCTTGTTTGATGCGGACAGAACCTTATTTGATGCACATTGAACCCTATATTATGCACCCTGGGCTTTATTTCATGCACATACAGAGGACGGGTATCCTAAAACCTAAGCTTACTTGGCTAAAAAATACTGAAAACAACAAGCAACTACCAGCTCGACTATTCTTTCAGATCCGAACAATATAGATCATTTAAAACCAAAAGACCCTCACAAATCCGCAAATTCAATTATTAAAAAGTACTTGAACATGCAATCAGAATAAAAACTCACAAATCCGCAAATTCAATTATTAAAAATTAATTGAACATGCAATCAGAACAAAAATGCAGAACTCGCTAAACTATAAGCAACGTATAAACTCTGATTTTCTATGCAAATGTGTTCAATACATAAAAACTCTGAATTTCTATCCCGAATCTAAGAATTCATTATAGAATAACAATAAAAAGACCTTAATTAGGGAAATTGCTGCAAATTAGAGTTAATAGTTGAATATGAATTGATGAATGTCGGGGGAATTGATGGATGTCGAAGGAAAAAATACATGCATGATAAAATTAATGTACAATCGCCATTATCCGTAGCATAGTACCTGAATTTGTAGGAATGAGATTGATAAATCTCGCGAAAATGCTGCTGATGAATGGAATGAACCGTAATATGAGAAGCAGATGATTGGATACAATGAAGGTAGGATAGAGATGAGCAGCAACGATGATCGGAGAAGATGATCGGAAATGGCGACGATCGAAAACGGGGATGATGAGGGTCGAAGAGAGAGAAGAAGATGAGTGAGAAAGGGAAAATTGGGAAATGATTGAAGTTGAAGGGTTTGGGGAGTTAAGCGCGTCAAATTGTAATATTATTAGTATTATTAATTAGTAATGTTAATATTAGTAGTATTATTAGTGGTTCTCATCATCCTAGTGGTTCTCATATGATCCCAATATATATATATATATATATATATATATATATATATATATATATATATATATATATATATATATATATATATATATATATATATATATATATATATATATAGCTTTGCTTGATCTCATTTTTATACAATTGAAGTATATGCTAATGTTATCACCTATAGACTCAATATTGACACATCTTTGAAGTTTGTGCGGCAGAAACAGCGCAAATCCACCCCTGAAAGAAATATAAACATGTACGAGGAAGTCAAAAAAAAAAAAAAAAACTCCTGAGTACGAGGCAACATTATTCAAGGATTAGAAGCTATATTTATCATCGTCTCCATTTTTACTGGCCAAGCCAGGTAAAGGAAAACCCCCTGCCGGTTTATCTCTCTCTCATTGACAATATTGTCAGTGCCTAGTTAAAGTACAGGAAGGTCAGCAATATCATGTCTACGATGTAAGTAAAAGTCTACTAGATGCTGAAATGAGGTATGATTTACTTGAAAAATACGTTTTAGCTTTAATTATATCGTAAACCAAGTTGCGCCCTTATTTTGAGTCTCACCCTATATTAGTTAAGACTAACCTACCTATAAAAGTTGTCCTGCGAAAGCCTGACTGTTAGGCAGGGTGGCCAAGTGGTCAGTCCAGCTTAGTAGGTATGATATAACCTTTGAACCCAGGACAAGGATCAAATCACAGGCCTTAGCAGACTTTATGGCTGATTTCAGCCCTAACCTAAAATTAGACCTGGCCAAAGAAGTTAACCAATTAGAAGATAAGACCTCAGACCAAGAATGGACCTTGTTCATAGATGGGGCATCCAATGCCAGGGGGCAGGGTTAGGATTAGTGCTTAAATCGCCACAGGGAGACACGATAGTGTTGGAATATGTGTCCTCCGACAATAATGCGATCACGACTATTGATCATGATGATAACATGTTTAAATCTCATTATAAAGAATACAATTGGGAAGTAATTTTTACTGTCAACTGGTCAACATATATCGGTAATGAGTGGCTGACTAGAGTTTGACATTACTGTCGTGCGACGGTGGTGATCAGTTGACCCCCTAGGTCATACCTATAGGGCAACACTCTTAATTGATCATTTAATTAATCGTATAACGTTACGAGTTAATTAAATTACTTGAAAAATTGACGGACGATTTTGGAAGTAAAATTTACGTATCACATTGAAATTTGATTAAATGAGATACGGTCTGTGTAATTCAATTGTATCATTACACAGATGAAATTATTGATTAAAGAAACAATTAATATTGAATGAATTATTATAAATACAATTTATTGTGATTTATAATTGGAGAAATATTTTGGTACAAGTAATTATGAATTACTAAAGTCGATTATTGTATATGATGTATTTTTATTAATACGTTGATTTTTAACATGTTAAAAATACATAACAAATTTATGTTACATATGACATGTGACATATTGACAAATTGACAAAAATAATATTGAATCCATATTATCTAATGTACCGAAATTTAGAGGGGTTTAGGCTAAATATTGTGTTGTTTAAATTAGTGGAAAACACAATCATTTGGATTATAGACTAGCCTTGCAACCTATTGCTTATTGTAAAGAACAACACAAGCATGCATTGGCTCCCAAAAATCCCCCCCTTCCACCCGGTTTTTAAGATGGAAAAACCATTATGGTTTTTCATCTTATTTACCTAATAACACACAAAATGTTGTAGTGTATCATTCATTCTTTACTCATCCAAAAATAAGAATTCTAGAGAGACAAAAAGCTCTCTTCTTCTTCTCTTCCAAAACCGAAAATATTAAGTGTTTTATAATATTTTTGGGTCATTTTTCTACAAGATTAATATTGTACTAGTAACTATAATATTAATTTTAATTAAGAGTAAGCTTTGGGTATAAATCCTTGGGAGAGATCATACACTTGGGTCTTTGTTCATCCAAAAGGGAAAGCTCAAGACAAGAGAGAAAGGTGATCTCTCTTGTGCCCATTAAACCGAAAATCACAATGTAAGAACAATGTTTCTTCCTTATTTTGTTTTAATGTTTGCATGCATAAGATCATTAGTTAATTTTATGACAAATTAAATTAAAACATATATGAGTATGTTAAGTATATAGATCTACTTTTCCTTCAATCGGTATCAAGAGCCATGGTTGTTTGCATGCAAATCGGTTAAAAGTTTTTCCGAGTTATAAAGATTAACATATAAAACTTGTAAAATTTGTGTTATTATGATATATCACGAAATTAATTCATGCATGTTAAAATTTCTGGTCCTAAAATGTTTTAGGATATTTTGGTTAAATTTACGGATTTTTATTGTTCATATTATACAATAATGGCATGAAAATATGATTTTATGAGTAAAAATGTCATTTTCGGTCTAAAATTAGCTATACTTCGTATTTTCCAGTGATTTTTGGATATGTTATCACATATATTATTTTGAGATAACCTGTAAATTTTCATAATTTTTGGACTTGTTATGCTCGAAAAATGGATTTTTCATTATTAAATTCGGATTTAGGTGAAAAATAGGTTAATATGAGTTAAATTTCGAATCTGGTCATAGAAATTTAGTATGTTGTCACATGCAATTTTACAAGATGTGTGTAAAATAATAGGCTATAGTGAAGTCTTTTTGCATGATTTATGGATTTTTGAAGAAAAATAGCATAAATAGTGACATTGTTAGTGAAAAATTAATAAAACATAATCTATGACTAAGGAAAAACGTCCAATGTTGCATTTTATTATCTTTTTCATATCTAAAATTGAAAAGTTAATGTATATAATTTTTCACGTGTTTTTATGATTCTTTTAGTTAAAACCGATAAACCGCAACATTGTTTTTCCGGAAAAATTTCGAAATTTTTAACCTAAGTTTTTGAACATTATCAGTGTCATGGTATTTTTGTTTTCCAGAATGTTCATGAGTTTAAATTTCAAATTTTGAATTTATTTGAAATTTTGTGATTTATTTGAAGTTTATAGCTTATTTTTGTAATTTTTAGTCCATTAATGAACAAATTTTATAAATATGAGTTAATTATGGTCAAATAATTAGTGAAGACTAAATTTTGAGTCCTAAGAGGTTAGGGTAATTAACTTATGCATAAATATGAATTTATGTAATTTTTGTGATTGTAAAATGTTGAAATCACGCAAATCCGTAAAAACCGAGTAATATACGAAATTGGCTAATTAAAGGCGATTTAGCATAAAATTGGGCATGTTCATACATATTATAATGCTGCATTTTTTTTTTATGATTGTCATAATTTTAATTTATGTAATTTTTGAATTATGTAATTTTACTTAGTATGGCCTTAGTTTTAAATTGGTATTTCCCGAAATGTATGGGAATATCGATTCAGTTGTAATTTATTGTGATCTCGTATCACCGTTTTGTAATTTAATAGATTTATTTTATTTTAATTACAAATTTATAATAGGAAATTATGTAATTTGTTATGTAATTTAATTTATCTCGGAGTTTCCCAAAGACGGATTTCTTCAAGATGGCGATACATAAAGACGGTGTTACCTTGAGATGCGTGCCACAACCGAAGTTCAAGGGACCAATGGAGTTGGTTTCCGAATATGTAATAGTTAAATAGTTTTTCTATTTTAGGAAAGGCCATACTAGGATTTATTTATTTTATGCTTGCATTTTATTTTATGTCACATGCATCGCTAAATCGCCATAACTAAAACATGCATCATCTTATTTTATCGAGTTTATCGACCGTGTCAATTAAAATTATCGTAGTTCACCGCTTTAGTTCACTTAAAACGTGATAGATAACAAATTGACATGACCTCTCGCTAAAACAATTAATTGAGACATAACCTTACCAAATAGTAGAAACCATGAAAACCTATTTCACGAGGGAGTGCACTCGGCCACACCGGGGTACAAACCTTGTTACGTAGGGGAAATGAGTGATAAATGTCTATCCACCGAATTCATGTTGATAAGGGATGTATCGGTCACACCGTGCCTAAGTTAATATGGGTTTGGATAATGGACACATTTATTCGAAATTTGGATTGAACTCAACAAAAGTTTTTGATAAGGGATGTATCGGCCACACCGTGCCCTTGTCGAATGTGTTTTGGGCTAAAGATAATTGTTAATGTAATATTATCGACCAAGAGTTCTAAAAGTAGAATCGATTAAAACGTTAATCCACCGAGTTATATTAATAAGGGATGTATCGGCCACACCGTGCCCAAGTTAATATGAATTTGGGTCTTGGAATCATTTATCTAGTTGGGTAGAGGTCACTAGAAAAATGCATAAAACTTGTTTAAATTATAATTTTTACGAGTATTATTATTAAAACGACATTTGTTTTACTCCTTCTATTTCGTTTTGTAGACCACTTCTTTTTCTCATAATAAATGGCAACACCAACTCCTAACGCCACACCTCTCGCTAATACATCATGGCTCCGATCTTTCATGGATCGATGTAAACTTGAAAAGAATGGGTCAAATTTCTCCGATTGGGATGCCCAACTCAAATTGGCCGCCCAAGGTGACGACAAGCTTCGTTACCTTACCGAGGCCTCTCCTCCCGAACCTACTACTAGGTCAACCGCCGCCACTAGGGAAGCATATGAGGCTTACCAAAAGGAGTCTGCCGCAATGAAAAATGTCTTGATATTTGCGATGCAGGCGGACCTCCAAAGGAGAGCCTTTAAAATGGGCAATGCTAATGAGATTTACTCCAAGCTTGTGACAATGTTTTCACAAACTCCGCGGATCGTCCAATATGAGGCGGCCGCGGCATTCTTTGATCTCGATTTCAAAGAGGGCCAAAAGGTTAGCCCTCATGTGCTCAAACTTATGGAGCTTGTCGAGACCTTGAAGATTCAAAAGGTTGAAATCCCCAAAGAACTCATTGTAGATAGGATTCTACACTCCTTGTCCAAAGTGAAAGCGTATGTTCAATTCCGGGTGAATTTTAACATGCAAGACAAGGATGTGTCTCTTGAAGAATTGCACAAGTTACTTGTGCAAGCCGAGAGGGACATGGGGTTAAATGTGAACCCTCCAAAGGATGTGCTTAACATAAGCACTAAGAGTAAGGGGAAGTTCAAGAAGAATGGGAGGAAGGGTAAGAAGCAAGCTCCCACATTCACCAAAGCTAGGACTTGTGAAGCTAGCACTTCAAAAATCAAGAAGGGTCCTCTTGATAAATGCCATTATTGTAATGGTATGGGACATTGGAAAAGAAATTGTTCCAAATACCTTGGTGATATTAAGGCTGGAAAGATTACTCCAGTAGGTAAATGACTATCCTTCTTTTATGTTTCTAATTGAACTATGGTATTATGATGCAAAGTTGTGATAATGTATCTCCCTTTTTATTGTAAATAGGGCCTCCACCAAGCAAAGACAAGGGAAAGGAAAAGCAAGCATGAGAAACCATCAAGAAGCTAGGGATAGCTTTCATGGAGCTTTGCTTTTCATTGTCTTATTTTAAATTATGTTTTGGATTTTAGAACCTTAAGTTTCTGTGTTTGACATGGAAAGGTGTTTTGGATAATGGGTTGTATTTTGGATAATGGTGACTTGGTTTGCAACCCAAGTCACCCGTTTTATCATTTTATCCTTTTGTTCTAAAATTCATGTTTAAATGCTTGTTCTTAGAAACATATAACTTAAAGTGATCTAATAGACAAATATAATGACGGGTTTCATTATATGTCCACATGCTTAAGGCTTGTGTATGATCATTTATAAAGCGATTTTGAGTCTATGAACTCTCTTAAAGGAATGTAAATCACCAAGTACACTTACGAAATCTATAACTATTAGTCAATCTATGAGATAGTTCTCCTTATACTTCAAATCATTATTTGTGTCTCATATGCTATCTTTGAATCTATAGTGTATTTATTCTAAAGATAGAGTGGGAGAAAAATGAGGACACAACACACGAGACAAGATAAATTTGTGTACTTGTGTATATAACACACGAGACAAGATAAATTTGTGTACTTGTGTATATGAGATCTACGCAAGGGAGAATGATTTGAATGAAGGTATAACTATTTACATAGTATACCAAATAGATGAGATCTATGGTCTCAAGTAAGTTCTATGTGACTAAAGAGACCAAGTGAAGTAATCGAAAGAACATATTCTTATGATAACTACACGAGGAGACCAAAAGAAAGTTTTGGAAGAAAAATGACTAATGTAAAGTCTTAACAAGTTTTTGACTAAGTTCTATATGATAAATTTTGACCAATAGTTTCAACCTTGAGATTTACTTAAGAGCCTAAATGAATCATAGTAACATACTAGTTATGATCGAGTTGCAAAGATTGATATACCGATATCTTCAATGGCCAAGTTTTAACCACGCAAATGTCATTGCTTAACCTCATTATGAAATGGTTAAACCTCCTTCCGAAAGGGTATTTCGAAGGACGTGTTCTAGATATTATTTATATTTGAATAATGACATTGCTACACATCATAGTTACTTACATGAGTGTGTTAGAGATTTAAAATCTCTTTCCGTAAGGTTAAAATGAGACCTCTTCGAAATAGGTATTTTGAAGGGATATGATGGGAACATATATGGTTTTATCTTAATAACTTGGCAATGCAATTTATATTTCAATTCTTGAAAAGTTTCGATTGCGAAGTCAATTTCGAAATATATGGAATTGAGTGGGAGTTAGGAAATTATCATGTGAAGACATGTAATTTAGTGGGAGCTATCATCCTTTGAATGTTTACAACTCACCACTCATTAAAGAATGACGAGCTAACACCTTCCTTCATAGAGGAAGTTTTGAGTTTTCAATTCTGGATGAAAATGGACTATGATGAATCCAATTACATCAAGGGATGTTGGATAAGTATTGGGAGATACACATCGGATCAACAGATACATAGGTTATTCATCTAAATGAAATGGAATTGCCATTAGCAGTCATGGTCGTTCCTTGAACATAAATATAGTTGATGACATGATTATAAGTTACTAATGTTTCCGCCATTAGAATGATCATGCACATGTCCAATGGTGAATCATATGCATAAGAGCATGTTGATTCATTGGTAAGCCACAATAGAAACGTCATGAATTCTCAAGTAGAATCCGATGAGCGATTTCGGTGTTTGTCAGAATGCTCTTATATGTGTCAAGAGGTTGCGCATATTAATGAAAATCCGAGCACATGTAAGGATTTATGAGAATCCTAAATCTTTCAAGCCTAGAAAGAGAAATAAGAAGTTTTGGAAAGATACTTAGTTGAATAAGAAGTTACTCAAAACTAATCTTTCCTAACTATGCTAGGACTTGTGAGAAGTGCTAGACCAATCATCTTGACAAATTGTTGTAAGACTCTGCAAAACATATACCTAGTGCATTGTGTGTGGATGGAGTACTTGATCAGTACAAGTTATATCATTCACCACAAATTCGTTCGTTATGTGATAATCGATAAGAAAGTTCTTTCAAGATAAAGAACCAAAACCGAGGTCGGGAACCTTGATGTGTACTTGGTAAGGTTCATGCTATGAGAGAGAACATGAATGTAAAGGAAAATGCAAGTGTAAGAAGTTTGAACACATGGACACATGGCATGTTAAACTTCTATTGCAATCAATAAGTGTTTACACTTACGATAGACATCACAAGGTTGTAATATGATATTGACTACCCGAGTGTGATGTGGACATTTGTCGTTTGAGTTATTATTAACTCACCTTGTACATTGTTATATCCAAACGGGTTGTGGAGACAATTGAACCCCGTTAAAGTGAACATGGATTAACATTGTATTTGCCCATAGTTACTTACATGAGGTGACGTCTCGAAGTGACTAGAGTGTGATGCGATTGATGGCAAGTTCAAGTGCCATAGAGTCATGTGAGATGACTAGTCGATCACATAGGCAGACTGTTAGGAACATTTTGTCGGGCCTAATGACCGCTTATAGAGTTCTGGCAAATTTATATAGCCTGGTCGTGGCGAGAGCTGCTATAGTATTCAAATGAGTCGATTCTTTTGACTAAAGACTATTCGCCTAAGATGGCACGATTTGATTAACTTTGATTTGTGTTACTACGACCTTCGTAAATGGGGTCAAATGGGCATATTTTGGGTTATGATGGTCGTGGCTAGTCGAAGGGAATGAGTGCGATAGGAATTGTCCATCCCTAGTCAGGGTTATAACAATATCTCAGGGCCACTCGAGGAGTAATGAACTGGAAATGCGTGGCCACGCTCGGAAGGTATCTATGATAGATAAATCCGGTCAATCAGTTATTCTCCAGATCGAGGAAACCACTCTCGATATGATCACTTGCAAGTACGACCTGAAAGACACCTTGTATTGAGTGGGAGATAGTAATAGGACAAGAGAATTGGTGACGCGCACTTGTCGAGGACAAGTGGGAGATTGTTGGAATATGTGTCCTCCGACAATAATGCGATCACGACTATTGATCATGATGATCACATGTTTAAATCTCATTATAAAGAATACAATTGGGAAGTAATTTTCTTGTCAACTGGTCAACATATATCGGTAATGATTGGTGACTAGAGTTTGACATTACTTGTAAATGCGGCGATCTGTTGATCTGTTGACCCCCTAGGTCATACCTATAGGGCAACACTCTTAATTGATCATTTAATTAATCGTATAACGTTACGAGTTAATTAAATTACTTGAAAAATTGACGGACGATTTTGGAAGTAAAATTTACGTATCACATTGAAATTTGATTAAATGAGATACGGTCTGTGTAATTGAATTGTATCATTACACAGATGAAATTATTGTTTAAAGAAACAATTAAAATTGAATGAATTATTATAAATACAATTTATTGTGATTTATAATTGGAGAAATATTTTGGTACAAGTAATTATGAATTACTAAAGTCGATTTTTGTATATGACGTATTTTTATTAATACGTTGATTTTTAACATGTTAAAAATACATAACAAATTTATGTTACATATGACATGTGACATATTGACAAATTGACAAAAATAATATGGAATCCATATTATCTAATGTACCGAAATATAGAGGGGTTTAGGCTAAATATTGTGTTGTTTAAATTAGTGGAAAACACAATCATTTGGATTATAGACTAGCCTTGCAACCTATTGCTTATTGTAAAGAACAACACAAGCATGCATTGGCTCCCAAAAATCCCCCCCCTTCCACCAGGTTTTTAAGATGGAAAAACCATTATGGTTTTTCATCTTATTTACCTAATAACACACAAAATGTTGTAGTGTATCATTCATTCTTTACTCATCCAAAAATAAGAATTCTAGAGAGACAAAAAGCTCTCTTCTTCTTCTCTTCCAAAACCGAAAATATTAAGTGTTTTATAATATTTTTGGGTCATTTTTCTACAAGATTAATATTGTACTAGTAACTATAATATTAATTTTAATTAAGAGTAAGCTTTGGGTATAAATCCTTGGGAGAGATCATACACTTGGGTCTTTGTTCATCCAAAAGGGAAAGCTCAAGAACAAGAGAGAAAGGTGATCTCTCTTGTGCCCATTAAACCGAAAATCACAATGTAAGAACAATGTTTCTTCCTTATTTTGTTTTAATGTTTGCATGCATAAGATCATTAGTTAATTTTATGACAAATTAAATTAAAACATATATGAGTATGTTAAGTATATAGATCTACTTTTCCTTCAGATAGCTCAGGCTGTAAGCTGTGAATTCAAAACCACCAATGATGAGGCTGAGTATGAAGCCCTCATAGCAGGACTCAAGGTATGTCTAGACCTCGGTGTTCAAAACCTAAAGATAAAAACTGATTCACTTTTAATTGCAAATCAAATAAAAGGAATTTATACGGGAGAGAATAAAAAAATAATTTTATATTTGGAATATGCTAAAATACTTTGCGATAAATTCATTTCATTTAATATTGAGCAAATACCAAGAGACCTGAATACCCAGGCTGATGCTTTGGCCAACCTTGGTTCAAATTTCACCCCTGCTATGATAAAGTACTTATTGTACATTTACTTGAACCTGCCATCAGCAAGCCTGAATAGGTGAACCCTGTCAACATTGACAATGATTCATAGATTAAGCCTTATTATGATTGGTTCCTGCAAGGTATACTACCTCAGGGCAGGTGCAAGGCTAAGCATTAGAGCTTCTACCTATTTTGTTATCAATGACACTTTGTTTAGAAGATTTCAGGCTAAATCATACGTGAAATGTATCGTACCACGTGAAGCAAAGCAAAGTTCTAAGGACTGGCAACTATTGGCCAACCTCGATGGCTTACTGCCTGGACTACAACACGAAATGTGAAGCCTGTCATAATCATGCTCCAACTATTCATCAACAAACTAAGTTATTGCATCCAATCTTTACACCTTAGCCATTTGTGGACCGGGGCATGGCTACCCTAAAGCAAATGGTCCAGCTGAAATTAAATGAAAAGGTGGTCGTCAAAAAGAAAACAAAAAATTTGTCAGCCTGGACAAACTCCTTATTCATTGGTTTAGTGTTGTGAAGAAGTCATCCCTGCTAAAATCCATGTAGATATGGTTTGAATATCTTTGAAGCAAATATCAGCCTGACCCCAACAGATTGAAGAATCTTACATGCTCCAAACATTAGAAGGAGAAATGATCCCAAGATCTTGGAATGTAACACATTTGAAATTATTTCATGTATAAGAATCTATATCAGCCTTGAATCAGGTAAAAACTATATCTTTGCTATCAGTGTTTCAACCTGACGTGCTATCTGAAAAATTACGTGCTTCACATGTCCTATATGCAATCCATGTCTATATATATGCAACTAACCCAATTTCTCTTATTTTTTAATCCTGAACAATTATATATGATAAATGTTTATATGCATAAATATTCAGGATTGAGGGCTACTCTACTATACATTAGTTTTTAAAAACAAAATCTTGCACTTAACTGTGCCTAACGAGTTGGTAACCATCACCGGATACAGTAAATGTCAGGACCAATCAGGCATGAAATAATTGTCTGACCTGACTAGATTTACTGCACACATTTACAACCGGATGAACGCAGCAAGACGGTGCAAGGATGTTTTATCCCGACCATCAGTCTAAAAAGCCCTCCTGTCAGGCCGAGTACCAAGCCCTCCAGTCAGGCATGGGACATAAGCCCTCATGTCAGGCCGGTTTTCCCACCCCTTCAACCACTATGGAAAAAACCATACATGGTTGAATTACTTACGATGGCTTAACCACAAGACAGGTTCAAAAATCTAACAGGTTAACAAAATCAAGATTTTAACAGGTTAACAGGTTTAAAGAATGACAGGATTGAACAAAGCAAGCCTAAAAGACGAACTTTATATCATTAATAAAACCCTACCCTCTGGGGCAAAGGTAGCAAAATATATATCCATCTTATCAGGGATAACCTCCCTGACTAGGACCAACGAAATATGAAATTGTCTTTACAAGGACATTCCCTCTGGGCAAACATACAAAATGGTTAATGATTCTACCAAGGACATTCTCCTTGGTTGGAGAAAATACCATTGTTTGACATTTATGCGAATGACATCCCTCTTGTAAGTGCGAGATACTAACACTGGTCATAAATTATTCCTCGCATGACCGAGCACCGCGATTCCTCTTTCTCGCGAAACATATTAGCCTCTATCGGCTCAGGATACTTTTCCAATATAATCCTTGTCTTACCCTGCCTTGTCGCAGCAATGAACATTGACTCATACACTCCGCGAATACACTTGGTTAAAAAGCAAATACTAATGATTCATATGGAGGGGCAAAGACAAGCCAGGTCAACTATACGTTGGCTACATGACTGAATCATACGTACAGGGTAGCATGCTGAATATACCGAGTAGGAATGGCAGGGGCATCAGTCAGATAAATTAGCATATCAAGATCAGCTCCAGTACTGGAGATAGGCCAACCACCTGTGAACTTTCCTGCTTGACTTTGGCAAGCCCGACATTCAAGTATTACTACCAGAAGTTAAAGCCCAATAGCCTTAACATGCTTAGAAACCTTGAAGGAGCCACCAGCCTTCAAACAGCAAGGAAAATGCTCTACCCTAGAGCAGAATGGCCATGACCTCTCCACAGGAGGAATAGCCAAGAAAACAGTTACCCTCTCAGAAGAATAAATAATAGCGCTCACCAAATCATCCACTACAAAAGAAGGTATATTCTTTTAAATATTTCCTGCTTTCCTTTGAACTAACAGAATATGTGCAGGACAAACAAAAGTTGCAGGGTACTTACCACCAACGCATGCATCATAATTGAGATACATCAGGTGAGGCCCAACCAAGTTGGCCCTGATACATATAGCCAGTTCACCCAGATGGGAGAATTTTCAGGAATCCATATGTCAGGATCAGCAGTAATGATCCCGTTATCCTTCAAAATTTTCTCAAACTCAGGTTTGAGACGATAGGGGAAAGTGTGTTGTTCGTCGGGAGCCTTTATCGGCTTAAACTCAATTTTTTGTAGAAGATGGTGACCTTATCAACAGCTAGAGCAGGGGATGCATCTCCAAATGTGATGGGTTGATTTCCAGAAGATTCAGGCTTATTTTCAGGGTTTGTGACGAAAGGTGTGCCAAGAGCAACAACAACCCTGGTTGATTTTCTTTTTACAACCATAGTTAGATTTTCTGGCAATTTATGGGAAAATAAACGAAGGTTGAAGATAAAGATGGAAGAAAGATTGGGAGAATTTTAAAGGAATTGATCAAGTTTTGGTGGATAATAAAGCATGAAGTGAAGAAATTATTTATAGACGGCAATGATTGGGATTTACTGCAACTGGCCGTTTCTTAATGATAAAGCCCGCTGAATCGTCCTGGAGAAGTTGTCCAAAGATGAAAAGAGAAGGTTATCTCCTCATTACTAGCCTGACCCAGCAATAATAAGGAGATAAGGGGCAATTGTTGGGCCTTGAATTTCGCACTACTAACAGGATAGAATTCTACCCTGGCCTGTCGATCAGGGCAGGCCCGTCAGGGTAGTCCAAGTTTGGCACCAGTCGATGAGCCTGGACTTCCGCATCATCTTCAGGATCAAGTTCAACCATGGCCTGACAATCAGGGTGTCAGGACGTCAAGCCACCAGGGTACAAGAAGACAGGCACAAGGCCGGAGAGGACAACGGTCAAGTGTAAGGTCAACATTTGACCAAGTCATGGATAATTATATATAAGATTTCTACAACATAAATATGGTCATTAAAGAGGACGATTTGGTCATAAAGAAGGACCATTAATAGGCATTAATGCGTAATAAACACAACAATCAAGACAGCAATTAAGGAGGAATATTCAACATTAAGTACAAATATTTGGCAGCCATTCAGCTTGGCTATATAAGGAGCATTTGAAAATCGTTTGGCAAGACAAGGCATACTTTAACATACACAACACAACGTATCCCATTGCAAGCAAGACTATTATAATACTTAGAGAAAATATTATACTTTGTGCTCGTGATATTATTATCCTCTTAAATCATAGTGAAATCCTCTCCTGGCTTGGTGCCCGTGATTTTTTCCCATTCAAGGGTTTTCCACGTACAAATTTCTTTGTCATATTATTTACCTTATTTGCACTACTTTTATTATAATCAATCCTTCCTAGATACGATTACGATAAATCGAAATAGGATAATACTAGTTAACCCCCATATTATTCTACCATGGTCATATTTCCAGCCCTGCGCAAAATATGGACAAAACACAATCATACAAATGGCGAATAAACAACTCAGAGCTAATGCTGATGCACATACAAATCCCAAGCTTTCCATATCTATAACAAAGCAATGACCAAGCTGTACCAATAAATCAAATTCAAAGGCACGGGTAATGGAAAACGCAGCTCAAGTCTCATGTCACCGTACTATAGACAAATGTCAAATACCTTTCGATCTTGCAAGACAAATTAGTCGGATTCTCGCGAATTTCACTCATGCACTCATAAGTATGTAAGGGTGAGTTATATGTGAAGATAGAAAGAAGTAGAACACTCACTCGACTTATGAAACATGCATGCAATCTTATGTGATAAAAATTTCTCCAACTAATACGCATTCACAATAAAGATAAAAGTACATGTATCAAAGGCAATAAAGTGGCAAATGGGTAAATGGTAAAGAAGTGGATTATGCCAATGCACGTATGGATATGTGAGGCTAAGACGGTAGTCGCAGCGCTAAACCAAAAATTAAATCTATGACAATAAGCATAAATTATCTCAACTAGAGAAATTATCTCAACTTTGACAACACATGAGAGCCAAAAGAACTACTCTCCAACAATGCATTAGACTCTAGTAACCAACCTTCTGTTCCCTTAACAAATGACAAATGAAGCATATTTTTTTTTTCTTTTTCACTTCTTTTTTTCTTCTTTCATTTTTTTTCTTCGAATTTCTTTTTTTTTTTTCTTTTTCTTTTGCTTCATATTTTTTCTTTATTTTCCAACAGAAGGGATGCAACACAATTTCTAAATAATTCTACTACACCCACAAATGACAACAATAGTCCCAACCCAACTATAGTAGCAAAATAAACATGATAAGTAGCAACTGCGACAGTCCCGATCAGGTAGGCAAATTCCTACATTGTAGCTACTAGATGGGAGATAAAACGGCTACAAAGGTTCAAACGGGCTAATAAAAAGGGTAATGCAAGGCTTATTTGAACGGTAAGAGCCGCCTTTCCTCATGTACTTCATCATATGAACGTGTAAAAGTTAAGAAACTAATGTCACACTTATGCAGTTTGATATTACACATTCCACAAGGAGAACCACACTCAAGCCTAAATAACAATGAGACCAGTTTATTGATGTTCCTGGTCTAGGGAGCTCTATAGACCTCGGAATTTAAGTAGTTTACCAACATAATTGTGTCAAATATAATTAGCATAAGGCATGTCAAATACGGTCAGGACTTGAATTATGAGCTTTGTTTTCATAAATAATGGGTCAAAACAATGTACATGGACAACTATTTGAGATTCAAATGCAAAAACAATGCAATTTAACATCATTGTTATTCAATTCACAAAGACTTGACCTAAAATAAAGGAAAAAACTTGTTTTTGGATTTTAAAAATTTTATAATTTTTAAGGGTTTTTTGTTTTAAATCCACACAACATAATGTAAAAGCACACAACAGAAATAAATCACACAACATAATTAAAGACTCCTCCCCCAAACCTAAATGTCACAGTGTCCTCATTGTGACGCCTACAGCATAGCAATCACATATAAATTTCCAGCAACCTAAAGGACACATCTAACAAAAGGAATGGAAAATAAATAGAGATAATACAATAAAAGTAGATACAAGGAAAAAGAATATCAGGTAAGAGCTTAGGAGTTCCCCCAAACTAGCTGCAAAAATAGGGGAAAAAGACAAACCGCACAATTACATCATCATCTGGCTACGTTTCAGACCCAAAACACAAGGGTACTCGATCGAGTTTCGCTGGACTCGATCGAGTATTCTGCCAATGGAAAGTTTTTTGCACTTAAAAACAAAGTCCATTCAAGGTACAAACAATACAACTTAAAGCGCGCAAAAGTGAATCAAAGAGTACAACATGTGCTACACACAGACATAAGTATCATCAATAAAAAGTATAATCAAATAAAATAAGCAACAAATAAAGTTCTGGCTCATCAAACTCAAAATCTAATATAAAATATGGGCAAGTATGCTCATCGCTCTTTGACTCATCATCTTTGGGGAGGAGATTGTTAGAAATCTATATCTCTATACACAACATATTCATAATGTTATAATTTTAATTTAGTCATAAAATTATAAGATGATCTTATGCATGCAAACTATAAGTAAAATAAGGAAGAAATCTTCATTCTTACATTGAGGATTTCGGTTTATATGGGCACAAGAGAGTTCTGCTACTCTCTTGTTCTTGAGCTCTCCTTAATTGGATGAACAAGGATTCAAGAAGAGAATCCCTCCCAAGGTTTTATACCCAAGATAACAACTTAATAAAATTAATATTATTATTACTAGAACAATATTAATTTTGTGTAAAAATTGACCCAAAAACTTATTTGATCTCTCTGTTATTTCGGTTTAGAGAGAGGGAGGAGAAGGAAGATTTTATCTTTCTAAAATTCTTATTTTTAGATGAATGAAATTGAATAATACACTATAAGGTTTTTGATAGTGTATATTAGGTAAAATGAGGAGAATAACCCATGGTTTTCTCCTCTCAAAAACCGGGTGGAATGGGGAAGGAAAGAGGGCCAATGCATGCACAAGGTGGTCTTCACAAGAGCAAGTAGGGTTGCATGGCTAGGTCTAGAAGGAAATGATTATGTTTACCACTAACATAATCAACACAATATGTTCCTAATACTCCCCTTAATTTCGGTTTACATGGATAAAATGGACTCCATTTTATCTTTGTCAAATTGTCATATGTCACATGTCACATGTCACATAAAATTGTTATGTATTTTAACATATTAAAAATCAACGCATTAATAAAAATACGTCATATACAAAAATCGACTTAGTAATTCATAATTACTTGTACCAAAATATTTTACCAATTATAAATCACAACAACTTGTATTTATAATAATTTATTCATTCAAATGCAATTATTTCCTTAAACAATAATTTCATCTAAGTAATTAAAACAATTCGATTACTTAGACCGTATCTTATTTAATCAAATTACAATGAGACACGTAAATATTACTACCAAAATCGTCCGTCAATTTTAAGTAATTTAATTAACCGGTATCGTCATACGATCAATTAAATGATGAATTAAGAGTGTTACCCTTTAGGTATGACCTAAGGGGATCAACTGATCACCACCGTCGCACGACAGTAATGTCAAACTCTAGTCAGCCAATCATTACCGATATGTGTGGACCAGTTGACAGTAAAATATTACTTCCCAATTGTATTCTTTAAAATGAGATTTAAACATGTGATCATCATGATCAACAGTTGTGATCGCATTATTGTCGGAGGACACATATTCCAACAATCTCCCACTTGTCCTCGACAAGTGTGCGTCACCAATTCTCTTGTCCCATTACTATCTCCCACTCAATGCAAGGTGTCTTTTAGGTCGTACTTGCAAGTGATCATATCGAGAGTGGTTTCCTCGATCTGGAGAATAACTGATTGACCGGATTTATCCACCATGGATACATTCCGATCGAGGCCACGCATTTCCAGTTCATTGCTCCTCGAGTGGCCCTGAGATATTGATATAACCCTGACAAGGGGTGGACAATTCCTATCGCACTCATTCCCTTCGACTAGCCACAACCATCATAACTCAAAATATGCCCATTTGACCCCATTTACGAAGGTCGTAGTAACACAAATCAAAGTTAATCTGAAACTGTGCCATCTTAGGCGAATAGTCTTTAGTCAAAAGAATCGACTCATTAGAATACTATAGTAGCTCTCGCCACGACCAGGCTATATAAATTCGCCAGAACTCTATAAGCGGTCATAAGGCCCGACAAAATGTTCCTAACAGTCTGCCTATGTGATCGACTAGTCATTCTCATATGACTCCATGGCACTTGAACTTGCCATCAATCGCATCACATTCTAGTCACTTCGAGACGTCACCTTATGTAAGTAACTATGGGCGAATACAATGCTAATCCGTGTTCACTTAAACGGGGTTCAATTGTCTCTACAACCCGTTGGATGTAACAAAGTATAAGGTGAGTTAATAATAACTCAAACGACAAATGTCGACATCACACTCGGGTAGTCAATACCGTATTACAACCTTGTGATGCATATCGTAAGTGTGTAAACACTTGTTGATTGCAATAGAAGTTTAACATATCATGTGTCCATGTGTTCAAACTTCTTTTAATCGCATTTTCCTTTACGTTCATGTTATCTATCATAGCATGAACCTTACCAAGTACACATCTAGGTTCCCAACCTCGGTTTCAGCTCTTTATCTTGAAAGAACTTCTTTGTCGATTATCACATAACAAACGAATTTGTGGTGAATGATATAACTTGTACTGATCAAGTACTCCACCCACACACAATGCACTAGGTATATGTTTTGTAGAATCTTGCAACAATTGTCAAGATGATTAGCCTAGCACTTCTCACAAGTCCTAGCATATTAGGAAAAATTAGTTTTGAGTAACTTCTTATTCAACTAAGTATCTTTCCAAACTTCCTATTTCTCCTTTTAGCTTGAAAAGCTTAGGATTTTCATAAATCCTTACATGTGTTCGAACTGCAATATGTGCAACCTCTTGACACACAACAGAGTCTTCTTGTCAAACACTGAAATCGCTCATCAAATTCTCCTCGAGAATTCATGACGTTTCTTGTATGGCTCGCCAACGATTCATCATGCTTTTATGCATATGAATCATTATTTGGACATGTGCATGATTATTCTAATGGCGGAAACATTAGTAACTAATAATCATGAGATCAACCTTTCTTAGGTTCAAGGAACGACCATGACTGCTAATGGCAATTCCATTTTCATTTACATGAATAACCTACGTTTCTCGTTGATTCAATGTGTATGTCTCAATACTTATCCAACATCTCATGATGTGATTGGATTCATCATAGTCCATTTTCATCCAGAATTGAAAACTCAAATACTCCTTTATAAAAGAAGGTATTAGCTCGTCATTCTCAATGAGTAGTGAGTTATAAATTTTTTATAAGATGATTGCTCCCACTTTATTCCATGTCTTTACACGATAATTTCCAACTCCCACTAAATTCCACATGATTCGCAATTGACTACTCAATTGAGACATTTCAAAAAATTGAAATTTATTGCTTTGTTAAGTTATTGAGATAAAACCATATATGTTCCCATCATATCCTTTCAAAATACCTATTTTGAAGTGGTCTCATCTTAACCTTATGGAAAGAGATTTTAATCTCTAACTCATTCATTTCATAATGATGCGTAGCAATGTCATTATTTAAATATGAATAATATCTAATACACGTCCTTCAAAATACTCTTTTCGGAAGGAGGTTTAACCAATTCATTTTCATAATGAGTTTAAGTAATGACTTTTGCGTGGTTAATACTTAACTTAGCTATTGAGAATATCGGTATATCAATCCTTGTAACTTTGATTCATTTAAGCTCTTAAGTAAATATCAATATTGAAACTATTGGTCAAAGATATTATAAACTAGTCAATTAAGACTTTACATTAGTCATTCTTCTTCCAAAACTTTCTTTTGGTCTCCTCGTGTAGTTATCTTGAGAACATATTCTTGTTATCTTGAGAACATATTCTTTTGATTACTTCACTTGGTCTCTCTTGTCATGTAGATCTATTCGAGACCATAGATCTCATCTATTCGTGTATACTATATTAATAGATATACCTCTATTCAAATCATTCTTCCTTGCGTAGATCTCATTTACACAAATTTATCTTGGTGTTCTTTGTGTCTTCATTTTTCTCCCACTCTATCTTTAGAATAAATACACTAGAGATTCAAAGATAGCTTATGAGACACAAATAATGATTTTGAAGTAGAAGGAGGACTATCTCATAGGTTGACTAATAGTTTTAGATTTCGTAAGTGTACTTGGTGATTAACTTTCCTTTAAGAGAGTTCATTAACTCAATATCACTTTGTAAATGATCATACACAAGTCTTTAGCTTGTGGTCATATAATGAATCCCATCATTATAGTTGTCTATTATATCACTTTAAGTGAATAATCATATGTTTCTATGAGCAAGCATGTAAAGACAAATTTTAGAACAAGGATAAAAATGATAAAACGGGTGACTTGGGTTGCAAACCAAGCCACCATTATCCAAAATACAACCAATATCCAAAATACATTTCCATGTCGAACACGGAAATCAAAAGGTTCTAAAATCCAAAACATAATTAAAATAAGACAATAAAAAGCGAAGCTTCATGGAAGCTATTCCTAGCTTCTCGATGGTTTCTCAAGCTTGCTTTTCTTTTCCCTTGTCCTTGCTTGGTGGAGGCCCTATTTACAATAAAAAGGGGATATATTATCACAACTTTGTATCACAATACCATAGTTGAATTAGAAACATAAAAGAAAGGATAGTCATTTACCTACTGGAGTGATCTTTCCAGCCTTAATATCACCAAGGTATTTGGAACAATTTCTTTTCCAATGTCCAACACCATTACAATAATGGCATTTATCAAGAGGACCCTTCTTGATTTTGGAAGTGCTAGCTTCATAAGTCTTAGCTTTGGTGAAAGTGGGAGCTTGCTTCTTACCTTTCTTCCCATTCTTTTTGAACTTCCCCTTACTCTTGGTGCTTATGTTAAGCACATCCTTGGGTGGGTTGACATTTAACCCCATGTCTCTTTCGGCTTGCACAAGTAACTTGTGCAATTCTTCAAGAGACACGTCCTTGTCTTGCATGTTAAAATTCACCCGGAATCGAACATACGCTTTGACTTTGGATAAGGAGTGTAGAATCCTATCTACAATGAGTTCTTTGGGGATTTCAACTTTTTGAATCTTCAAGGTCTCGACTAGCTCCATTAGTTTGAGCACATGAGGGCTAACCTTTTGGCCCTCTTTGAAGTCGAGATCAAAGAATGCCGCGACCGCCTCATATTGGACGATCCGCGGAGTTTGTGAAAACATTGTCACAAGCTTGGAGTAGATTTCATTAGCGGTGCCCATTTTAAAGGCTCTCCTTTGGAGATCCGCCTCCATCGCAAAGATCGACACATTTTTCATTGCGGCGAACTCCTTATGGTAAGCCTCATATGCTTCCCTAGTGGCGGCGGTCGACCTAGTATTAGGTTCTGGTGGAGAGGCCTCGGTGAGGTAACGAAGCTTTTTGTCACCTTGGGCGGCTAATTTGAGTTGGGCATCCCAATCGGAGAAATTTGACCCATTCTTTTCAAGTTTACATCGATCCATGAAGGATCGAAGCCATGAAGTATTAGTGAGAGGCGTGGCGTTGGGGTTTGGATTTGCCATTTGTTATGATAAATAAGAGCGGTCTACAAAACAAAATATAGAAGGAATAAAATCATATGTCGTTTTCAAAATAATACTCGTAAAAATAATTTAAACAAGTTTTATGGCATTTATCTAGTGACCTCTACCCAACTTAGATAAATGATTCCAAGACCCAAATTCATATCAACTTAGGCACGGGATAGCCGATGAAACCCTTATTAATATAACTCGGTGGATTAACTTTTAATCGATTCTACTTTTAGAACTCTTGGTCGATAAAATTTACATTAATATTTATCTATAGCCCGGAACACATGCGACTACGGTCACGAATACTTCCGTTGAGGTCAATCCAAATATCGAATAAATGTGTCCATGATCCAAATTCACATTAACTTGGGCACGGGATGGCCGATGAAACCCTCATCAACACGAATTCGGTGGATAGACATTTATCACCCACTTCCCCTACGTAACAAGGTTTGTACCCCAGGATAGCCGAGTGCACTCCCTCGCGAAATAGGTTTTCATGGTTTCTACTTTTGGTAAGGCTATGTCTCAATTGTTTATTTTTAGCGAGAGGTCATGTCAATTTATTATCTATCACATTTTAAGTGAACTAAAGCGGTGAACTACGATAATTCTAATTGACACGGTCGATATACTCGATTAAATGATAATGCATGTTTTAGTTATGGCGATTTAGCGATGCATGCAACATATATATAAAATGCAAAACATAAAAATAAATCCTAGTATGACCTTTCTAAAATAGAAAATCTAATTAACTATTACATATTCGGAAACCAACTCCATTGGTCCCTTGAACTTCGGTTTGGGCACGCATCTCGAGGTAACACCGTCTTTATGTATCGCCTTCTTGTGTGACACCGTCTTCAAGGAACTCCGGAATAATTAAATTACATAACAAATTACATAATTTCCTATTATACATTTGTAATTAAAATAAAATAAAACTATTAAATTACAAAACGGTGATACGAGATCACAATAAATTACAACCGAATCGATATTCCCATACATTTCGGGAAATACCAATTAAAACTAAGGCCATACTAAGTAAAAATTACATAATTCAAAAATTACATAAAATAAAATTATGACAATCATAATAAAAATTCAGCATTATAATATGTACGGAAAATTCACGTGGTACCCTCGAACTTTCCCATTTTGCACATGGTACCCAACTTTTTAAGTTTGTGTACATTGTACCCTCCATCTTTGATTCTCATGCACAACATATCTTTTTTGTCGTTCTAAAAAAACTCAATTGCGCATAACTCCTAGATCGGAATTTAGAATCGGCCAATTTTTTTTCGTTAAATGAAATCTCGTCATAATCTACGATTTGAGAAAAAAAAATTGTCGACTGACATTTTATAGGGTTTTTTTTAACGAAGATCACAAATCAAACATATGTTCGATCATAAATTTCTGAATGACCAATTTCGTTTTATCAATTTATAGATCTCGAAGAGTTGATCAATTTGGAAAAAAAAATTAGTCAATTCCGATTTCTGGTTTATAATTTATGCTTACTTGAAAATTTTAAAAACGATAAAAAGGACATGTTGTGCTTGAAAATCAAATTTCAAGGATATCATGTGCACAAACATAAAAAGTTGGGTACCACGTGAAAAACGGTAAAGTTCGAGGGTACCACGTGAATTTTCCGTAATATGTATGAACATGCCCAATTTTATTCTAAATCGCCTTTAAGTAGCCAATATCGTATATTAAACGGTTTTTACGGATTTGCGTGATTCAACCTTTTAAAATCACAATAAAATACATAAATTCATATTTACGCACAAGTTAATTACCCTAACCTTGTTAGGACTCAAAATTAGTCTCCACTAACTATTTGACCATAATTAACTCATATTTCTTAAAATTGTTCATTAATGGACCCAAAATTACAATAAAATGCTATAAACTTCAAATAAATCACAAAAATTCCAAATAAATTCAAAATTTGAAATTTAAACTTATGAACATTCTGGAAAAATACCATGACACTCATAATGTTCAAAAACTTAGGTTAAAATTTCGAAATATTTATCGGAAAAACTATGTTGCGGTCTATCGGATTTATCAATAATAATCATAAAAACATGAGAAAAATTTTATTCATCAACTTTTCAATTTTAGATCTGAAAAAAGATAATAAAATGCAACATGTGACGTTTTTCTTTAGTCATGGAATATGTTTTAGCAATTATTCACTAATTAAGTCACTATTTATGCTATTTTTCATCAAAAATTCATAAATCATGCATAAAGACTTCAATATAGCCTATTATTTTACACACATTTTGTAAAATTGCATGTGACAACATACTAAATTTCTATGACCAGATTCAAAATATTTCTCATATTAACCTATTTTTCATCTAAATCTGATTTTTATCATGAAAAATCCATATTTCGAGCATAAAAACTCCAAAAATTCTGAAAATTTACAGGTCACCTAAAAAATAAAACATGTGATAACATATCCAAAAATCACTGGAAAATTCGAAGTTTAGCTAATTTTAGTCCGAAAATGACATTTTAATCATAAAATCATATTTTTAATGCCATTCTTATATAAGATGAACAATAAAAATCCATAAATTAACCAAAATATCCTAAAAACATTTTAGGACCAGAAACTTTAACATGCATAAATTTATTTCGTGATATATCATAATAACACAAATTTACAAGTTTTATATGTTAATCGTATAACTCGGAAAAACTATAACCGATTTGCATGCAAACAACCAAGGCTCTTGATACCGCTTGTTAGAAATCTATATCTCTATACTCAACATATTCATAATGTTATAATTTTAATTTAGTCATAAAATTATAAGATGATCTTATGCATGCAAACTATAAGTAAAATAAGGAAGAAATCTTCATTCTTACATTGAGGATTTCGGTTTATATGGGCACAAGAGAGTTCTGCTACTCTCTTGTTCTTGAGCTCTCCTTAATTGGATGAACAAGGATTCAATAAGAGAATCCCTCCCAAGGTTTTATACCCAAGATAACAACTTAATAAAATTAATATTATTATTACTAGAACAATATTAATTTTGTGTAAAAATTGACCCAAAAACTTATTTGATGTCTCTGTTATTTCGGTTTAGAGAGAGGGAGGAGAAGGAAGATTTTATCTTTCTAAAATTCTTATTTTTAGATGAATGAAATTGAATAATACACTAAAAGGTTTTTGGTAGTGTATATTAGGTAAAATGAGGAGAAAAACCCATGGTTTTCTCCTCTCAAAAACCGGGTGGAATGGGGAAGGAAAGAGGGCCAATGCATGCACAAGGTGGTCTTCACAAGAGCAAGTAGGGTTGCATGGCTAGGTCTAGAATGAAATAATTATATTTACCACTAACATAATCAACACAATATGTTCCTAATACTCCCCTTAATTTCGGTTTACATGGATAAAATGGACTCTATTTTATCTTTGTTAATTTGTCATATGTCACATGTCACATGTCACATAAAATTGTTATGTATTTTTAACATATTAAAAATCAACGCATTAATAAAAATACGTGATATACAAAAATCGACTTAGTAATTCATAATTATTTGTACCAAAATATTTTACCAATTATAAATCACAACATCTTGTATTTATAATAATTTATTCATTCAAATGCAATTGATTCCTTAAACAATAATTTCATCTAAGTAATTAAAACAATTCGATTACTTGGACCGTATCTTATTTAATCAAATTACAATGAGACACGTAAATATTACTACCAAAATCGTCCGTCAATTTTAAGTAATTTAATTAACCCGTATCGTCATACGATCAATTAAATGATCAATTAAGAGTGTTACCCTTTAGGTATGACCTAAGGGGATCAACTGATCACCACCGTCGCACGACATTAATGTCAAACTCTAGTCAGCCAATCATTACCGATATGTGTGGACCAGTTGACAGTAAAATAATACTTCCCAATTGTATTCTTTAAAATGAGATTTAAACATGTGATCATCATGATCAACAGTTGTGATCGCATTATTGGCGGAGGACACATATTCCAACAGAGATAAGGCGCTTCATCCGTCCTAGAAGCTTCATCAAAATCTTTGACGGGCTCCTCTCTAAAAATCTCGGCCTCCAAGGCATCCAATTCAGCTTCTACGTCAACATCGGCATCAAAGCTATAAACTGGCTTAGGATGAGGCTCATCTCCCGTAGTGTGAAGGAATGGTCTACCAAGAATAATAGGTACTTGTGTACATGGGCCACGTCTCGGTCTGTGGATTTGGGCCACAAGCCGATCTGCGGCCGTGGGCCACCTGCGAGCCCACTTCGATCTGTGGACGCACATCGGTCTCTTTGAAAGCCACGCTCGGCTGCGTAAAAAATGCTTTTGACCGGATCGTTTTAGATCGGTCGGTTTCGTCTCGGTAAGGGTCTCGAAACGATTAGAGATGTTTGGAGTCGCCACCAAGCATTTGTGGGATGCCTAGAACCCATTCGAAATCCACTTTATACCTCGGTCAAATCGAAGCACAAAGCAGCATTTGACATAGGTACTAAAGATAAGGAAATCGTCCCTCTTTAGCATCCTATCTCTAGAATGACTCTCGTACGCCTTGGATAAGGTCGTCCACTATCCAAAGTTTCTGAGTAAGAGGTGAAGGTACGTATTGGGAAGCCCTTTACTCAGACACCCAATCCCACCCGCGTTTAGCGGCCTCTACAGATCGATCTTGGTTGGTTGAATGCAAAAGTTGATAAAACGGTTTAAATGCATAAATGCGCATCCAATAATTTAAACCTAACATGTGAGAGCTTTCTAAGTCAGTTGATTTAATCCAAGTATCAAGTATCAGATGTCGAGTTGGATTAATGGTTGATTTGCATGCAAGACGGAAATTAAACATCCATTTACCGTATTAGGTTTAGGGTGCATAACATATTCCATTTGTCTTAGTAAGGCATTTTGAAAATATGGTTTTGGATAATCAAATAGTCATCTGATCCGTCCTATATCCGGGCTAACCGGAGTCGGGATCGTCCTAGACTAATGCTGGAAGGGAACAGGCCCTGTACCAGTCGGCCATATGAGGCGCGAGCCAGTCGGCGGTGTAAGGGGCCTCCCTCTGGTTTTGAAAATGAGAAATGGGGAGCCTGTTTAGGCACGGGTTAGCCCACGGTTTATGTGCCGTGTTTTGACCTTTTAGAAAACGTTATAAAACGTGTTGAAAATGGGTATTTGAACCGGTTTGATTTGAAGGGGTCGTTTAGACCGCATTTGTTGATTTGAAGAACTCGACTCGAATAATCATCATTATTTTGATAATATTCGGTGTCGTGTTCGATTTGACAAACTTGACATGAATAGTTTTGAAAATGATTATGGACTAATTGTTTTAAGTCCATTTGAATGTTATTAGTCGATACTCGTCATCGTACCCGGGTTAAAATCCGGCATGGTATGTAGAACCAAGGATGACTTTGTGTTGGGGACTAATATGTTTGTTTTGAAAATGTAAAGAAATGAAATAAAAGGCTTTAAAATACCTTCTAAATGTCATTAACCAAATATTATCACCGAAACACGGATTTAACCGTCATGGTATGAGGAACCAAGGGTGAAAAATGCTTTATGGTTAAAACATGTGAAATAAAATAACAATGGTTCGAAAATACTTGAAATGGTGAAAACCGATTACAAATATGAAGATGGATTAAAGGGAAATGACAAGAACAAACACGGTTGATTTCTGGTCTGAATACCCCATTTAGGCGCGGGCTAGTTGGCGACCTAAGGGGCTTCTGCCTTAGACCAAAAATCAGTTTTGGCTCGTTTATTCCATGTTTTGGTTCATGTTATGTATGTTTTAGCATGTTATAGTCATGAAACGAATGAAAACATAATAAAAGTGGATTTTTACACCCTCATACTTACATGTTTGGTTATGGCGAGTGACCAACGTAAGTGTAACAACTCGTTTGATCGGAAAAAACTCGGTTTAAAACCGTTTTGGTAAGTAAAAAGAGTGTTTTAATAGTTCAGTGATGGTGTAGTGGTTGAAGTGGTCGGACAAGTGATTTAATGCACGATGACGGTACCAAACAATGTGTAAGGCTCGTGTTTACGATCGGTAGGTCATAAATACGCGTCGAGTTGTGACTTAAGAAGTCGAGTCGAGAATTTAAGGGAGAAAAGAGGGGGCGGACACCCGCGTAAGTCTCAAAGGGGTGGCATTTGAGGGGTATTTATAGGAGAATGAGTGGTTGTGTGAGTTTTGAGCAATGTGGCCACCTGGGCTGCTCAAAGAGGCGCGAGCCACGTCGCGGTTCTTCGAGTTGTGTTGTCACTTTCACAACAAACGCAATCATGATTTGTTCTATCCTAGGTTTTGTAGTCACATGTTTGGTACTTGACCAACATGAATCCGGGAAAACTTAAGGTAGAAGGTTTGAAATGTTTTGTTTTTGGTTGTTGACTCGGTTTGACTCGTTGTTGGAGTCGGGATTTGAATTTTTGAGTCGGTTTTTGGCCCGGTGTCGGTTTTGACTCTAGTTAGTGTCATTGCGGCCCCATCGTCGTGCATTAAACACTCCAGGTATTTTTGAAATGTTTTAAAATGTTTTATTTTCGAAACCGTTTTAAGTTTTCCGACGTAAAGTTGTACACAAACTGTCGATCAAACGCCGCGATTCCAAAATATGTTGTAGTCCGATAACCATCAGGTGTTTGTTGGAGTCTCAGCAGATACTGGGTATCTACAGAGCACCCACTTTGACTGAGGCTTGGACAAGGCGAAAGTCAAAGTAGAGCCCCAAGGTCAATTGAAGATTACAACCTGGAGACCCGAGCGACATCGAGGCGGCTCGAAAGGATTCGGGCCAAGGACCTGCCGTCGGGAAGGGCGACGCCAAGGCGACTCGAGGGTACGAGCCAAGGACCTGTCGTCGGGAGCAGTTTAGGGTCTGTCGACTGTCCGTGCGGGTCGTTTAAAGTCCGTTAGACTACGTACAAAGGCTCGCCAGCCATAGGAAGGAGTCATACCTGAGGCATCTTCGGATATGTCCTTGCATATTCGCGGACAAAGGCTCGCCAGCTGTGACAAGGAAATGTACCCGAAGCATCTTTGGGATGTGTCCTTGGAAGGTTGGGGACAAAGGCTCGCCAGCCAATGGTAAGGAAATGTACCCGAGGCATCTTCGGGATGTGTCCTTGGAAGGTTGCGGACAAAGGCTCGCCAGCCAAATGCAAGGAAATGTACCCGAGGCATCTTCGGGATGTGTCCTTGGAAGGTTGCGGACAAAGGCTCGCCAGCCAAGACAAAGAAATGTACCTAAGGCATCTTCGGGATCTTCCCTTGAAAGGTTGCGGACAAAGGCTCGCCAGCCAATGGTAAGGAAATGTACCCGAGGCATCTTCGGGATCTGCCCTTGAAAGGTTGCGGACAAAGGCTCGCCAGCCAATGGTAAGGAAATGTACCCGAGGCATCTTCGGGCTCTGCCCTCGAAAGGTTGCGGACAAAGGCTCGCCAGCCATGTTAAGGAAATGTACCCGAAGCATCTTCGGGATCTGCCCTTGGATGTTTGCGGACAAAGGTTCGCCAGCCACGGTACGGTCGGTTAATGGACCATGGGAATAGCCGCGTCAAATGGGCTTGTTTTGAAATAGCGAACTCGTGATGCCGCTGTGGGAATAGTGAGTATGGATTTTCACTATCACTGTTTTTGGAATGAGCGGGTTTCGCGAGAAAGCCCCCTGCTGGTATTTGAAGGAATAGTGAATTTGGAATTTTCACTATTAATTGAAGTGACGGTTTATGTGTCGCCGTTGACATGTGTGGAAATAGTGAATTTGGAATCTTCACTATTGAATGAAGTGACGGTTTATGTGCCATCGTTGACATTTGATGAGAATAGTGGAATTCAATTTCCAACTATTAGTTTGAGCATGACGGTTTTAATCGCCGCCGCTTAAAATTTGAAGAAATAGCGGTTTTTGAATTTTCACTATTTAGTGAAGGAAATAGTGAATTTGATTTCACCATTATTTTTAAAATTGGCGGTTTTGATCGCCATTTGCTTGAAATTTTTGAAGAAAAATAGTGAATTTAGATTTTCACTATTTGTGTTTTCGTATTTGAGGAAATGACGATTTCCAATATCGTCAATGAAAGCTCGAAGTTTATCACGGGAAATTGGGCTAAAGCCCAAAATTCGCTGAAAGAGCAAGGGGAAGCCTGGTTTAGGCGCGAGCCACCTGGCGAACCAAAGGGGCTTCCCTATTTTTCTGTAAAAGACGCGAGGTTGGTCCGCATATCAACCTCACTTCATCTTCAACCTTTTTTTCGACAAAACAAAGCCGAATTCGCCATTGTTGGACCTTCTAGCTTGTTTGAATTCTTGCCCTCATCAACAATGTCATCTCAAGGTATGTATTTCCTTTTGAATCCATTTAAATTTGTTGATCCTTAGCTTGAATGAATTAGGGCGAATTTTACCCTAGAAAATCGAATTGGGCGTTTTTGATCGAGCCCATTTCGAGTGAAATTGATGTTTGCATTAGGTTAGAAACCTATTTAGGAGTATAAGGGTGCTTTTAGTTTGCATTTTGGTCCCCGTTCCCGCTCCCTATGTTCGAAAAACGTGAGTGAGGCGAGAAACCGTCTCATTTCACAATGCCAAGTTTATTTGCTTGGGTAGTGGGTCCCACTAGGTTGCATTGTAGTTGGGAAAACACGTATTCGCCATTTATGGACCTTCGTTGGATATTGTGGGTAAAATTGGATTTTTGCCTTTTGTGACGGTCTTACGTCTGACAAAATAAGCGTCTGTTTGGGCTTGAATTGAGTCAGTTTGCCTTGAAATGGACCTTATTGGTAATTTAGGTCACCTTGAGGAGTGATAAAATCACGTTTGCCTTTTTGCGGTCGTTTTTGAAATTTTGACCGGTTTGGGCTCAAATTAGCGTATGAATTGCCTTTTTGAACCGTAGAAAAATACCCCATTGTGTCGGGAATGTATTTTGGGTTGTTGGCGGACCCTGTAGGGGTCTTGAAATGCCGTTTTTTGGTTTTGACTCGTCTTTTGCTTGAAAAGAGGGGCGAGTCGTTTTTGTGTTTGTTTTTTGTGAACTTTGTTTGGTTAGATTTTGGGCGGGATTGCCCTTGTTTTGTATTGCAGGTTGTGTTTTTTTGGATTTATCCATTTCATGCCGTCGTAATGCCGAAATTTCGGCTGACGTTTTTTGTTTGTTGTTTTTTTTTATCGCAGGGTATCGTTTGGGACCTATGGGGTCCGTCGTTGAGGCTTTGGAGGAGGAAGCCGATCCTGGAGGGGCTGTAGCGGCCGAGGAGGCTGCCGTATTCGAGGCGGTGGTGGTGTCTGCGTTGGCGGCGACCCCTAGTGAGACCAGGACTGGCCCGACGGGAGACGCTGAGTAGTTATTGTAGTTTGTCCGTGTCTTGGACTCTTGTCTGTACATGTTTACATTTCGCGTGAGGCGGTTTTTATATATGTGTTTTTGGATTGTGGTTTATTTTGTGATTTTTGGCTTTTTTTGTTGTGTTTCGGAGGAGCGTTGTCGGCTGTCGATTCTCCTTTTGATGTTTGCACCAGTTCCTCCATCGTTAGTGTAGAAAACATGCAACAGATAGCATATATACATAAACACAAACACGTAGAAGCATTTGATTGAAAACAAATTTAACCAAGATGAATTGAAGTTAAAATTGAGTTTTGAAATGAATTTTGAAAATTCCGTGACAAATTGTCACGTTCGGAATTTAAAAGGAATTGATTTGAAAATTTGAGCAATTAACTCGTGTCGTGAATTAAATTGTGTCGAAATTATTGAAATTGACTCGAAAAATTCAAACTCAAACTGTCAGGAAAGAACTTTAGAGAAGGATTTTTGCGAGTATATTTGATTTTTGATTTTTGAGGTCAAGACTCGAATTTGTGAGTGCTTGAATTTTGATGAAAATTGATGTCGTGTTATCAATCTTCGATTTTGAAAATTTGATGGAAAATTGCGAAAAAGCGAAAAAGTTTTGGGTATTTCGACTGACATGGAAACGATCCATCGCGGATTGGGGCGACTAGCCCTTCCCCCCTTCAAAAAAAGAAAGAAAAAATCCGTATGTTTAAAGCTGCGTCATGGAAACCGTGTCGGATTTCGTAAAACGCGAAAACAAGGAAGTGTGAGTGTGAGGAAACACAAAATATCCTGAATCATCCCGAAGAGGCGCGAGCTTCCTGGCGGGAGGTTTGAGGTGTCAGGAGACAGCACAAGTTGAAAGAGACAAGTCAACAGCGGGAATCCTGGGGAAGCCTCAAAGAGGCGCGGGCAGCCTGGCGATGAAAGTCGGCCCTCCCCTTTTTCCGAAAAATGCGCTGACCATTTTGAATAAATAGGGACGTTTGCGCTTCATTGTTTCATCATCCGAAACAAAAAATCATCTCTACAAACACTCTTCTTTTTCCACAAACATATTTCATGGATGCTTTCGAGAACGCATTGCGACAATGGTGCCGGGATTTGTCGCCTCTCGAAAAGTATCAACTCGCTTGCATGGGAGTTGGTCAATTGTTGGTGCTTCGTCAAGTCAAGGTGCAACCTTCATTTCTTGAAGCATGTTCTCGGTTTTGGGATTCAAAACATCATGTTTTCGTGTTCCCGAAAGGCGAAGTTTGCCCTCTTGCCAAAGAAGTTGGAGCCATTGGTGGGTGGCCGGGTTGTGTTCCGGTGCTTCCTCCGACTCGGTTGTGCTACAAGGAGAAATTCCGTTCCATGTTGGGCTTATCAACAAGCCAAATCAACTTTCTTCTTGCTCCACATGGTGTGGATATGTTGGCTCTTATCAACATCTTTTCAAACCAATTAGATGTTAATGTCTCGGAGGTGGCTAGGAGAAGGGCTCTTGCATTTTGCCTTGTCCATGTGTACCTCTTTGTTGATGTCTTGAAGAAGGAGGGGCCAAGATGCCATGGTAGCATGACCCTTATCCATGTGATTGAGCAAATGGAGCATGGTAGAGATCCATCATGGTTGGTGCTTGGAGAGATTATCCAAGCCTTGGGCAAGGAAGGCTCTTGTGGAGAATCTCCCTCTTTCGGATCCCCGAGGATCCTTCAAGTGTGGCTGTAGGATAGGCTAAGGTATGTAGAGCCTCCGGTTAATCCTTCTTCTTACTCCTTCCGTCATCTTACTATGAGGAAGAAGTTGTACCCGGATAGTTTTGCTTCCACCGAGGCCTATTGGGCCGCAAGATTGGCGGAGGAGGGTGGTCCTCATATCCGTTGGGTGGTGCCGTGGTGGCACTTGAGGTCCTTCACGGGGTTGCCCACTTCGGGTGCTTGTCCTCGTTCTTTGATGGTGGTGGGTTTGAAGGTTGTTTCCTTCATATATCCCGAAAGGCTCATGAGGCAAATGGGGCGTCAACAAAAGATGCCCGCTCAAGATACTCTGTCCAAGAGAATATTTTCCGGAACTCCGAGCTTGTGGAGTTCTTCGAAAGATTGTGGGCTACTCGGCCGCTTTGGGAGGTGCCAAACCCCGCTGCCACGACATGGGTGACTCCCGCTTATGTCAAGTGGTCACTGCTCCGTCCTTGGAAGAGAGATCCAAATTTCGTAAGGACAAGGTTGTCGACTTGAAATACCGAGAGGTTGGCAAGGCCAACCATGCCTTCTTTGAGGAGTATGTTGATGGAGCTACCCCCGATGTGATGAGACCACCGAAGAGGAGGAGTTCAGGCCCTAAGAATATGGTGGGCCGTGCATTGGCTCTTTTTGGGTCGAATATGGGGTCTTGTGCTAGACCGGAGGCCGTCGTCGTCTTAGATCCGTTGAGGATCCGTTCCGAGGAGGAAGTCCAAGCTAGGCGGGCCAACAAGAACAGCAAGGGGAAGATGTACCCCGAGGGAAAAGGCAAGGGTAGAATGGAAGAGTGAAAACCTCCATTACCCGTTTATTATTATGTTGTATTATTGTTGTGAGTTTTTATTATGTTGTACTAGCTAGTTATTGTGTGTTTTGTGCTAGTTTTATTATGTGAGGTGTGTTAGTTGACACCTTAGCTTTGACAAGTTATAGACTCGTCGAGCTTTATTTATTGTTGAAATTGTAATCCCTCCCATTATTAATTAAATAAGAGGATTGCTTGTGTCGAAAATTGTGAACACTTGTTTCTTCCATCCATTTTGTAAACGCAATTTGATTTGAATCGTCCTAAACATTTGCACTTGGGAAAGTGGTATTTTGTGGAAAGGGAGAATGGCTCATTTTTGTATTTTTGTGGGAAAGGGAATGGTTTTCCCTTTTCTCCTTTTTTTTGAAAGGGATTTTTGTATGTGGGGATGGTTTTTTTTTATTGTGGGAATGGTTGTATCCTTCTTGTGTAAGAAAGGATTGCCTACGTATTCACCTGGAGAGGTGAAATCAAACCATGATCGTAGTTCGAAACGTTTTGTGAATTTTGATTGGGTTTTGTGGTTGTATCCCTCATGCATAAGAGGGACTGCCTACGTATTCACCTGAAGAGGTGAAATCAAACCATGCTCGTAGTTTAGAGGTTGTTTTAGTGCAAATGGACGTTGCCTTTGACGGATCAAAGGACATTTGAAACGGGCAAGGTGCCGCAGCTTAGACTCGATAAAACATGCAATTTCAAATTAGAACACGTTGAGGAACTTGACTTGAAAAGGGTTGAGGTCGTTGCTAGTTGTAAAACTAGGCTAGGTCGTTGGTTGTTAGGGCTCAAGGGTAGTATTTCTTGAGTTGGTCTAGGTTGGTCGGGTTTGTACAGTCCTCCCCATCTAGGTCACTCAGTCTCACTGCGCCCCCCGAAAGTATTTTCTTGACCAGGTATGGTCCGGCCCAGTTGGGTTTGAATTTTCCCCTCGGATCGACGGGTAACGGTGCTCGAACTGACTTGAGGACCAAGTCGCCCTCCTGGATGTTTCTGGGTTTAACCTTTTTGTTGAATGCCCGTTGTATACGTCGTTGGTATAACTGGACGTTGTGCAAGGCGTTGAGTCGTCGTTCGTCTAGAAAGTGAGTTGTTCGTACCTTCGACGGGTCCATTCCGCCTCAGGGACTTGACTCTCCAGTAGCATGCGTAGAGATAGGACCTCTAATTCTACCGGTTGAACCGCCTCCATACCGTATGCTATGTAGAAGGGTGTGGCACCTGTCGGTGTTCGAATGGAGGTTCGGTATCCCCAGAGTGTGAATGGGAGTTTGCAGGGCCAATCGCAGTAGTTGTCTTGCATTTTCTTGATAATGGTGACAAGAGTTTTGTTCGCTGCCTCCACCGCTCCGTTGGTTTGGAGACGGTAGGGGGACAATCGATGTCGTTTGATCTTGTATTTGTCCAGCAAAGCTTGAGTTTCCGCCCGGAAATGAGAGCCTTGATCGGTGATGATTTCATGGGGTACCCCATATCGACAGATGATGTTGTTTTGAATGAACTTGGCCACTTGTTTGGCGGTCAAGACTGCATATGACTGTGCTTCTACCCATTTGGTAAAGTAGTCGATGGCGACGAGGACGAAGCAATGCCCCTTGGTGCCTATTAGGTTGACTTTCCCGATGATGTCGATGCCCCAGGTTGAGAAAGGCCAGGGTGATGCTATGGTGTACAAAAGGGATGGTGGTATATGTTGTATGTTGGCGAAGATTTGGCAATTGTGGTAATGTTTGACGTAGTTACAGCAATCGGCTTCCATGGTTGTCCAGTAGTAACCTAGCTGCATGATTTTCCGTGTAAGCATAATTGCACTCATGTGAGGGCCACATTCCCCGTCGTGAACCTCTCCCATGACTTTTTTGGCTTTGTGATGGTCAATGCAAAGGAGGAGAATTCCTTGGGGTGTTCTTTTGTAGAGTTAATTTTGGTTTATCACGAATTGTGATGCAAGTAAACGGATGGCTCTTTGTCCTCTTTTATCAGAGTTGGGAGGGAATTCATTTTTGTTTTTGTAATTGAGGATGGCTTGGTACCAAGGTTCATCATGGCTTTTCTCGTCGTCGATAATGGCACAAATGTGAGCTGGCTCGCTCCTTCTCTCGACACATAGGGGCATTGATGTCAACTCGTCAGGTATGTTGACGAGCGCGGCAAGTTTTGCCAGGGCATCAACAAATTGATTTTCCTCTCGTGGCAGGTGGAAGTAGTCGACTTGGTCGAAGAATTCGGCCTCTTGACTGATCTTCGCTTGGTAGGGAGCTAAGCTGTCATATCGGATTTTCCATGATCCGGATACCTGATTGATGATGAGTGAGGAATCGCCGCGGACCCTCAGTCTCTTGATGCCAAGTGTGATGGCTGCTTGTAGGCCGATGAGGCATGCTTCATATTCAGTGGCATTGTTGGTGACGGCGAAGTCTAGCTTTACCGAGATCGGAACATGTTCTCCCTCTGGTGAAATTAGAAGGATTCCTATCCCGAAGCCTCTCAGATTAGATGCACCATCAAATTATAGGTCCCATGCGTCGGAGTCGGCATAAAGGATGTCTTCGTCAGGAAGTGACCAGGTGTCGGTCGTTGGATCCTCGTTGACGGGATTTTCTGCTAGGAAATCAGCGACTGCTCTTCCCTTGATAACCCTAAGGGGTACGAACTTGAGATCAAACTCGACAAAGATCGTGTCCACCTAGATGCCTTTCCGTTTAGCACGGGTTTTTCGAAGATGTATTTAACCGGTTCCATCTTGGAGTAGATGTGGACCGTGTAGCTGAGCATGTAATATCGCAGCTTCTTAGTTGACCATACTAGGGCAAGGCATGTCTTTTCCAGTTGGGTATCCCTCGTCTCGTACTCAATGAACTTTTTGCTGATGTAGTAGATGGCTCGCTCTTCGTTGCCAATTGTTTGTGCTAGCATTGCTCCCATGGTCGTGTTGGTAACAGTCAGGTATAGGGATAGAGGAATCCCCGGTTCAGGTGGCATGAGGACAAGAGGTTTGGATAGGATTTCCTTTATCCTGTCGAAGGCCTTATGACAGTCGTCGTCCCAATCGGTGTGATCGGAGGCTCGAAGCTTCTTGAATATTTGTTTACAAATCATAGTGAGCTTGGCAATGAACCGGCTGATGTATTGGACCTGACCGAGAAACCCCCGAATCTCTTTCTCGTTCCTAGGCCGAGGCATTTGTTGAAGGGCTTTGATTTTGGTTGGATCAATCTCAATGCCTCTTTTTCTGACGACATGTCCCAAGAGTTTCCCGTAGGTGACCCCGAATGCACACTTCTGAGGATTTAGTCTCATGTTGTATTTCCGTAGACGAGCGAAGAATTTCCGGAGGGCACTGATGTGGCCGTCCCGTTCTTTTGATTTGACAATCATGTCATCGATATATACCTCTACTTCCTTGTGCATCATATCATGTAAGAGAGTGGTAGCGGTTCTTTGATAGGTTGCTCCGGCATTGATGAGACCGAAAGGCATGACCGTGTAGCAATATGTACCCCACTGTGTAGTGAACGCAGTATTGTGCATGTCTTCCTCCGCCATTTTAATCAGGTTGTACCCAGCATACCCGTCCATGAATGATAGGAGAGCATGCTCGGCGGTGTTGTCTACCAGAATGTCAACATGCGGCAAGGGGAAGTCGTCCTTTGGACTCGCCTTATTCAGATCCCTGAAGTCGACGCAAACCCGAATTCTTCCGTCTTTCTTTGGTACGGGCACAATGTTGGCCACCCAGTCAGAGTATTCAGACACTTTGATGAAACCAGACTTGATCTGTTTATCCACCTCTTCCTTGATTTTTAGGGCCCACTCAGGATGCATCCAACGTAGCTTCTTTTTACCTTTAGCCCCGGTTTAATGGGTATCCTGGTGCTCGCAATTTCTCTGTCAATCCTGGCATATCTCTCGTAAGACCAGGCGAACACGTCTTTGTATTCGTGGAGGAGGTCAATGAACTGTTGTCTTTCCGAGGGGTCCAGGGTTGTCCCTATCCTAAGTTCTTGAGGTGTATTGTCGGTTCCTACGTTAATAGGTTCGGTTTCCTCAATGATGGGGGTTCTGGTTTCCCGTTTGTCAAGTTCTTTGGCTAAGTGAGGTGGGTAGTCACTCAAGTCAAATTTCTCATAGTCATTCAGAATGGCATTGCAGTTCAAATGAGACGAGTCATAAGCAAACTTAGCGTTCATTAAGTTGACACGAGCGAAAAGCTCGGAAAGGACAGACATCTCGTGGTCAGTCAGAGGCGACACAACAGAGGAAGTGGCCCCTGGAACAGGCTCCAGGTTATCACCATTCATGGGAATGGGGGTGACCCTAGTAGGCTCAGCCTCTAAATCAGCCACGACTTTGTGATAAAATAGTGGGAAGGGGACCTTGACTGGGACATCAGGAGCGTTAGAGCTACGACGCACTCGACTCGACTCGACTCGACTCGACTCGATCCTTCTTCACTTCCCTCCTTGAACATAGGGCCTTCTCCAGTTGTTATCTTGAGAATGCGGCCTTGGCGATCGGTCCACTTGACGGTCTTCCTCCAGCCTTGGGTAGTTTTCTCCGGGTCAGTATCGAAGATCAAGGCGGTTGGATCAATTGATTGTCCTTCAGGGCGATGTTGATGATGTTCTCATAGTCGAGGTGTTTGACGTTATCTTCCCCAAAGACGAGTGTGACCGCTTGTCCGTCAAGGCATGGTGACGCCTTAGACTCAGTTGATGCAGCTTCGATGTTGTCGAGGATAAAGTAGCAGTCCTGGAAGACTTCCACTCCCGGGTACCTAGCCTTGGCCACAGAGTCATAGATTGGTTCCGGAAAGCCATGGTAGAGTTCGGACTCTCCCTCGGGGACAAAGTATCCGTTGAGAGTCAGATGGTAGGAACGGAGGATAACCCTGTGCTTCTTGCGTTTTCGGACTAGGAGGTTCATCTCCTGGATATCTTCGTCGGTAGGTTCATACCCCAGCCCAAAGGGAATGTTGGGGACCTTAGCCTGTTTCAAGGGAGGCAATGGGTCCTTCAGTGGATTGAGCGGCAAACCCGGAAAATAACCTTGACGCATCATGATACAGTTGACCGTGAGGTTGGTGAACGGGTCACAATCAGAGGGCGCCAATTCATCAGTTATGGCGTTTACGGCTTGGAAACCCCACATTTCATGGTCGTCCTCCTCAATGGCTTGGGAGGCCATCCCCTTTCTCATAACTGCTTTGATTGGGGAAGCGGGAATCGTGATCGTTTTCCCGTTGAAGGGGACCCTGATCTTCTGGTGGAGAGTTGAGGTGACCGCCTTGACGGCGTGAATCCAGGGATGCCCCAGGAGCATGTTGAAGGACGCGTCGATGTCGACCACTTAAAATTTGGTTCGTCTTTCCAGTGCTCTGGTTGCGACGGTCAAAGTGATTAGCCCAGCGACCTTGCGACGAGTGCCGTCGTAGGCGCGTACTCCTTGATTTTTTGGGATCAAATCAGATTCCTTGGTACCCAGCCTGTGGGAAGTTTTAAGAGGAATGACATTTACCGCGGAATCGTCATCCACGAGGACCATGGGTTTATTTTTCTGGAGGCATTGTACGGTGATATACAGGGCCAGGTTATGATTGGCTCCAAACGGAGGGATATCCTCGTCGGAGAAGACGACCGGGTTATTCAGATCAGGGGCGTCCCTCGTCATGTGCGCACTATTTCTTCTGGGGAAGAGGTGGAGGGCACGGTTAATTTTCCCAAGGCCTGCAGCAAGGCCTGTCGATGCTCAAAAGACGTTGCGATCGCCTTGCCAAATTGAGATTTCGCTTTCTCTTTCGGAGCTATTTCGGGATTGAGTTCTGGGGCCTTTGGTTGAGTGTCCACCTGCGGGACGATTTGGTCATTCGTTCGAACGACCGTTGGATTGTTCGGATTCTGATAGGGACGTCCGGACCGGGTGAGATGTCCGATTTCTTTCGCCCGTTTCTCCTTCCCTGGGATGATATAGACATCCTCAACATCATCTCTCCATATGCCGTTAATTTCGGAGTCTCAAGGATACCTTGGAGGGGTATTCCTCGGTGGGTAGTTCTTGTGGGGAATATTCTTGTGAGGGTGGTTTTTGTGGGGGTAGTTATTTTGAGGGTGATTTTCGTGAGGTCTATGCCAGAATGGTCGCGGGAGCAATCCATCCTGGGGTGGGTAGCTTTGAATGTTTGGGGAATTCTACCTCGGACGCGGTGGCGGTGGATTGAAAATGAGTCGACAGTAGGCGTCGTCGAGTCGGGTGATTCTCTGAGAGAGGCTGGCTATGGCCTCTTCAACTTGTTGAAACATAGTGAGCATAGTGGCAGCACTAAACACAAACACTCCGTCTGAAGGATCTTTTTCCAAAACATTCACCTCGTCGTTAATTGGCAGGATGAGGTGAGAGCAGTTTAGAGTCGGCTCATCGTCAGAGATGGCGTGATCCCAGGGGATTCGTTTTGTTGTTCGGTTTAGTTGGTGGGGGTAATGGCAAATCTCCCTTCTCAATCATGTCTTGAATAAGGTGCTTGAGCTTTAAGCAATTTTCGGTATCGTGCCCTTTCCCTCGATGATAATGACAGTAGGTGTTGGGGTTCCAGAACCGGGACTTCTTGGCCACGGTCGGATCCGGGGTGGGTCCGATCGGTTGTAACTTCCCCTGGTCCATGAGCCTTTTCAGGGCACTTGCATAAGTCGACCCTATGTTGGTGAACACTCTCTGGGGGCGCTCAGTTTTCTTAGCTGATCAGTTGTGACATCTCTGTTGTTATCATTGTTGTTGTTGTACGAAGCTGAAGACGGGGCCATGGCTCGGAGGCAGAAAAACGGCTCACATTACAACTCAATCTGACACGGTTCCAAGACTGAACGTAGACAACACAAAGGACGAGACAAAGATCAGACTCAACAAGACGGGGCGACCGTGTGTGGTCCCTCGGTGCTGACTCGATTTATGACGTGACGGTGTTTGACCGAACCTTTGACACGAGTCCAACATGACGGCGTGACGCCGTTGGACGGGTCTCATGGTGAGACGACTCATACGTAAAGACCCATAAGTACGTTTGCTTTGACTCGATAGACACGAGGCGGAATTGTAATGGTGGACTGAAGTTTTCGAAAATAGAAATATTCAAAAAGGTTCATTTGTCGCTTTAATGGACGGCTTCCGAAGATAGAAATCTTCGCAAGTCGACCAGTTGAAAAGGGTTGTCTTAAGTTTGTTTGCAAAAGACGGTTTGAGTTTGAATCAGCTCGGAAAACAGTGTATTGTTTCCTAAGACGGTTTTTGAAATTCAAAATTGTATGTTTTGAAAATCGAGTTTGAAATGTTTGAATAGGTCTCGGGGACGGTGCATGGTCCTCGGGATCCCGAAAGTGTCTCGAGAAAAGGGCGTGTGCTTTTCTCGGGTTTTGAAAAAGCCATTGTCGACGCGAAACGGGTTAAAATCCGTGTCCAGACGCGGCGATTATAATGGCGTAAAAAGGTGATTTGAAATGGTTATACAAAACCGGGTTTTAAAATCATCATTAGGACGGCCTAGAAAGGCGTGTTGAAATGGTTATACAAAACCGGGTATGAAAATCGTCATTACGACGACCTAGAAAGGCGTGTTGAAATGGTTATACAAAATAGGGTTTGAAAATCGTCATTATGCCGGCCTAGAAAGGCGTGTTGAAATGGTTATACAAAACCGGGTTTGAAAATCGTCATTATGACGGCCTAGAAAGGTGTGTTGAAATGGTTATACAAAATCGGGTTTGAAAATCGTCATTACGATGGCCTAGAAAGGCGTGTTGAAATGGTTATACAAAACCGGGTTTGAAAATCGTCATTACGACGGCCTAGAAAGGCGTGCAACGGTTGGTGAAAGACCGAGGTTTGAAATGGCCATTGTAACGGCGCAAAAAGGTGTTTTTGAAAGTTTGAAAATGACACGGAAGGACTTATGATCAAGTAGCACATAAGCACTCGCAATTCATTATATTATGCATTATGCTGACACGGGTTTTGGCTTAAAAGGGTGGGTCACACAACAAGCAATCAAACCCCGATTTGCGAGAGGGATACCAATCAAAACAAAATGTGTAAGGATGGTGCCCTAGCCTCGTGCTCGAAAGTGGTGAAAGCTCTTTGACGAAACAGAAATGTGTAACGTCAATGGTATGCCTGACTCAATCGGGATTCAAAACGCGGGGATGAGAAAACTCATGCCGACGAGACGAGCCAATTGGTCGAAAAAGGTTAGGTTGTGGGCCCGGACAAGGAACCCGACCGTGACCGTAATATCAATTAATTCATTCCAATCAAGACCTCGTTCAAGTCTCACCATCTAGGGATCACAAAGACGTAAGTGTCCTAGTTTTCCCCAGCGGAGTCGCCAATCTGTGGACATGAGCCACGTCTCGGTCTATGGATTTGGGCCACAAGCCGATCTGCGGTCGCGGGCCACCTGCGAGCCCACTTCAATCTGTGGACGCACAGCGGTCTCTTTGAAAGCCACGCTCGGCGGCGTAAAAAATGCTTTCGACCGAATCGTTTTAGATCGGTCGGTTTCGTCTCGGTAAGGGTCTCGAAACAATTAGAGATCTTCGAAGTCACCACCAAGCATTTGTGGGATGCCTGGAACCCGTTCGAAATCCACTTTATAACTCGGTCAAATCGAAGCACAAAGCAGCGTTTGACATAGGTATTAAAAATAAGGAAATCGTCCCTCTTTAGCATCCTATCTCTAGAATGACTCTCGTACGCCCTGGATAAGGTCGTCCACTATCCAAAGTTTCTGAGTAAGAGGTGAAGGTACGTATTGGGAAGCCCTTTAATCAAACACAAAATCCCGCCCGCGTTTAGCGGCCTCTACTGATCGATCTTGGTTGGTTGAATGCAAAAGTTGATAAAACGGTTTTAATGCATGAATGCGCATCCAATAATTTAAACCTAACATGTGAGAGCTTTCTAAGTCGGTTGATTTAATCCAAGTATCAAGTATAAGATGTCGAGTTGGATTAATGGCTGATTTGCGTGCAAGACGGAAATTTAACATCCATTTACCGTATTAGGTTTAGGGTGCATAACATGATCCATTTGTCTTAGTAAGGCATTTTGCAAATATGTCTTTGGATAATCAAATAGTCATCTGATCCGTCCTATATCCGGGCTAACCGGAGTCGGGATCGTCCTAGACTAATGCTGGAAGGGAACAGGCCCTGTACCAGACGGCCATATGAGGCGCGAGCCAGCCGGCGGTGTAAGGGGCCTCCCTCTGGTTTTGAAAATGAGAAATGGGGAGCCTGTTTAGGCGCGGGTTAGCCCACGGTTTATGTGCCGTGTTCTGACCTTTTAGAAAACGTTATAAAACGTGTTGAAAATGGGTATTTGAACCAGGTTTGATTTGAAGGGGTCGTTTAAACCGCATTTGTTGATTTGAAGAACTCGACTCGAATAATCATCATTATTTTGATAATATTCGGTGTCGGGTTCGATTTGACAAACTTGACATGAATAGTTTTGAAAATGATTATGGACTAATTGTTTTAAGTCCATTTGAATGTTATTAGTCGATACTCGTCATCGTACCCGGGTTAAAATCCGGCATGGTATGTAGAACCAAGGATGACTTTGTGTTGGGGACTATTATGTTTCTTTTGAAAATGTAAAGAAATGAAATAAAAGGCTTTAAAATACCTGTAGATACCCGGTATCTGCTGAGACTCCAACAAACACCCGATGATTATCGGACTACAACATGTTTTGGGATCGCAGCGTTTGATCGACAGTTTGTGTACAACTTTACGTCGGAAAACTTAAAACGATTTCGAAAACAAAACATTTCAAAACATTTCAAAAATACCTGGAGTGTTTAATGCACGAGGACGGAGTCGCAATGACACTAACAAGAGTCAAAACCGACACCGGACCAAAAACCGACTCAAAAATTCAAATCCCGACTCCAACAACGAGTCAAACCGAGTCAACCACAAAAACAAAATATCTTCAAGCCTTCTATACTAAGTTTTCCCGGATTCATGTTGGTCAAGTACCAAACATGTGACTACAAAACCTAGGATAGAACAAATCATGATTGCGTTTGTTGTGATAGTGACAACACAACTCGAAGTGCCGCGACGTGGCTCGCTCCTCTTTGAGCAGCCCAGGTGGCCACGTCGCTCAAAACTCACACAACCACTCATTCTCCTATAAATACCCCTCAAATGCCACCCATTTGAGACTTACGCGAGTGTCCGCCCCCTCTTTTCTCCCTTAAAATTCTCGACTCGACTTCTAAAGTAACAATCCGACGCGTGTTTACGGCCTACCGATCGTAAACACAAGCCTTACACATTGTTTGGTACCGTGATCGTGCATTAAACCACTTGACCTACCACTTTGACCACTACACCATCACTAAACTTTTAAAACACTCTTTTTACTTACCAAAACGGTTTTAAACCGAGTTTTTTCCAATCAAACGAGTTGTTACACTTACGTTGGTCACTCGCCATAACGAAACATGTAAGTATGAGGGTGTAAAAATCCACTTTTATTATGTTTTCATTTGTTTCATGACTTTAACATGCTAAAACATGCATAACATGAACCAAAACATGGAATAGACGAGCCAAAACTGATTTTTGGTCTGAGGCAGAAGCCCCTTAGGTCGCCAAATGACTCGCGCCTAAATGGGGTGCTCAGACCAGAGATCAACCGTGTTTGTTCTCGTCATTTCCCTCAACCCATTTTTCATATTTGTAATCGGTTTTTACCATTTCATGTATTTTCGAAACCTTTTGTTTCATTTCACATGTTTTAACCATAAAGCATTTTTCACCCTTGGTTCTTCATACCATGACGGTTAAATCCGTGTTTCGGTGATAATATTTGGTTAATGACATTTAAAAGGTATTTTAAAGCCTTTTATTTCATTTCTTTACATTTTCAAGCAAACATATTAGTCACCAACACAAAATCATCCTTGGTTCTACATAGCATGCCGGATTTTTACCCGGGTACGATGACGAGTATCGACTAATTACATTCAAAAGGGACTTAAAACAATTAGTCCATAATCATTTTCAAAACTATTCATGTCAAGTTTGTCAAACCGAACCCGACACCGAATATTATCAAATAATGATGATTATTCGAGTCTAGTTCTTCAAATCGACAAATGCGGTCTAAACGACCCCTTCAAATCAAACCGGGTTCAAATACCCATTTTTAACACGTTTATAACGTTTTTAAACAATGAACACGGCATACAACCGTTGGCTAACCCGTGCCTCAAGCAGGCCTTTTCTTTCTCATTTTCAAAACCAGAGGGAGACCCCTTACACCGCCGGGGGCTCGCGCCTCTTATAGCCGTCCTGGGCACAGGCCTGTTCCCTTCCAGCATTAGTCTAGGACGATCCCGACTCCGGTTAACCCGGATATAGGACGGATCAGATGACTATTCGATTATTCAAAACCATATTTTCAAAATGCCTTACTAAGACAAATGGATCATGTTATGCACCCTAAACCTAATGCGGTAAATGGATGTTTAATTTCCGTCTTGCATGCAAATCAATCATTAATCCAACTCGACATCTTATACTTGATACGTGGATTAAATCAACCGACTTAGAAAGCTCTCACATGCTAGGTTTAAATTATTGGATGCGCATTCATGCATTTAAACCGTTTTATCAACTTTTGCATTCAACCAACCAAGATCGATCAGTAGAGGCCGCTAAACGCGGGCGGGATTGGGTGTCTGATTAAATGGCTTCCCAATACGTACCTTCACCTCTTACTCAGAAACTTTGGATAGTGGACGACCTTATCCAGGGCGTACGAGAGTCATTCTAGAGATAGGATGCTAAAGTGGGACGATTTCCTTATCTTTAGTACCTAGGTCAAACGTTGCTTTGTTCTTCGATTTGACCGAGGTATAAAGTGGAATTCGAACGGGTTCCAGGCATCCCACAAATGCTTGGTGGCGACTCCGAACATCTCTAATCGTGTCGAGACCCTTACCGAGACGAAACCGACCGATCTAAAACGATCCGGTCGAAGGCATTTTTACGCCGCCGAGCATGGCTTTCAAAAGACCGATATACGTCCACAGATTGGTTAGGCATGTAGGTGGGCCATGTCCACAGATTGGCGACTCCGCTGGGGAAAACTAGGACACTTACGTCTTTGTGATCCCTAGATGGTGAGACTCGAACGAGGTCTTGGTTGGAATGCATTAATTGATATTACGGTCACGGTCGGGTTCCTTGTCCGGGCCCACAACCTAACCCTTTTCGACCAATTGGCTCGTCCCGTCGGCGTGAGTTTTCTCATCCCCGCGTTTCGAATCCCGATTGAGTCAAGCATACCATTGACGTTACACATTTCTGTTTCGTCAAAGAGCTTTCATCACTTTCGAGCACGAGGCTAGGGCACCCTCCTTACACATTTTGTTTGGATTGGTATCCCTCTCGCAAATCGGGGTTTGATTGCTTGGTGTGTAACCCACCCTTCTAACCCAAAACCCGTGTCAGCATGATGCATAATATAATCAACTGTGAGTGCTTATGTGCTATTTGATCATAAGTCCTTCCGTGTCATTTTCAAACTTTCAAAAACACCCTTTTTGCGCCATTATAATGGCCATTTCAAACCTCGGTCTTTCGCCGACCGATGCACGCCTTTCTAGGCCGTCATAATGACAATTTTCAAACCCGGTTTTGTATAACCATTTCAACACGCCTTTCTAGGCCGTTATAATGACGATTTTCAAACCCGGTTTTGTATAACCATTTCAACACGCCTTTCTAGGCCGTCATAATGACTATTTTCAAACCCGGTTTTGTATAACCATTTCAACACGCCATTCTAGGCCGTCATAATGACGATTTTCAAACCCAGTTTTGTATAACCATTTCAACACGCCTTTCTAGGCCGTCATAATGACGATTTTCAAACCCGGTTTTGTATAACCATGTCAACACGCCTTTCTAGGCCGTCATAATGATGATTTTCAAACCCGGTTTTGTATAACCATTTAAACACGCCTTTTTAGGCCGTCATACTGACGATTTTCAAACCCGGTTTTGTATAACCATTTCAACACGCTTTTCTAGGCCGTCATAATGACGATTTTCAAATCAGGTTTTTTATAACCATTTCAACACGCCTTTCTAGGCCGTCATACTGACGATTTTCAAACCCGGTTTTGTATAACCATTTGTAGATACCCGTATCCGTCGATATTGGAATTTATAGAGAACCCGACAAACACCCGATGATGATAGGACACATGTATTCTTTAGTTGTCATTGTCATTATTTGGGTTCGTTTTACGATGTAGAATGGGCGTCGTCGATAAAGTATTTTATTATTTTAAATGATATTTAAATTAATGTTTTTTTAAGTGAATTCATTTTATTAATTTAAATGATATTTAAATTAATGTTTTTTTTAGTGAGTTCATTTTATTAATTTAAATGATATTTAAATTATGGTTTTTTAGGTGAATTCAATTTGTTTTATTTTATTTTGAATTTATTTTCCCAAGTTTATTTTATTGAAAATAAAATAAATAATTGATTTGAAAAATCATTTTATGAGTATATTTGATTTGAAAAGTCATTTATTTTAATGGGTTAATTGATTTGAAAAATCGATTTTAAAAGCGAAGAAAACTCGTTTTTAAACATGTTTTTTGAGCTCGTTTTTAGCTCGGTTTTTGAGCCCGTTTCCTTTACGAATTGGCACGAATCTCGAGTACACTAACCAACCCAAACCTCTACCCATCCACCCTTGTTCGAACCCCCTAACCACGGCCCAAATTCTCGTCCAAAACAGGCCCCAAACAGCCCGCAACAAACGAGCAGCCCCCTGTTTTGGCAGCTCAATTCCCAAGCCCAAAACCCGCTCCAAACACTACCAAGACCCGTACCCATTAACCCTAACCCATACCCTAGTATCCTACCCATATTATCCTAGCTTAATCACCAAGAAAACCCCCCTCAAACCCTCACAAAAGCTGCTGGACAGCAGCCATACGGGATGAAGCCCGATTGCCTCTCCCTCTCTTTTAACCTACTTTAACTCCTTATAAATACCACCCCTTCACCATACATTCATGCCTCTAAGTTCTCCATACATCCTACCATCACCCACAAGCTTTAAACCTCAGAAACAAACCCTAAACATCCTTCAAAAACCCTAAACAAAACCGACACACAAACTGAAACTGTTTGTGTGTCCTCTTCGAAAACCCATTCGTTCCTCCATCAAACCTCCATAAAAACTCGAGTTTCTTGTTCCTAATTAACCACATAACATCCATCTACACATTAGACAAAGATTTACGAGCCAAATTGCCCTTGAGAGTACACGAAATCCCTCGAAAAACAGAGTGAAATAACACTCTGTTTTCGCGGTTTCTTCTTGTCTGTCCAATTCTGTTTGTGCTCGTTTTTCGTGCCCAATAACCCAAAACGAGCAGGGGTTGCTTTAAGATCCTTGTTCTCCTCTCTTTCTAGTTTCCAAAACATCTTTTAAATCGAATTTTCGTCGTGAAACGAGGGAGATATCACTGTTTGAAAATCGCTGTCCAGAAAGTTTCCAAAACGCGTGTTTGCTTTATTCTTCGTCGACGACGGCCTCTCGAGATAAAATCTACCATCGATTACGACCCAAGACGGTGTCAACGATACATGTAGGTTGAGGGTGCATCAAATCCCCTTCTCTTTCCTCTTTTTATTTCGTTTTCTTATGCTCTTTTTATAGTTTGTTTTTTTGTTTGTTTTCGTTTTGTTTATCGATTGTTTTAAATTAACTATGAAACTAGTTAGTCCGAGTATGAGTTAAAGTACCACCAGGAACACCCGCGTTGACTTGAGATGGGAAAAGAAACCGCTACATCAGTCGGTCGTACACCCCCGTCTCATTTACATATCCTCGTGTTCAAGGTAGGACATAAATAAAACGAATTTTTAACTTTGTTCTTCGCTTTTGACATCTCCTCTTCTCTCGTGTGATTCGACCCACCTTAGGACCCGTTGCATGTTAGTATGACCTCTGATTGTTAACATATGACTCGTCTAGATGACATTAGGTCAATTTAATAATCTAATTAGACACGATAGGTGGCTTCGACATAAGCTTTAAAATCAACTAACGATTCTGTAACTTAATTGAATGCATCTTTCTCTTTCACTAATTTTCTCGCTAGCATGGAAGTGCGTGCTTAACACCTTTCCATTTGCACTCGTTGACAAATTAGAATTGTTTTTAACCTAGTTCGTAATTACTTAATTTCATTTATAATTAATTAACCTTTAATTTGTTTTACTTGTTTCTAATATTGTAAATTTTGTTTTTATTATTTTTTAAGGTTCAAAATATGTAAATTTAATTTAGTGAATTTTTCCGTAATTTATTTTGCTGATTTCGAAATTAAAATGCAATTAACTTTGTTTTCTACAAAAAACCGTGCACTGCACGGGTCTGTTCTGACTTCTGATCCGTGCACTGCACGGGTCTGCCAGTTTTGATTTCTTTTCTTCTTTTGTTTCTTTAATTGTTTACTAATCCTATTTTAATAAATATGGATTGGTGAATAATTTTAATGAGTTGGGTTCAATTTAATCAATAAGTTGTACCTAATTTATTTCAAACCTTTGTATTTGTTTAATTTAATTTAATTAGTTTAATTCTATTCTAATTTGTTTACTAATTAATAAATCGACTAACATCATTAATTAATCTAACTTAGTTTTAGCCTTTTTGTTTTCATTTATTTTATTTGTTAAGTCATAATAGTTTGAGTTGTTTTTTGTTAGTTTGTATTGTAATTTTGTATCAGGTACATAGGTTTTATTTTAATTGAGTCAAAATAATTTCGATAGTTGTTGTAATTAAATCGAGTTGTAATTTATTTCTCGTTGTGTCGGCATGAAATGCCTGGGTTGTAATAGGATAGATCCCAATGGCTCCCCCGTTCCTCCTAAGCCGTGTTTGCGCATCTTTTATTTCAAATCAACCAACATGCTAAAACAACATTGACAAAGTTAGTATTCATGCATTAAACGATATAGAAATTGTTGTCACATGTTAGGGTTTTAAAACGATGTTTGCATATCATATATCGTAGTAGCTATGACCTTGTTTGAAATCCATACTTGACTTAGTAGAGGCCGTTATTGACGGGCGGGGTTGGGTGTCCTTATGGGCTTCCCAACACGTACCCTCACCCCTTACTCAAGATCTATGGTTTGTGGATCCGTCTAAATACCATTGGATTACGAGAGTCATTCAAATCGAGTGATATAGGGTACAAGTCTTTATCTTTAATCACTCGTAGTCGATTGGCTTTATGCTTTTCGATGAAAGGTGTAAAGTTGACTTGAACGGTTCCAAGTTCCCAAAAAACTTGGTGGCGACTCTAATATGTCTTAATTCGATTCGAAAGAACCTCGAGTCGATTATGCCTAGTGTGGATCCCGCGGACGCAGTTCCCGAGGGCCTTGTCCACACCATTTCAACACGCCTTTCTAGGCCGTCATAATGACGATTTTCAAACCCGGTTTTGTATAACCATTTCAACTCGCCTTTCTAGGCCGTCATAATGACGATTTTCAAACCCGATTTTGTATAACCATTACAACATGCCTTTCTAGGCCGTCATAATGACGATTTTCAAACCCGGTTTTGTATAACCATTTCAACACGCCTTTCTAGGCCGTCATAATGACGATTTTCAAACCCGGTTTTGTATAACCATTTCAAATCACCTTTTTACGCCGTTATAATCGCCGCGTCTAGACACGGATTTTAACCCGTTTCGCGCCGACAATGGCTCCCTTTCAAAACCCGAGAAAAGCACACACCCTTTTCTCGAGACACTTTCGAGATCCCGAGGACCATGCACCGTCCTCGAGACCTTTTCAAACATTTCAGACCCGATTTTCAAAATATACAATTTTAAATTTCAAAACCGTCTTGGGAAGCAACACACTATTTTCCGAGCCGACTCAAGTTGAAACCGTCTTTTGCAAATAAACTTAAGACAACCCTTTCAACTGATCGACTTGCGGAGATTTCTATCTTCGGAAGCCGCCCATTAAAGCGACAAATGAATCTTTTTGAAAATTTCTATTTTCGAAAACTTCAGTCCACCATTCCAACTCCGCCTTGTGTCTATCGAGTTAAACCAAACGTACTTATGGGTCTTTACTTATGAGTCGTCTCACCACGAGACCCGTCCAATGGCGTCCCGTCGTCATGATTGGACTCGTGTCAAAGGTTCGGTCAAACACCATCACGTCACAAATCGAGTCAGCACCGAGGGACCACACACGGTCACCCCGTCTTATTGAGTCGATCTTTGTCTCGTCCTCTGTGTTGTCTGCGTTCAGTCTTGGAACCATGTCGGATTGAGTTGTAATGTGAGCCGTTTTTCTGCCTCAGAGCCATGGCCCCGTCTTCAACTTCGTCTGTCAACCACAACAACAATGATAACAACAGAGATGTCACAACTGATCAGCTAGCCAGCCTGCTTACCGCTCTTAAGGTCACCCTGGATCGCGTCGAGACCCGTATCGACGCCCTCGAGAACAAGGAAATTGGGGAACATAATACCCCACCTCTGACTGAAACTGAGAAGAGGCTGAAACTCTTGGAAGAACAACTCCTAGCCCGGGGTAACAACATCCACCTTGAAAATAACCGAAGGTTCGAACCTATTGGGGACCAGTTACCTGACAACTTCACCCTGACTGATGTGCCTAAGTTCAAGGGAGTGGAAGACCCACTCAACCACATCCGTGCTTTCAAAGACTACATGGCCATTAAGGGGATCAAACAGGAACTTTTTACCAGGATCTTCCCATCCTCTTTGGAGCCAATTCCTCGCCAATGGTACTAGTCCTTGGACCCGAAAAACCTTACCACCTGGGATGAAATCGCAGTTGAGTTTGCCAAACAAGATGTATCGACAATGTCGAGATCCAGGCCAACACCCGTACTCTCGAGGTGTTAACCCAAAACGACAAGGAAGGATTCACTGAGTTCCTAACCCGTTGGAGGAGGGTGAGTACTCAGTTGGTCAGTAAGCCGAGTGAATCAACTCTGGTGGAAAAATTTGTCAACAGCCTCCGCCCGGTTTATGCCAACCTACTGAGGTATCAAAATATCAAAACTTTTAAAGATCTGTAGATTCTGGGGACACGTATTGTGGACGACCTCCGAAAGGGTGTCTTAGCAAAGACCGCTGGCAGGGGTTATCAAGGATCCATCTCAACCGGATCTCGCCCTTACGGTCAGACAAACAAGATTGATGAGGTCAACCTCGTCGAACCATCTACCAAGAAAACTGAACGCCCCCAGAGAGTGTTCACCAACATAGGGTCGACTTATGCAAGTGCCTTGAAAAGGCTCATGGACCAAGGGAAGTTACAAGCGATCGGGCCCACCCCGGACCCGGCCGACGCCAAGAAATCCCGATTTTGGAACCCTAACGCCTACTGCCAGTATCATCGAGGGAAAAGGCATGATACCGAAAATTGCTTCAAAATCAAGCACCTCATTCAGGATATGATTGAGAAAGGAGATTTGCCCATACCCCCACTAACTAAGCCGAACAACAAGACGAATCCTCTGGGAATTCACGTCATCTCTGACGATGAGCCGACCCTAGACTGCTCTCATCTTATCTTGCCAATTGACGACGAGGTGAATGTTCTGGAAAAGGACCCTTCAGACGGAGTGTTCGTGTTCGATCTTTGCCACCATGCTCACTATGTTTCAAAGAAGTCGAAGAGGCCATAGCCAGCCTCTCTGAGAGAATCACCCGACTCGATGACGCCTACCGTCGACTCATCTTCAATCACCCAACACCGCGTCCGAGGGAGAATTCCCCAAGCATTCAAAACTACCCACCCCAGGATGGATTGCTCCCGTGACCATTCTGGCATAGACCTCACGAGAATCACCCTCAAAATAACTACCCTCAAAATAACTACCCTCAAAATAATTAACCTCAAAATAACTACCCCCATAAAAATCGCCCTCACAAAAATATTCCCCACAAGAACTACCCACCGAGGAATACCCCTCCAAGGTATCCTCGAGACCCTGAAATTAACGGCATATGGCGGGATGATGTTGAGGATGTATATGTCATCCCGGGGAAGGAAAAGCGGACGAAGGAAATCGGACACCTCACCCGGTCCGGACGTCCCTATCAGAATCTGAGCAACTCAACGGCCGTTCCAACAACGGATGACCAAATCGTCCCGGAAGCGGACACTCAACCAAAGGCTCCCGAGAACTCAATCTTGAAACAACTCCAGAAAGCAAAAGCCGAAATCTCAATTTGGCAACTGATCGCAATGTCTTTTGAGCACCGACAGGCCTTACTGCAGGCCTTGGGGAAATTAACTGTGCCCTCCACCTCTTCTCCAGAAGAAATAGTGGCACACATGACGAGAGACGCCCCTGATCTGAGCAACCCGGTCGTCTTCTCCGACGAGGATATTCCCCTGTTCGGAGCCAATCATAACCTGGCCCTGTACATCACCGTACAATGCCTCCAAAAGAATATACCCATGGTCCTCGTGGATGACGGTTCCGCGGTGAATGTCATTCCTCTTAAGACTGCCCACAGGCTGGGTATCAAGGAAGCTGACTTGGTCCCAACGAATCAAGGAGTACGCGCCTACGACGGTACTCGTCGCAAGGTCGCCGGGCTTATCACTTTGACCGTCGCAACCGGGCCACTGGAAAGGCAAACCAGTTCTCAGGTGGTCGACATCGACGCGTCCTTCAACATGCTCCTGGGATGTCCCTGGATTCACGCCGTCAAGGCGGTCACATCAACGCTCCACCAAAAGATCAGGGTCCCCTTCAACGGGAAAACGATCACGATCCCCGCTTCCCCAATCAAAGCAGTTATGAGAAGAGGGGTAACCTCCCAAGCCATTGAGGTGGACGACAATGAAATGTAGGGTTTCCAAGCCGTGAACGCCATAACTGATGAACCTGCAACCTCTGAGTGCGACCCATTCACCAACCTCACGATCAACCGTGTCATTATGCGTCAGGGTTACTTCCCGGGTTTGCCGCTCAATCCACTAAAGGACCCATTGCCTCCCTTGAAACAAGCTAAGGTCCCCAACATCCCCTTTGGGCTGGGATACGAACCTACTGACAAAGATATCCATGAGATGAACCTCCTAGTCTGAAAACGCAAGAAGCACGGAGTTATCCTCCGTCCCTACCACCTGTGACTGTCAACGGATACTTTGTCCCCGAGGGAGAGTCTGAACTCTACCACGGCTTACCGGAGCCAATCTATGACTCTGTGGCCAGGGCTAGATACACGGGAGTGGAAGTCTTCCAGGACTGCTACTTTATCCCCGACTACATCGAAGCTGCATCAACGGAGTCCAAGCCGTCACAATGCCTTGACGGACAAGCTGTCACACTCCTCTTCGGGGAAGATAACATCAAACACCTCGACTATGAGGACATCATCAACATCGCCCTGAAAGACAACCAATTTGATCCAACCGCCTTGATCTCCGATACTGACCCGGAGAAAGCCACCCAGGGCTGGAGGAAAACCATCAAGTGGACCGATCGCCAAGGCCGCATTCTCAAGATAACAACTTGAGAAGGCCCTATGTTCAAGGAGGGAAGTGAGGAAGAGTCTGAGTCTGAGTCGGAGTTAGAGTCTGTCATAGCTCCTAACACTCCGGATGTCCCAGTCAAGGTCCCCTTCCCACTGTTTTATCACAAAGTCGTGGCAGATTCAGAGGCTGAGTCTACTAAGGTCACCCCCACTCCCATGAGAGGTGACAACCTGGAGCCTGTTCCAGGGGCCACTTCCTCTGTTGTGTTGCCTCTAACTGACCACGAAATGTCTATCCTTTCCGAGCTTTTCGCTCGTGTCAACTTAATGAACGCTAAGTTTGCTTATGACTCATTTCAATTTAACTGCAATGCAATTCTAAATGACTATGAGGAATTTGACTTCAGTGACTACCCACCCCACTTAGCCAAAGAACTTAACAAACGGGAAACCAGAACCCCCATCATTGAGGAAACCGAACCTATTAACGTAGAAACCGACAATACACCTCAAGAACTTAGGATAGGGACAACCCTGGACCCCTCGGAAAGACAACAGTTCATTAACCTCCTCCACGAATACAAGGACGTGTTCGCCTGGTCTTACAGAGATATGCCTGGGATTGACAGAGAAATTGCAGAGCACCGGATACCCATTAAACCCGGAGCTAAACCTCGTGAAACGAAGCTACGCCGGATGCGTCCTGAGTGGGCCCTAAAAATCAAAAAAGAAGTGGACAAACAGTTCAAGGCTGGGTTCATCAAAGTGTCTGAATACTCGGATTGGGTGGCCAACATTGTGCCTGTGCCAAAGAAAGACGGAAGAATTCGGGTTTGCGTCGACTTCAGGGATCTGAACAAGGCGAGTCCAAAAGACGACTTCCCTTTGCCACATGTTGACATTCTGGTAGACAACACCGCCGAGCATGCTCTCTTATCATTCATGGACGGGTATGTCGGGTACAACCGGATTAAGATGGCTAAGGAAGACATGCACAAAACTGCGTTCACTACACAGTGGGGTACATATTGTTACACGGTCATGCCTTTTGGCCTCATCAACGCCGGAGCAACCTATCAAAGAACCGCTACCACTCTCCTACATGATATGATGCACAAGGAGGTCGAGGTATATGTCGATGACATGATCGTCAAATCAAAAGAACGGGACGGCCACATCAGTGCCCTCTGGAAATTCTTTGCTCGTCTGCGGAAATATAACATGAGACTAAATCCTCAGAAGTGTGCATTCGGGGTCACCTCCGAAAAACTCTGGGGACATGTCGTTAGCAAAAGAGGCGTTGAGATTGATCCAACCAAAATCAAAGCCCTACAACAAATGCCTCGGCCTAAGAACGAGAAGGAGATTCGGGGATTTCTCGGTCAGGTCCAGTACATCAGCCGGTTCATTGCCAAGCTCACCATGATCTGTGAACCAATATTCAAGAAGCTTCGTGCCTCCGATCACACCGATTGGGACGACGACTGTCAGAAGGCATTCGACAGGATAAAGGATATCCTATCCAAACCTCCCGTCCTCATGCCACCTCAACCGGATTCCTCTATCCCCGCACTGATCGTACCAACACAGCCATGGTAGCAATGCTAGCATAAACAGTTGCAACGAGGAGCGAGCCATCTACTACATCAGCAAAAAATTCATTGAGTACGAGACGAGGTATACCCAACTGGAAAAGACATGCCTTGCCCTAGTATGGTCAACAAAGAAGTTACGGCATTACATGCTCAGCTACTCGGTCACATCTACTCCAAGATGGACCCGGTTAAATACATCTTCGAAAAACCCGTACTAAACGGAAGGCTGCCTAGATGGACACTCATTCTGTCCGAGTTTGATCTCAAGTTTGTACCCCTCAAGGTTATCAAGGGAAGAGCAGTCGCTGATTTCCTAGCAGAAAATCCCATCAACGAGGATCCAACGACCGACACATGGTCACTTCCTGACGAAGACATCCTTTGTGCCGACTCCGACGCATGGGACCTATACTTTGATGGTGCATCTAATCTGAGAGGCTTCGGGGTAGGAATCCTTCTAATATCACCAGAGGGAGAACCTGTTCCGATCTCGGTCAAGCTGGACTTCGCCGTCACCAACAATGTCGCTGAATATGAAGCATGTCTCATCGGCCTACAAGCAGCCATCACACTTGGCATCAAGAGACTGAGGGTCCATGGCGATTCCTCACTCATCATCAATCAGGTATCCGGATCATGGAAAATCCGATCTGACAGCCTAGCTCCTTACCAAGCGAAGATCAGTCAAGAGGCCGAGTTCTTTGACCAAATCGACTACTTCCACTTTCCGCGAGAGGAAAATCAGTTTGCTGATGCCCTGGCAAAGCTTGCCGCGCTCGTCAACATACCCGACGACATGACATCGATGCCCCTATGTGTCGAAAGACGGAGCGAGCCAGGTCACATTTGTGCCATTATCGACGACGAGGAAAGCCATGATGAGACTTGGTACCAAGCCATCCTCAATTACAAAACCAAAAACGAATTCCCTCCCAACTCTGATCAAAGAGGACAAAGAGCCATCCGTTTACTTGCATCACAATTCGTGATAAACCAAAATCAACTCTACAAAAGAACACCCCAAGGAATTCTCCTCCTTTGCATTGACCATCACGAAGCCAAAAAAGTCATGGGAGAGGTTCACGACGGAGAATGTGGCCCTCACATGAGTGCAATGATGCTTACACGGAAAATCATGCAGCTAGGTTACTACTGGACAACCATGGAAGCCGATTGCCGTAACTACGTCAAACATTGCCACAATTGCCAAATCTTCGCCAACATACAACACATACCATCATCCCTTTTATACACCATGACATCACCCTGGCCATTCTCAACCTGGGGCATCGACATCATCGGGAAAGTCAACCCGGTAGGCACCAAGGGGCATTGCTTCGTCCTCGTCGCCATCGACTACTTCATCAAATGGGTGAAAGCGCAGTCATATGCAGTCTTGACCGTCAAACAAGTGGCCAAGTTCATTCAAAACAACATCATCTGCCGGTATGGGGTACCCCATGAAATTATCAGTGATCAAGGCTCTCACTTCCGGGCGGAAACTCAAACCTTGCTGGATAAGTACAAGATCAAACGACATCGATCATCCCCCTACCGTCCCCAAACAACCGGAGCGGTAGAGGCAGCGAACAAAACCCTTGTCACCATTATCAAGAAAATGCAAGACAACTACCGCGATTGGCCGAGCAAACTCCCATTCACACTCTGGGGATACCGAACCTCTATTCGAACACCGACAGGCGCCACACCCTTCTACCTAGCATACGGTATGGAGGCGGTCCAACCGGTAGAGTTAGAGGTCCCATCTCTACGCATCCTACTGGAGAGTCAAGTCCCTAAAGCGGAATGGACCCGTCGAAGGTACGAACAACTCACTCTTCTAGACGAACGGCGACTCAACGCCTTGCACAATGTCCAGCTATACCAACGACGTATACAACGGGCATTCAACAAGAAGGTCAAACCCAGAAACATCCAAGAGGGCGACTTGGTTTTCAAGTCAGTTCGAGCACCATTACCCGTCGATCCGAGGGGAAAATTCAAACTTAATTGGGCCGGGCCATACCTGGTCAAGAAAATACTTTCGGGGGGCGCAGTGAGACTGAGTGACCTAGACGGGGAGGACTTTACAAACCTGACCAACCTAGACTAACTTAAGAAATACTACCCTTGAGCCCTATCAACCAACAACCTAGCCTAGTTTTGCAACTAGCAACCACCTCAACCCTTTTCAAGTCAAGTTCCTCAATGTGTTCTGATTTGAAATTGCATGTTTTATCGAGTCTAAGCTTGCGCACCTTGCCCGTTTTGAATGTCCTTTGATCCGTCAAAGGCAACGTCCATTTGCACAACAAAAACAAACCCCCGAACTACGAGCATGGTTTGATTTCACCTCTTCAGGAATACGTAGGCGCCTCTCTTATGCCTGAGGGATACAACCACAAAACCCAATTCAAATTCACAAAACATTTCGAACTACGATCATGGTTTGATTTCACCTCTTCAGGTGGATACGTAGGCAGTCCTTTCTTACACAAGAAGGATACAACCATTCCCACAATAAAAAAAGAACATCCCCATCAAAAAAAAAGGGAAAACCATTCCCTTTCCCCGCAAAATACAAAAATGAGCCTTTCTCCCTTTCCACAAAATACCACTTTCCCAAGTGTAAACGTTTAGGACGATTCAAATCGAGTTGCCTTCACGAAATGGATGGAAGAAACAAGCGTTCGCAACTTTCCAACACGAGCAATCCTCTTATTTAATTAATAATGGGAGGGATTACAATTTCAACAACAAATAAAGCTCGACGAGTCTACAACTTGTCAAAGCTAAGGTGTCAACTAACACACCTCACATAGTAAAACTAACACAAAACACACAATAACTAGCTAGTACAACATAATAAAAACTCACAACAATAATACAACATAATAATAAAGTGGGTAATGGAGGTCTTCACTCTTCCATTCTACCCTAGCCTTTTCCTTCGGGGTACATCTTCCCCTTGTTCTTCTTGTTGGCCCGCCTAGCATGGATTTCCTCCTCGGAACGGATCCTCAACGGATCTAAGACGGCGACCGCCTCCGGTCTAGCACAAGACCCCATATTCGACCCAAGACGAGCCAATGCACGGTACACCATATTCTTGGGGCCGGAACTCCTCCTCTTCGGTGGTCTCATCACATCGGGGGTAGCTCCATCAACATACTCCTCAAAGAAGGCACGGTTGGCCTTGCCAACCTCTCGATACTTCAAGTCGACAACCTCGTCCTTACGAAATTTGGATCTCTCTTCCAAGGACGGAGCACGTGACCACTTGACATAAGCAGGAGTCACCCATGTCGTGGCAACGGGGTTTGGTACCTCCCAAAGCGGCCGAGCGGCCCACCACCTTTCAAGGAATTCCACGAGCTTGGAGTTCCGAAACACATTCTCTTAGACAAGAGTATCTTGAGCGGGCACTTTTTGTTGACGCCCCATTTGCCTCATGAGCCTTTCGGGATAAATGAAGGAAACAAACTTCAAGCCCACCACCATCAAAGAACGAGGACTAGCACCCGAAGTGGGCAACCCCGTGAAGGACCTCAAGTGCCACCACGGCACCACCCAACGGATATAAGGACCACCCTCCTCCGCCAATCTCGCGGCCCAATAGGCCTCGGTGGAAGTAAAACTATCCGGGTACAATTTCTTCCTCATGGTAAGGTGACTGAATGAATACGAAGAAGGATTAACCGGAGGCTCTACATACCTTAGCCTCTCCAATAGCCAAACTTGGAGGATCCTTGGCGATCCAAAAGAGGGAGCTTCTCCACAAGAGCCTTCCTTGTCCAAAGCTTGGATAATCTCTCCAAGCACCAACCATGATGGATCTCTACCATGCTCCATTTGCTCAATCACATGGATAAGGGTCATGCTACCATGACATCTTGGCCCCTTCTTCTTCAAGACATCAACAAAGAGATACACATGGACAAGGCAAAATGCAAGAGCCCTTCTCCTAGCAACCTCCGAGACATTAGCATCTAACCGGTTCGAGAAGATGTTGATAAGAGCCAACATATCCACACCATGTGGAACAAGAAGAAAGTTGACTTGGCTTGTTGACAAGCCCAACATGGAACGGAATTTCTCCTTGTAGCACAACCGAGTCGGAGGAAGCACCGGAGCACAACCCGACCACCTAACAATGGCTCCAACTTCTTCGGCAAGAGGACAAATTTCACCTTTCGGGAAAACGAAAACATGATGTTTTGAATCCCAAAACCGAGAACATGCTTCAAGAAACGAGGGTTGCACCTTGACTTGACGGAGCACCAACAATTGACCAACTCCCATGCAATCGAGTTGATACTTCTCGGGAGGCGACAAATCCCGGCACCATTGTCGCAATGCATTCTCGAAAGCATCCATAAAATATTTTTGTGGAAGAAGAAAAGGTTTTATAGAATGTTTTTGTGTTTCGGATGATGAAACAATGAAGCGCAAACGTCCCTATTTATACAAAATGATCGGCGCATTTTTCAGAAAAAGAGGAGAGCCGGCTTCCATCGCCAAGACGCTCGCGCCTCTTTGAGGTTTATCCAGGATTTCCGCTGTTGACTTGTCTCTTTCAACATGTGTTTTCTCTTGACACCTCAAACCTCCCGCCAGGAACCTCGCGCCTCTTCGGGATGATCCGGGAAATTTTGTGTTTCTTCACACTCACATTTCCTTGTTCTCGCGTTTTACGAAATCCGACACGGTTTCCATGACGCAGCTTTAAACATACGGATTTTTCTTTATTTTTTAAAGGGGGGAAGGGCTAGTCGCCCCGATCCGTGACGGATCGTTTCCACGTCAGTCGAAATTCTGAAAAATTTTCGCTTTTTCGCAAATCAAAAATCAAAATCGAAAATTGATAACACGACATCAATTTTCCTCAAATATTCAAGCGCTCACAAATTCGAGTCTTGACCTCAAAAGCCAAATATACTCGCAAAAATCCTTTTCTAAAAATTCGTTCCTGAAGGTTTGAGTTTTTATATTTTTCTCGAGTCAATTTTCAAAAATTTCGATGCAATTTAATTCACGACACGAGTAAATTGCTCAAATTTTCAAATCAATTCCTTTTGAATTCCAAACGCAACGATTTGTCACGGAATTTTCAAAATTTCAATTTTAACTTCAGGTCATCTTGGTTAATTTTGATTTTCAAATGCTTTACGTGTTTTCAATCATTTGCTTCTACGTGTATACGTTTGTGCGTATGTGCTATCTGTTGCCTGTTTTTCTACACTAACGATGCAGGAACTGGTGCAAAGCAAAAGGAGAATCAACAGCCGACAAGCGCTCCTCCGAAACACAACACAAAAAGCCAAAAATCACAAAACAAACCACAATCCAAAAACACATATATACAAACCGCCTTACGTAAAATACATCGACAAAACGTCTATCATACAGACACTGGCCTAAAACAAACGTCTATCATACAGACACTGGCCTAAAACAAACGTCTATCATACAGACACTGGCCTAAAACAAACGTCTATCATACAGACACTAGCCTAAAATAAACGTCTATCATACAGACACTAGCCTAAGACAACGAACTGGGGGCTATCCGCCACCTACCGAACTAGGCACTCTCTATCCTCTCAAACGGAAAAGAAAGAGAGCAACATAGGAAACAGCGAAAGCAGAGGAGGTTACCATGACGATAACCCCCCGCTCCCCGCTCCATGACAAAAAGAAGGCGTGTCTTGCGGACTTCGGATGATGAGGAGGCCAATAACCATGATGCGATGCACCATTCCGATCCCGAACCCCACTCATCGCCACCACCGTCGTACATGAGCCACAACGAAAGGACAAATCGGCCATATCAGCCGCCTATCCTCCTCTACGAAAGCATCCTCCACCACCGCCTCGAATACGGCAGCCTCCTCGGCCGCTACATCCCCTCCGGGATCGACTTCCTCCTCCAAAGACTCAACAACGGACCCCATCGGTCCCAGACGATACCCTGCGATCAAAAAAACAAACAAATAAAACGTCATCCGAAATTTCGGCATTACGACGGCATGGAATGGATAAATTCAAAAACAACAAGACTCAACCTGCAATACAAAAAACAAGGGGCAATCCCGCCCCCAAACCACTCGCAAAAAAAAGACACAAAAACGACTCGCCCCTCTTTTTCAAGCAAAAGACGGGTCAAAACCACAAAAACGGCATTTCAAGACCCATACAAGGTCTGCCAATAACCCAAAATACATTCCCGACACAATGGGGATTTTTCTACGGTTCAAAAAGGCAATTCATACGCTAATTTGAGCCCAAACCGGTCAAAATTCAAAGACGACCGCAAAAAGGCAAACGTGATTTTATCACGCCTCAAGGTGACCTAAAATACCAATAAGGTCCATTTCAAGGCAAACTGACTCAATTTAAGCCCAAACAGGCGCTTATTTTGTCAGACGTAAGACCGTCGCAAAAGGCAAAAATTCACTTTTGCCCACAAACACCCAACGAAGGTCCTTAAATGGCAAACACGGGTTTTCCCAACTACAATGCAACCTAGTGGGACCCACTACCCAAGCAAATAAACTTGGCATTGTGACATGAGGCGGTTTCTCGCCTCACTCACGTTTTTCGAGCATAGGGAGCGGGAACGGGGACCAAAATACAAACTAAAAGCACCCCTATACTCCTAAACAGGTTTCTAACCTAATGCAAACATCAATTTCACTCGAAATTGGCTCAATCAAAAACGCCCAATTCGATTTTTTTAGGGCAAAATTTTGCCCTAATTCAATCAAGCTAAAATCAACAAATTTGAAAGGATTCAAGAGGAAATACTTACCTTGAGATGACATTTGTTTATAATGGCACAAGCAAAAGCAAGCTAGAAGGTCCTTTAATGGTGATTTTGGCGAGATTTTGAGGTTGAAGATGAATAATCATCCGCAGCTCAACCTCGCGTCTTTTTAACAGAAAATAGGGAAGCCGGCTTCTATCGCCAGATGGCTCGCGCCTAAACCAGGCCTCCTCTTTTCTTTTTCAGCGAAAGTTGGGTTTTGGCCCAATTTCCCATGACAATTCCAAAATTTTCGTTGACGATATTGTATGTCGTCATTTCCTCGAAAACAAACAAAACCAGATAGTGAAAATTCAAATTCGCTATTTTCAAAAACTTCAAGCAAACGGTGATCGAAACCGCCAACTTCAAAAACATTAGCGAAAATTCAAAATCGCTATTTTCCTCCAACTTCAAAATAACAGCGAAAATTCAAAAACCGCTATTTCCATCAAATGTCAACGGCGGCACATAAACCATCACTTCGATCAATAGTGAAGATTCCAAAATCACTATTTCCATCAAATGTCAACGGCGGCACATAAACCGTCACTTCAATCAATGGTGAAGATTCCAAATTCACTATTTTCATCAAATGTCAACGGCGAAACCGTCACTTCAAACGCTATAACAAACTCAAATTTGCTATTTACCTTCAAAATTAGAACAAACGGCGATCAAAACCGCCACTGCAAATTCAAACCGAATGGTGAAAATTCCAAATTCACTATTCCTTCAGATACCAGCAGGGGGCTTCCTCGCGAAACCCACTCATTCCAAAAATAGTGGTAATGAAAATCCATACCCACTATTTCGCTATTTTCAAAACAAGCCCATTCGACGCGGCTACTCCCATGGTCCATTAACCGACCTTAAAATGGCTGGCGACCCTTTGTCCGCAGCACATCAAGGTTACATCCCGAAGATACCTCGGGTACATTTCCTTGCCACGGTTGGCGAGCCTTTGTCCGCAACCTTTCAAGGACACATCCCGAAGATGCCTCGGGTACATTTCCTTGTCTCGGCTGGCGAGCCTTACAACGCATCGCGGCTGGCGAGCCCTCCTCACGTACGCACCACGGCTGGCGAGCCTTTGTCCGCACCCTTTCAAGGACAGATCCCGAAGATGCCTCGGGTATATTTCCTTGTCTCGGCTGGCGAGCCTTACAACGCATCGCGGCTGGCGAACCCTCCTCACATACGCACCACGGCTGGCGAGCCTTTGTCCGCACCCTTTCAAGGATAGATCCCGAAGATGCCTCGGGTACATTTCCTTGTCTCGGCTGGCAAGCCTTACAACGCATCGCGGCTGGCGAGCCCTCCTCACATACGCACCACGGCTGGCAAGCCTTTGTCTGCACCCTTTCAAGGACAGATCCCGAAGATGCCTCGGGTACATTTCCTTGTCGCGACTGGCGAGCCTTACAACGCATCGCGGCTGGCGAGCCCTCCTCACATACGCACCACGGCTGGCGAGCCTTTGTCCGCACCATTTCAAAGACAGATCCCGAAGATGCCTCGGGTACATTTCCTTGTCTCGGCTGGCGAACCTTACAACGCATCGCGGCTGGCGAGCCCTCCTCACATACGCACCACGGCTGGCGAGCCTTTGTCCGCACCCTTTCAAGGACAGATCCCGAAGATGCCTCGGGTACATTTCCTTGTCGCGGCTGGCGAGCCTTACAACGCATCGCGGCTGGCGAGCCTTACAACGCATCGCGGCTAGTGAGCCCTCCTCACATACGCACCATGGCTGGCGAGCCTTTGTCCGCAATACATCAAGGATACATCCTGAAGATGCCTCGGGTACATTTCCTTACCGTCAGCTGGCGAGCCTTTGTCCGCAGCCTTGCAAGGACATATCCGAAGATGCCACAGGTATGACTCCTTCTTATGGCTGGCGAGCCTTCGTACGTAGTCTAACGGACTTTAAAAGACCCGCACGGACAGTCGACAGACTCTAAAATGTTCCCGACGACAGGTCCTTGACTCATACCCTCGAGTCGCCTTGGCGTCGCCCTTCCCGACGGCAGGTCCTTGGCCCGAATCCTTTCGAGCCGCCTCGACATCGCTTGGGTCTTCAGGTTATAATCTTCGATTGACCTGGGGACTCTACTTTGACTTTCGCCCTGTCCAAGCCTCAGTCAAAGTGGGGGCTCTGTAGATACCCGATATCTGCTGAGACTCCAACAAACACCCGATGATTATCGGACTACAACATGTTTTGGGATCGCAGCATTTGATCGACATTTTGTGTACAACTTTACGTCGGAAAACTTAAATCGATTTCGAAAACAAAACATTTCAAAACATTTCAAAAATACCTGGAGTGTTTAATGCGACGGGGTCGCAATGACACTAACTAGAGTTAAAACCGACACCGGACCAAAAACCGACTCAAAAATTCAAATCCCGACTCCAACAACGAGTCAAACCGAGTCAACCACAAAAACAAAATATCTTCAAGCCTTCTATACTAAGTTTTCCCGGATTCATGTTGGTCAAGTACCAAACATGTGACTACAAAACCTAGGATAGAACAAATCATGATTGCGTTTGTTGTGATAGTGACAACACAACTCGAAGTGCCGCGACGTGGCTCTCTCCTCTTTGAGCAGGCCAGGTGGCCACGTCGCTCAAAACTCACACAACCACTCATTCTCCTATAAATACCCCTCAAATGCCACCCATTTAAGACTTACGCGAGTGTCCGCCCCCTCTTTTCTCCCTTAAAATTCTCGACTCGACTTCTAAAGTCACAATCCGACGCGTGTTTATGACCTACCGATCGTAAACACGAGCCTTACACATTGTTTGGTACCGTCATCGTGCATTAAACCACTTGACCTACCACTTCGACCACTATACCATCACTAAACTTTTAAAACACTCTTTTTACTTACCAAAACGGTTTTAAACCGAGTTTTTTCCGATCAAACGAGTTGTTACACTTACGTCGGTCACTCGCCATAACCAAACATGTAAGTATGAGGGTGTAAAAATCCTCTTTTATTATGTTTTCATTTGTTTCATGATTTTAACATGCTAAAACATGCATAACATGAACCAAAACATGGAATAGACGAGCCAAAACTGATTTTTGGTCTGAGGCAGAAGCCCCTTAGGTCGCCAAATGGCTCGCGCCTAAATGGGGTGCTCAGAACAGAGATCAACCGTGTTTGTTCTCGCCATTTCAAGTATTTTTGAAACCTTTTGTTTCATTTCACATGTTTTAACCATAAAGCATTTTTCACCCTTGGTTCTTCATACCATGACGGTTAAATCCGTGTTTCGGTGATAATATTTGGTTAATGACATTTAAAAGGTATTTTAAAGCCTTTTATTTCATTTCTTTACATTTTCAAGCAAACATATTAGTCACCAACACAAAATCATCCTTGGTTCTACATACCATGCCGGATTTTAACCCGGGTACGATGACGAGTATCGACTAATTACATTCAAAAGGGACTTAAAACAATTAGTCCATAATCATTTTCAAAACTATTCATGTCAAGTTTGTCAAACCGAACCCGACACCGAATATTATCAAATAATGATGATTATTCGAGTCTAGTTCTTCAAATCGACAAATGCGGTCTAAACGACCCCTTCAAATCAAACCGGGTTCAAATACCCATTTTTAACACGTTTTATAACGTTTTGTAAACAGTCAGAACACGGCATATAACCGTTGGCTAACCCGCGCCTCAAGCAGGCCTTTTCTTTCTCATTTTCAAAACCAGAGGGAGACCCCTTACACCGCCGGCTGGCTCGCGCCTCTTATAGCCGTCTGGTACAGGGCCTGTTCCCTTCCAGCATTAGTCTAGGACGATCCCGACTTCGGTTAACCCGGATATAGGACGGATCATATGACTATTCGATTATTCAAAACCATATTTGCAAAATGCCTTACTAAGACAAATGGATCATGTTATGCACCCTAAACCTAATACGGTAAATGGATGTTTAATTTCCGTCTTGCATGCAAATCAATCATTAATCCAACTCGACATCTTATAATTGATACGTGGATTAAATCAACCGACTTAGAAAGCTCTCACATGTTAGGTTTAAATTAATGGATGCGCATTCATGCATTTAAACCGTTTTATCAACTTTTGCATTCAACCAACCAAGAACGATCAGTAGAGGCCGCTAAACGCGGGCAGGATTGGGTGTCTGATTAAAGGGCTTCCCAATATGTACCTTCACCTCTTACTCAGAAACTTTGGATGGTGGACGACCTTATCCAGGGCGTACGAGAGTCATTCTAGAGATAGGATGCTAAAGAGGGACGATTTCCTTATCTTTAGTACCTATGTCAAACGCTGCTTTGTGCTTCGATTTTACCGAGGTATAAAGTGGAATTCGAACGGGTTCCAGGCATCCCACAAATGCTTGGTGGCGACTCCGAACATCTCTAATCGTTTCGAGACCCTTACCGAGACGAAACCGACCAATCTAAAACGATCCGGTCGAAGGCATTTTTACGCCGCCGAGCGTGGCTTTCAAAAGACCGCTATACGTCCACAAATTGGCTAGGCGTGTAGGTGGGCCATGTCCATAATACCTTCTAAATGTCACTAACCAAATATTATCACCGAAACACGGATTTAATCGTCATGGTATGAGGAACCAAGGGTGAAAAATGCTTTATGGTTAAAACATGTGAAATAAAATAACAATGGTTCGAAAATACTTGAAATGGTGAAAACCGATTACAAATATGAAGATGGATTAAAGGGAAATGACGAGAACAAACACGGTTGATTTCTGGTCTGAATACCCCATTTAGGCGCGGGCTAGTTGCCGACCTAAGGGGCTTCTGCCTCAGACCAAAAATCAGTTTTGGCTCGTTTATTCCATGTTTTGGTTCATGTTATGCATGTTTTAGCATGTTATAGTCATGAAACGAATGAAAACATAATAAAAGAGGATTTTTACACCCTCATACTTACATGTTTGGTTATGGCGAGTGACCGACGTAAGTGTAACAACTCGTTTGATCGGAAAAAACTCGGTTTAAAACCGTTTTGGTAAGTAAAAAGATTGTTTTAATAGTTTAGTGATGGTGTAGTGGTCGAAGTGGTCAGTCAAGTGATTTAATGCACGATGACAGTACCAAACAATGTGTAAGGCTCGTATTTACGATCGGTAGGTCGTAAATACGCGTCAGGTTGTGACTTAAGAAGTCGAGTCGAGAATTTTAAGGGAGAAAAGAGGGGGCGGACACTCGCGTAAGTCTCAAATAGGTGGCATTTGAGGGGTATTTATAGGAGAATGAGTGGTTGTGTGAGTTTTGAGCGATGTGGCCACCTGGGCTGCCCAAAGAGGCGCGAGCCACGTCGCGGTTCTTCGAGTTGTGTTGTCACTTTCACAACAAACGCAATCATGATTTGTTCTATCCTAGGTTTTGTAGTCACATGTTTGGTACTTGACCAACATGAATCCGGGAAAACTTAAGGAAGAAGGTTTGAAATGTTTTGTTTTTGGTGGTTGACTCGGTTTGACTCGTTGTTGGAGTCGGGATTTGAATTTTTGAGTCGGTTTTTGGTCTGGTGTCGGTTTTGACTCTAGTTAGTGTCATTGCGACCCCGTCATCGTGCATTAAACACTCCAGGTATTTTTGAAATGTTTTGAAATGTTTTATTTTCGAAATCGTTTTAAGTTTTCCGACGTAAAGTTGTACACAAACTGTCGATCAAACGCCGCGATTCCAAAACATGTTGTAGTCCGATAATCATCGCGTGTTTGTTGGAGTCTCAGCAGATACTGGGTATCTACAGTACTTGGGAGTCTTCAGCCATATCCATTACAATAAAATCAACTGGAATAAAATACTTCCCTACTCTAACTAGCACATCTTCTAAGACACCCAATGGGTTCTTTACCGATCTGTCAGCCATCTGCAAGGTCATATTAGCAACACGGAGTTTACCCATATTTAACTTTTTGCATACAGAATACGGCATGACACTAACACTGGCCCCTAAATCACAAAGGTCTTTATCTATAGTTATACTACCAATATGACAAAGAATAGAGAAACTCCCTGGATCCTTCAGCTTTGGTGATGAGTTAGCTTGAAATGCGGCTGCGCACTCCTGAGTGAATACCACCATCTCAACTTCTTCAAAATACTGCTTTTTTGATAAGATCTCCTTCAAAAACTTAGCATACGACGGCACTTGAGTTACCAATTCAGTAAATAGCACACTTACTTGAAGATTCTTCACTACCTCCATAAACCTCCTGAACTGTTGTTCAAGCTTAGATTGTTGTTGTCGGTGTGGAAAAGGTAGTTGAATTTTAATCGGCTCGGCACGGGGGTTACTCGATCGAGTCTTGGTGTCACTCGATAGAATACCCTATTTTTTCCAATGTCGTAGCTGAAACACGAGAAAAATTATCTTCTGGGGTGTGTACTCGATCGAGCCTAGGTGCACTCAATCGAGTACACACGGCTTTCTTCGTTTTTTCGTTTTTTTTCTTATCCCGTGGTTCATCTTCGCTTAATTCTTTCTCGTCATCACTCAACTCAAGATTACCCAATCCCTTAGGATGCATGTAGGGGACGTCATCTTCATCAATGGGCATCTCCGGAATAAAGTAGTACCGCTCCTCAGTGAAATAGCACTAACCTATTCATGTGCTTGTTTACCATGATGAGGAAGATTGTCGGGCTGTTTTGAGAGATTTTGAACCGCAAATTGAGCAACTTGAGTATCTAACATCTTGTTATGAGCTATAAGTTCAGAAATTTGAGCTGTTTGCTTTTGTTGAATCATCAAAGTTTGCTGCAGCAAATTTTTCATCTCAGTCATATCATTACTTGGAGCTTGTTGAAGAGTTGCATCTTTTGAAAACCTCCTTGATTATGTCTAACAAAATTCCCTTGTGGTTGATTACCATGATTTTGGGGAATGATATATGCATTGTTTTGCGGGGCTTGATTGAATATGTTCTAACCTCTTTCAGGGAAGAAGTTAGAATAAGGAGTACCTTGCTTGAATGACTGAAAAGCATGAACCTGTTCAATTGTACTCATACATCTGGCCGCAGTGCGGCCATCAATCTGACATCTTTCACAGGACACTTCTTGTTGAACCATGGCATGAACTGTTTGCTGCTTTTCCAAGGACTAGGATGTCTTCAATTGAGCTATCTGAGCAGTTAAAGCCTCCAGCTGTGCCACGACAACATTATCCGATCCACCCCCTCTTGTACTACCTCTGGGGTTACCATACTTAGCAGTATGGGTAGCTATCTGATCGATCATCTTCCATGCATTATCATCATTGGTATTGTCCTGGAATCTCCCATTAGCTGAAGAATCAGGTAAAGCTCGATGATCATCATACAACAAGTTGTAAAACTGGTTACAAATAAACCACTTCTGAAAACCATGATGGGGGACTGAACGAACTAGTCTCTTGAAGTGAACCCATGCCTCATTCAAATCTTCAGTGGGATCTTGTTTGAAGCTAGTGATTTGACTTCTCAAGGTGTTGCTCTTCTACGGTGGAAAATATCTCTTGTAGAATGCAAGAGCTAAAGTATTCCAATCAGTAACCTCATGATCCTCCATATCTAAGTCACAGAGCCATTCGCCTGCTCCATCTCGCAGGGAAAAAGAAAAGAGAACCTGCTTCACCTGATCTTGAGTTACTTCATTAGTCAGTGGAATGGAGCAACAATAATCAGTAGACTTCTCCATATGCTTGGCAGAATCCTCATTAGCTCCTCCCCCAACCAAGTTTCGTTCCACCAAGTTGATGTATGATGGACGAATCTCAAAAGTGCCTTTATCTGTAGTAGGGAGCTTGAATTCCTTGGGAATAGAAGCCAAAGTAGGCTCAGAATGAGTGGCAAGTGTAGGCATCTTTATTGGATCTGTGGTAGAAATTGGCTTGTCCTCTTCTAAGGACTGATCTTCTGCAAATGTAAAAAGCTCGTAATGGGTGTCAAGTGTACTCAAGTCTTCCACCTGACTAATTTCTCTCTGAAAATTCCGTATGTACCGAAACGTCCTCTCTGGTTCGGGATCAAAAGGTATAATCTCCGACCTATTAGACCTGGCCATACACGGAACTAACAAGAAAAAATATCAAACGTTCTCAAGGAACTGATACTCCCTGAGACAAAAGACAAAAATAAACAAAAACAAACAGAAACATTGTTGCTTCCCCCGCAACGGCGCCAAATTTGATAAGGTTATTTTCACTCGTTAGCTTATCAAAATAAATCATATTCTCAACTAACTAGTAGCTAGCAGTAAGAAAGGGTCGAATCCACAGGGAGGCGAGTTAATTATTCTATTTGCTAATATTTAAGTCCGTCTTAATGTAACGATTTCTTGAAGGTTGTTTGTTTGATTTCTATCAACTAATTGCAATAAAAGTAAATAAGTTGAATTCAATAACATTAAAAAGTCTAGGGATTAGGTTCACTAGGTAGTTATCCGGGGTGTGATTTAATTCATTGATAGAGAAATTTATGTTGTTTAAGGTCATATGATCGGTCGATTCTAATATGCCCTTTAGATCTAAACTTAACATGCGGTCGCTATCATTAAGTCGGTCTATTCAGTTATCGTTGCCTATACTAGTCTTAACTCGGTCAGTGAAAATCCTAGTTTGCAAAACTAGTTAAATAATCCTGCAGAAACTAATTAACTAGATTCAAGATAATAACTGAACAACAACAAAGAAGCTATTTTAACTATCAGTTCATTAATATGATCCCCTTCTAACAACCTAGATCCCCATGCACCCTAGATAAATAAATTAGCTACGCATACCAGTGATAAACATAACAATAACAATAGTATAAAACATGATTAAAGGCAATAACAAGATGAATAATAACTGAATGATTAATAATTGTGGAAAGATTAACAATAGTATCGTAATTAGAGAGTGCTTAGATCCGAAATAAGAGCAATAAAACTAAACTAAGAGTTTTCTGAAAATCACTTCACTCATGTCTCAAATTTTGCGTCCACATCTAAACTACCTACGCCGAAAAATAGAAAAAAAATTACCAAAAAATAAGCAGCAGCAACTAAATAAGGAAAAGAGGATTAATTGTGATGTTGAAACAGTGCAGCCTGGTGGTACACATGAAGGTGATAAGGGACCTACTTCAGCGAATGCGCGGAATACTAAGTCAATGGGGGAGTTGATAGGGATTTCGGTATTGGACTTGAATGATGATACGATGGTGTCAAAGGATTCTGGGTGGTCTATTTGCAAAGGTGGACAGAATATTCCAATCATGGACACGATTGCGGAGGATGAAGAGCTCAGTGAATTACTGCAATTTACTCCTGAGGATGTCCAGAAAGAGGTAGAATTTTGGAACAACTCTGTTTTCTGTTATATACTGGGTGCTAATCCTCCATGGGAGGTGATTGAGGACTATGTACACAGTGTCTGGGGTTGTTTTGATGTTAATAGAGTGTCGTTTATGGATAATGGAATTTTTTTTGGTTCGATTTAAAAAATATGAGAATAGGGAAGCATTATTGAAGTCTGGCTATTATATGTTTGATAATAAGCCTATTGTTATTAAACCTTGGAATTCTGATGTTGATTTAATCAAGGAGGTAGTAGAAGAGGTCCCTGTGTGGGTGGGGCTTTCTGGTATCCCCATTAAATTCTGGGGTGACTGCTTACCACGAATAGCAGGGTTAGTAGGAAAGTTTGTTCAGAAGGATTGTGCCACTACTAATAAGGTTTGACTGAGCTATGCCCGTGTAAGGGTGGAACTCAGGATGAACTAGAAATTACCTGATAAGGTGCGATTTCAAGATGAGACTGATATGGTTATTGAAGTAGGAGTTGAACATGAATGGAAACCAATATCTTGTGATGTTTGTAAGGGATTGGGCCATAACAAGACTAAATGTAGGAAAGCTAAGCCAATGAATTTGCCTAAATAAATTCCCCAAAAAGCTAAGCCAAAACAAGTCTAGAGACCTGTTAAGCCTCTTATGACTGAACCTGTTGTGCAAACAAATGCTCTATTTACACTAGAGGGGTTCCCACCTCTATCAGTTATCAAGTCTACCCCTACAAGGCAGATTATGAAACTGAATAGACAGGATGGGGGGACAGGCATAAGGATGACAGGCAGCTCAGGGCCTTATACTTCATTGAAGTCTTGAATAAAGTGGCTACTCCAAGGGGAGGGGAGTAGAGGAAAGTGGTAAGGATCCCCCTCCTACTAAATCTAATGCATAATATTGGCTTTTGGAATGTAAGCAGACTTAATGATTTGAATAAGCAGAAAATGGTTAGATGGTTTCTGCAGAATAATGGAGTAGGTCTGTTTGGATTTTTAGAGACTAAAATAAAACCTAATCAACTGTTGAAAAAGAATACCTCAATTTGTGATGGATGGAGCATTTCTACAAACTGTAGTTGGCATAGAGGTGGGAGAATTTGGATACTTTGGAAACCTGAGTATTTTACTATTCAATTTTTATCTTATGGAGCCTATCATATACATATGTGGGTAGAATCTAGGACTGATAATAAGTTTTTGCTTACTATGATTTATGCATTCAATGGAGTGAATGAAAGATATGAGTTATGGAGATTCTTAAGAACGAGGCTATTAATTGTGCAGTTCCTTGGCTATGGGCAGGGGATTTCAATACAGTATTATCACTTGTTGAGAGAATTGGGGGACATTCAACAGAAGTGGAGATGGAATAATTCCAAGAATGTGTCTCATTATGTAGCATGGAGGATATTCAAGTCACATGAGCCTTATTTACCTGGTCTAACAAACAAGAGCCTGTGGATGGAGTGTATAGTAGACTGGATAGGGTCATGGGTAATAAAGAGTGGCAGCAGGAATTTGGGGATTACATAGCTCATTTTCACCCTGAAGGGTTATTTGACCATTGTCCATGCACTATTGTGGATAGGAAGGTGGATATTGCAGGTAGAAAAAGCTTTAAATATTTCAATATGTGGGGTCAATCTGACTTATTTCAAGAGTATATGACAGAGGAGGTATGATGGTACTAAGATGTTTCAAGTTGTAAAAAAAATGAAAGCTCTGAAACCAGTGCTCAAGCAGCTGAACAAGAGTTGTTTCTCAGACATTGAGAACAATTCAACTATTATTGGTGCACTACTAGAAAAGCTTCAAAAATATTTGATGGATAAGCCAGGGATCCAGACTTAATGCAGCAGGAGTATGTAGTTTCCAGGAATTGAAAGAACTTTTGGCTGTTAGGGATAGCTTTCTCATTTAAAAGGCTAAAATTCAATGGTCTTTAGAAGGTGATATTAATACTGCATTTTCCATAATTCTATCAAGAAACGTATAATGCAGAATAAGGTTTTTTTGGATAGAGGATCATCATGGTAAGGAGTGCACTGAAGGGGCTTATATCCATGATGTATTCATGGAATACTATCATGGACTGTTAGGTGGGCATACCAGTACTACTCCAGTTAATGCAAGAATAGTGAAGAGGGGTAGATGTTGTACTAAAGGACATTGGGAGATACACAATAGAGGAGTGACTGCAGAGGAGGTGAGGCAGTGCTTGTTCAGTAGCCCAAACGATAAATCACCTGGACCTGATGGATTCACTAGCCAGTTCTATAGAGATGCCTGGGAAATTGTGGGTAATGATGTGTGTGCTCCAGTTGTGAACTTTTTTAGTCAGGGAAATTACTGACTCAAATTAATGTCACTTTGATTACCTTAATTCCTAAGATGGAAAGGCCAACAAGTGTAAAACATTTTCGTCCTATAACATGTTGTAATGTGTTGTACAAGACCATATCTAAACTTTTATGCAACAGACTCTCTCATGACTTCCTGACATCATAAGTAGGAATCAGGGAGCATTCATCCAATGCATGAGCATCTTGGAGAATATTCTGGTGTGTTAGAACTTGGTGAGACTGTATAATAGGGGTAATGCATCATCAAGATGTATGTTCAAGCTAGACTTGCAAAAAAACATTTGATTATATAGAATGGAGTTTTATTGATCAAATGTTGGATGCACTGAATTTCCCTGGAAAATTCCAGAAGCTTATTATGGTGTGTGTTACATCTACTACTTTTTCCTTGAATCTTAATGCTGCAATGTTTGGATAATTTAAAGGCAAGAGAGGGTTGAGACAGGGATATCCTATTTCTCCATTATTGTTTACTATATGCATGGAATATCTCACAAGAATGCTAGATTATGCTGCTCAAACTTGGTTCTTTAGGTATCACCCCATGTGTGGTGCATTGAAACTGAACCACTTACTCTTTGCTGATGATTTAATGATGTTTAGTAAAGGGGATGTGAAATCTATTATGCTGTTACTGAGAGCTTTTTTTACATTTTCTGGAACATCTGGACATAAAGTTAATGCCTCTAAGTCTAAAGTGGTTTTCAGTGGAGTGACAGATGTAATTAGGAATGATATTCTCCAAATATCTGGATTCAAGGAAGGAGCTTTACCATTCAGATATTTGGGTATTCCTATCCAGTCAGGGAGACTGACAAGGCAGAATTGTAATATTTTGGTAGCAAGGATTGTAGCTAGGATAAGGCGGTTAGGTGCAAGGAAATTAAGCTATGCTGGATGTTTGACACTTATTAAATCTGTGCTAAATACCTTGCATAACTACTTGGGCTCTATTTTTCTAATACCTAAGACAGTTGTTCAGAAAATTGCGAATGTGTGCAGGAACTACTTTTGGGATGGAGGTACTGATTATCAGAGGGCACCTTTGGTGGCCTGACATAAGGTTTGTTGCTGCAAAAAAGAAGGAGGTTTGGGTATTAAAGATGCTGAGAAATGGAATATAGAAACAGTTGGAAAACTTGTGGATTAGATTCATAAAAAGACAGATAGGTTGTGGGTGCTTTGGATAGACCATGTTTATTTGAAATGCCAAGATTGGAATACATATGTCCCTCCTCTTGATTCCAACTGGAACTTGAGGAATATTTGCAAAGTGAGAGGATTGTTGAGTGTTGGGTATGTGAATAATGTGTGGCAGGATGCTAGAGGTTACAGTGTTGGTTCTGGTTATGCCTGGTTACAGGGTGTGCACCCCCATGTCCAGTGGCATAAGGAGATATGGGATGCTTGGTGTGTGCCAAAATACTCCATGATAGGCTGGCTAATTAAACATCTAGCACTAAATACCAAGTAAAAATTATCCAGACTCCAATTGTGTGAAAATGATGAATATATTGTGTGCGGCGCTGAAATAGAGACCCATGAGCATTTGTTTGGGAGCTGCCAGTATGGAGCAAGGATCATGGGACAAATAGAAGATTGGTTGCAGTGCAGCATGAATTGTCAGACTGCAAACTTGACTAAGTTGCAAAAGAAGGTTGGTAGGATGTCAAAACTCGCCTGCTGGTATACCATCTGGCTGGAACGGAATAGATACAGACTGGAGCATCAACTTACTATACCTGAGAAACTAGTGCAGGAAATTCAGAGACTGATGAAGGCCAGGCTACAGATACTGCTAGAGGGACCTATGCTGACCTCTGATCAGCATTGGTTAAGTTCGCTGGGGATCAATAGTTAAACTTTTTTTTCCTAATGTGATTCTCAATGAATGGACAATATAATGGATGATATGTGTTAGGCCTGGAAATCCGCTGACATCCCTGGAAGATATACTACCTCGACCTGACCATCAGGGTGTCAGGACGTCAAGCTACCAGGACACATGGAGACAGACGCCGGGCCATAGAGAGGACAACGGTCAAAATATCAGGACGATATTTGACCAAGAAGTCGTATTATAGAATAATATACGCACAATAATTAGGAGCATTAATTGGAAAGATTCTGCCTTTAAAGACAGCAATTAAGGGCGAAATAAAGAGCATTAGTCCGGGTAATTAAGACAAAATATTTGGTATTAATGACGAGATTATTCAGCCGTTCAGCATTGCTATATAAGGAACACTTGGAAATCATTTGAAGGAGAATAAGACATATACAAGCATACGACATTCTCTTGCAATACTCAAGCTAATAACGATCAATTGTGCTTAATATTCAATATTATAGTGAAATCCTCTCCTGGCTTGGTGCCCGTGGTTTTTTCCCATTTAAGGGTTTTCCACGTACAAAATTCCTTGTCTTATTGTTATTCTTTTATCGTACTTTATTCTTCAAGTTTTATGCCCTGTCATACTTACCCACAGATTGATTCGAGCTAGTTAACCCTGCCTAGAACTACCCTTACCTGATTTCGCCTTGCGCAAAATCCATACAAAATAATTGGCACCCACCGTGGGGCATCTAGCTCTTTAAAATATTTTTTTCTTATTTCACAAAAATCCAAATAACCTACAAAAATGGCTCAGCCTACCATCGAAGAACAATTGAACGTAGCCATCCAACAAATAGCTGAGTTGGAAAGCTTAAAAGAAAAAGTAGCCCAAACTAAGGCTGAAATCCTTCAGTTAAAAGAATTTGAGTCAGCTCTGAAACAAAAATTGGAAAAAACCCAGAGAGCAGGTTCTAGATTCCAGCCAGGAAAGCCATTTGCACCAATTATCAAAAATATTGACTTATCCAGCTTTGGGAGCCCGAGTGGCTCTAAATTCATCAATGTAGATGGCGATGGTGAGCCAAACAATAACAATGAAAAACCTGATGAATCTGCAGCAGCCATCATGATGGTAGTGGTCCAGGAAATCAAGAAGGTAAATGAAAAATTCGAGAAGATACCTAGAGTCCCTGCCAGTTTAGAAGAAGCTGCCCCTAATAGCTATGCTGATTCGCCTTTTATAGACGAAATAGAAAAAGTGGATTTGCCTAAAAAGTTTGTGATTCCGTCTATAAAGATCTATGATGGAACTACGGATCCACAGAATCATTTGGCTCTCTATAAACAGAAAATGTTAGCTGCATCCATTCCCACCGAGTTCAGGAAGGTTTGCATGTGTAAGGGATTTGGAACGACCCTGACCGGACCTGCTTTACAATGGTACATCAACCTGCCAACTGGGAGCATCCACTCATTTGCCAACCTGATCAACAACTTCAACCAGCAGTTTGCAAGCAGCAGAGAGTTGGAGAAGCGGTCTAGTGATCTTTAAAGGATTACACAAAAGCCAGAGGAGACTCTCAGGGTGTTCCTCGCAAGGTTCAACAAAGAGAAAGTGTCCATTCCCAGGTGTGACGTTGGAACAGCAGTGGAGGCATTCAGGCAGGGGTTACTACCTCATAGTGACCTGTATAATGAACTCACTAAGTATCCCTGCCACACCTTCGAAGATGTCCAGGCTAAGACTCTTGCATATATCAGGCTGGAAGAAGACAAGAGCTACAAAGTCGGATCATCCAGTGAACCAAAAGATTATGAAAAGGGCAATAGGAAGAGCAACAAAGGAAACAATTACAGACCTGCTCCATATTCCAGGCCAGACCATTCAGAAGTCAACCTGGCACAAGAGTATCAAGGTTAGGGTAAAGTTTTCCCACCTATATATGAACATAACTTCAGCGTTGATATTGTAGGATTGATCCAGAGACTTGACAATATAGGATCAGTAGTCAGATGGCCCAGGAAGGTGGAAAATCACAACCCTAGGAGGGACAACTCCAAATGGTGCGAATTCCACATGGACATTGGACATACGACGGAAGATTGCTTCACCCTGAGGAAAGAAGTAGCTTATCTGTTGAAATCTGGATATCTAAAAGACTTGATCATGACGAAAGGCAGAAATGCAGACCAGGGCAAGGAGAACCAGGAACAAAAGCATGACCGCAACCTTCCTCCACCACCACCAATTTATGAAGTAAAATTCATATCTGGTGGATCATAAATTTGTGGCCTGACCAGTTCAGCAGCAAAGAAGATAGCCAGGACGCAAAGAACCACATCACCTTGCAAACCGGATCATGTCAGGACCTGGTAGGGATTCCTGATGTTCATCATGATGGCCTGGTAATTTCCATGTAGATTGGAACCGCTACAGTAAGGAGGATCCTAGTAGATGGAGGCAGCTCAATGAACCTATTCATGCTTGACGTACTGAAAGCCATGAATATTGGTGAAGATCAAATCACCAAGAAATCCAGCGTTTTGGTACGCTTCAGTGGAGAAACCAGGAGCACACTAAGAGAAATAAATCTTCCAACCTACGTTGAAGGAGTTTCATCCTATGAGAAATTTGGAGTCCTGGATTGCTTATCATCCTACAACGCAATTCTGGGTAGACCCTGGATTCATAATGTCAAGGCTGTGCCATCAACCTATCACCAGTGTATCAAGATACCAGCGGATTGGGGCATAGCCACAATCAAAGGAGATCACAAGACAGCCCAAGAATGCTATACAGCAGCCTTAAAACCTTCCAAGGAAGGTAAGTCCCTCGCATAGCAATTACCGTACCCTGTCAGGAGTACTTATGTAGCACCTCCCAGAATGGAGACAGATCAGGTAATCCTAGACCCTGATAGGTATATTTTAGTAGGATCTGACACCCCAGACTGTGTCAGGCCAGAACTGGTAAAATTCCTTAAAAATAAATCATCTTGGTTTGCTTGGTCTCATTTTGATATGACTGGAATTAGTGCTGATATAATTACACACAAACTTAATATTGATCAATCTTTTAAGCCTATGCAACAGAAGAGGTGGACATTTGCACCTGAAAGAAATGCAATAATCAATGAGAAAGTGGAAAAACTTCTGGATATGGGAATGATCAGGGAAGTAATGTACCCTGAGTGGATGGCTAACGTGGTTGTTGTGCAGAAAAAGAATGTAAATTGGAGAGTTTGTGTAGATTACACTGACCTGAACAAAGCCTGCCCTAAGGATCCATTTCCCTTGCCACATATTGATGCCATGGTAGATGCCATAGCAGGGCATGAAATGCTGACATTCATGGATGCCTCCAGTGGATTCAATCAAATAAAAATGCACCCTGCTGACCAGGAAAGTACTGCATTCATTACAGAATGAGGCATATACTGTTACACAGCCATGCCCTTCGATCTGAAGAATGCAGGGGCAACGTACCAGCGCCTGGTCAACATGATGTTCAAGGATCAAATAGGTGATATCATGGAAGTCTACATAGACGACATGGTAGTAAAATCCAAGAACGCGGAATATCATGTGAAGCATTTGGAAGTAGCATTCCAAATATTGGAAAAATACAACATGAAGCTCAACCCTGCAAAATGCCACTTTGGAGTCTCCGCAGGTAAGTTCCTTGGCTATATGGTTACAAAAAGAGGCATAGAAGCCAGTCCGGAACAGATAAAAGCTATCCTGGAACTTCAGTCACCCAAATATGTCAAAGATATTCAGAAATTGACAGGCCGGGTAGCTGCCCTGAACCGATTCATATCAAGATCTTCTGAAAGGTGTAAAACATTTTACACCCTACTCCGAAAAAACAAGTTGTTCCATTGGACAGATGAGCATGAAGCAGCCTTTCAAGACTTAAAATCGTATCTATCATCTCCACCCTTACTGGCTAAACTAGAGAAGGGGGAACCTCTGTCAGTATACTTATCCGTCACTGACACAGCAGTCAGGCAGTCAGCGCAGTCCTAGTAAAAGAACAGGAAAGCCAACAACATCCTGTCTATTATGTAAGTAAAAGCCTGCTGGATGCTGAAATGAGGTATGGATTACTTGAAAAATATGTCTTAGATTTAATTACGTCATGTGCTAAGTTACGTCCTTACTTTGAATGTCACCCCATCATAGTCAGGACCAACTTACCCATAAAATCTGTCCTACGCAAGCCTGAATTGTCAAGTAGGATGGCCAAGTGGTCGGTTCAGCTTAGTACATATGATATTTCCTTTGAACCCAGGACAGCAATTAAATCGCAGGCCTTAGCAGACTTTGTGGCTGATTTCAGCCCTAATCTAGAACCTGACCTGAAAAATGAGGTTAATCAATTAGAAAATAAAACTTCAGACCAAGAATGGACTTTGTTCATATATGGGGCATCTAATGCCGGGGGACAGGGTTAGGATTAGTGCTTAAATCGCCACAGGGAGACGTGATAGCTCGGACTATAAGCTGTGAGTTCAAAGCTACCAACAATGAAGCAGAATATGAAGCTCTGATAGCAGGCTTAAAGGTATGTCTAGACCTCGGTGTTCAAAACCTAAAGGTAAAAACTGATTCACTTTTAATTGTTAATCAAATAAAGGGAATTTATACGGCCAAGGATGCAAAAATGATTTCGTATTTAGAATATGCAAAAAACCTTACCGCCAAATTTACTTTATTTGATATAGCTCAAATACCAAGAGAATTGAACACGCAGGCTGATGCTTTGGCCAGTCTAGGTTTAAATTTTACCCCTGCAGTTTTCGATAAAATACAAATTGTTCATTTACTAGAGCCGGCTATCGCAAGATCAACAAGTCAACCCCCGTCGATCGTCAGATAGTAATTCTTGGACCAAACCCTATTATGATTGGTTCCTCCGAGGAATACTACCTCAGGGAAGACATGAAGCAAGGGCTTTTAAAATTAGAGCTTCAACCTATGCTATTATCAATAACACTTTATTTAAGAGATCACAGGCTAGACCATACTTGAGATGTTTAGAGCCTGATGAAGCTAAACAAGTACTCCAGGAGATACACGACGGACACTGTGGTAATCATAAAGAAGGAAAGAGCCTGGCAAGTAAAGTACTCAGGACAGGCTACTACTGGCCAACACTGAGGGCTGATTGCTTGGAATACTATTCAGAATACGAAGCCTGTCAAGTTCATACACCAATAATACATCAGCCATCTGAACTTCTTTACTCTATTTCTGCACCCTGGCCATTCATGAAGTGGGGCATGGATATTATAGGGAAGCTGCCTGTAGCTCCAGGACAGAAAGTATTCATGTTGGCCATGACTGATTACTTCTCTAAATGGATCGTTTCGACTCTTTCAGCAGGTAACCGAAAAAGAAGTAATATCCTTCATCAGGACGAATATTATTTGCAGATATGGAGTCCCATCAGAGATAGTATGTGACAACAGAACCCAATTTGTGGGGAAAAAGACTAAAGCATTTTGCTAAGAGTGGAATATTAACCTAGTAACATCAACCCCTAGATATCCAAAAGCTAATGGCCATGCTGAATCTAGTAACAAGGTAGTCATAAGCTGCTTAAAAAAAGAAACTGGAGCGAAGACGAGGCAGATGGGCTGAAGAACTTCCATTAATGCTATGGGCAGACAGGACAACTCCAAAGACATCGATAGACCAAACACCCTATTCCTTGGTATATGGATGTGAAGCTGTCATCCCTGCAGAAGTTCGGGTACCAACATCAAGATATAGCTTGAACAACGTTGAAGCAAACAGAGACCTGATGCAAGATAACCTGGTCCTAACAGAAGAACTGAGAGACGCTGCCAAAATCAGGATGGCATCAAACCAACAAGCAGTAGCCAGAACTTACAACAAAAATGTCAGAATTAGAGTCTTCAGGGAAAGAGACCTTGTCTTACGAAAAGTTTTTCCAAACAAAAAAGAAAAATCAGCAGGCAAGCTTGCCCCTACGTGGGAAGGCCCTTACTTAATTGACTCAATCATCGGACAAGGCGCATACAGGCTCCAAACATTAGAAGGAGAAATGATCCCAAGATCTTGGAATGTAACACATTTGAAATTATTCCATGTATAAAATCTATGTCAGGCCCAAATCAGGTAAAACACTATACCTTTAATATCAATAATTCAATCTGACGTGCTAATTACGTGTTTCATATGCTCTATGTGCAATCCATGTCTATATATGTAACAGACCCAATTTCTCTTATTTTTGAATCCTGGACAATTATACATGATAAATGTTTATATGCATAAATATTCAGGATTGAGGGCTACTCTACTATACATTAGTTTTTAAAAACAAATTTTGCATTTAACTATGCCTAACGAGTTGGTAACCATCGCCGGATACAGTAAATGTCAGGACCAATCAGGCATGAAATAATTGCCTGACCTGACTAGATTTACTGCACACATTTACAACCGGCTGGATGCAGCAAGACGGTGTAAGAGTATTTTATCCCGACCATCAGTCTAAAAAGTCCTCCTGTCAGGCCGAGTACCAAGCCCTCCAGTCAGACAGGGGACATAAGCCCTCCTGTCAGGCCGGTTTTCCCACCCCTTCAACCACTATGGCAAAAATCATACATGGTTGAATTACTTACGATGGTTTGAATCACAAAGACAGGTTCAAAAAATTCTAACCAGATTAACAAAGTAAAGATTTTGACAGGTTTACAGGATTGGAAAAACAAAGTCCACAGGTTCAAAAGAAATTCAAAAGCAAACAAAACATCAGGAAATAAGCAAAATAAGCCAAGGAAGGCCACTACTATCATATTAATAAAGCCCTTACCCCTGGGGCAAAGACACCAAAATATTCATTAAGGCCAGGGAAAGCCTCCCTAACCTACGCAGAAACAAAGAAAATAAAATTGTTTGTCCAGGGACATCCCCCCTGGATGGGCCAATATCATCAAAGAAATTTTAAAATTACTGCTCCCCTTTGGAGACAGCATCAGCACTTCCACTTTTGGCTTGATCAGCCTTAGCATCAACATCCTGCTCCCCTGGAGAATCGACCTCCTGTTCATTGCCCATATTATGCAGGTCAGGATACTTAGAGGCAGCAAAGGCCATCTCAGCTTCAGGGTTCCAACTCGCCCTGGCCTCAACAGACTCCAACATGGCAGCCGCTCTCCCCTTAATATAAAAATACAGGGAGGCATCATCAAGTTTGACCTCCAAATCATCCCTCTCCAGGGTAAGCTCCTCGTTCATGTCCAGCGCCTCCTGCAGAAGTTGTTTGCTTGAGCCTGCCTCAGCCATGGCAGCATCCCTCTTAGCCTGTACCTACACCAAATCAGCAGCCCTTGCAGTCAGGTCAGCCTGAGCAAAATCCAATTCAGACTTCAGCTTATCATAGTCATATCTTATAAGGTCAATCCTGGCTACCAGAGAAGTAGCCTGATAAGCATTGTGGAGACAGGCCGCAGCACCCTGAACAAAAACAAGAATAGTATAAATATTATGTCATAATAATAAAAACCTCTAAATAAAATATACATATTACAAAATATACATAATAATAAAAATAGCATACCTCCCTTACAAGACCAGCCTGGCACTTGCCAAAAGGTTGACAGAGTGATCTACTGAAGCAACTGCCTGGGTAGCAGTCTCAATAGGATCAAGGGTGAGCATAACATCTGACTTGGAAGCAGCATCTTCACCTTGGCAGCCTCCACATTATCTACCCTGGCTCGCACTTCCCTGAGTGGGGCAGACAAACCAACCTCCTCTATTTTTCTCTTTTGAGTTGCTGAACTTGTTTCAGCAGAGGTAGCAGGAGCAGTAGAAACCTTGGAAGCATCAGGCAACTCGGTTAAATCAATAACAGGCTCAGCATCATCGCCTCCCTGGGAACCTTTCTCCTTAATCTTAGCCAGCCTGGTTGAAAGGTCAGCCATACCAAACCTGGCAAGGCGAGTGGATGACCTAGTAGCTATAACACGAAACACTATATTAGCAATAAAGACAGACTATCATGAAAAAGCCAGAATAAAAAAGAGAAAAGAAAAAAAACAAAATTGACTCACTGCCTGAGGTAGAAGCACTGGCGACCTTCGAAGGCTTTGGTACCCTGGCAGCGCCGTCAGTCTTCAGGCAACGAGGGAGATTACCAGCCCCACAACAAAGAGGCCAAGCCCTCTCCAACTGAGGAATAGCAAGAAAAGCAGAAATATTTGCGGTAGGGTACTCAATTTGATAACTCCAATCATCAATCACACAAAAGAAGGTATAATTCAATTTAATTTATTTATTTTAAAAAATAACGAATAAACATGCGAGATAAAAGGAAAAGCCGTGGTACTCACCAAAGAAAACAAGCATCATAATTCAAATACGCCAGATCAGGGCCCACAGAATTGGTCCTGATAAACATGTACCCAGCTGCCCAGATCTTGTCATGGCCACTATCCAGATTGCTGAGAAGAGGAGTAGTAGAAGGTCTGACCTTGAAACTTATGCAGCTAGGACTATTGGTCTTGACAGCGTAGCAGGCTTTTAAGTCTTCAAGAAAAAAGGAGATATTATGTTTTTTGCAGAGATATTCAACAGAGCAGACTACTTTCCACACCATAGGCATCAGTTGATAATAAGGCACACCAATTTCTTTGATGACGTCCACCATAAGTGGAGAGAAAGGAAGCTTGCAACCAGCCCTGAAGGCCCAGTCATGAATACAGAACCAACCAGGACATGCCCAGTCAGCCTTGACAGGAGAGTTTTCAGGAATCCAAACTTCAGAATCGACAGGAATAATTCCCTTATCCTTCAACACCTTTTCAAATTCAAGTTTCAGACGATTTGAAAGAGACTGATCATCTTTCAGAGCTTTTGTGGGTTTGAATTCAAATTCACCATGGAAAATTGAAATCATCTCGAGAGGAGAATCAATCGGTTTTTCAACCACAAGAGGTTGAGCAGCGGAAGATGAAGGGAGATTTTCAGAGGTGGTTTCTTCAGGGTTCTGAACGAATGGAGTTCCAAGAGACATCACTCCCCTGGAAGATTTCTTTTTTGCGGCCATTGTTGGAAGATTATTGAAGAATTATTAAAAATTAAATCAAGGAATTAAGAGAACTCGAAAAAGAAGATTAAATTAGAAGGAAGTGGATTTTGGTGAAGATCAAATCAATGAAGTGAAAGAGTATTTATACTCGGTTAAATTAGGGTTTCAACCGCAACTTGCAAAGATAAATTAGTAAGGAAGTTGCAGTAATTGCAACACGCGTCATTAAACAGCCGACTAGCCGTTACAGAAGTTAATCGGCCATAATTCAACCGTTGAGCAGTTTACCAAAATTAGAAGTTATCTCCTTATTTCTGGCCTGACCCAGCGAAGATAAGGAGATAAGGGGTAATTGTTAGGCCTGGAAATCCGCTGACATCCCTAGAAGATATACTACCTCGACCTGGCCATCAGGGTGTCAGGACGTCAAGCTACCAGGACACATGAAGACAGGCGCCAGGCCATGGAGAGGACAACGGTCAAAATATCAGGACGATATTTGACCAAGAAGTCATATTATAGAAGAATATACGCACAAAAATTAGGAGCATTAATTGGAAAGATTCTGCTATTAAAGACAGCAATTAAGGGCGAAATAAAGAGCATTAGTCCGGGTAATTAAGACAGAATATTTGGTATTAATGACGAGATTATTCAGCCGTTCAGCATTGCTATATAAGGAACACTTGGAAATCATTTGAAGGAGAACAAGACATATACAAGCATACGACATTCTCTTACAATACTCAAGCTAATAACGATCAATTGTGCTGAATATTCAATATCATAGTGAAATCCTCTCCTGGCTTGGTGCCCGTGATTTTTCCCATTTAAGGGTTTTCCACGTACAAAATTCCTTGTCTTATTGTTATTTTTTTATCGTACTTTATTCTTCAAGTTTTATGCCCTGTCATACTTACCCACGGATTGATTCGAGCTAGTTAACCCTGCCTAGACCTACGCTGACCTGATTTTGCCTTGCGCAAAATCCATAAAAAACAATATGTATTCCTTCATGTAACTTTTTATAATATTAATGAAAGGTCACATGTTACCAAAAAAACTAAGAGTTTTCTAGGGTTTTTAGAAGTAAATAAAGCGTAAATTATAATAGGTCACTAATTAGGTATTTATAGTAAACATAAACCGACTTTAGGAAATTGCCCGGAAACTGCCAAATCGATGTATAGTTCATCGAGTCCAAGTGCACTCGATCGAGTACACACCACTTGATCGAGTGTACTCAGACTTGATCGAGTATTCTCCTATTTCAGCTCTTTTTGTAACAGCCCTGAATTTTCATAACCAAAACGATGATACCAAAGATAGAAAATTCACGACTGTCACTCCACACTTAGCTGAAAATGCCAAGTGCAAGATAAATACAGAGTCAACCTTTAAAAATAAAGTACATGTCTCAAAACTTTATCAAATAATTAAAACGTTGCAGCGGAAGACTTAAATCTTACAAAATCTAAAACAATAAATAAAATTCAAATCCAACGATATTATAAAGTTATAAATATATTAAGATGGAGTCTTTATCGAAAATCCTTCCACGCTCGTACTAATCCCCGGATCCAGTATGCACCCATGCAGCATCTCAAGCATTTCAATTGTACCTATCAACTGTACCCAAAACATAAATAGGTACAGGTTCCAGTGGGGGAACGACCCAAAACATAAGGACGTCAGCAAAAGCTGAGTTTTGAGAAAATAAGGAGAAATGATAAATTCATAGAACAATATTATTATAAACTTTACAAGCTCCAAAAACCAGTAAGAAAGAATTATATTTCCAAAACCAACATTATCGTAAATCCAATAACAATTATTAAATCGTTCGAAATCCATAACTTTCACCACCTGTGTGCCAAGGTCCTACCCTTGACACGGTCTAGAGGCACCACCTATGCTTTGTTAGACTCATAAAAGTGCGCACCTCTCACATTTGGACAGTCAGTAGGATGGAACCGCCAAAGGAGAAAGTCTAACTACCTAGAGAGTGGGGGCCGGACAATCCCCACCCAAATGAACTCGGGCCAAGAGTTAAATTTTCGGGACAGAATCCCAGGAGCGTCAAAGACGAGCTTAAACCTTCTAGACCAGAAGTAAACCAAATTTTCAAAAGCGGCCTGAGCCGAAACCAATTTAATGTGTAATATTCAAAATTTAGAAGTGCAAGTAGAAATTCATGAATGTTAAAATATTATAGAAACAGCTTAAAAATTAATCCGAACATGCTCTTAATTTTAAAAAGGGTAAAAGTCCTTACCTCTTGAGACGGTCAATCCAGCCTAACTTAATCCAAAAATTCTTTACCTCGAACCACAAGATACAAGTATAGAAATTATCCGATTACTACTCCATTCAATATGAAAATAACCCCAACTTTCTACATAGACTCACTATTCTGTAAACTAGCTCAAAACACTCATAGTGTAGACAGCCCATCTCGAAATCAAGGTAACACAATAATTATTAAATTCCAGCCAAGTCATTTTGCCTCTAGTATCAACCAAACCCAATGTAAACTAATGTATCACTTTTATATATACTTTTATAGCTCCTTTCATACCATTTTATATACCGTTTTTGTGCCTTTATATCATTTATATGCCTTATTTCAATGAATTGTCGATACTGCCGCTATTTTGTGTTTCAATGCAGAAATGACGCATTATGAAGATAATCAAGCTAAGATGAGCGTAGCGGAGATGGCATAGTAGAATACACGAAGCATGGCACGAGGAACGAGGAAGCATAAAGGTTAGAAGTGAAGGAAATGAAGAAACAGTCTGTGAAGCTGGGTCCTCGATCGAGTCAGGGAGGGTTTGATCGAGCAGCCATCCTCGATCGAGTCACCTCAGGCTCGATCGGGGAACCTCTCTGGCAGATTATTTTCCGGATTTTCCTAAAACATATATTTTGTACTATATATTAGAAACTCGTCGATTATTATTAGGTTTTGCTTTATTTTACATTGAAACGGCTGTATACTCTTGCTAGCTTTAATCTTTCCTTACTATGGTACTAATATTTCCTTAATAATTAATCATTCAAGTTTATGTTCTTCAATCGTTATTCTTGTTGCATATTCTTAATCATGTCTTTAATTATTATTATTGTTGTTATTGCTTTTGTTATGAGTAGCTAATTTCCTCATCTAGGATGAAGGGGATCTAGGTTAATTAGGAAGGAGAAATTAATTAATTGCTAGTGAAATCGCATAAGTTTTCGTTTGATTATTGTTCTTCTCCTAGTTAATTAACTTAAGCCTGAGTTGTTAATTAGTGTAGCAAATTAATCCTTTCACCGACCGGGTTAGAATTAATATATGCTGCGATAATCAAATAGATTGTATCTAATTATAGTGACCGCATGTTAGAATCGATCTAAAGGGCATAATAGAGTCGACCGATCTTATGACCTTAGACAGCTTGGTAGATCTAGCAATTGATTAATAGACCCCATATAGTTGACCTAGTGAACCGGAAATCCTAGACTTTTAATATCATTGTTTAAATCTCTTTTTATTGCTCTCATTTAGTTGGTTAGATAACAAAACAAAACAAACCCCCAGAAAACGGTTACCTTGGACAATTTAAATATTTACAGACTTAACTTTTACCGCCTCTCTGTGGATTCGATACCTGTCTTACTGCTAGCTATTCTTGTTAGTCTTGAGATAGTTTTACTTTGATTTGGTGATACGACTTTAGCCATATCAAATTTGGCGCCGTTGCCGGGAAGGCAACAATTGTTTAGTTTGTTTATGTTTATTTTCTCTCTTTGTCTCAGGGAACCCAGTTCCTTGAGACCGTTCTCACACTTTTCTTGTTAGTTCCGTGTATGACCAGGTCTAATAGGTCCTAGATTATTCCTTTTGATCCTGAACCAGAGAAGACTTTTCGCTACAGACGGAAATTTAATCAAGAAGTGGGTCAAGTGGAAGACTTGAGTATACTTGACGTCGAGACGGCGAGCTCAGCACAGTCAGCCGATCAGTCCTACGAAGAGGACGACATTCCTATTCCCGAGATCCCAGTTGAAACCGCTATTCCTGAGACTACCATCATGCCTACTCTAGCCAGTCACTCCGAGCCAACCTTAGCTTCTATCCCACAAGGATTTAAGCTGCCCACTACTGACAATGGAACTTTTGAGATTCGGCCATCCTACATTGGTGGAACGAAATATGTTTGGAGGGGAAGCTTCTGAGGATCATGCTACACATATGGAGAAATTTGTCACCTACTGCTGTTCTATTCCTTTAACAGCTGGAGTGACACAAGATCAGGTTAAGCAGGTGCTCTTTTCTTTCTCTCTGAAAGATGGAGCTGCTGAGTGGTTGAGAGATCTTGATATGGAGAATGAAGGAATTATAGACTGGAATTCCTTAGCTCATGCTTTTTACAAGAGGTACTTCCCGTCTCAGAAGACTAATGCACTACGAAGTCAAATTACCAGTTTCAAGCAAGGAGCTACTGAATATTTGAATGAAGCTTGGATTCGCTTCAAACGTTTGGTCCGATCAGTTCCCCATCATGGTTTCCCTAAGTGGTTTCTTTGCAACCAGTTTTATAACGGGTTGTATGATGATCATCATGCCCTTTTGGATTCTTCTGCTAATGGGAGGTTTCAGGACAACACCAATGATGATAACGCGTGAAAGTTAATTGATCAGATTGCTTCCCATACCGCCAGGTATGGAAATCCTAGGGGAATCACGCGAGGTACTGGTGTTGATAGTGCCCTTGCGGCACAGTTAAGAGACTATTTCAGCTCAGATTGCCGAGATAAAGACTACCCAATCATTGGGTAGTAAGGAGAGAGTTCATGCTATGAGTCAGCAAGTAGAGGAGTCTTGTGCTAGATGCGGTTTAGACGGTCACGGTGCAGCTGATTGAATGAGCACATTGGAGCAGGTTAATGCCTTTCAGGCTTACAGACAAGGTGCACAAGGTACACCTTTTTCCAACTTTTACAATGAAAGAACGAAGGAGCATCCATTCCTTCAATGGTCTAGTCAGAATGTGCAAAACCCGCAGCAGCTTGCAACCGCAAAGAATACTTTTTTCCTTCCCAACAATCGTGGTAATCAACCACAAGGGGGATATCAAAGGCAAAATCAAGGAGGCCAGCATTTTAACAATCAATATCAACAGCCTCCTCAACAAACTCCTCAACAAGCTCCGAACAATGAGATGGCAGAGTTGCGCAGTCTTTTGCAACAAACTTTGTCAATGCAGCAGAAGTAGACGGCTCAAATTTCTGAGCTGATTGCCCACAATAGGATGCTAGATAATCAAGTGGCTCAGATGGCACTTCAAAACCCATCAAAATAGGCCGTGGGTCTTCCTCCTCAAGCTAAACAAGCGCACGAGCAAGCAAATGTTATTCAGCTGAGGAGCGGTACTACATATGAAAATCCCGACCTACAAAGCCTTAATAATGATGTGCCCACTTCTGATGATGAGGCACCTTTCATGCATCCCAAGGGGTTGGGTAATTTGGAGCTTAGTGATGATGAAAAAGAACCTGACGAAGTTGAAACACGAGCTGACGATAAAAGCAAAAAGAACGAGAAAGCTGAACCTGCTGAGGTTCCTCGATCGAGTCAGCCCAGGCTCGATCGAGGAACCAGTGTGCTCGATCGAGTCACCTCCAGGCTCGATCGAGGCACCTCCTCGACAGACAACAATGTTTCAAAACTTGATTCTAAGGTCAAGCAAGCCGAGCCCATTATTATTGCACTACCTTTTCCTCATCGGCAGCAAAAATCCAAGCTAGACAAGCAGTTTGGTAAGTTTATGGAGGTCGTGAAGAACTACAGGTAAGTGTTCCCTTCACTGAATTAATTACTCAAGTGCCGGCTTATGCAAAATTCATGAAGGAGATTTTGACAAGGAATAGATCCTTTGATGCGGTGGAAATTGTTGCTTACACTCAGAAGTGCAGTGCCATGTTGCCGATCAATTCACCGCCAAAATTAAAGGACCCAGGAAGCTTTTCTATCCCTTGTCAGATTGGTCATCTTACTATTAGTAAAGCTCTTTTTTATTTAGGAGCTAGCGTCAGCGTTGTGCCTTATTCTATTTGTAAGAAATTAAATATGGGTCCGTTAACAGTTACTAATATGACACTACAGATGGCCGATAGATCTGTTAAACACCCATTGGGGGTGTTGGAGGATGTTCCTGTTCGTATTGGGAAGTTTTTCATTCCCGTTGATTTTGTTGTCATGGATATGGCTGAAGACAACCAAATCCCTATCATTTTGGGCAGACCGTTCCTACACACTGCGGGGGCGGTTATAGATATTAGGCAAGGGATATTGACTTTAGTTGTGGGGGATGATACAATTGTCTTTAACTTGGAAAAGGCATTAAAACATCCCATGATAGAAGAGACTTGTCATAGTATAGATGTTGTTGATTTTACTATTGATGAGTGTCTTCCTATGTGTTTGGACAGGGATCCTCTGGAGATTGCCCTAGTCACGGATTCAGCTGATCAGACGAGTTCATGGAGTCCAGAAGTTCATCGGATTGAGAAGCTCCTAACTGGAGAGGAATGCCCCCATCAAAGGGTATATAGTTTGGGTACTACACCTAAGGTAACTGAGGTAAAGAAACCTGAACTAAAACCCCTTCCCTCTCATCTTAAGTATGAATTTCTTGATGACTGTGAAATGAACTCCGTGATTGTCAATGCTAGCCTAACTGAAGGTCAATTATCTACTTTGTTAACTATTTTGAGAACTCATAAAAAGGCCATTGGGTAAAGCATTGATGATCTGAAAGGTATTAGTCCTGATTTTTGTATGCACCGTATTCATTTGGAAGAAGGCCACAAGCCTATTGCACAGGGTCAAAGACGACTAAATTCTCCAATGCAGAAGGTGGTGAGAAAAGAGGTACAGAAATTACTTGATGCTGGTATTATCTACTCGATCTCGAATTCTAAATGGGTCAGTCATGTCCAAGTTGTACCTAAGAAGGGAGGTACTACAGTAGTAAAGAATGATAAGAATGAACTGATTGCTACTAGACTTGTTACAGGGTGGAGAATGTGCATTGACTATAGGAAGTTGAACACGGCTACTAAGAAAAACCATTTCCCGCTTCCTTACATTGACCAAATGTTAGAGAGATTAGCTTGTCATAGTTATTTCTGTTACCTAGATGGCTACTCCGATTTCTTTCATATACCCATTCATCCTGACGATCAGGAAAAGACCACTTTCACATGTCCGTATTGTGTATTTGCCTATAGGAGGATGCCTTTTGGTTTATGTAACGCTCCTGCTACTTTTCAGCGTTGTATGATGGCCATATTTTCTGATTAAATAGAGTCTATCATGGAAGTCATTATGGATGATTTCAGTGTGTATGGTACTGATTTTGATGTTTGCTTGAGAAACTTTACTAAAGTTTTGCAGCGCTGTGAGGAGAGCAACCTTGTTCTTAACTGAGAGAAGTGCCACTTCATGGTTACTGAAGGGGTGGTACTCGGTCACTTGGTGTCAGGTAAGGGTATTCAGGTGGACAAAGCTAAGGTTGAGGTAATTGAGCAACTCCCGTACCCGGTTAATGTTAAAAGTGTGCGTAGTTTTCTAGGTCATGCAGGGTTCTATCGCCGCTTTATTAAGGATTTCTCTAAAATTGCTCAACCTCTAACTCGGCTTCTTCATAAAGATACACCTTTTGTGTTTACTAATAAGTGTAATAAAGCCTTTGACAGGATTAAACAAGCTCGTATCTCAGCTCCCATAATCCGATAACCGGATTGGAGCCTTCCTTTTGAGATTATGTGTGACGCCAGTGACTATGCCGTTGGAGCTGTTTTAGGGCAACGTAAAGATAAGGTGTTACATGCCATTTACTATGCAAGTAAGACTCTTAATGATGCACAGATCAACTATGCTACTACGGAGAAGGAGCTTCTTGCAGTTGTCTATTCTTTAGACAAATTTAGAGCTTATCTTGTTGGTTCTAAAGTTATTGTTCATACTGACCATGCAGCTTTAAAATATCTTTTAACCAAACAGGAGGCTAAACCTAGACTTATTAGATGGATTTTGTTGTTACAAGAATTTGATTTAGAAATCCGTGATAAGTCTGGTGCTGAGAATGTTGTTGCAGATCATTTGTCTAGATTGAGATTTTGAGGAAGAGAGATTTTGCCCATTGATGACTCTTTTCCAGACGACCACCTTCTAGCTGTAGCTGCAAATACCCCCATGGTTTGCAGATTATGCCAATTATTTGGTAGGATGTACGCTTCCTCTTGATTTGTCTTATCAGTAGAAGAAGAGATTTATGCATGATGTGAATCGATATTTCTGGGATGATCCATATCTATTCTGGGAGTGCGCAGACGGTATTTAAAGACGATGTATTCCAGAGGGTGAGGTACGTGCCATCCTTTCTCATTGTCACTCTTCTTCTTATGGTGGTCATCATGGTCCTTCTAGGACATTTTCTAAGGTAATGCAATCGAGTTTTTATTGGCCTACTATCTTAAAGGATGCTACTAATTTTGTCCGTTCTTGTGATGCATGTCAAAGAACGGGTAATTTCTCGCAAAGGCATGAGATGCCTCAAACTGGAATCTTAGAAGTTGAGATTTTTTATGTTTGGGGCATTGGTTACCAAGGGTCGTTCCCTACTTCTCATGGGAATCAGTATATATTAGTAGCTGTAGATTATGTTTCTAAATGGGTGGAGGCAATTGCCACCCCCACTTGTGATGCTAAATATGTTGTTAAGATGTTTCAGAAAATTATCTTTCCACGGTTTGGAATGCCTCGCGCGGTGATCAGTGATGGAGGAAAGCATTTCAATGAACGTCATCTTAATTCTCTCTTGAAGAAATATGGTGTTACACACCACAGAGGACTGGCTTATCATCCTCAAACCAGTGGACAAGTAGAGGTTTCTAACAGAGAGCTGAAATAGATCTTGGAAAAGGTAGTAAGCAAGAACAGAAAGGATTAGAGTCGGAAGCTAGATGACACTTTGTGGGCTTACCGTACGGCATTCAAGACGCCGATTGGAGCATCACCTTACCGTCTAGTCTATGGCAAATCTTGCCATTTACCTGTGGAGCTTGAGTACAACGCTATATGGGCCATAAAGGAGCTGAATATGGATCCCTCACTGGCGGGTCAGAAACGACTGATGCAGTTAAACGAGCTTAATGAGTTTCGACTGCATGCCTATGATAGTGCTCGAGTATACAAGGAGCGAACGAAGAAGTGGCATGACAAGCATATTTTGCAAAGGGAATTTCATGTTGGTGAGAAAGTTCTCTTATTTAACTCTCGTTTGGATTTGTTTCCAGGTAAGCTGAGGAGTAGATGGTCTGGACCGATCACTGTTGCTGATGTGAACAAATTTGGGTCAGTTACACTGCAAACTAACAAAGGAGATAACTTCAAAGTGAATGGACAACGATTGAAAGTCTACTATGAAGGAGCTCATGTTGGGGTAATAGAGGCTCTTGACCTCTTTACCATTGATTCTTCTTGCTGATGAAGAATTACGGTCGTGCGGGACCGCAAAAACCAGCGCTACCGAGAGGCAGCTCGGATATTGTAATTTATTAATTTGTAATTAAGATTTAAATTTAATTATTGCATTTATGTAATACCCCGTAGTTTAGTGACGTTTATATAACTAATTTACGTAATTCGAATAATTGATTGTGACGGTTATAATTAATAATTGTGAATAAGACGGAATGATATAATAAAATAATAGAATAATAGAGTAGTGGGTCGGAATGGTAATTGAATAATAATAATATACGATAATTTATATGGTAATAGTGAATGATTATTATGTTATAATATAATAATAATAGTAATTGTATTTATAATAATAATATTTGTTATGAGACGGTAATTAAATAAATAAAATAATAAAGAAAGACGGGATTGGAGTTGGGTCATGTGCTGGCTTGGGTCAACTATATATGTTGTGTAAATTGATTGATTAATTGTTGGGGATCGGATAATTACTAATAATAATAATAAATATATTTTATATTTCCTAATTGGTTCCTTATAACCTTAGTCTACCAATATAAATAGATAAAACCTCAAACAATGGTCCTTATTTCATCAAATCTGAAAAAAATAATTTATAAATATAGAGGGAGAATAAGAAAGGGGAATAGCAAGGAATTTATCGTCTTTTATCGTCTCAAGGTAATATTTTCAGACCGTCACATGTATACACTTTTGCTTTGTTATAACTTGTAAACTAGACTACCGTTTGACGAACTAAGACCATCACCATGACCGTGGATCACCAGGGTTTGACCAGGACCCATCGTTCACCGTCGTTGACCGTCGTGGTGGTTGTTAAGGCCGGGTTTTCGTGGCTGCTGGGTAGGGTTTGTCGAAAGGGTTAGAAGGGGATTCGACCCATAATACACGACTTACAGGACCTGGGCTTGGTAGGGTTAGGACCAGGAGAGTAGGACAACTTCTTTGGTGGTGTGTGGTGGCTAAAGGCGCCACCTTCGTGGTGTTTTGACCAGAATTGCGAAAGAGGGGAGCCGGGGACTTCGACCCTAATTCGAACCCTAAAATAGATAAGGCTTGACCTGGGTATGGCGGGAACGGGACCGGGTATTTGGGTCAACCAGTTTGGAGGTGTCGTGGAGGTTGGAGGTGGTGGTTGGTGTTGGTGGTGGCCGGAAAACGCGAAACAGGGGAATGTTTGGTTATTGTTGTGCTGTCGGTGATGGGTGGTGGTTGTGGTGTTACAGATGGGCGAGAGAAGGTGGGACCACCCCTGGAGCCACCGTTGGCCAGAGGTCATGGCGGTGGTGGCCAGAGGTGGAGTGTTATTGGGTCGAGTTTTGTGTCGGGTTTTTGGCATTAATGGTGTTCGTGGTTGTGGTTGCTAGGGCATGGGTTTGTGCGGTTGGAGGCGGTTGTAGCTGGTGTTTGAGGCGTTTTGGGGTGGCTGGAAGTGGAGGCTAGCGGTGGGGCTGAGGTGGTGGTGTTGTTGGGGGTTGTTTGGGGGTGTATGAATGGGTGTTTGTGGTGAGGTTGTACACGGTTAGGGAGGGGTAGTTTCGTGTATTTAGGTGGTACTTGGGTTTATTTCACGGGATTTGGGTTGGGTAATTTGGGTTTGTTCATTTAATTTATTAAGACGGGTTTATTTGGGTGTGTTTGTACGGGTTGGCACGGGATTGGAACACGGGTTGATGTGGGTTTGGTTGTGTTGAGACGAGTTCATAATTATTAATTTACGTAACAATGTAATTAATTTCATTAATATAATTAACCTATAATTAGTAAGTTATGATTAATAGAATATAATTAATTATATAATTGAGTTAATTGTGTAGTTAGTAATTATAGTTGTTATTTGTATTTAGGTGACGGATTTACGAAAGAATACTTTTAAATTGATTTTATTGGATTGCTAGCTTTGTTGGAGTGCTGAAAAGGTAGGGATAAATCATACTCAACTTTTCCTCGATAATGTTTGTTAGATGATTTATATTAAAGTAAATTGATCATATGAGAATTGTGTTGGTTGATATCATTGAAATTGTTGGAGGGGAGAATTATATTATATATGTTGGTTGAATTAGTTATGATGGAGTTACTGTTATTGCATTGGTTATTTAGTTTAATACTGGCAGGCATCCCTTCGTGGTGATGTAGATTATTATTGCGGTTATATTGGCAGACGTCATGGTAAGAGCCTTCGGGTGACGTATTTCAGATTTATTCTGGCAGACGATATTTTATCGTATTTACTCGAGGCGAGGCCCAGTTGGTCCGCAGGCCATCCTGTGGATATTACTCAACTATATGTTGAGGTAGACATTACCTTTTGGTAATGTAGTGTGTGTTTACTCACCTTCGGGTTGAGGCTGCCCCGGCCAGGGATTGGCGGGATGATTAGTGTAACGAGTAACTAAAAGAAAGGAGCACGTTGTCAGGGGGTTGTGCAATGTAAAAAGGAAACTGGATTATTTATCATATGTTTTTGTTGTTAGTTTTTATTCCTACTCAACCTCGCGGTTGACTGTGTATTCGTGAACACATGCGGTGAACCATTTTATGGGGAGCAGATTTGACAGGTACCAAATATTATCTGACTCGGTGTAACACCCCCATATTCCAAGTGCCTTACCAGGACCACTCAGGTATAAAGATGCTACCATCTCGGTTGCCCGAGGCAATGATAATCATAAGACAATAACGAAACAACATTTAAATAGTATAACTTTAGTGAATAAGATACAATCCAAAACCAAATACCAAAATACGGATACATGTTCTCAAAACCAACTGTCTACTCAACTAAATGAAATGTTTAAGAAACTATCATGCTACAGCGGAAGACTCTATCATCAGACGGTGGCACATCCCAGCTATCTCATGTAACTCGACTCATACCTGATCAACAACTGCTCACCTTCCCCGAATGGATCACCACAGTTTTTAAAACAATAAACGGGTCAGTACTAATCACACAATTAATATAAACCAACAACACAAGAAACAAACAAATTCAATCATCACGGATATACTCCGAACTCCAATCCCAACTCCACAATCCTGACTACACACTAAAGTGTGTAACCCTGCCAGAGTGCCCATCGCAACAGGTCACTCCACGCCGCCAGTGGGGGACCGCAGCCGTACCCACCAAATCCCCGCTCATCTCCGTCGAGCGATAAACCCAAATTCCTTAATATGCACATCCCTTCTATGGCGGGTTCCACAGAAGGCGAATAATGGGCGTGAAGCCACTCCCGCAAGTGACTCCACTCAGCCAGGGACGCGCCCCGAAGAACACAGACAGATACAATCAATCACAACTACTATCAACAACCAAATCCAACAATCGTCACAATACGAGTATGATAATATTCAACAATCACAAAACACCAACAATACATTATGGGACTAATACTGAGTAGGGAAACCCTACCTGGAAAGCAACACTGTCAGACGGTCTCAACAGCTGATATCAAAAGGCTTCTTCTACGAATCCTCCTCCTAACATACAATCACATAATTACTACCAATCAAGAAACACTGCAAAACCCCCTGAACCCCCAAATTAGGGTTTAACTAACTTTAACGAAATACTATAAAAACAGTATGTAGATCTTACTCTCGACGCAAGGATTACAAAGGTATAAAGAAAGGTGAAATCAGACCTTCCAAGTAAAAGTAGTCTTTTCCTGATCATCTGGGTGAATAGGGATCTGGAAGAACCCTGAGTACCCATCCAGATAACAGAAAAACTCATGAGAAGCCAATCTCTCTATCATCTGATCAATGAAAGGAAGGAGGAAATGATCTTTCTTGGTGGCGGCATTTAATTGCCGATAATCTATAAACATCCGCCACCCGGTCACTAGTCTAGTAGGTATTAGCTCATTGTTTTCATTTCGGACAACTGTGGTACCTCCTTTCTTAGGTACCACCTGAACGGGACTTACCCATTTAGAATTCCCAACTGAATAAACAATACCTGCGTCGAGTAGTTTCATAACCTCAGCCGTCACAACTTCCTCCATCTTCGGATTCAGCTTTCGCTGACCTTGTCTGCAAGGTTTGTGATCATCCTCTAACTCAATCCTATGCATGCAGACATCAGGGCTGATGCCCTTAAGGTCATCCAATGAATATCCCATCGCCTTCCTATTTCTCTTAAGAACAGTCAATAAAGTAGTTAACTGTTCGTCGTTGAGCTTAGCACTCACAATCACTGGGAACTGCTCAGTATTATCAAGAAAGGCATACTTAAGGTGAGAGGGAAGAGCTTTACGCTCGGGGACCTTTACCTCGACTGAGCACAAAGTGTGTGCCAAGTTTTCTACCTGTTCCACCAACGTCGACGACTCTATCTCGATCCGTAGTAATTCCAAGCAGCTCCTCGATATCATCCTCGTCATCTGAAAAATCTGCATACTCATCTAGAAACATCAAAGACTCCTGCGGATCCTTAACTAAGGAATCCGACCAAAACTCGTAAGCAGACTCATCAACAATATCAACAGAATAACAAGTATCCTCTATCATTGGTCTAGACAAGGTCTCGGGCAGACTAAACGTAATCAAATCATCCCCTACCTCTAGAGTCAAACGCCCGAGTTTGACATCAATAATAGCTCCAGCTATACACAAAAACGGTCTACCCGGAATAATTTGGGTACGGGTATCCTCAGCAATATCTAATACAATAAAGTCCACTGGAATAAAGAATTTGCCCACCTTAACGGGCACATCCTCTAAGATACCTAAGGGCCGTCTAACTGATCTGCCGGCCATCTGTAGGGTGATATTGGTCATTTTTAGGTGACCCAATTTAAGCTTAGAAAAGATAGAATAGGGCATGACACTGACACTAGCTCCAAGGTCACACAGCGCCCTATTTATCACCATATCTCCTATAACACAAGAAATAGAGAAACTACCCTGTCCTTCGATTTAGGGGAGACTTTTCCAAATTAGACTACTAGACTCTTCCATGAAAGCGACAAGATGTTGTTTCTCCAAATTCCCTCTTACGCGTAATAATATCTTTCATAAATTTTGCGTAAGGAGGTATTTGGGTAATTAACTCAAAAAAGGAATAGTTACACAATGTTTCTTATCATATCTGCGAATTTTCAATTGTCTCTCCTCTTTGTGTCGCGTAATCGACTCGTGTAAGGGACCTTAACCATAGGAAGTGGGTCCTCTTCTTTCTCTTTTCCTTTATCAGTTCTCGACACCCTCGCAGCACAGGAGGGTACCCCACTACGGCCAGCATTGGAATGCGTGTCCGCAGGCTCAGCTTCTCTCGATCGAGGCTCAGAAGTGCTCGATCGAGAGCTTTTCTTGCTAACCTCTCTCGATCGAGAGGTTTCATCGTGCAGATTAATCGATCGAGAGGTACCGTCTCTCGATCGAGTGGTTGCTTCCTCAGCATTGGTCGATCGAGAGGTAAGTTCACTCGATCGACCACCCTTCAGCAATTCTTCGTCATTTTGCTTTGCAGTGATCCCTGCCTCGGCGTTTGAACTTTCTGGAGTATGTTCTGGTCCGTCATAAGTGCAACCACTCCTCAAACTTATTGCATTGACCGGGTCTTCCTCTAAGCACATTGACTCGCACTTTTCGAGTAGTTTACGGAAGACATCCGCACCAGATTCCTGCTCAAGATGTTATGTGTGAATGGCGGCCTTAAGGTTGTACTCGACCTGAACATTATCAGCATAAAGCTCGAGGGAAGGGCCTCCTTGCCTAAACTTCCGATAGGTTAGAACGCTCTCGGATGTAGCCATACATGAAATGGGACTGTGTCCCCATTCGCCACATCTTCCACAAATGACCTCCATAGTTGAACTATAACCTGTAAGCACAAAAACACTCGGGCCAAGAATGAGAACTGTCTCAAGGAATAAATTCCCGGAGACAAGAGACAAACAAAGAAACTATAAAATTGCACCGTCTCCTCGGCAACGGCGCCAAAATTTGATGCGTGTCGTTCAACACCAAAATTAAATGCCAACAAGCCTAAACTATAAATAGCTAGGGAAGTCGGGTCGAATCCACAGGGAGATGGGAATCCTATAGTCAACTAAGTCTCGTAAAGTAACCAAAATGGGGGGTTTGTTGTTTGTTTTTCTAAGAAACTACGAGCGAGGAGAGAGTAAAAAGAACGAGAAAGAAATAGAGTAGAGATGAATAAGAGAGAAGAATACTAGGATTGTCGGTTCACCATGGCTTCTAAAGTCCGGACTAAATCGTAAATGCCCTAAGTTCACGCTGTGGGTAATAAACGTCACCTTTCGGTCCTTAGTTCGCCCTAGGCAATACTAGTTTAGCTCTCGCCCTAGCTAGCAAAGATCCTAATGAAACGCTCCAGAACTACTCCTTTTCCAATCTTTCGATCTAGGAGAAGGGGATATCGAGACAGTTAATTGAGTGCGTCGACTCAAACAATTAAAAGATATTAAAGCAGCAGATGCATACAGCTAGACTACGGGTACTCTAATTAATTCGTCCTTCCTACGCCATGGCTACCCTAAATCCTAGCAATGCGATTAGCTATTCATGATCGAAATAGAGGACAATAAAGGCAAACAAATGACAAGAGATAACATAATAAATGAAATCGAATCAAAACTATATTAAAGATAATACCGAGTTCAACGAAGGAAGAATTGAGAAATGGCGATGAAAAGTATTTCCGATCCAAAAAGCTAAAGCAACAGTCTCCGTTTTTCGTCCTAAATCTCATAATTAGGTCTCTAGTATTCCTTGCCTATTTATAAGAAAAAATAGCAAAGAAAGCAAACGTACAAAACAACAACACAACTGAACTAAAGCCCATCAGCGCGTGGCCTCTCGATCGAACCCCCCAGATGCTCGATCGAGAGCTTTCCCTAAGTATATCTATCGATCGAGAACAGGACATCTCGATCGAGGCCTTCGCCTTTGCATTCACTCGATCGAGAACAGGACATCTCGATCGAGGGGTTCTTGACACTCATGCCTCTCGATCGAGCTAATTTGGGAGTTCGATCGAAAGGTCTTAACTTCTTGTGTGTTCTCCTATTCCTTTGGATGCCTTCACGCATCTCAAGACGGTAAGATTTCACGCCGACTCTCTTAAGTAAGCTTGGAGGACCACAAATAGGTGATTTCAGTCATTCCCTGGTTCGTATCTACAAATAATGCAAAACAGAACAAAGTAGACTATTCGGGGTATAAAATGACATAATATCACTCAAATACATAGAAATGCGTGCCAAAAGAGACCTTAAAAGTCTATGTAAAATGCACGCATCAAGCACCCGGACAAAAAGTTTTCATGCTAACAATGACTGACTACTTCTCCAAGTAGATAGAAGCTGATTCATACAGGCAAGTCAAAGAAAAGGATGTCATAGCATTCATCAAACACAACATCATATGTAGATATGGCATCCCCTCTGAATTAGTATGCGACAATGGCACGCAATTCGTGGGAAAAAGAAAAGCAGCCTTCTGTGCTCAATGGAACATCAACCTGGTAACCTCCACGCCAGGATATCCAAAAGCTAATGTACCAGAAGAATCCAAGAACAAAGTAATAATCACCGCATAAAGAAGAAGCTAGAAAGAAGGAAAGGCAAAAATGGGTGAAGAGCTCCCCGTCCTCTCGGGGCCGACGAACCACGCCTAAAACATCCACAGCCAAACCCCTACTCCTTGGTCTATGGATGTGAAACAAGAATCCCAAATTGAGGTCGACATTCCATCGACCGGATGCGGCAACATAATAACGAGCAATATACCTCTAATGGAGGACAACCTGGACTTAACGAAAGAGCTAAGAGATGCAGCCAGCATTAGATTGGCAGCATATCAGCAAAGAGTTGGAAAAAGTTACAATAAGACTGTCAAAGCTAGAGTATTCAGGGTAGGAGACCTTGTTCTCAGAAAAGTCTTTCAAAACACAAAAGAGAAGAATGTTGGCAAATTGGCCCCAACCTGGGAAGGTCCCTTCCTGATTGACTCAATAGTCGGCCAGGGAGCTTATAGATTACAAACCCTGGACGGCGAAATGATCTCAAGAGCTTGGAATATTGCACACTTAAAACTATTTCACATATAAAATATATCTCCCAGTCCGGTATAATTTTCATCTTAACATTTCTTGCTTGCGACTGATATGAAACTAAATGTATGGTACTTGCCATTATATGAATAAATGCCTTATATAATTTCTTCCATTATGTGCCCAAGTACTTGTCAATATTCTCATATTTCCTTTTACCGAGTAGAATCTTCAACATCCTGTTTTACATACTCGCACTTTACTTAAAACAAATCTTAAAGATTGGGGCCACCCCACCGATATCAATCGATACCCAACTTTCGATTGCAAAAACAGCCTTAAAATATTGAGCTCAATTTAATATACAAATCTAGAAAACCTTTTCCTGGCTTGTATAACATAGATGGGTCATAAGCCCTCCAGGACATGCAGGGGACATAAGCCCTCCGCATGCAATAACCCCATCCATAACACAAAGAATCGCCGATCCAAAGACAAAATCGCCCGATCCAAATCGAATAACGCGGCGGATCTAGTACACATCCAACACTACAAATGTACCTTATCAAAACACAAAAAGAAACCAACAAAGACCAAATATTTATTCATCCAAAATAGCCGGCCTTACCACATACCTAATAATTATCCATTCCAGAACATCCCCTGGATGGGCCAAAATATACCTTTAAATATCCATTCCAGAACATCCCCCCTGGATGGGCCAAAACGAAAAGGAAAAACATAAATCTAAGCGTGTTTCGAGCCAAGAATCGACTCACAACCATCCACCATTTCCCGATCACCAGATTTCTCCTTGGAAGGAGGAGAATCCACTTCTTCTTCTTGACCCATATTGGCCAAATCGGATACCGAGTGTCCAAAGTCATCTCATCCCGATCCGAATCCCAATTAGCCCTGGTCCGATTCCGGATCCCTCATAAAGATCAACCCGGCCTTTCCCAAAGAAGTACTGAGCAAAGATCGATCAAGCCGCGCCTCCACTAGCTCCTTTTCAAAGACCAAGCTCTTCATTTTTTTCTCACCGATCCCGCATTGCCTACTTCTCGCGACCACCTCTTCCTCGATGATCTTGACTCTTCCCTTACAAAACCTCCAACTCTTGCCGACAACCTTCTCGGCGTTTTTGCAGCCACCTCACAAACCAAAGCGACCCGATGCCTCTCTAGTGACCCCACCGAGATTGAAGTACTACCTCATTACCCCGGATGTGTGCGGCTCACGATTAACTTTATCTAATTTCTCTTCCAAGCTATAAATCCTAGCCTGGCATCCCCGAGCCGACAAGCGATAACCAACCCACCTCCAATCCCTACGGAAAAACAAAAGAAAGTCAATCACCAAACAAAAACAACATAAAAAACACATAATAATTGAAAAGCCCTTTCGCAACTAACCTCCTTAGCTCGAGAAGCGAGGGGCGTGCCTTGTCACAAGAGAAGACAAGATAGAAACCACTTTAGTAGAAGAATCAAAGTTATTGTCGATAAAGTCGTCGGCTCGCTCATACTAGCAGAGAAACCATCTATCTCGCGCCCGGCAAAGATCCATATCGTCCCATCCGAAAGCGACACACTCGATTGGGAGAGCCGAATAGGCTCTCTCTCTCCCCCTTCTTCATCGAAACAGCAGCTTCCTCTTCCTCTTGGAAGCCCGAACGACCTCAGCGATGCTAGCACAGGCGGTTCCTAGGGAGGCCGACATCGAAACCAAAACGCAAGCGTCTTGTCGCTCCCACCGCCTCCTGGCTCTTGGACTGCTCACCATTCTAGCAACCCCACCTTTAAATCTTTTGCAGTAAAGGCGGCCAACCTAGCGAAGACACGAATACGAATATATAAAGAATATACATAAATATCAGAAGAGAAGCGATAAGAAGACAACAATCGACATAGAGACATATAGAAGACATACAGGAAAAAGCAGTGGAGCTAGGCTTGCCTTTGGGTACTTTGACCACACTCAGCTTGGTCTTCATATACCGGGGCAATAAATCCCTGCCCTCACTAGTAGGCCAAGCCCTCTCTTCCTCAGGAATAGAAAGAAAAGCCACTATCCTTGAAACAGCCTCCTCGTCAAGAGGGTCGAAGTTCCAATCAGGAGCTACAAATATTACCAAAAAATGCATAGGTAAAACTTAAATATCCTAATTTCGTTTAATATAAATTGCAAATTAAGAGTACAGGAAACCTACCACTCTCCAAAGGAGGATATCTCAAATAATCAAAGCCTGACCCCAGACTTTCAGTCCGGATAAACAGGAAAGTCTTTCCCCAGCTTTTATCATCTCCAAAGTCCAGGTTAGTAATTAATGGAGACATTTTCGACTTAATTCTCAAATTGAAACGACCAATAGAAGGATTTTTTATATGATATACTGCCTTGATATCATTAGTAGTAATTACAAGATTATGCTTAGCACATAAATTTTCAATAGAGTGGACAAGTTTCAAAACCATTGGCATGATTTGGAAAGGTGATCCTTCCATAGCACGAATAGTATCAATCATTAAAGGAGTAAAAGGTAACTTACAACCTGCTTTGAACGCCCATTCATAAATACAGAACCAACCAGGTGACACCCAATTAGCTCTGACTGGACAAGACTCGGGGAATCCAAACCTCAGTCGAATCAGGAATTAATTTGTTCTCCCTTAAAACCCTATCATAGTTCGTTTTCAATAAGTTTTCTTCAGGGAAATAAGCATCCAAAGATTGAAGAGCAGAAAAAATGGAATCTTGATACTTAAAAGCTATAGCACGAGCAAGAGGATCAATTTCAACCACCTCCTCCTGGACGTCTTTGGGTTCAGGCTCAGCAGCAGCTTTCTGGGAAGCAGGACGCTTTTTGGCTCCCATATCCTTTATTGTTTTGTTTATCGTGATGAATTTTACTTAATGAGAAATTATAAGTTAGCAAACTGGAGTTCCTGGGAAATAGGGGAGAATTTTAGAGAAAATTTAGCAAGGAAAGTGGAAGAAATTTGGTGAAAAATAAACTCGTCACAAATACCGTATTTATAGAAGGGGAGTAACGGTGCAAAAACCCTAGAAAACGCAAAACTGTCAGCATGACATCATACAGTTAGCCGTTGCAGTGTTTAACGGTAACTAGGAGTCTAAGAGTCATTGAGCAAATATAATTCTTTTTATTGTTTAACCCAGAAAATTGACATCTCACCCCCGCCTCGATCCAAAGACGGGTAAAATGTCAAGCGGCAATTGTTAGGGCCAAATTAGCCTGGTCTGAATTTGCTTTGAATTTAGCCTCGAACTCAGGGAATGAGGCAACCGAGGACCGGACAAATCTAACTACTATTTGTCAGACGAAGGGAACCACAAGACAAGCAAGCTACTGAATCAAAGAAGAAAAGCCTGATGGTAAGTGCAGAATAGCCTGGCAGGATACTTAAGCAGGCTGGATCAAGTTGAAGAGCAACAAGACGGTTATATAAAGATAAATGCTCACATCCTATTCTCAAGGAAGACCAAGTCTAACTATAAGACTACATCATTCCCATGAATCAAGACGTGTAAAAGGGGAAAAGCTAAAAATTGGTTAGAGAAGAACGAGTCAACCGGATTAATAGGGAGTGTGCCCTATTAATCAGGTAACAACTCCAACAATTGAGGGGAACGTTGAGATTGAATACAATGTTAATATTTGTAGAACTATAAATAGCATAATCTAGCATTTGTAAAGACATTCATTATTCATTAGTTATTCACATTTTATCTCTCATTCTTTCCTGAATATTCAGCTATATACACGAATTTGTACTCAACTTATCAAAGTAACACGAGCAATATTCTTATACTTAATTCTTTCTTGTTATTCACTTATATTATTATTCTAAACTTACTGAACTAGATACCCTAATTACTCAATAATCAAGCCGGATCCTTTCAGGGAAAATCCAGCTAAAACAGGATCCAACGCCTGTTTACCTCAAATATCATCATAAAGATCAGGTTGCACTGTCAAATCTCCCATGGCATCCCCTCTCTGCATCATATGTATCCCAAACCTCCCCACCCCATCTCTCAATCTCATCAAAGATAGAGCTGTACACAAAGAATATACACTCTTCCTACTCAAAGCATCTGCAACAACATTGGCTTTCCTTTCATGGTAGATAATATCCATGTCATAATCGCCAATCAGCTCCATCCACCTCCTCTGTCTCATGTTCAACTCCTTTTGAGTGAAGATGTACTTGAGACTCTTGTGATCATAAAATACCTTAAAGGTCGCCCCATAAAGGTAATGTCTCCATATCTTGAGAGCAAACACCACTGCACCCAACTCTAGATCATGTGTAGGGTAGTTCTCCTCATACGGCTTCAATTGCCTAGAAGCATAGGCAATCACCTTACCGTTCTGTATCAACACACATCCCAACCCGTTCTTTGAGGCATCTGTATAAACCTCAAAATTCTCTATCCCTTCAGGCAATGCTAAGATAGGAGCTGTGGTCAAACGCTCCTTTAATGTTTGGAACGCCGTCTCACAACTCTCATCCCAACGAAACCTGTCCTCTTTCCTCATAAACGCTGTCATAGGTCTAGCAATCTTGGAGAAATCTTTCACAAACCGTCTGTAGTATCCAGCTAAACCCAAAAAACTCCTGATCTCAGCAACATTCTTTGGTGCTTCCCACTTTGTCACCGCCTCATCTTTGCCGGATCCATAGCTACCCCATCCTTAGAGTTCACATGCCCTGAAAAGCAAATCGTCTCTAACCGAACTCACACTTGGACAGCTTAGCATATAACTCATGCTCCCTCAAAGTCTGCAACACAATCCTCGGATGCTCCTCATGCTCCTCCTTAGTCTTGGAGTAGACTAAGATGTCATCGATAAACACCACCACAAACTTGTCCAAAAACTCGTCCAAGATTATGTTCATCAAATCCATAAACACAGCCGGTGCATTAGATAACCCAAACGGCATCACCACATACTCATAATGGCCATACCTCGACGTGAAAGCTGTCTTTGGTATGTCCACCTCTCTAATCTTCACCTGATGGTACCCCGACCTCAAATCAATCTTGGAAAACACTGATGCCCCACTCAACTGATCAAACATGTCATCTATCCTTGGCAAAGGATACTTGTTCTTCACCGTCACTCGGTTCAGCTCCCTGTAGTCTATGCACAACCTCAAACTCCCATCTTTCTTCTTCACAAAAAGAACTGGTGCTCCCCACGGTGATACACTAGGTCTAATGTATCCCTTCTCAATCAGATCATCTAACTGCTTCCTGAGCTCCTCCATCTCCTCTGGAAAGACATCTGCAAACTCACCCACCCCTGGTATCTGATCAACTGTCGAACTCTCTATCCGGTCATCTCTCACATGGCACAAGATCAAAGGGCATCCCTTCCTCAGATAAGACTTCAAGGTAACAGCCGCAATCAACTTAACTTTGGGTTTGACCACAAACCCACGATAAGACACACTAACACCCTTAGGACCTCTCAAAGACACTTTCTTTTGATGACAGTCTATCTGATCTTAGCTTTATACTTTCCCAACCAATCCATCCCGACTATCATCTCAAAACCGTGAAAAGGAAACTCTAGCAAGTCTACAGGTAGATCAACTTGCCCAACTATCATAGGTACATCCCTATACAACCTCCCACAAGATACAGACTCACCCGAAGGTATAAAAAATTTCTCACTTACAGACTCATATACCCTCAAACCCAACCGTTTAACATGACTCGAAGATACAAACGACTGAGACGCCCTGGAATCAAACAAAACAAATGTATGAATACCATTAACAAGAAAAGTACCAGTGATAACATGTGCATCATCCTCAGCTGCTTTCTTGTCCATCATGAACAGCTTTCCACTGGTCTTCTGTCCACCTCCCTGGACATTACTGGCTGATGTGGTCGGTTTAGCACCCGACCCCTGGTTGTTGTTGTTGTTCATAGCTGGTTTCTGATAGGAATTACCGCCATTGCGGTTACCTCCACCCTGATAGCTCTGACTTCCCCGGCTAGACCATGACCCAGACGGTCTATTGCTCGCATAACTCTGTGTCGGCCCCTGAGAATAGCTCCCCTGAGCCGATCTCTGAAAAGCTCCAGGAAAACTCGTACACTCATGTCTCTTGTGGCCTACACCGCCACAACCATATCAGGTCATCCCCCAACTACCACTACCACTCATACGGCCACGCCCAAAGGAAGCCCCAGCACTGAACCCTTACCCAGAAGAAAACGCTCTAGCCTGATTGTGGTTGCCTTTTTTTGTGACTAGATTCACCACCACCTTCACTCTCAGCCTTTCTTTTCTCAACTACTCTCTCCTGAGCCATCTCCACCAACCTCTCAGCTCTCCCAGCCCTCTCATAAGCTTCCTTAACATCGGTAAGGACTCCCACGGGTAACTTATCCATGATCTTAGGGGTCAATCCCCTCTCGAATCTCAGCGCTAGGTTCTCCTCACTCAAACCCATGTCCTCAGATACCTAGACTTCTCATTGAACTGCTTGTAGTACTCAAAGAATCGATATATCAGATGTCATCCTAAACCCATCAAACTCCTCCCTCGGCTTACTCCTCACATGCTCAGGTACGAACTCTTTCCTTATAGCTCTCCGAAACTCTTCCCAAGGTATAACAGGTAAGCCCTGCTTCGTATACATCTCCCTATCACTCACCTTCACCTTATCCCACCACTCGACAGCTGCTTCCCTCAGGTAGAACGCAGCTTGTTCTACTCTCATCTCATCAGGACGGTGTACCGGGTCCAAAGATGTTCTCCATCTCATGATGCCGCTTGTCAAGAAGATTAGGCTCCCCGGTCCTCTTGTACTCTTTTGGGTTAAACCTCGCTATATAAAGGCTGATCTTGGAGTGGTCAAACTCCTTATCCTTTCCCACTCTCTTTAGGGCCTCAGTAAGAGCATCTTGATGCTCCAACATCAGAACTACATCGTCGATGTTCATGCTCTCAGCTCTCGCATACAAAGCGTTTCTCTTGGGCGGCATCTTGAAACTATATAAGAAAGGGTAGATATAAACATACGCACTAAAACCTCAAAACACGAAAGCAGACTGCCCAGAACACACTCGATCGAGTGCCGAAACCTACTCGATCGAGTAGAGGCTACTCAATCGAGTGCCCACCATACTCGATTGAGTGCCTCGACATCAGACCCCAAACAGACCTTCTGATCTCTAACATGCACTCGATCGAGTGACCCCCTACTCGATCGAGTGCCCTATGTACTCGATCGAGTGCCCTATGTACTCGATTGAGTGCCCAAAAACACGACTCTGGTTATAAAAACGTCAAATACCCACTCGATCGAGTCAGACCCACTCGACCGAGTACCTCACCTACTCGATCGAGTGCCCCCTACTCGATCGAGTCATGTTGACTCGTATATACTACCCGCATGTTATCTCACATATCCCAACATACTATACCACTTTATAAACTCAACATTATAATATAGCTAAGCATGCGATTCTACACAACTCTTCATATGATCAACAAAACAACTATTTCATGTTATCAAATGCCACATAATAAACATCCAACATGCTTCTTATTCAAACAACATTTTTATATACTTCACCAACCTTTCATTCACAATTTCAATCTTCTACTCCCAACATCCAACAATTCAAAACGTACATCGTCACATCCACATTCAAGCTAACAAACATCACATACGACCTTGACATATACCCCCCATGTGACCGGTTCAAAATTGTAGGGCGAGTTCGCGACTTTAGGATGTCTCCCAAGCCTTTGCATTAGCTCCTACAACCTTTACCTCGGGTTCATTTTAATTGACTCCCTATGTTCATTAGATTCATTGGTTACAGGTTTCAGGATTGTCGCTCTGATACCATTTTGTAACACCCCCATACTTCATTTGCCTTACCAGGACCACTCAGGTATAAAGATGTTACCATCTCGGTTTCCCGAGGCAATGATAATCATAAGACAATAACAAAACAACATTTAAATAGTATAACTTTAGTGAATAAGATACAATCCAAAACCAAATACCAAAATACGGATACATGTTCTCAAAACCAACTGTCTACTCAACTAAATGAAATGTTTAAGAAACTATCATGCTACAACGGAAGACTCTATCATCAGGAGGTGGCACATCCCAACTATCCCATGTAACTCGACTCATACCTGCTCAACAACTGTTCACCATCCCCGAATGGATCACCACAGTTTTTAAAACAATAAACGAGGTCAGTACTAATCACACAATTTATATAAACCAACAACACAGTAAACAAACAGCTCAATCATCACAGATATACTCCGAACTCCAATCCCAACTCCACAATCCTGACTACAAAGTGTGTAGCCCTGCCAGAGTGCCCATCGCAACAGGTTACTCCACGCCGCCAGTGGGGGACCGCAGCCGTACCCACCAAATCCTCGCTCATCTCCGTCGAGCGATAAACCCAAATTCCTTAATATGCACATCCCTTCTATGGCGGGTTCCACAGAAAGCGAATAATGGGCGTGAAGCCACTCCCGCAAGTGACTCCACTCAGCCAGGGACGCGCCCCGAAGAACACAGACAGATACAATCAATCACAACTACTATCAATAACCAAATCCAACAATCGTCACAATACGAGTATGATAATATTCAACAATCACAAAACACCAATAATACATTATGGGACTAATACTGAGTAGGGAAACCCTACCTGGAAAGCAACACAGTCAGACGGTCTCAACAGCTGATATCAAAAGGCTTCTTCTACGAATCCTCCTCCTAACATACAATCACATAATTACTACCAATCAAGAAACACAACAAAACCCCCAAACCCCTAAATTAGGGTTTAACTAACTTTAACGAAATACTATAAAAACAGAATGTAGATCTTAACCTCGGCGCAAGGATTACAAAGGTATAAAGAAAGGTGAAATCCGACCTTCCAAGTTCCGGGATTTGCCAATAATGCGATTGATGCGAAGAACGTAGTTTGTTTTCTCTTTTGAAAGCAATTAGGTTGTAAAAGTGTGTAAAGAAAGTGACGGGAATAATTATATACTAAATCGCATTATTAACAAAACCCTACAAATCATCCCCCCGTAAACCGGCTACTCGATCGAGTAGCTGAGATACTCGATCGAGTATCAAGGTTACTCGATCGAGTACCCAACAGGTCAGAAACTGTTTTTAAAACGCAACACACCCTTACTCGACAGAGTAAGGCCCACTCGATAGAGTACCCAGAGACTCATAAAACCGTAGTATTACACTCGGGTGCATTGGGATGAGAGCTTGACTTGGACCGTAGTTGAAGTCTAGATCACATAGAATAATTACATCACTTTATTTATTTCCGCTGCGAGTTGTATTGTATTTCATATTAAGTTTTAGTTGGTTAAGTTGTAATAAACATGTATTCATTAAAGTTTTAATTTAAAGTACTTTGGTTTGTTGTACTTTGTTATTCACTACCTCGGGAAACCGAGATGGTAACAGTCCTATTTATTTGGGAATGTCTAGCTAAAGGCTCCTGAATAAATGGGGGTGTTACAAAGTGGTATCAGAGCAAAACGATCCTCAGACCTAACTAATGAATAATAATGAACTCGGGATGTGTCTAAATAAAATGAACCCAGGGTAGAAACTGTTAGGAGCCCCTCTTAGTGCGGTTAAGAAGGCGCCCTTAATTCGTACCATGGCCCTCTCATTTTTGAACCGGAAACCCTGAAAGAATACTTGAGAGTGTGGGATAATTTAAAATGAATATTGTTTATTTTGCCTCGGAAGTTTGGTTTGCCTTGTTTGAATATTGTTTCATTGATGACTGTGGTTACGGGGACGTAACTTTGTCTTTACAGTGAGGAGATGTGACATGATTTCTTTTAAGTATTGCTATGAGCATGTTGATATGGGAAAAGTATGTTGGCATGTATGTGGGAGGTGTGAGTATGATTAATATGTGAAGTGTCAAAGGAATTGCATGAAATTGTGAAGAATGCGATTTTGGTTGATTTCTCGAAATTTTACTGTTGATTGTTTTAGTTGTCATTTACTGCCTGTTTAAAATCCTTAAAACGAAAATTTTATGTGTAATATCCTTGTGAGTTAGCTTTCATATGCCCTTGGTCTCATGTTCAAATAATATACGGTCTAGGAGAAATAAATATTTTAGTGGACAGTGGTCGAAATGTTACTGTACAGTTATGTTTTCGCGCCATGTTTTTGTAAAACTATTCATTTAAAAACTACTTAATTATTTGGTAAAATTCCAACTCCACTGTTTAATAGACTCATGTATGTTTCTAAGTTGATATGCCACGTTGTAAAGAAATATTTTGACAATTTATGGTGATTTTTACAAGTTGACCTAAGTTTCTGACAAGTTGCTGTAAAATTTCTGTTTCGACCAAATAATTTGTAAAATGCATTATAAATTGATCTTATAAGTTTTTAACTTGATTCTTTTTCTCATGGTTTATTAACTCTCTTTATTTTCTAAAAAGTATAAATGCTCAAGAATTAATTATGTTATTATTTATTTATGAGTTTTAGAAGTTATAACATGTTTTTTTTTCCTAGCCTTGAAGAGTATAAGTTTTGTTTCATATTTCTTGTACATTATATTTAATGTTGTCAATCATGTGAAGTAGGATGATATGTCTAGATATCATTATGGAGAAAAATTAAACTAAACAATTGTGCGTATTTTGTTATAGATTATTATTTAGTCTGGTAATGTATTCGTCGGCAGTTAAGTAAAGTAGTTGAATTTAAATAAAGTTAGTTCGAATATCCTATATGATGTGGTTTTGCTATTTGGAGGTAAATCAAAGATTTTATTCATTTAACCATTAATTTGTGTTGTCTTGGAAATAATGGTTGTCTGGGGTTACAATGTGTGTTTTGTATTTTGTGGCGTTACAACAATGATTTGATTGTTCCTATTATCTGATGTTCCAAACTTCGAGGACGAAGTTTATTTTTAGGGGGAAGGAATGTAATACTACGAATATTTTGAGTTATTGTTGTGTTACCTTGTGATAATATTGGCGTGATTGATAATCGTAAAATGCTTAATTGTGTTGGATGATGCTTAGTGATGAGGATGTTATAAGTGTTGTGGTAGTAGTTGTGGGCGAACTTCGGGACGAAGTTCATTTTAAGGGGGTAAGACTGTAATACCCCGTAGTTTAGTGACGTTTATATAACTAATTTACGTAATTCGAATAATTGATTGTGACGGTTATAATTAATAATTCTGAATAAGACGGAATGATATAATAAAATAATAGAATAATAGAGTAATGGGTCGGAATGGTAATTGGGTAATAATAATATACGATAATTTATATGGTAATAGTGAATGATTATTATGTTATAATATAATAATAATAGTAATTGTATTTATAATAATAATATTTGTTATGAGACGGTAATTAAATAAATAAAATAATAAAGAAAGACGGGATTGAAGTTGGGTCATGTGCTGGCTTGGGTCAACTATATATGTTGTGTAAATTGATTGATTAATTGTTGGGGATCGGATAATTACTAATAATAATAATAAATATATTTTATATTTGCTAATTGGTTCCTTATAACCTTAGCCTACCAATATAAATAGATAAAACCTCAAACAATGGTCCTTATTTCATCAAATCTGAAAAAAATAATTTATAAAGAGAGAGGGAGAATAAGAAAGGGGAATAGCAAGGAATTTATCGTCTTTTATCGTCTCAAGGTAATATTTTCAGACCGTCTCATGTATACACCTTTGTTTTGTTATAACTTGTAAACTAGACTACCGTTTGACGAACTAAGACCGTCACCATGACCGTGGATCGCCAGGGTTTGACCAGGACCCGTCGTTGACCGTCGTGGTGGTTGTTAAGGTCGGGTTTTTGTGGCTGCTGGGTAGGGTTTGTCGAAAGGGTTAGAAGGGGATTCGACCCATAATACACGACTTACAGGACCTGGTATTGGTAGGGTTAGGACCAGGAGAGTAGGAAAACTTCTTTGGTGGTGTGTGGTGGCTAAAGGCGCCACCTTCGTGGTGTTTTGACCAGAATTGCGAAAGAGGGGAGTTGGGGACTTCGACCCTAATTCGAACCCTAAAATAGATAAGTCTTGACCTGGGTATGGCGGGAACGAGACCGGGTATTTGGGTTGACCAGTTTGGAGGTGTCGTGGAGGTTGGAGGTGGTGGTTGGTGTTGGTGTTGGTGTTGGTGGTGGCCGGAAAACGCGAAACAGGGGAATGTTTGGTTATTGTTGTGTTGTCGGTGATGGGTGGTGGTTGTGGTGTTACAGATGGGCGAGAGGAGGTGGGACCACCCCTGGAGCCACCGTTGGCCAGAGGTCATGGCGGTGGTGACCAGAGGTGGAGTGTTATTGGGTCGAGTTTTGTGTCGGGTTTTTGGCATTAATGGTGTTCGTGGTTGTGGTTGCTAGGGCATGGGTTTGTGCGGTTGGAGGCGGTTGTAGCTAGTGTTTGGGGCGTTTTGGGGTGGCTGGAAGTGGAGGCTAGCGGTGGGGCTGAGGTGGTGGTGTTGTTGGGGGTTGTTTGGGGGTGTATGAATGGGTGTTTGTGGTGAGGTTGTACACGGTTAGGGAGGGGTAGTGTCGTGTATGTAGGTGGTACTTGGGTTTATTTCACGGGATTTGGGTTGGGTAATTTGGGTTTGTTCATTTAATTTATTAAGACGGGTTTATTTGGGTGTGTTTGTACGGGTTGGCACGGGATTGGAACACGGGTTGATGTGGGTTTGGTTGTGTTGAGACGAGTTCATAATTATTAATTTACTTAACAATGTAATTAATTTCATTAATATAATTAACCTATAATTAGTAAGTTATGATTAATAGAATATAATTAATTATATAATTGAGTTAATTGTGTAGTTAGTAATTATAGTTGTTATTTGTATTTAGGTGACGGATTTACGAAGGAATACTTTTAAATTGATTTTATTGGATTGCTAGCTTTGTTGGAGTGCTGAAAAGGTAGGGATAAATCCTACTCAACTTTTACTCGATAATGTTTGTTGGATGATTTATATTAAAGTAAATTGATCATATGAGAATTGTGTTGGTTGATATCATTGAAATTGTTGGAGGGGAGAATTATATGATGGAGTTACTGTTATTGCATTAGTTATTTAGTTTAATATTGGCAGGCATCCCTTCGTGGTGATGTAGATTATTATTGCGGTTATATTGGCAGACGTCATGGTAAGAGCCTTCGGGTGACATATTTCAGATTTATTCTGGCAGACGATATTTTATCGTATTTACTCGAGGCAGGCCCCAGATTGGTCTGCAGGCCATCTGGTGGATATTACTCAACTATATGTTGAGGCAGACATTACTTTTCGGTAATGTTGTGTGTGTTTACTCACCTTCGGGTTGAGGCTGCCCCGGCCAGGGATTGGCGGGATGATTAGTGTAACGAGTAAGTAAAAGAAAGGAGCACGTTGTCAGGGGGTTGTGCAATGTAAAAAGGAAATTGGATTATTTATCGTATGTTTTTGTTGTTAGTATTTATTCCTACTCAACCTCGCGGTTGACTGTGTATTCGTGAACACATGCGGTGAACCGTTTTATGGGGAGCAGATTTGACAGGTACCAAAGATTAGCTGACTCGAGAGCATTGGGATGAGAGATTGACTTGGACCGTAGTTGAAGTCTAGATCACATAGAATAATTACATCACTTTATTTATTTCCGCTGCGAGTTGTATTGTATTTCATATTAAGTTTTAGTTGGTTAAGTTGTAATAAACATGTATTCATTAAAGTTTCAAGTTAAAGTACTTTGGTTTGTTGTACTTTATTATTCACTAGCTCGGGAAACCGAGATGGTAACAGTCCTATTTATTTGGGAATGTCTAGCTAAAGGCTCCCGAATAAATGGGGGTGTTACAATTTACATTTATGTTTTCCTTGAATTTTGAGAGATGAGAGGAGGGATTTTCATAAGATTTCTAAGTATTTTGTGCAGAATTTGACGGAATTTGAAGTTAGGAATAACAAAGAACGAAAAAGGACGCCAGCAGCAAGTTCCTCGATCGAGACAGCCCAGGGCTTGATCGAGGAACCTCATGCTCGATCGAGTGCAAGTGGGGCTCGATCGAGGCACCTAGAGGGGAATTAAATCAAGTTTAAAACGAAAGTTGGCTAGTCCTAATTTTGGTTCCTCGATCGAGTCACCTCAGGCTCGATCGAGGCACCTAATTGAACCGGGTTCCGCGCTTTTCCACTTCGGTTTTATGCATTACTTGTTCTTAATTTTTCCAATTCTTTTCTTCCCTCCGTCATATTTCTTGCCTATTTCGACTGCTAGACTCCCTTTCTCTCTTAATTCTTCATCATTCATCTTCAAATCTCTCTGAAAACTTGGGTTTATTTGCTTATTAAGTGCTTACATCAATCTATTGTGCTTATTTTTGCAATTTCATTGCTCTATTTGCTAAGGTAAGTCCCGATTTGCTCTCTTTTGTCCCGGAAAAATCTGAAATTTCTTGCTTAAAACTTGAGTTTATTGCTTTGAATCTTCCATTGCTCATATACAATTGCTATTTCCTTACTTTTTAGCCCTTTATTTGTTGAATTTCATGCCTAATTTGCTAATTTGGGAATTAGGGTTCTTCAAAATCCGGGTTGAAATTATGCATTAAATTGGTTAGAAATTGTGTTATTATGCTTGGAATCTTCATTATTTGATATATAATCATGTTCCCCTAGCTTTTTGGATGGTTTACTTGCTATTTTCGGTCTTAAAACATGATGTTTTCGACCCATATTTGCCAAAAAACGGGACTGTTTTTGCCTTTTGATTGGCGTATGATTGTATACTTGTCTATTTTGCAGATAATGTCGTCTACTAGGCAAGGAAACAAGAGGACACGGGAGAGAAGCGCTCCCATTCGTCAACCTGAGGTGATACCCGAGGTAGTGGAGTCTTCCGAGGAGGAGGACTTATATCCTTTTGATGATTATCCTTTTGTTGAGTTCCGTGACAAGGAACAAAGGGACAGGTTCGAATTTTTGATGACAAAATCCATGAGTGCTACTAGATGTGTGGATAGAAAAATTTTACGAACCTTGAAGATTGATGATACTATGTTAGGCATGTTCGTTGAGATTGGTTTACAGGGTCTTTTTCTGCTTCATGAGTTGTCTTACCCTGCTCTAACCCTTGAGTTTTTGAGCTCATATGCCTACTTCCCCAGTGACCACCTTATTCAGTTTAGGTTGCTCAACGTGGAACGGTCTTTGACTTTTGACCGTCTTTTAGAAATCCTGGGGATTGATAAACACACTGATAGTGATTTATATAATGCTAGTGGGATATCTGCAATCCGATACTTTCCCTTGTTTACTGGCTATGCGGATGCAGATGTTAGTAGTATGTCTTTGTTGGATGTCCAACATGTCTGTCTTAGATTGTTTCTACGGTATTTGAGCTACTTACTCTACGGGAGACACGACAAGAGTAAGGCCTCCACCATTGAGGTCTTGATTCTTGCTAGTTACCTGAACCCATTTCGGGAGAGGACATTCCAGTTTTCTCTCCCTGCTCTTGTGTGCTCTGCCTTTGACCGTATGATCGGGAGATATAGGGACTTATATTGTGGTGCCCTCGTCACTAGGATTGCTCGGATTGTATGTGATTTTCAGGGAGATGACCCTTACGAGCCTATAGACGACCATGAGCCTTTAGCTGATGACGACCACTTGCGTTATGATATATCTTACATAGACATTAGGAATGGGAAGGACCATTACTGGAAGGTCCAGGGTCAGTTTTATATGCTTTTGCCGTGTGTGACCGTTTCTTAGGCTTTGGACCCTCTTGAGGAGAGTACGGTAGGGAGAGACCCCCACCGTCACTTATCGATCCCACAGACCTCTTGGTCACTTTTTCCCGTTCCAAAGACTACTACTACTACCGTGGGCGTCGGAGATGTCGTCGCCCGACTGCCACCAACTTGTCCGGCTCTTTTTCGGCCCCGCTCCTCCTCCCCCACCTCCTACCTATATCCTACTCGGGGTTATCACTTTGACCCAGTCATTGAGAGAGACGTGAGGATTCATCAGGGCATTAACGCCGCATTGACTGAGCGGCGTATGTGGGAGCAGATGGAGGCTATGACTCTTGCTGCAGGTGGATAGTACACGGGCACTTCTCCTAGCCACTACACCACACCTGGTGATGATAGCCGTGTCTTCCACCTTTTTGAAGTGACTCCTACTGAGTTTGGATAGTTTAGTACTGATTATGGTGCTTTGGGTCGTCCTTTCTACACTCTAGTCCGTCCCCATCAGCCTTCTTCTGTTTTTCCCGAGGATGTGGGTGTCCCTTTATCACAGCGTGGGCAGTTTGGTTAGTTTGGAGCTTCTACTTCTGCTGCAGCAGCTTTCCCAGGGGGTGGCCATTCTAGTGGTCGTTCTAGAGGCCGTGGTAGACATGGTGGTCTTTTTAGAGGCAGTGGTACCCCTGCTCCTGACCCTGAGCTGTTGTCTTTGTATGCCGAGATTGATGATTTTGATGAAGCTAACCTTGATGATGATGGAGCCCGGTAGTGACAGCTTGTCACTACATCCCTCTCTTTCCAAATTGGTTTGGGGAGGCTCTTTGCATTACAAACGGTATTATCTTTCCCCGTTTTTGTTTTATTGCATTTCTTATTTTCCCCTCTTCCCTTTGTTAGTTGTGTCCCATAGGTTCTTTGTATTTACGTGTGGACGATATCTTTGAGGCGTCACAATGAGGACACTGTGACATTTAGGTTTGGGGGAGAGTGTTTATTTCTGCTGTGTGTTTTATTTATTGTTGTGTGTGAAAAAAAAAATTGAAAAAATTTATAAAATACAAAAACATGTTTTATTTATTTTGAGTCGAGTCATGCTGAATTGTTTAGCAATGATGATAATTTGCTTTGTCTTTGCATTTGAGTCTCATTTAGTTGTCCATGTACATTGTTTTGACCTGTTAGCTATGATGAACAAAGCTCTTTACTCAAGTCTTGACCGTCACAATATGCCTTATGCCGAGTAGATTTGACTTTATTTTGTTGGTAAACCACTTAAATTTCTGAGGTCTTTAGAGCTTCCTAGGCCAGGAACATTAATAAACCGGTCTCATTGTTATTTAGGCTGAAGAGTGTGGTCTCCTTGTGTAATATGTAACATCAAACTGCATAAGTGTGACATTAGTTTCTTAGCTTTTGTGCGTTCATATGATTGAGTACATGGGGAAAGGCGGTTCTTATTGTTCAAATATGTCATACATTACCCATTTTTTGTTAGCCCGTTTGAACCATGTAGCATTTTATATCCTATTTCTTAGCTACATTCCAGAATTTGCCTACCTTTTTCGGGACAGTCGCAGTTGGTTGAGTCTTGATTGTTATAGCTGCTTTGGTTGGGTTGGGACTTGTATTGTCATGTGGGTAGTAGCTATCTCTTTGTAGCAATTGTGTGACCTCCTATGTTGAAAAAGAGAAATATTATGAAGCAATAAAGGAAAAAAAAAAAGAAAGAAAAAAAGAAAGAAAAATGTCGAAAAAAGCACAGAAAAAAAAAAAGAAAAAGAAAATAAAAGAGAAAATAAAAAAGAAAAAAAAAAGAAAGAGAAGAAAATTATTGCTTCATCAAGTTTTGTTAGGAGGTCATGAGTGGTAATTACTGGAGTCTAATGCACATTTGGAGAGCTCTTTCATTCTCTCATATGTTGTCAAAGTTGAGATAATTTCTCCAGTTGGATGATTGTTCTATTTATTATTAGATTTGGATATTGGTTTAGCGCTGCGACTACTGTCTGAGCCTCACATACCCATACGTGCTTTTGCACAAGCCACTTTTATACCCATGACACTTTACCACCATTCTGTCCTTGGTACATGTACTCGGTCTATTTTGTGAATGCGCACTAGTTGGAGAATCTTCTATCACATTACATTGCATGCATATTTCATAAGTTGAGTGAGTGTATTTATTCTTTCTATCTTACATATATCTCACCCCTTATGAGTGCATGAGTGAAACCGCGAGAATCCAACAAAATTTGTCTTGCAAGGTTGAAAAGCATTTGGCTGAGTCTCGATCTCATGTCACATCTTGAGTAAGAGCTGCGTTAGTCTATTACCCGTGCCCTTAAATTTGTTTTAGTGGCACAATTTTTGGTCATTACTTTGTTATAGATATGGATAGCTGGGATTTGTATGTGCCTAGACATTTGCTCTGAGTTATTCATTCACCATATGTTTGTTGTCCTTTGTTTGGTCTGATTGCTTTGCTTGAGGACAAGCAAAGGGTTGGTTTGAGGGAGTTTGATGTATCACTTTATATATACTTTTATAGCTCCTTTCATACCATTTTATATACCGTTTTCGTGCCTTTATATCATTTATATGCCTTATTTCAATGAATTGTCGATACTGCCGCTATTTTGTGTTTCAATGCAGAAATGACGCATTATGAAGATAATCAAGTTAAGATGAGCGTAGCAGAGATGGCATAGTAGAATACACGAAGCATGGCACAAGGAACGAGGAAGCATGAAGGCTAGAAGTGAAGGAAACGAAGAAACAGTCTGTGAAGCTGGTTCCTCGATCGAGTCAGGGAGGGCTCGATCGAGCAGCCATCCTCGATCGAGTCACCTCATGCTCGATCGAGGAACCTCTCTGGCAGATTATTTTACGGATTTTCCTAAAACAGATATTTTGTACTATATATTAGAAACTCGTCGATTATTATTAGGTTATGCTTTATTTTACATTGAGACGGCTGTATACTCTTGCTAGCTTTAATCTTTTCTTACTACGGTACTAATCTTTCCTTAGTAATTAATCATTCAAGTTTATGTTCTTCAATCGTTATTCTTGTTGCATATTCTTAATCATGTCTTTAATTGTTATTATTGTTGTTATTGCTTTAGTTATGAGTAGCTAATTTCCTCATCTAGGATGAAGGGGATCTAGGTTAATTAGGAAGGGGAAATTAATTAACTGCTAGTGAAATCGCATAAGTTGTCGTTTGATTATTGTTCTTCTTCTAGTTAATTAACTTAGGCCTGAGTTGTTAATTAGTGTAGTAAATTAATCCTTTCACCGACCGGGTTAGAATTAATATAGGCTGCGATAATCAAATAGATTGTATCTAATTATAGCGACTGCATGTTAGAACCAATCTAAAGGGCATAATACAGTCGACCGATCTTATGACCTTAGACAGCTTGGTAGATCTAGCAATTTATTAATAGACCCCATATAGTTGACCTAGTGAACCGGAAATCCTAGACTTTTAATATCATTGTTTAAATCTCTTTTTATTGCTCTCATTTAGTTGGTTAGATAACAAAACTAAACAAACCCCCAGAAAACGGTTACCTTGGACAATTTAAATATTTACAGACTTAACTTTTACCGCCTCCCTCTGAATTCGATACCTGTCTTACTGCTAGCTATTTTTGTTAGTCTTGAGATAGTTTTACTTTGATTTGGTGATACGACTTTAGCCATATCCTAAACTACTATGACTTAATGACCACCCTTATCTCTTGATTAATATCAATAATCAATTTCCCATTACGCAACTTGATACTCACCAGCCGAAACAAGATATATTAACCCATAGACTTTTCTTGATTAACCGAGTGCATTAGCAATTTCATTAGCATGTCAGCCTAGTAGTTTGTGTATAACTTTCCATAGTGAATTATATAGTCACTCACCAATGATCACTGAATTCTTTTATGACTAACACCATATTCTGACCCTTGTGAACCCCTGCTAAACGACCCGTTTCAAAGGAGAAAACGGACATACCAACGAAAATATATATAATTACTTCCATAAAGACTAGCACAGTCTTTAATAAAATCAGCACATGTACCCCAAAACCAACAAACACTCCACTCTTACAACCCCGATCAATATTTAGGTAATAGGGGTAGACGATATGTAACTTTTAAAACGAAATTAGGTTATAAAATCAGCCAAACGAATTTGTATGAAACATTTACATGTATGAAAGAGGGAAGACAGAAGTCCGATGGTGAGATATGAGGTCGATAAGCCTTACTCTTCACGGGCAAGACCGATTGTCGAGCAAGAAAGCAAAGGCAAAACAGGAGGTTTATATGTGAGGATGAGGAAGACCAAATTAAGGGAAAGTGTACAATGAATATGAAAGAGCCGTGTATTTGTTTGATTAATAGGGTTTGTAGAATTGTAGGTTTGTATGTTAATTTATTTATTTTTTTCTTGACTTAAAAATTGAGTCAAAGTCGAGTTCAAAACCGAAACAACCGAAATAGGGCTTTTAAAAATAATTTCACTTTCGAAACAAGCCAAACAAATTTTATTTCGCAAAGCTCAAAATGATTCGTTCCATAAAGGTAAGAATAATAATTATTATTTCCAACTCGAAAGCCAAATTTAATAAAGAGTGAGGAAGTAACTCCATATCAATTTATAGACCTTCCTCCTTAAAACAAAGCTTCGTCCTCGAAACTTAAACCCTTCAATAAAACAAAATGACTCCAAATTCACTTATTTCACAATCTCAGAATTTCACCAAGTTTCACTAAAAACGGACCATCTCACTTACTTTACTTATACCAATTTTACAATCATGATGCAACAATATCTCTATGAACTCTCCTCTTCTCTCAAAAGTGGAAATTGTCACTAAGAAAGCTATGAGCATGTCAAATTGTTGGAAAAACCAAGTTTATAAATGAAGTTGGAGAAGTATCATTTTTATTTTTAATTTCAAAACACGTGTTTAAATTGTGATTTTCACGTTTGCAACAAGCACGAGTAAACCAACCACAACTCCATGCGTAAGTGTGCATTATGCACAAAAGTAAGCCAATAACCAACCAATCACCAATACTTGTGCGTTACGACCATATATGTAATAAAAACCAAGATATTAAAAATAAGTATATCCATTCATAAGTATAACCAAGAATTTACCAATAGCATGTGATTAGAGAAGACAGGAAGATACAAAAGGGGTCAATAACACATAATAGATAGTAAAAGTGCAATCTTGTCTACCTCTAAAAGAAACAAGGTTCGTCCTCGAACCTTCGCAAACAAAAGCTCGACCAAACTTAAGCGAGGAATGATGCTTCAATCACTACCTAATAAATTTTTTTAGTACACTACAACATTTAATCAATTAGGTACTCACATCCTTATTTAACACATGATTTATAGATAGTTGATAGTATATATTGTGTAGAGAATTTATGTCATGTATACCCATGTATCCTTGCTATGATCGTATCGGCATCAAATCCTTGTATTCCTGTTTAATTGAAATAATTGCTTTGAACCATTAAAAGCAATCACTATTTTTTTTTATTCACCCAACCCTTATATCATCAATAAAATACTTTTATATAAACATTTCACTACATGATGCACTTAACTTCCACGCAACATTAAACATGAACCATGAACCTGAGCGATTTACCTTAGGATCGTGCTTACTTATATCCAACCTTCACCTCCGCACATACACTAATATTTATACTTGTTCTCTTTTGTTCTGTGCATTATTAACCCACAATTCATTTGGCAACCATGCTCTTCATGAAAACAATAGTTTAAAACTTATACTTACTCCTTTTACCTCTTATTAACCCACCGCTAATCGAATTCCACAAGTTATTGCTATGAAAGACATGTCCGAATCTCACACTTTAACATTATACCTTGAGAGCTTTGCTATAACCGTTAGTCATTTTATACACTTATTCCCTTTGAAAGTTTCACATCCTCACTCTCCTTATCACAATACCCTTTTGACTACTATCTCCGAAATAATTCCACATAACTCTCCACCACAAGTGGTCCTTACAACCTAAAGTTTGCGTTAATTTCTCCCAATTCTCTATAATTTGGAAAAACCTAAAGTTATCATGTACATCTATACTAGTACAAAAATTTCAAAACTTGTCACCCAATATACCAATATATACCTGAAGCATAGTATCATTTTCTTATACTACATAGCAACGAATTAAATCCTTGACCCTTAATATATTATCTCCCGAAACAACCATAACTCACACCTAAAACCACAGTTCACGGGTAACAAAAAGTTGATGATGCTTCTATTTAGTAAAATAATGCACGGGTGTCCCGTTACCTAGCCTTTTATATCTTTGTATAATCAATATCGTCACAAATGAACTCCGTCACACCTTCCTTGAAAAAACTTAATAATCAAATGTTACCAATTGCTAAATTTTGGATTTACAGAGATTTAGTGTCCTACGATATCGATATTAGTTCTTACTCATATTTCCATTTTCTACTTATGATCTCACCTTGAGTACGCCCTAACATTTCTTTTAGTCAGTAGTCCCATATCTCTATACTACTCTCCAAGTACACCTGAAGATAATACATGTTTCATTCCACTCTTCTGTTCTAACTTATACTTATTGTCCGTTTTAATATCTGAACCCTTCCGAATGCCTAATGGATTCTTAATTGTACTCAAATTGTATTCCTCCGGTTCAGAAATAAGATCGGATGTTAGTCCATCAGATTATACATCAAATTTATTGTCCCTGGATTAAAAAGAGTGTGGTTGCAATTTGCATAACCACTCCCATATAAGCTTTAATGACCCGTAAACTCTTTTCAATATGTACACATCTAGAATATATCACTTAATAGCCTCATCCCCTTATCCTATTAAGGTCCAAACATTATTTTTTTTTTGTCACATTCCATTCCAAGTGGGGATGCGTACCACAAACACATATAACTTGTACTAGCTCAAAAACTACATTCCTCATTCACTAAGGACCCCTAAATTGGCTAATGTAATACCATAACTTTTCTCACTTAATATAGAATCACATCCAACAGTTAGTAGTGTGTTCTAATGTTCCACCCAGCATAAATGGGATTAAAATGTATGATAGACCAAACCAACACTATTATTATTATTATCATCAGTATTTTCAGTATTTTCGGACTTTCCAACTTTGGCCTCATCTCTAATCATAAAATGCACAGTATGTGTGTTTGGTCTTATATTGCTCGCTCTAACTCATCAAATGTTCCCCTATTGCACGTATCTCAAGGTTATTCTTTACCACATTTCTCTTATAACCCCAAAAGTGTATGTTAGGTTCATCTATACACTAAAGTCTTGTAGCTTGATGTATACATTCTGCACTCTTGAGAGAGTTGAACTCCTTAAATACCTTGAAGATACTTCATTACTTCTCACTTACTCTAATTTAATTGAAATAAGCGTTTGAGCTTCCTGGCTCGTTGAATTAGAAGTCCCTAGGTATCCGACTCTAGATATGATACCATATCCATTGCTATGATTTTAAGAGGTGTCCCAATATCAATTCACTTCATCTAACATTATACTATAAATTTTATAGTCTTGTCCCAATGTGCCTAATCCTTTTTATAACTCGTTGTCATCAGTCAAGTATGATACATCCCTTTTTTTTCTGGTTTTTTTTTTTCCTTAAAGGTTTTTCCACAAAATCATTCTAGCATTCACTGGTTTATAGTCCCCAAAACTATTCTTGTCCCAATATTTCTATCTCAATATCATTTCTAAACTCATAATATATAACTCAATAACCTTGGTCACTCTGAACCGTACTAAGATAACTTGGCACACCAATATCCACCTCAATATCAATATCATATTGTCAAATGTTCTTTAAAGAACTACTTAATGCTTGGAGTACAAGACTGGCTCTAAACTACTCACCCACTTACCCAGGTCGAAGGGAAAGAGAATTCGATAACAATACCAACCAACTTTCAAAGTAAATAACACAAGCAATGTCAATGCGTAAAACGGGATTCTATTTTCTACGTTACATCTCTCATTTTTACACCATAATTTCCAACTGTCAACCATGATGATATCAACCTAATGAATGCAATCCCTTTTTTTTCCACCATAACACTACCTGTATCATCTCACTTGTCGTTTTATGTTGGCGTAATTCAATGAACACCCCATGTACTCTCAAGTATCACCAACAGTCAATTTCTTTTATAACTAACAACCAATCTAGCATAGTGCTATCCTATCAGCCTCACACCCATGATTTATCATTGCCCTAATTGTATAAGCAAACTCATTCGTACCCCATCTTTTACTCATACCACAACTAACATGATTTTCCAGCCATTGTTACATTACAATAAGCCTCACCACAATACCACAGTGTAATGCATAAAATAATTCATAATCCAATTACTCATCAAAAGAGTAGACAAAACGAGTCATATTCACTATCTCATGTGGATGGGGTCATTCAGTGGCAAAAATATAACTTGTAAGACTTCGTCTTAACATTTGTTGAACACTTAAATAGTAAAGCAAGCTGATCAACCCACTTTCAGAGAGCATGAACCATATAGGTGCATACTAAAAACAAATTATTTATACCTTACATGACAACATCAGGAATACAATCCAAATCCAATGCCAATTTATTGAAAAACAAACTGAACCTATATTGATCAACCAAAAAAAAAATTCGAAAAATTCTTTACCATGATTCATCAATATATAACATTTTTTTTATATAGTATCTTATCAAACATACCAGATGGAACGATCAACGAAATAGCTGACACTCATGAGACAACCCAAACGACATCAAAGTACCATAATCTTTTAGTTTAGTTTAGTCACCATACATTGTTGTATATCATTCTTATCGCATGTATGTTCTCGTGCTCCACATCACTAACTTATACTCCACATCGCTTATCTCATTCTATTTTCCATCAAGCTCGGCTAAAATCTATACTCAAGTTGACTATTCAAAGTAAAATATAGGAAAAGCTCTTATAACTTGTTTATTGCCTCCATAAGGTCCAAAATTAATTACAGCTCCCTTACACATCTACACCCTTTTTTTTCGATCTTACTCTTCATTATACAGAACACTAAGGGTCTTAACTCCCATTTCATTCTTTATTTAAATACTCTAAGGTAATCCCAAGTTGTGTAATTATCTCCACTATCAGATGCATTTAATTGAAGGGTGCGATTAAGGTGGTTTCACAACCTAACCACTCCTTACCACACATAACAAGGTTCGAGAACCCTAAGTAAATGTAATATGTAAGATTAGTTAATCATAAGCTCACTTACTCACCTCATATATGATATTATTTCTCCGTACATAATCATATCATTTCTAATAACATTCCAAGCGGGTAGGTAGGAAATCAACACGTATTTCACCTTCGTAATCTCCATAATGATTGTCTATATATAGACTTATATACGCAAACTAAATCATTTACCTCGGGGGTCTTTTATAACCCAAATTTTCAAATTCCCCCTAAATCAGAATATCTATAAGACCTCAATGTAACTTGGTATAAAAAGTTTTGGATATATAAACTCCACCACAATTAATATATCTCACTTTTATGAAAGGGAAAAAAAAAGTACACTCAATTAGTCTTTATATACAAGACAATCCTTCTAACCACTTGTTCTTTCAAAACCAACCAATCGTAACAATTCTGCAAGACAATTAGCCTGATTCGATGGAATAGGTATCATGTAAGTTTACTTAGCTAGCTAGCAGTAATAATACAATAGTGAACCGAATTCATATATAAAACAAACTCATGCATATGCAATGCTACCCATCCTACCCTTACTCATACATTTAGTTTAATTTTTTTTTTTTTGAAAATTTAAAAAGAGATTCTTTTTTTTTTTTTTACTCGTTTCAAATTTTGTAAAACTTATTGTGGGAAATCTTGGCTCTGATACCAACTGTAACAGCCCTGAATTTTCATAACCAAAACGATGATACCAGAGATGGAAAATTCACGACTGTCACTCCACACTTAGCTGAAAATGCCAAGTGCAAGATAAATACAAAGTCAACCTTTAAAAAAAAAGTAAATGTCTCAAAACTTTATGAAATAATTAAAACGTTGCAGCGGAAGATTTAAGTCTTACAAAATCTAAAACAATAAATAAAATTCAAATCCAACGATATTATAAAGTTATAAATATATTAAGACGGGGTCTTTATTCAAAATCCTTCCACGCTCGTACTAATCCCCGGATCTAGTATGCACCCATGCAGCATCTCAAGCATCTCAATTGTACCTATCAACTGTACCCAAAACATAAATAGGTACAGGTTCCAGTGGGGGAACGACCCAAAACATAAGGACGTCAGCAAAAGCCGACTTTTGAGAAAATAAGGAGAAATGATAAATTCATAGAACAATATTATTATAAACTTTACAAGCTCCAAAAACCAGTAAGAAAGAATTATATTTCCAAAACCAACATTATCGTAAATCCAATAACAATTATTAAATCGTTCGAAATCCATAACTTTCACCACCTGTGTGCCAAGGTCCTACCCTTGACACGGTCTAGAGGCACCACCTGTGCTTTGTTAGACTCATAAAAGTGCGCACCTCTCACATTTGGACAGTCGGTAGGATGGAATCGCCAAAGGAGAAAGTCTAACTACATAGCGAGTGGGGGGCGGACAATCCCCACCCAAATGAACTCGGGCCAAGAGTTAAATTTTCGGGACAGAATCCCAGGAGCGTCAAAGACGACCTTAAACCTTCTAGACCAGAAGAAAACCAAATTTTCAAAAGCGGCTTGAGCCGAAACCATTCCAATGTGTAATATTCAAAATTTAGAAGTGCAAGTAGAAATTCATGGATGTTAAAATATTATAGAAACAACTTAAAAGTTAATCCGAACATGCTCTTAATTTTAAAAAGGGTAAAAGTCCTTACCTCTTGAGACGGTCAATCCAGCCTAGCTTAATTACTACTCCATTCAATATGAAAATAACCCCAACTTTCTACATAGACTCACTATTCTGTAAACTAGCTCAAAACACTCATAGTGTAGACAGCCCATCTCGAAATCAAGGTAACACAATAATTATTAAATTCCAGCCAAATCATTTTGCCTCTAGTCTCAACCAAACCCAATGTAAACTACTATGACTTAATAACCACCATTATCTCTTGATTAATATCAATTATCAATTTCCCATTACGCAACTTGATACTCACCAGCCAAAACAAGATATATTAACCCATAGACTTTTCTTGATTAACGAAGTGCATCAGCAATTTCATTAGCATGTCAGCCTAGTAGTTTATGTGTAACTTTCCATAGTGAATTATATAGTCACTCACCAATGAACACTGAATTCTTTTATGACTAACACCATACTCTGACCCTTGTGACCCCCTGCTAAGCGACCCGTTTCAAAGGAGAAAACGGACATACCAACGAAAATATATATAATTACTTCCATAAAGACTAGCACAGCCTTTAATAAAATCATCACATGTACCCCAAAACCAACAAACACCCCACTCTTACAACCCCGATCAATATTTAGGTAATAGGGGTAGACGATATGTAACTTTTAAAACGAAATTAGGTTATAAAATCAGCCAAACGAATTTGTATGAAACACTTACATGTATGAAAGAGGGAAGACAAAAGTCCGATGGTGAGATATGAGGTCGATAAGCCTTACTCTTCACGGGCAAGACCGATTGTCGAGCAAGAAAGCAAAGGCAAAACAGAAGGTTTATATGTGAGGATGAGGAAGACCAAATTAAGGGAAAGTGTACAATGAATATTAAAGAGCCGTGTATTTGTTTGATTAATAGGGTTTGTAGAATTGTAGGTTTGTATGTTAATTTATTTATTTTTTTCTTGACTTAAAAATTGAGTCAAAGTCGAGTTCAAAACCGAAACAATTGAAACAGGGCTTTTAAAAATAATTTCACTTTCGAAACAAGCCAAATAAATTTTATTTCGCAAAGCTCAAAATGATTTGTTCCATAAAGGTAAGAATAATAATTATTATTTCCAACTCGAAAGCCAAATTTAATAAAGAGTGAGGAAGTAACTGTAACACCCCCATACTCCAAGTGCCTTACCAGGACCACTCAGGTATGAAGATATTACCATCTCGGTTACCCGAGGCAATGATAATCAAATAACAATGAAGAAACAACGTTTAATTATAAATACTTAGCGAAGAGTTACAATTCTCAAAACCAAACCAAAAGTACGATACATGTTCTCAAACCGACTTTCTAATCGAAATGTAAATAACTAATAAGCTACAAAGAAGACTCCTATCATCGTCGTGGCAATCCCAAATATCCCAAAGACTCATCTCAATACCGCTCAATATCTGCTCACCATCCCCGAATGGATCACCGCAGGTTTACAAAACAACACCGGGGTCAGTACTAATCACACAACTCAATATATATATTAACAATAAGATAAACAGACAGCTTAACTGTCACACACACACAACTAACCAATTCCAATCATCTCAATCACTCGATCGTCCACTGGACTACCACGCCAAATGGGGGACCGCACCGTACCCACCAAATCCCCGCTCCGCATAGTGAGCGATAACCCTGTCCATTAATGTGCACATCCCTTCCGTGGCGGGTTCCACAGAAGGCGAAACTAGGGCGTGAAGTCACTCCCGCAAGTGACCCCACTCAGGTAGAGGCCACGCCTCGCGAACCACGTACAACAATCACAATCACTATCGCAATCACAACCGTCACAATACAATTACTATATCAAATAATCAATCTCAATACATCAACCAACATCCCATTATGGGACTAATACGAGTAGGAAATCCTACCTGTAAGCACACAATCGACGGTCTCTCTCACGAATCAAAAAGCTTCCTCTATGAACCCTCCTCCTATCATACAACATATAAAGGCTACCAAATCACATACTACACATAAACCCCCAAATCTCTAAATTAGGGTTTAACCAAATCAAAGGAAAGACAATAAAAAGGGTACATAGATCTTACCCTCGACGCAAGGAACTCAACGGTATAATCAACGCTAAGAACTGACCTTCCAAACTCCGGGTATTGGTAATAATGCGATTAGGATGAAGAACTTGCTTGCTTTCTCTCTTAAACAGTAATTTAGGTTTTGCAAAAGTGATTTAGAATAATGACGACAAAGCTTATATACCTTCATCGCATAATTAACAAAACCCGAGAAAACTCCCGTAAAAACCTTTACTCGATCGAGTACCCGAGGTACTCGATCGAGTACCCCTTACTCGATCGAGTGCCCCTACTCGATCGAGTACCCAACAGTCGAAACTTTTCTAAAACGCAACTTACCCTTACTCGACAGAGTAAGGCCTACTCGATAGAGTACCCCAAGACTTATAAATACGGAGTATTACAGTCTTCCCTCCTTAAAAGGAACTTTGTCCCCGAAGTTCAAACCACTACTAAACAAAGGTACTCCCATAACATTCCCGACTCAACAATCAAACAAAATTCAACATAAAACATGTTACTAACCCAACTCATCCCGACAAACATCCCGACACAACATATAAAAGGGGTATAAAACTCTTAAAAACTGTTCGTGATCATCTCCTACCCCCCTAAAAGAAACAAGGTTACGTCCCCGTAACCATACATACCTGATCAAAAAGGAAAGGGTAACGCTCTTTCATAGCCTCCTCTGGCTCCCATGTAGCTTCCTCGGTCTCGTGGTTAGACCAAAGGATCTTGAGCGAACTCGTCTCACCACTCCTAGTCTTTCTAACCTTTCTGTCTAGAATCTGTTTAGGCACCTCAAGATATGATAAGGACTCATCTAGCTCTAAGTTCTCGGCCTCTAACACATGTGACGGGTCACTCACATACTTCCGCAGTTGCGATACATGAAACACATTATGCACTCTCTCTAATGCAGCTGGTAAAGCCAGACGATATGCAACTTCCCCAACCCGCTCTAAGATCTCATACGGCCCTATAAACTTCTGACTTAGCTTGCCTTTCTTCCCAAATCTCATAACCCCACGCATAGGAGACACTTTCAGAAGAACCTTATCCCCAACCTGAAACTCTATATCCCGGCGATGTAGATCTGCATAACTCTTTTGTCGATCCTGAGCTGCTCTCATCCGTTCCCTGATCATCTTAATCTGTTCCACCATCTCATGCACCATCTCTGGTCCTAAAACCACTTTGCCTCAAAGACTATCGTCCCAACAGATTGGACTCCTACATCTTCTCCCATACAAAGCCTCAAACGGTGCCATACCAATACTAGTGTGATAGTCATTATTGTAAGAAAATTCTATCAAGTCCAACCTCTGCTCCCAGCTACCACCAAAATCCATCACATAAGCTCGCAACATATCCTCAAGAGTCTTGATTGTTCTCTCGATCGCCCGTCTCGCAGGGATGAAATGTTTGTACTCATCTTCAAAGTTGTTCCTAACGATTCCTGCAACTCCTTCCAAAACCTCGATATAAACCTCGCATCTCTGACACTATGTCCTTAGGGACTCCATGTAACTTAAGAACGTTCTTTTGATAGGCCATAGCCAATTGTACCTTAGTCCATGTATCTTTCATTGGAACAAAGTGAGTTGACTTGGTCAGTCGATCCACTATTACCCAAATCATGTTGTTACCTTGTTGACTCTTTGGCAAACCCACAATGAAGTCCATGGAAATGGATTCCCACTTCCACTCAGGTACCTCTAAAGACTGAATCTTACCTTGTGGTCGTCATTGTTCCCCTTTAACTCTCTCGCATGTCAAACAACGGGACACAAACTCGGTTGTCTCTTTCTTCATCCCAGGCCACCAAAACGTTTTCTTCAAATCCTTGTATAGCTTGTCACCACCGGATGTACTTGAATATGGTGTGCAATATGCCTCTGTCATGATAGTCTTTTTCAACTCCTCATCATTAGGAACACACCACCTACCATCAAACCTCAAACTACCATCCGTATGAATAAAACCGGACACTGTCCCTTTCTACTCCACTCTCCACTCCACTATCTTGGGGTCCAACGCCGCTTACCTCGAATATCATCATAAAACTCAAGTCGTATCTTTGTCATATCACCCATGGCATCTCCTTTCTGCATCATATGTATCCCAAAGCTCGCTACCTCATCTCTCACCTCATCAAAGATAGAGCTGCATACGAGAATGTACACTCTTCCTACTCAAAGCATCAACTACAACATTGGCCTTCCCTTCATGGTAGATGATTTCCATGTCATAATCGCCAATCCACTCCATCCACCTCCTCTGTCTCATGTTCAACTCCTTCTGAGTGAAGATGTACTTGAGACTCTTGTGATCGAAAAATACCTTAAAGATTACTCCATAAAGGTAATGTCTCCAAATCTTGAGAGCAAACACCACTGCACCCAACTCCAGATCATGAGTAGGGTAGTTCTCCTCATAAGGCTTCAATTGCCTAGAAGCATAGGCAATCACTTTACCATTCTGCATCAACACACATCCCAACCCATTCTTCGAGGCATCCGTATAAACCTCAAAGTTCTCGGTCCCTTCAGTAATGCTAAGACAGAGCGTGGTCAAACGCTCCTTTAATGTTTGGAACGCCGTCTCACAACTCTCATCCCAACGAAACATGTTCTCTTTCCTCATCAACGCTGTCATAGGTCTAGCTATCTTGGAGAAATCTTTCACGTACCGTCTGTAGTATCCAGCTAAACCCAAGAAACTCCTAACCTCGGCAACATTCTTTGGTGCTTCCCACTTTGTCACTTTCTTCTATCTTCGCGGATCCACAAACTACCCCATCTTTAGAGATCACATGCCCCGGAAAAGCAACTTTCTCTAACCAGAACTCACACTTGGACAGCTTAGCATACAACTCATGATCCCTCAAAGTTTGCAACACGATCCTCAGATGGTCCTCATGCTCCTCCTTAGTCTTAGAGTAGACTAAGATGTCATCGATAAATACCACTACAAACTGGTCCAAGAACTGTCTGAAGATTCTATTCATCAAATCCATAAACACTGCCGGTGCATTAGACAACCCAAACGGCATCACCACATACTCATAATGGCCATACCTCGACGTGAAAGCTGTCTTTGGTATGTCCACCTCTCTAATCTTCACCTGATGGTACCCCGACCTCAAATCAATCTTAGAAAAGACCGATGCACCACTCAACCGATCAAACAGTCATCTATCCTTGGCAAAGGATACTTGTTCTTTATCGTCACTCGGTTCGACTCCCCGTAATCTATGCATAACCTCAAACTCCCATCTTTCTTCTTCACGAAAAGAACCGGTGCTCCCCACGGCGATACACTTGGTCTAATGTATCCCTTCTCTATCAAATCATCCAACTGCTTCCTAAGCTCCTCCATCTCCTTAGGACCCATCCGATACGGTGCCTTAGAGATTGGCCCCGTCCCCGGTTTCAACTCAACGGTGAAATCTATCTCCCTCTTTGGTGGCAACCCTAATCTCGTCGGAAAAACATCGGCAAACTCCCCACCACCACCCGTATCGCATCAATCGTCGGACTCTCTATCCGGTCATCTCTCACATGGCACAAGATCAAAGGACATCCCTTCCTCGGATAAGACTTCAAGGTGATAATTTTGCAATCAACTTAACTTTGGGTTTGACTAGAAACCCACGATAAGACACACTAACACCCTTAGGACCTCTTAAAGACACTTTCTTTTGATGACAGTCTATCTTAGCTTTATACTTTCCTAACCAATCCATCCCGACTATCATCTCAAAACCGTCAAAAGGAAACTCTAGCAAGTCTACTGGTAGATCAACTTGCCCAACTATCATAGATACATCTCTAAACAATCTCCCACATGATACAGACTCACCCGAAGGTATAAAAACTCGCTCACTAACAGACTCATATACCCTCAAACCCAACTGTTTAACATGACTCGAAGACACAAACGACTGAGAAGCCCCCGAATCAAACAAAACAAAGGTAGGAATACCATTTACAAGAAAAGTACCTAGGTGATAACGTGCGCATCTTCCTCACCGCTTTCTTCTCCATCATGAATAACTTGCCACATCGGTCTTCCGCCCACCTCCCTGGACAAGATCTTGGCCGATGTGGTCGCTTAGCACCCGACCCTTGATTGTTGTTGTTGTTCGTTGGTGGTTTCGATAAGAATTACCGCCGTTGCGGTTGCCTCCACTCACTGTAACTCGACTTCCCGGTTTGGCCATGATCCGGCCCGGTCATTTTGCTCGCGAAGTTACGTGCGGGTCTCTGGAAAGATCCTGGTGCACTTGTGCACTCATGTCTCTTGTGGCCTACACCACCACAGCTATAGCAGGTCACTCCTCAACTACCACTAACACTTCCACGGCCGTGCCCAAAGGAAGCCCCAGCACTGAACCCTGACCCAGAAGAAAATCCCTTAGACTGATTGTGGTTGCCTTTCTTGTGATTTAGATTGGCCACCACCCTCGCTCTCAGACTTCCTCTTCTCACCACCTAACCTCTCCTGAGCCATCTCCACCAACCTCTCGGCTCTCCCCCACCCTCTCATAAGCTTCCTTAACATCGGTAAGGACTCCCACGGGTAACTTATCCATAATCTTAGGAGTCAACCCCCTCTCAAACCTCAACGCCAGGTTCTCCTCACTCAAACCCATATCCTCAGCATACCTAGACTTCTCATTGAATTGCCTGTAGTACTCGGCCACAGACATCTCAGCGGTTATCTTAAAACTGTCAAACTCTTCCCTCAACTTACTCCTCACATGTTCCGTACAAACTCCTTCCTCACAAATTTCGAAACTCCTCCCAAGGTATAGCAGGTAAACCTTGGTTTGTATATATCTCCTTAGCACTCACTTTCACCGTATCCCACCACTTGCACCGCCTCCCTCGGATAGAACGCAAGCATGTTCCACTCTCATCTCATCGGAGACAAGAACCAAATCTAATATGTTCTCCATCTCTCTCAGCCAACTATCAAGAAGGTTAGGCTCCCCAACTCCCTTGTACTCTTTCGGGTTAAACCTCGCGATATATAGGCTGATTTTAGAATGATCAACCTCCTTCTCCTTATCCTTATCCTTATCTTTCCCCACAGTCTTTAAAGCCTCAGTGAGAGCATCCTGATGCTCTAACATCTTAACGATGTCATCTATGTTCATAAGCTCAGCTCTCGCATACAAAGCAGTCTTCTTGGGCGGCATCTTGAAACTATATATAAGAAAGGGTAGACATAAACACACGTACTAAACCTCAAAACATGAAAACACGCTGCCCAGAACCTACTCGATCGAGTTCCCACACACACTCGATCGAGTAACGGGCTACTCGATCGAGTGCCCAACATACTCGATCGAGTACCCAAACATCAGACCCCAAACAAACCTTCTGATCTCTTACATACTCGACCGAGTAGCTACTCGATCGAGTGACCCCATACTCGATCGAGTACCCCTAGTTACTCGATCGAGTACCCAAAAACACGATTCTGGACTCAAAATCATCAAAAACCCACCCGATCAAGTCAGTCCCACTCGATCGAGTCATGCTAACTCAGAAACGCTACCCGCATGCTATATCATATGCTAACATGCTAAAAAAGAAAACTTTATAAAACCACATATTATATCATAACTAAGCATATAATGCTACGCATCCTTTCGTACGATCTACGAGATCACTATATCATGTGATTAAATGCCACCTTATAAACATCCAACATGTTATCACTCCAACAACAAGTCTACATATTTCATTAACCTTTCTTTCACATTCTCAACCTTCTACTTCAAACATCCAACAATTAACACATTTCATCACATTCTTACACAAGTTAACCAAACACACATACGACTCGACAAACACTCCCCCCATGTGACCGGTTCAAAATTGTAGGGCGACTTCGCGACTTTAGGACGTCTCCCAGGCCTTTGCATTAGCTCCTACAACTTTTACCCCGGGTTCATTTTAGTTGACTCCCTATGTTCATTAGGTTCATTGGTTACAGGTTTCAGGATCGTTGCTCTGATACCATTTGTAACGCCCCCATACTCCAAGTGCCTTACCAGGACCACTCAGGTATGAAGATATTACCATCTCGGTTACCCGAGGCAATGATAATCAAATAACAATGAAGAAACAACGTTTAATTATAAATACTTAGCGAAGAGTTACAATTCTCAAAACCAAACCAAAAGTACGATACATGTTCTCAAACTGACGTTCTAATCGAAATGTAAATAACTAATAAGCTACAAATGAAGACTCCTATCATCGTGTCGTGGCAATCCCAAATATCCCGATCATCTCAATACCGCTCAATATCTGCTCACCATCCCCGAATGGATCACCGCAGTTTACAAAACAACACCGGGTCGTCACTAATCACACAACTCAATATATATATTAACAATAAGATAAACAGACATGCCTTTAATCACGTCACACACACACAACTAACCAATTCCAATCATCTCAATCACTGACTGTCCACTGGACCAGCCCTGCTAGTGGGGGACCGCAGCCATACCCACCAAATCCTCGCTTCGCATAGTGAGCGATAACCCTGTCCATTAATGTGCACATCCCTTCTGTGGCGGGTTCCACAGAAGGCGAAACTAGGGCGTGAAGCCACTCCCGCAAGTGACCCCACTCAGCCGAGGCCACGCCTCGCGAACCACAGACAACAATCACAATCACAATCACTATCGCAATCACAACCGTCACAATACAATTACTATATCAAATAATCAATCTCAATACATCAACCAACATCCCATTATGGGACTAATACTGAGTAGGAAATCCTACCTGGTAAGCACACAATCAGACGGTCTCTACTGCTGAATCAAAAAGCTTCCTCTATAAACCCTCCTCCTATCATACAACATATAAAGGCTACCAAATCACATACTACACATAAACCCCCAAATCTCTAAATTAGGGTTTAACCAAATCAAAGGAAAGACAATAAAAAGGGTACATAGATCTTACCCTCGACGCAAGGAACTCAACGGTATAATCAACGCTAAGAACTGACCTTCCAAACTCCGGGTATTGCTAATAATGCGATTAGGATGAAGAACTTGCTTGCTTTCTCTCTTAAACAGTAATTTAGGTTTTGCAAAAGTGATTTAGAATAATGACGACAAAGCTTATATACCTTAATCGCATAATTAACAAAACCCGAGAAAACTCCCCGTAAAACCGGCTACTCGATCGAGTACCCGAGGTACTCGATCGAGTACCCGAGGTACTCGATCGAGTACCCCCTTACTCGATCGAGTGCCCCAGCTACTCGATCGAGTACCCAACAGGTCAGAAACTTTTCTAAAACGCAACTTACCCTTACTCGACAGAGTAAGGCCTACTCGATAGAGTACCCCAAGACTTATAAATACGGAGTATTACAGTAACTCCATATCAATAACTCTAAATATAACGGGGTGTTACACTTTTCTTCGTGTTGTCTTCTTCACTTCTCTTCCTTTAATCTTCTAGATTCCCGTGCCATGTTCTGTGTATTCCTTCATGCCCACTCCGCGGTGCTCATTTACTCCATAAATACATCTTTCCTGCATTAAACACCAAATAGCGGAAGTAACAACATTCTAGCATAAAAGGCATATAATTAATATAAAATAGCACGAAAATCGTATTAAAAGTAACTAAAGGGAGGCATATAAATGTATATAAACATGACTCATCAACACTAACCAGATAATCCCCGTGACACGGTTCATTATGGTTGAGATGTTAGTACACGTGGAGAATACGTATGTCAGTTAATTATGCATAGATTACAAGTGCTTGAGGTCTTATTAGCATGGGTGATGCATTGACTCAAGTATAATTGCCATTTTACGTTGTGTTTTTAACAAAACAAACCATGGAGCTTTGATGTAAGATGACTGAAAGTTTAAGCACAAAGCATGTGTAGTTATGTGGAGTTTATGTAACACCCCCATATTCAGAGGAGCCTTAACTAGGCCTTCCTTAGCATATAAGGGCGTTACCATCTCGGTTGCCCGAGGATAGCAATAATCAAATGTCGATAAAACAACTATTATATTGTATTACAAGCGATTAAACCAACAAACGATATGAAAGATACAACTCAAAGACTACTCGCTATGACTATCGAATCTCGTGAAGACTCATCCCTGCCCGGACTCCTGCTATCAACAACATCAACACCTGCTAAGACCGACTGCTCACCATAAGGGATCACGGCAGACACATAACAAACAAACAACCACACAAGGTCAGTACTGAGATAAGATACGACAACGGTAACTACAATTATCAACACAATACCAAGCTATCAAACTCAAACACAAACATGATAACCCAACCAACTCTGTCACTGACTGTCCACTGGACCAGCCCTGCCAGTGGGGGACCACAGCCGTTCCCACCAAATCCCCGCTCCTCATAATGAGCGATAACCCTGTCCATTAATGTGCACATCCCCTCCCGTGGCGGGTTCCACGGAGGGCGAAACTAGAGCGTGAAGCCACTCCCGCAAGTGACCTCACTCACCCGAGGACACGCCTCGAGAACCAGAAACAATCAACCACAATCACCATCACAACCATCACCATACAACTACGATACTGAGCAATCACAATACAACCACAACGACCAACGTACTAGACCATCTACAGAAACTGAGTAGGCGAACCTACCTTTAAGCAACTGCAACCAATCCATGTCGACAAACAACATATCCAGCGACCAAGCAAAGCCTATAACCACAATACAATCATCTATTACTAACAAGCAAACCCTAACAGTAAAGAACAAGGACACCGATGATGATTATGACATACCTATAGGGAGAAACTCAGCAAAAGACCGCTACCCGACTCAAGTGACGCTTTCCCAAGGCACAAGGATCTTCAAAAAGGCTTCCATGGAGGTTTTGAGGTGAAAGGAAGGGAAAGAGGCGACTGAAGGATAGGAGGAAAGTGGCGGAAGTGATATGCGGATTTAACAAAACGCGATATAAAACCCTCGCTGAAAACTCGGTACTCGATCGAGTACCCACCACACTCGATCGAGTGGCCCCCTACTCGATCGAGTAACATAGCTACTCGATCGAGTAGCCTCTACTCTATCGAGTACCACTGGTATCACGCAACCCAAGATGGTTTTGGCACGCAATTCTAAGACTACTCCCGCTCCCAAGGTCAGTCAACGCTGGTCAAAGGGGGTCTAAAAGGGCGGGTATTACAGTCTTCCCCCCTTAAAAGAACTTCGTCCCCGAAGTTCAACTCACCTATCTCACGCACAAGACATGGAAAAACACGACATTACCAAACGTCCTACTCAAACCACTGCTCCCTGGAAATACCATTCCCCCCCCCCCCCCCATGTCATCATCATCACCGTCTACACTTTATACCTATCGACTCTTACAACTATCATGCAAGCATTATCACCGTTAATTGTCACTCTACATGTATGCATCAATTCTTACTAATGATTAAGTATCAAACTTCGACTTTGCCATACGAGTCAACACAAACAACCATCGCTCATCATGTGATAACAATTATCAACCCGAAACATCATGTGATAACAACTTATCAACCCGAAACGTATCTCGTACCAACTTCATGCTGCACAACTAACATCACGTGTTACTCACTAATTCGTTCTATCGTACCACAACTAGCTCTTTATGATGGTCCTTTAAGACATACACTCACATTCATTTTAACGAACTAAAGTAACCAAGGTACTAGAAAATTTTGCAATTAAACAACAAAACATTGTAACGAGTAACAACATAACACAACAAAACATTGTAAACGTATAACCATATAACTTCAAATTCAGCCTTTTTATTTTGCGACATTACTCTTCCCCTCTAAAAAGGAACTTCGTCCTCGAAGTTCACCACCGAGATTACAACGCATATTACTTATTACTTGACTCATAACATGTATTAGAAACATATTTTTTTTTTTTGTGGACATTACTCGCTAAGCTTATACTCGTTAAATTATAAATCATACACAACTCACCGGGATAACTAGTTGCCATCGATAAAGCATGTTAATATCGTTTGCACAACGTACGAGGAAATGTAACTTCAATGAATGAATGGTAAAATGGCATATGTAATATTAAAACAATCAAGAAATCGTCGCCACTTCACTAATTGTTACAAACACGCATATAAAACCGATACTTGACTTCCAACATATGAAATTAACGGTTCAAAGGTGTTACTACGCACTAATAACCACATTAAACATCAAACTTGCAATTATAAAACAATTGAACATTTTTAATTTTCGAAAACCTCCTCGTAATAAAGCTACTACTCGATCGAGTATGTAGTACTTACTCGATCGAGTGCCATGCTACTCGATCGAGTGTCTTGGCTACTCGATCGAGTAGTCCACAGATCAGAATGATTTTTATCCCACTTTCCTGCAGCTACTCGATAGAGTACGGGGTACTCTGTCGAGTACCTACAGGTCACAGTGCCTTATAAAACTTGTCGTAAGCCATCATACGTAAACATAGTTGTCATATAATCCGAGTCGGGATGACTCCCCGACTCCCAACATCCTGCAATAAGCTCAAAATATTCAATCCGGCCTTATGGCCAACAATACAAGTCCAACTAAGTCTCAACGAAAACAACTACTAAAGTCTAACAACACTACCAACGTCTAAAACCAACTACCATCAACAAAGATAAGTACAAGGAGTATCACTCCTCCTGCTGCTGCTGCTGCTCAACCATCACCTCATCATCACCACCACCGCCAGAAGTACCTGCTCCCGATGACCCAATCCCCGCATCCACTCCCGCTCCTGCTTCTGGGCCCACGTACCATAAAGTCAAGCCACCATAGGCAAAGGACTGAGGTGTCCCCCACGTCGACTGATCCACCCCGTAGGAATGGAAAACCCCTGTGTAGTCCCCAACTCCACTCCACCAAACCGGATGCGGTCCCTCGGTCCCTATCCCCTGAGCGTACGCCATCTCGTGCATGTTCCGGAGTGTCAAGGTAGATGACACTCTCTTCGCCAAGTAGCTGGATCGCGTCTCCGGGGTGTCGCGGTAAGGGTAGCACGGAAAAGGATGTTGTTGCTGCTGTGGTGCCACCGGCCGTGGCCTAGTCTCTGAGGTCCTCTCCCTCACTCGACGGGGCCCTCTCCCCAACCTAGGTCTCTCCACTACCACAACCATCGCATTCTCGCCCTTCTTCGGCTCTGGCATCACCTCGAGAATCGTGTCGTCGATGAGGTAGGTCTGCAGATGGCGGGGTCTATCAACATCCTCCTCCTCCTCCTCCTCATCATCGGAGTCCACAGTCACTACCGCCGGCTCTAAGGGCTCCGTCGGTGGGAGGTGCTCAGGAGCTGGAATCTTCATCCAACTCACGCCCCACACCCTCCAAGCTAGGCTACCGTCAGCCAAAGTCCTCAACCATTTTAGGTCGAGATAGTAGTCACGATCCATAGTGGGCACTGGGGTAGCTAGAGGCACATACTCCGAAGAAGCCTCGAAGGAGGTTAGCTTTTCAGCTAACCGAGTGGCGATAGCGCCACAACTCAAGTACCGGGAAGAGGCAGTGGCCATCAAGGCAAGGGCAGCACAAACCATCGAAGGAGCATTAAAGACCACTTTTCTGGTCCGCTCCGGGTTCAAGTAAGACATCAGAAGTAACACCTCATGGTTGTTCACCATCGATATCCGGTCGATCATAAAGGAGGTTCGAGAGAGAACGGAGAAAGATCCTCAATGTGACATGCTGAACGTCATTAATCGCATGTTACTCGAGGTAGGAGCCGGTTTCCCGGTCGACAAGGCATTAGGCGCATACACACGCACTTAGCAGGATGTCGGTGATGGAGTCCTTGGGAGGCTTGGCCAACCCAAGGTGAGAAGCAAATTGGTCCATAGAAAGCAAGAAACTAGTATTCATCAATCGAAACTCAACGGTCTGGCCAATCATCATAGATGAAAGAGCTCATAAACTCCAAGGTAAGAAAAGGATAAGAGTGTTTCCTCAGCCTATATAACCCAAGAAGACCCAAAGTCTCAAAAATGTGACGGACATCCATCTCTATCTCCAATTCCTCCAACAGTGTAGTATCTATACACCTCGTTGGTCTCATCTTGCGTTTTTGTAAAACTACAAAACGCTCTCGCTGTTGAAATCAACAAAAACAACAGAAGGGTGCTCCGAATCGCGGGTACCACAGTCCACTCCTTTCCCCCATCTCGGTGGATTACCCTCCCCGTTTACTTTGACGAGTTCCTATGTTCGGTCTCGGATCTGCTTTCAAAGATATGACTTAAGCAACTTGCATAAACACGTAAAGCATATACTTCATGTAATTTGGACTTTACATACTCAGTTAGGCACTCAAATTCACCAACAAATTCGACATGTGAAGCACATATTTCGTGCCATTAACTTTGAATACTAAGCTAGGTACACACATTCACCAACAGTTTCCCAAATTTGACATATAAGCTCAGTTTACCGCTACTCATAAGCCACGGTTGTGAAGTATTTATCATGGTGATTGTACATGCTTAACAAATTCGGATATCCTAGCATGCTTCTAAGGTTGTTCCATACAAACTCCTAATCACATGTGAGGCATTCTTACTAACTCATGCAAAACTAACTTAGAACATATCATCATCGTCTTTCATAGTAGAAACAACAACTTAGACAAACTTTTCAGACGGTCTTTACAGCTGTAACAATTTTGGCATATTTTCATCAATTATCATCACTACAAACATATTGAAGTTCAACTTACACTTAGACAGTCATACACAATACCAAATTCCAATTATACATCACGAATTTCCATTTGAGGCACTTTTAAGACGGAGTTTTAAGGCAACTTTCTAAGGTAAAAATCATCAAAATCCATCCTTCAACATGATATAAACAATACATAGGACTCAATTCTACCATCTAACCATTGTAAAACAATCAAAAATCAATTTCAATTTTGGAAACCCTAGAAATCTCGGGTTCAATTTTCGCAATTTCTAGTCTAATTTACAGCAATTAGTCATCAACAAACATGGGATGAAGGCATGTGAATCATATTGCAACTATTAAAAGCAACAATCTATCCATATGAATCGAAAATTTCAGATTTTATCCTTATTCTAACACATCCAAATCAACAAATCATGTAAATTAGGAAGAAGAGCATACCTTGATTGAGTAGCAAAGTAAAGAAACGAAATTAAACAAAGAAATCAACCCCAAGAATCACCACTAACCCAAGAGTATGAGAGAATTTGAGAGGAAATAAGGCTAGGTGTTTCGAAATATAGAGGAAGAAGAATAAGAAATAGAAAGATTAGGGGTTTTAAGAAACCCGTAGGTCTCATTGTACAGTAACCTACTCGATCGAGTGCCTAGGGTACTCGATCGAGTACCACCCTACTCGATCGAGTAGGAGCTATTTCGTCGAATATCTGCAGGAATTTTTCCCACATCCCGACGTCATAGCTTCCTAACTAGATCGAGTGAGGTCTACTCGGTCTAGTAGCACTCGCACTCGGTCAAGTAAGGTTAAGTGCTCGGTCAGAAGTACGAAGTAAATTGAAGATTCCTGCAAAACAACATTGTGTGTCGATTCCAAACTAAGTTCGGAATTTGGCACGAATTATCATACTCAATCACGTATTACAATCATTATCGCGCAAAATGCAATTCTCAACGAATAAGATGCACATCACATTACGCTATACAAGTTACCCAACTCGGTTTACCTGCCACCGAATTATTTATAAACATAATCATGTCATCATATTACACTTATACTTACTTTACATGTTACTACTAAACTCGTATTCACTTCAATTTGAAGCGTATAATTAACTTCAATTCTTTCTTTCACACATCACATAAATGCATACTCTTCATAACAAATTAATCTATCATGTTCTACATTCAATCATACTCAAATCATCTTGTACAAATCAATTATTACGCAGCGGAAATTTCAGCCAACAATAAGGCATAAACGCATCACTATATGCTATGCTTCAAATTACAACTTGACTATTCTATAACTATCATCATAGCAATTACGGTAGGATTATAAACTCGTATATGACTACCGTCATCATCCACTTACAGCAAACACCAACATGTTCATCCTTCTATTATAGCACACCCATTCACATTCCTACTCATTTCTATCGAATAAACCTTTGTCATGTACCTCAAAATCATCATACAAGCTCACTATTCATGCCAACACTTCACTAAACACGACCCAAGTGCAGCTATCACATCCTTACTAACGCTAACTAAGGCTCAACTACGGGTAGCTTCGACACAATTAGCATACACATCACACATAAACACACGGACTCCACATCCCCGTACCATGTGACTGGCTTAAGTATCATGGGGCCAAGATTTTGAAATGAGGGCGCCTACTCACCCAAAACCTAGCATCAGCTGGGGCTCCCATTACACATACACCAGGTTCATTTTATTAGACTCCCTACGTTCATTATGTTCATTTGTTTCGGTTCCAAAATCGTCGCTCTGATACCACTTTGTAACACCCCCATATTCAGAGGAGCCTTAACTAGGCCTTCCTTAGCATATAAGGGCGTTACCATCTCGGTTGCCCGAGGATAGCAATAATCAAATGTCGATAAAACAACTATTATATTGTATTACAAGCGATTAAACCAACAAACGATATGAAAGATACAACTCAAAGACTACTCGCTATGACTATCGAATCTCGTGAAGACTCATCCCTGCCCGGACTCCAGCTATCAACAACATCAACACCTGCTAAGACCGACTGCTCACCATAAGGGATCACGGCAGACACATAACAAACAAACAACCACACAAGGTCAGTACTGAGATAAGATACGACAACGGTAACTACAATTATCAACACAATACCAAGCTATCAAACTCAAACACAAACATGATAACCCAACCAACTCTGTCACTGACTGTCCACTGGACCAGCCCTGCCAGTGGGGGACCACAGCCGTTCCCACCAAATCCCCGCTCCTCATAATGAGCGATAACCCTGTCCATTAATGTGCACATCCCCTCCCGTGGCGGGTTCCACGGAGGGCGAAACTAGGGCGTGAAGCCACTCCCGCAAGTGACCTCACTCAGCCGAGGACACGCCTCGAGAACCAGAAACAATCAACCACAATCACCATCACAACCATCACCATACAACTACGATACTGAGCAATCACAATACAACCACAACGACCAACGTACTAGACCATCTACAGAAACTGAGTAGGCGAACCTACCTTTAAGAATCGCAACCAATCCATGTCGACAAACAACATATCCAAATGACCAAGCAAAGCCTATAACCACAATACAATCATCTATTACTAACAAGCAAACCCTAACAGTAAAGAACAAGGACACCGATGATGATTATGACATACCTATAGGGAGAAACTCAGCAAAAGACCGCTACCCGACTCAAGTGACGCTTTCCCAAGGCACAAGGATCTTCAAAAAGGCTTCCATGGAGGTTTTGAGGTGAAAGGAAGGGAAAGAGGCGACTGAAGGATAGGAGGAAAGTGGCGGAAGTGATATGCGGATTTAACAAAACGCGATATAAAACCCTCGCTGAAAACTCGGTACTCGATCGAGTACCCACCACACTCGATCGAGTGGCCCCCTACTCGATCGAGTAACATAGCTACTCGATCGAGTAGCCTCTACTCTATCGAGTACCACTGGTATCACGCAACCCAAGATGGTTTTGGCACGTAATTCTAAGACTACTCCCACTCCCAAGGTCAGTCAACGCTGGTCAAAGGGGGTCTAAAAGGGCGGGTATTACAGTTTATCTAACAAAGTCAATAAGTTTCTTTGTAGAAATAATTAATCTCAATTCTCTCATTCCAAACACTGAACAAGTGTCTATCAAGTAAAATTGGTTTAGGCAGCAAGTGATCACTCTCTCACAAAGGTAATTTCTTTTGGGATATTGGCATCCTTGAGATTGTGCCTCCGGTAGTTGAGCCTTGGTACCAAAGCACGTGTGCTTGAGTTGTCTTTTGTTGTTATTTTTAGACCTCGTTGCAATGTATTGTCTTTGAAAGAAAATAGTGTATTTGTCTTTGAGTTGGTGTTTCCTGAAAAAACGATTTAACAAGCATCTTTGTGTATATTGATGCAAACTATTTTTTAGCTTGGTGTTTTCTTCTCTAGATTTATGTCTTCATATCTTTTCAGGGGAGGGGGGCTCATATTTTACATGTAGTATAAGGTAGTAGTATATATGTCAGAGTATTAAATAGGTGTGATTCTTGAAAGTCTCGGTTGAGTTTGTCTCAATTTACATGTCATGTCTGTAACACCCGCGAATTTTCCATTTTGACATTTATAATTTAATTAACCATTCTATTGTCTTATTTATATTCTAAATTATTTAATTTAATTAATCTCATTATTAAACATGATTTTTATAAATATTATATTTTTAAAGCTTAAGTTATACAAAATAAATATTTTGGTCGGATAATAATAATAATAATAATAATAATAATAATAATAATAATAATAATAATAATAATAATAATAATAATAATAATAATAATAATAATAATAATAATAATAATAATAATAATAATAATAATAATAATAATAATAATAATAATAATAATAATAATAATAATAATAATAATAATAATAATAATAATAATAATAATAATTCCCGTCTTGAGTTGTAGTGGGCTTGAGACGTAAATTCTTGTGTATATCGACTCAATTTTGCATGTTGGGCCTAGTATGACCAATGGACTCACCTACTACTCCTTCCTCTTCATAAAAATCATGAAGGAAACCCTAACTACACCTCCCTCCTCAATTTTTCAGCATTCATCTTCAACAACAAACACAATTTTTACACTTTCCTCTTACAAATCTTCAAAACTCCATAACTTACTCAATTCTTGTCTGAATCAAGTGATTTTCGCGTCTATTTCTTCCTCTCATCGCCCTCCATCTTTCTAGGTAAGAAAAGAATCGACTTTCCTCCTTACTTAGGGCTGTCGAGCCATTCTATACATGGCACCTTTTTTCTAGTTTCGATTCTTAGTCTTAATTTGTGTTTTCTTATGTTTAGGAGAAAGATTAGTTGACCCGGAAGTGGATTCTTGCAAGTAAGACGATTCCATTAGAGATTAAGAGCTTAAAAAGGTAACGGTGATGGGTTACTCGACAAAGTATCAAATTTGTGTGCTTTGTTTGTTAATTTAACCTTTCAAATGTTGAAATCTGAATTTTTGGTGTGTTTTACTTGAATTTTGGTTGGATTGTGTTCTCATATGAATTTCTCACATGTTTAGTTGAAAGTTCCAATCTTTATTGTCCTTGATCCGTATTGGTTGAATTTCTCTCTCAATTATGTTGTTTTCTTGGTTAGAATCACGTTAGGACAGGTAAATAATTGTTGTGGGACGATTTGTGGTTGTTTGCAAATGATTTGAGAAATGATTTTGGCGATTCACGCGTACAGTGGGTCTCAGCCGGCCGACCGGCCGCCGGCCCTGGACCGGCTGGGAACCCTCTTTATGTTGTTTCACTTTTCAAAAATGTGTCGTGGGTCTCAGCCGGCCGACCGGCTGGGAACCCCCTGTAACATTTGGCCTTTTTACAAAGTTTTCAAAAATGAACCATGGGTCTCAGCCGGCCGACCGGCCGCCGGCTCTGGACCGGTTGGGAACCCCCTGATTGTTTTATTGAAAATTAATGTTCACCAGGAATCCCAGCCGGTGGCCCCGCCGCCGGCCAACAACCGGCTGAGACCCCTATGAGTGCTTTTCTTTGCCTATAACTTATATTAACCAATGATTTACGCATGTATCTTTTCCATGATTAATAAGTGATCAATTTAGGACATGTTTACGTGATGATCATGCAATTATTGCCACCCTTGTTTGTGACCCAAGTGTGACGATTTACATTGTGTGACTACTTGACATTCCTTATTTACCCCTTTTGAACCTTTGGTCACGAGTGTGAGCCATGTTTCCGGATAGGGTTATGTTTTCCCTTTCGGACCTTTGGTCACGAGTGTGAGCCATGTTTTCGGATTGGGTTATCCTTCCGCCTTTCTTCGGACCTTTGGTCACGAGTGTGAGCCATGTTTCCGGATTAGGTTATGTTTTCCCTTTCGGACCTTTGGTCACGAGTGTGAGTCATGTTTCCGATTAGAGGTTACTCGACCTTTGGATACGAGTGCGTGCCATGTTTCGAGTCTTGGATACGATTGGTATATCGTTTGTCGAATCGGGTGTCGTCCATCCCGAGAGTCTGGATCCAGGTTTAGACTAGGACCGTATTATGATCGTCGTCCTACCAAGAGGTTGGAGTCTGGGTTGGTTGTCTCTTTTGAGTCTATACTTTGTATATGTCTTTCAGGGCAAGAGTTGTGCCTTGTATTGTTTGGTTGTGAGAGTCTTGGTCCTATCGGATACTAGAGGTGAGATGCAAGCTTCTAGTTGCGATATGATCGCCGGGATTGATGTTCTCATCCGTTCTTATGGTGAGATGCAAGCCATAAGTATGAATGCGACATTAGTAGCCATGTCCCGTGCAATGTTTGTTAAGAGGTTTTTAAAGTAATGGCTATGGTTTCCATCCATGTATTTTCTATTTAATTGATCCGTTATTTATGTTCTTCATATGATTCGATGCCTAATCTCATATCTATGTTATATTTCCTTGAAATGCGTGATTTGTCTAAACGACCGTATTCGTGTCTTCCATATTATTTTAATTATCTCACATGAATAGTTGAGTCGAGCTAATATGAAATTGGTTGATTTAGTTATTCTACTCCCTTGAATGCATATTTAATATAATGTACCATGCCTATCTCATTATGAATGTAATATGCCTATCTCATTATGATTATCGTTTATATCCCCTTGTTCATTATTATTCAAGTATGATGTATGATCAATATGTTTAATTAAGTTCTTGCTTACTTGTATTTTGACATATTGTGGCTGGGAGAACCCTGAGTTACTCCCCACTGACTGTGGTGTTCATGTTTACATGAATGACAGGTTTGTGATGCAGATTATATGGGGGAGACGTGTGAGCTAGCGAGAACGTGACCCTTGGACTTTAGCTATCGTTTCCTTAGACTCACCTATCTTTAGACTTGTGCTCATTCGTGGGATATCTTTTCCCCAACGCACCTTGTTTTTAATTGTTAAACTTAATTATCTTACTTTTCATTTCCGGTGGTTCCCGCACTTTAAACTTTTAAAGGTTTTAAAAATATCGTATTTTCCCGCTTAAATTTAATAGTTCTTTTGATGCCTCATCGAGGGGTGTCACATGTCGGTGGTATAATGAGTTGTGTTTTGGTACATTAGCATCTTTCTTTTCTTGATTTGTAGGATTCAGATTGTTAAACTTGGGAAATTCGCCAAGAGGTTTTATCGGACTTATCATAGTGGATCTCAGATTCTTAACGACCTCCATGTAGCTAGCCAACATGCCTTTAATGACTTGAAAGCAATAAGCGGGATCGAGTGATGCAGGTTGATGTAATTGAGTCTAGCCATCCATATCTATTTAGCATGTAACTAGACTTTCTATCTTTAACAGTAATTCAATGATGGGCCACAAATCCTCTATTTATAAACTGTAAATTGTACTCTTGGTGCTTGTTTCGGGTACTGGAGATTCATAATCATGTGGGATTCTAAAAAAGTAAATAAATAAATCACTCTAGAACTCTAGAATATTTGCCATTATTTTTAAACGAGAAGTCCGAAAATGATTAATGGTGACAATCGGGTCAACTTAACGGAGATAGAGTTGAAAGTGGACGACAATACAACATGTTAAAATAAGATTTAAAAATGCTAAGAAGAAAACATGAAACATAAGTGTAATACCTCGTAATAATTTTGTTTACAAACTTCGAATAATGTTTTTGTTTTGAACGGAAAAGTTAAGGAATGGGAAAGTAATGATAAATAAAGTGTGATTAGAAGGAGAAGTAATATGATTTAGAATCTGTTTAGACCTTCTCCATTACCCCATCCTCTCTTTTTCTTCTCAACAACTAAGACTTCACCAGTTCTGAGTAAACCTTTGCAATTGTTACCCCGTCCCTTGCTTTCGTTTGCATAATGTATCTTTTTCAAGGAAAAAAAATTCCTTAATGCTCTATAAGTATTTTACAATCCTATTTTTTTCATGCCCGTATCTTGTATGTAGTATATTCCCCCATTCCGTTAAATGGTTTACACTACTCTATTTTGTAAGGGGAAATAAAGTAAGTGTAAACTATTGACTAGGACGGGGAGTAGTGCTCAATGTGTGCTCTATACAAATTTTGGGTAAGATGAAAGACAATATTCATTTTTAGTGCGATGCTTTCTAATGAGATCGCCTACACGATTAGCCAAATTGGGCACCTCGCCCGGTAGGGCGCGGACTAGTGGTGGTAAATATGAGACGATACTTTGGCAATCCAATTTCTATCATTAGCCGTCAAAGTTAAAAATAAGTATCTCTTAAGATAGCTATATCTTAAGTTTAAAACGGGTCAAATACCATACAACTTGCATGGATAAGAAATTTTTTTTGTTATCTAAGCATTTTAATTTTGTCTTATTTATACAAATGGTATGATATTTGACCTGTCTTAACCTTAAAAGAAATACTCCCTCCTATTCACCATTTTCTTCCCCTTTCCTTTTTGCACAAGAAATAAGAAATTGAATTTGAACCACATAAAACTAGAGCTGATCATGTCCGGGCTGGCCCGCCCAGCCCAGCCCGTCCGGCCCGCTAGTTTAGCGGGCTTGGTCACGAGATTTTTTTAAAAATATGGTTTGGGGACAAGGAAAACTTGGCCCGCAAAGTTAATGGACGGGTATGAACTAAATAAAAATGTCCGTGGACAACCCGGTAAACCCGCTAAAGCTTATAATTTAATTTTTACTTCTATAAAATCAATTTCCAAACTAATTAATTAACTAAGGTCCATATAAGAATTCAATACCCAATTAAATTAATTAAGAAAAAAAACACTTCAGTCCCAAATCACCCAAATGGCCAAACTTATTGAATGTTATACTTGTTGTACCCTTAATTTGTGCAACTTGTTATGCCTCCCGACAACTAGCGTCAATATGAGGACGTATTTTCTGTCGCGCAAAGATGTACTTTAGTATTCAGTGCTCGGTTTTTGGTAGGTATAAACATCATTTTTAGGCCAGTGCCTTCTATGTTTCAAAGCCCAGTGGCCCACGGGCAGGCCCGCCAACTTATATCGGGCGGGTATGGACAATATCAATAAGCCCACTATAGCGGATACGGACACAAAAAAATAGGCCCGCCGGACACTTTTTATTCGGGGTGGCCTGGCCCGCGTCCGGCCCAAGCCCGCAAACGATCAGCTCTACATGCTATTGAATTTAGACCACGCAAATCAACCCAAAAAAGGAAATAGAGAAGAAAACGTGAATAATCCGTATAAGAAAATGGTGAATAGGAGGGAGTATATATACCCTTAAATGAGAATTTGTAAAGGTAATTTAATTAGTGATAAAAACACCAGTTCATAGACTATACATCTGAGGTAGTAATCCGTTTCGCATTTACAACCGCCTTCGCCTTACTAAACTTGTCTCGCTGAGCATTGAACGATCATCTCCGGTAGCGCAGGTTTCAGCTGAGAGAAACGCGTCAATGGTGGCGACGCCATGTATATTCTGCCAAATTGCTCGATCAGATATCTCCACTCACCTCCTCCACGTTGTACGCTTCTTCTCCTCTCTCTTCTCGTCCTTTCTACCTCCACGGTTTCGCATTTTCTCTATTTTTTAAATTTGTAATTTATTTTTTTGTTATTATTATTTTAATCAGGATGATAAGGTCGTTGCTTTTCGGGACATTAAACCTTCAGCCTTCAGGTTTATACATCATTAATTCGTCAATGCTATTGTTAATTAATTGATTAAGCAATTTAGCATTGTTCTTAGCAGATTCTTTTGTGAGGAGTATTTTAATCGAAGGTAAATAATCTATTGAATGGGAGGGAATGTTAATTGCGGCATGATTCAGTTTAATGTAACTGACTAGTTGATGTAACAACGGTGACTGTTGATAACCTTTGGCAACGCTGTTATGCATAGGATTAGGAATATGTTTGGCTTGATTGAGTAGCAATTCGGAATGTGTTGTATGTCTCGTGTTTCACGAGGTTTGTTCTTGAGCTAATTCACATGTATGTGTTGTATGTTTGATCAATTTGGAGTGCTATTAGGATTAGGGAAGATGTTATGGTTATAGACATTATGACTAGTAAGGATGAGAACTTATTTGTTAGAGTGAGCTAATTGGAAAAGTTGTGGTCGTGTTATTTGCAATTAAATGAGCTATAGTCACGAGACTAGTCGAAGAAAAATCTAATTGAGCTTCCAGATTCCAATTTGTGTTTTTGATGATGATGATGATTGTTCTAGTGACTGCTGAATGCTCCGTAACTTGACATCCCCTACACGTCTAGAGGGCCTAAATAGGAGGCTTTGGAAAGAGAGAATATGGCAACATTTCCCATTGTTTGGACTTGATGTTGAGGGAATGGTAAGGAACAAAAATGGAGTGATTCGTTTTCCTCCTCCTTGAATATATATGGTCGTAAAGATTTGGGAAGTAAAATGCATTTTCTTCTCTTCTCTTCCCTCTCCTTCCCCTCCCTTTCTTCTTCTTTCTTCCCTTTCCTTCCTCGTTTGCTATCCAACCGGGGTACCAGTTCCTACGCTTCGTTCTGCTGAGGAGTTGCAATTACTATTTGGATATTAACATGTCACATTTCAAAATTAGAGGTTCATTATTATTCTCTATACAACAAAGGAGAATAGTAGTCCTCAGTACTCTAAATAAACCCTGACCTTGACGTCAACACATTATTTAACACGTAAACACGCAATACAATATTTTTAGTTTTATGAAGTAAGATGCAGCACAATCAATTTGTTAGCTTATTATGTGGACGTCTAGTATGGAGCGAGGTAGCTATTGCCTTTTATTTCCCAATTATATGAACTAGACTACAGTATTCTGATTGTTTCATGTCATTTATATCTACTTTGGGATGAATGGTTTTGCAGACACTATCTGGTCATCCCGATCAAACACATACCAACTGTGAAAGAACTCCAAAGAGTACATGAGGACTCTGCTTTAGGTAAGGGTAGTGTTGATACTGACAATGCATTGTACTGAGCTTCAAACCTAGATTTAAGTGATCTAACAAGTATTTTTATTTTCTACAGTGAGTCACATGCTCGATGTAGGTAAAATGCTGTTACAACGAGATGCCCCTCAGTCTACTGATTATAGGTATTGCTCCTTGCATGCAACGGTTTAGCTCCCTTGATTGAAATTTTGAATTCCGCTTCTTCCCCCACCCCACCCAAAAAAAGCCTTAATTGTTCTTCGACAACTGAAGAACATATGTATTGCATAGCATTAGCAACTGTTTTATGCTTTAGTTACGTAGCATTATTCTACATTCATGATCTGTCAAGTGAGAGGAAGATTTGTATTGTTTGCATTTACATAGATTCTGCTTCTTTGAAGTCTCTAAAAACATACTCTGTATATAGAAAATAAGTGTGTGCTGAAGCAATCTCATGTTTTTTTCGTGAAATTTGTAAAACAGTTTCGTGTGCTACATTTAAGATGAGAAGATTAGTAAGAACAACAGACACCATAAAGTTTACTTACAAATACGAAAAGTGTTGCGACATGGAACAATGATAATTGGTGTACTGAATCAACTGTATACAATAACGTTTTTTGCACATAGTTTTCATGCAGCTTGCCATCAAATGAAATATTTGCAGCCAGTCTGAACTTATAACAGAGTTTATTTTAACAATAAGAAGTTGAGAGAGCAACAACACCAACCAAAACCGTAGTCTGTAATCAGTTTGCATCCCATTAACATAAACTGTTGCTTGAACAAAGAAAAAAAAATGTTGACTCCCGCCTAAGGCAAGTGAAGCCGGGGGGGTGGATGTGCACCTTTCCCTAGAGACAATTTTTTGACAGTTTTTGAATGGCCTATAATGAAAAATGTGTTGAGATTTGCATGAAATGATTGATACTTCACAATAAGAAGCAAACACTTTAGTGTCATTTTAGTTTATCACATCGTATTTTTGATGTCAAAGAATAATAGGAGTAACTATTTGACTCCAAAGGAAATGGAAATAGAAAGCTATTTCAAGAGGTTAAGTTGAGATTTAAATATTTAAATGAGGCTAATAAGTGTGAAAGAAATATCCAGCGAAAATTAAATCAAAATATTGGAAAGTTAAAAGAAGAGTTTCAAATGGCAGATTAACATAACGAAAAGTCTATTATGAAAATCTACTCACATGCATGATCTTATAGATATAACAATATAAAGCATTCTTATTTTACTTGCCAAACCAGAGGTAGGGTTTGTTTTTGTATCTTAACTTGGTGTTTGATCTAAGAGATTTCCTGGAAGTCTCTAACAGCACAAAAAATTACCTTCAAATTAAATGCATAAGGAATTATTAAGCATGAGGCAATTAAGGTTTCCATTTGCCATGTAATCTCACTTTCTCTTTTGGGAAATTGATACCCTGCATCCCGTTATTTTTGTTTCAGTGCTTGTGAGTATAGCTGTCAGTCTGCCACTGTGTTGGATCCTTCTTTAAACCCTCTCGTCTAGATCATATTAATGGCAATCATTCTCTGGTAGGCTTCTAAATATTCAGATGACCCTAGAAATCTAGAATGCGAATCTAAAGGTTGATTTGTTGTTACGCATGAAATCTATTCTCTGCAAGTGTGAAGTAAATTTGTTTTTTAAACTATCACAGGCCAGTTTACAGTCTCTGTGATCATCCTTCAGTTTTTGTTATCTTATATTCTTTTGCTTATGCGTTCTTCACACTAAATGATGCTTCAGGGGTGACCCTTAATGTGGCAGGTTTGGCTTTCACCAACCTCCATTTAACAGTGTTGACCATCTTCACCTTCATTGCTTAGCGCTTCCCTTTATTCCAAGGTAGACCAGATAATTTCTTGCTCATTAAAAAAATAGAATCGTTACGTCTTTTTTGGTTGCTTTTCAGTTACCTCTCAACTTAGGAATATGTAACAAATGTGGAATCGGTTTTTTGCAGATGGAAACATCTCAAGTACATGTCCTTGGGGCCACTTGGTGCCTTCATTGAGGCAGAGAAACTATTGGCAAAACTCAATCCTGTACAAACATCTCATATATAGGTATGCTTATATTTTCACAAATAGTCATATTGAGAATTATGATCTATCAAATGCCAGAAGAAATCGGCTGAATTGTGTACGAAATATGTAGGACATGGTCCATTGTATGTGCTTCTGATATAAAATTTGTCAGACTTTCTGAGGCAAAAAATAAAGTTCACTAACAGTTCCACTAGTCTTGGAGAGGGTTCCCATGTGATATTGTGTATCTACTTGGTTTGTTTGATGTTTTTGCCTTATTTATGTTCTGTAATTGATAGATAAATTGCCGGTCGTGTTAAATACTAGAATTAACTATCAAATTAACAATTTATAGACCTAACTAGACTCTACTAACTACTAACAATAATGGTAGTAAAATGGCAAGCTAGGGTCGAACCCAAGGGAAGGACCTTTAACTAAGACTCGAATTGTAAACTATTGACCAACAATCACTAACTAAGACTCCTCTTTACTAATTAAGACACTAATGACAATTTAGACTCAACAATTTAAACTAATTACAAACAATGGGTATTCACAATGTTCAACTTGTAGGAAACATAGATGGAAAAAGCATTTGGTTGGAAACAACATGAAAAAGAGTAAAAATGGAGATTTTTCTATTGAGACAATTCAACAAACAACTAGTATGCAAGAATCAATATAAGGGAGAAACTTGGTGTAACAAGGCTCAACAACTACTTCCTAAGCTTAAAGATCCTCTCTTTTCTTCCCTCAAAAATCACTCAACAACTTTCATAAGATGGTGATTACTTGCTCCTAAGCTAAAGTAGTTAATCCTAGCTATATGATCACCCAATTGAAAACTACAAAAGGGCTTACACACACGAGCATTAAGATCAATTCCAAACAAAAGAAGTCAAGATTAATCCTTTAGGAGGCTTAATCCAACTAACCCAAGGATCAACATGCAAATTCCACTCACAAAGATACAAACTTTAAACCAAATTTATAAAGATGCAAGCTTACTACAAGGATTGCAATAGTAAGATGATTAACATGCAAGGTTGATCATTCCTAACACAATAACATCCAACATAAACATGAATATCAAGGAATATGCAATAATTATTGAGGAAAGATTAAGAGATTCTTACAAGGCTTAAGGAAAGTAGTGTCTACCAAATTACACCAAGCAAAAGGTCTAGCCTTCCATAACCATAGATGAATCTAAGATTAATGGAAAGATTAACATCAAAATCCAACCAAAGATTACAACTTTTCTCCAAAATACCAAATTCTTCCTTAATATACAAGTTTTGAGATTATTCAATAATGATGTGATAAACTAGGTCTTCAAACCATGAACTATATATATGGCTGCACTCCCCTCTAGGTTAAACCTGAGTTGGGCTTCCACGAAATGGTTTAAGATGGATGATCAACTCTCAAAGGCTGAGGAGAACGCAGGCTGCGTCATCCACCGCAGGCCTGTGTTAAACGGCGCAGGCTGCGTCCTGGACTGATCTCCGCTCCAAATTCTTCATCTTGTAAAGCTTCTTTCACCATTTTGGCCTTCATGCTTGTTCACCAAGGGATGACAACTTCTATGCTAGCTCGTTTGGAGTCCGTCTTCACTTGATTGCTTGCTTCGGGGTGTGGTTAGAGGCACTTGCTCGGGATTCCGAACTCTCCTCTCAAAACCACGCTCCATATATGCATTAAAACACGTTAATCATAACAACCAATGGGACGGGAAGACTAGCTCATTATTCCGACAAAAGACCCTTAAATGAAACCAAACTAGGCCTAAGAAGGCCTTATTGACTCGACACTTTTGACTCTATCAGTAATCTATGTATATTTCCCACTTCATGTGTTGTGAACTTTGTGATGCATGTTCAACTGAAACTATTATGTTAGTATCTTTCCTACTTTAGGGTTTCACCATATGGTATAAACTGATCGAATCTTGTTGTTTGGAGAGTTTTTTTAGCTGATTTGGTAAGTTGACTTTGTTCTATTGTACTTAAGATCAAGTTCATATACCTGCTTTGGTTACTTTTTTGCATTGGATTTGGTAATCGAAGCATATTTCATAGAAAGCCTAGTTGGTTTTAAAAATGTCTGCATGAGCCAGGCTAGGGGTGTAAACTTGATCCCAGATTCCAGTTGCATCTAATTACTAATTTTGGACTGGATTTTTGGAATTTGAACAATATATTTCAATCCAAATCTGATTTAAGTGAAACTGTTCTCTTACGAATTAATTTCATCTTTTGAAGCCAAGGCCTAATACTTGTATCTTTTGTAATGCCAAGCTGATAATTAGAGCATGTATTGCATTAGAGTTATCATATTATGTGTATATATATTGTCATTCCAGGTTAGTGATTTAAGTTATTATTTGGATTGCGATAAAATGTTTTTGACAGGATAGGACGCGCTATTGAAAGTAAATTTGGATTTGAAATTTGAGTCTAAGGTGTTTTGAATTGCATATTTCATCAATCCATTTTACATCTTTAGATCAGATTGCGAAACTCTTTTATCGTTTGGAAGTTATATCCTTTCTAGTTTCTACTACAATAGTAGAGATTATCGGTTCTACTGGGTACCCGGACTGTTTTTCTGTAGTAAACTACCGAAAAATTAATGTTGTGGAATCATATCCAAAGGGCTTGGCAGTAACCTTCGCCTATTATGGGAGAATGATGTTGTGGATGCTCTAAGGCTAAATATTCTACTTCTTGCATCTTATTTTGAGCACAAACATCTTTGTTTGTGAGGATTCGCAGTGTTTTAACCTCATTGAACCTATGATGCTACATCTATTGTTTGAAAAGCAATGTAGAACGCTATGTTTGGTACGAAGTATTATTTAAGCAACATGTGAGATTGTTCATATTTTCTGTTGTGCAGGGATTGCGTTGGCTTGATGTGCTACAACTACAACATTACTCTTCAACCAACTAATTCTAGGTATGAAGGTCCTCATTGCTGTAATTTACTGCTGATGTACATAGTGTGCACACCCTTCATAAATATTTATATAACCAAGAACATTACTATAATTGATACCAAGATTGGTTAGTCAGGAACATTTGTGGCCTTCAGCTTGAAGGAGTGTTTTTTCTATTACTTAATTGCCAGGTTACCAAACTGATTCGGGGTTTAGTTGTGCATTTTCATGTTACCCCTGCGTTGTACGGACTACGGAGTTTTAATCGGAAAAATAAACGGGTGTCTACATTTTAAAAGCCTGCAGAAGCTTCCAATTATTTGTTGTTACTGTTCCATCACTTCATGACCTTTAGCTGGGCCTGATATATGGCTACTATATAGAACCTGCTCCCTACCCATTCTTATCTTTATCTTAGCCTTGATTGATAATATCAAAACATCCACCCACTCGAATCAAAATATCTATATTTTCTACCAAACTTGTTTCTTTTTCTTTGTTTTTTGTATAATTAAATATAAGGATTAGAGCACTATTGTCTATTTTGAGTTTTATAGCACAAAACAAGCCAAACACCCCCCTTTTAAATTACTTGAGATATGATTCTGCGCCTCCGTCCCATCTATTAATCAAATAAATTAAAACTTTACGGTTTATAGCGCGACTTTTGCTTAAAATACTCGCCTATACTTCCGACCCGCGAAGTTTTAAATAATCCAGCAACTACTATAGTCTTCACCCCTTAAAGCTTAATCTAAACAATTTATAATCATCTTTTTGAGGTGATTATGAAAAATGGGTCCACGTAGGACAGAAAGAAAGTCGCTTATGCGACTTCAGAAACCTGTCGCTTAGCCAAAGGGCGACTTGACCGTAAATCACAACTGGAAATTTTTTTTGTAACAAGGCTCAAGTCTCTTGCTAAGCAACTGGGCTCTGAAGTCGCTGTGCGGCTGAGCGACTTTCTTTCTATCCTACATGGACCATTTTCAATAATTTGTTTCACTCACCTCACCATTTAATAAAAATGTTCCGTCTTTTTGCTATGTTAGGTAGTAAAAAATGGAAATTCTTTTAAAGTACATTATGGACAAGTTGATAGGTGTTTGGTGAGCCCTATAGCAGCTGTTTTTGTTTGGAAGCTGCCATAGCTGAAATACAGTAAACCTTGAAAGTGACAAGACAAGTAGAGGATACCATGGGAGTTTCTTTTTTCTTGCTATAGTTATGGGGATTAGTGATTTGTTTTCTGGTAAATTTGTCTGCTATTGACATTTCCATACCGTACCACAAGTCCATAATCCATGCGTCAAGTATTTTAAAACGTGTCTTTTTCATTGTACAGTAATATCTTATTCTTCATTCTTGGGTGTCAAACGTCAGGTACAGCTGGGGTTTTCCTGTATGATTAAAAACAGTGATGTTTACTGAATTAGAACCAAAGAGCCAAAGAGGTGTGGGTGGAGGAATATGCCATAAGGCACTCCTAGAGCTTTCGAGTGATCTAACATTATAGTATTAAATCTCAGTTTCGGTCGTTACATGTATCGGTTATCACGGCCTACTCTAGCTAAATGCAGCCAATTTCGCTTTGAAGTGCGGTAAAACGTGGTCGCGCTAAACTCTAAACCCTTTAGAACTCGGTCGCGTATTGGACTATTGGTGTCGCGACCGATTTTCAAAACTGTGCCCAACATAGCTAATACACTTTTGGAGCATATTCCTTAGGTAAAGGAGAGTCCCTTAAAATGTTTGTGGTGAAGGAGCATTGTTATGGAAACATATTCTAGATTGTGGTGTCCAGTTATAATGAAAATAACCTTTTGTATTGAAGCTAATGTTGTTTTCAAGTGTTTTTATGACCTTTTGTTTAGTAGTATAGGCCTAGAAGGGTCCTTGGTCGAGCACAGTGCTCCACAGTGACACTGAAATTTACTGGATCCTTAGTCGAACACAGTGCTCCACAGCAACACACCAGAATATATGGGTGAATAGAAGAAAGGAGTGTGACCATATGGTGAGAACCCCAGACTGACCAATGCGACCATGCGGTCGCTAATTCTATGTTCATTTGTAATCTTAAGTCCCATTTGAAATGTGAGCTGAGTGGGTTGATCATCTGGTTATCGGGATGGACCTTATGCTATCTCACTTGTACAGTTGTACTACTGATGTACATGGGATACTGAAGTTGTTTAGTTTTCAAGAAATTGTATCAGTCTTTTATCGTTTTACCTGTTTCATATTTGGGTTTTCTAGACCATGTCCTCCTCCACGGACCTCGGTTCATCCTTGTCATATTAGATTTGAACATTTCCCCTTTGGTTCGATGCCAGTTAAGAAGTGAAGAGCAGTGACAAATTTCTAACCAAATCTTGTAAGTTAAAAACATTTTTTGTGCAACTCAAAAGCCATGACTCAACTAAAGTCGTTAAGCTTGTTTCTGTTGTGAAGTACGGTCCTTTTATGCCGTTGACAACGCAATATTATTGGGTTATTTTGAAGCAGCCTCTATATGATGCATATAACCAAACCCCTTTTAATCTTTTACCCCATAATTTGCGTGAACCATTGAGTTAGTGCCGTTACTAGGAAATGTTGTATGACTCATGAGCTGAGATAGCTGGACTTGTCTGATAAGAGAAGCATTGAGAGAGACACACGCAAAAATGCGTGTATAGAAAGAACTATAGTTCAAGTAGGCAAGTGCAAAATTGAGGCATTCCTTTGGTGCTGTATGATTCAGGAGTAATTGAGTTTGTGGTAAAGGTGTAGTAACTACTAACTAAGTCATTGACGTTGGAAATAAGAAGTCTGAAGCAAGTGTAATTAGTGTCCGTATTTGGTAATAATGCCCTGGTGGCTGTACCAGACGATGATGAGGCAGAGAAGTTGGGCCGACGATGCCGCTACACGCCAAGAGTAAGAGTACGTGGGCTTTACCCTTGTTGGAGTCTAGTAATCATTTGTTAGGCCCCACTATCTACCATCTACCACTTTTGGACGGCTTTGCCCTTTTTTTATCACTATACTTTCCCAAGTCAATCATGGTTGGCTAGCTAGCTAGGACTCCCTTATTTTCTTCTTATTATAAAAGTTATAGAATAAGAGCCTTATAATACTACTCCGTAGTTTCTATTTATTAAACACTTATTTATATATTATGATTACTAGTTTAGACCCCGTGCAATAAATGCACGGTATATATAGTATTTTTTTTATAAATAAATAATTTATAAAATAATGATATTTCATTAATTGTCCATATTTCTCATTATTGTATTTTGCTTTGTTGACAATTAATCAAGAGATTTTTTTTGCTGGAATATATTTTAAAACAAAATATTTTTTACCCACAAAGTTAATGAATTCAATATTTTAGTCATCTCAATTTTTTTTGTCACGAAAGTAATAATAATAGTGATTCAGTTTTGTTTTGTATGTAGCATGTATTAAGTCATTCTTAAATAATAGTATCAATAAAAGATTTAGTAATTTATAGTTTTATATAAATTTTATTTATATTTTAATTAAGATATTATAGTTTAGAGTTAGAGGTGAAAATAATATAATTTGATGAAAAAATTAATTTTAATTAAAAGATGATAATTTAATGTAATAAAAATGTAATTATTAGTTTCCTTTTTTAGTAAATGCACATAATTGTAGTTACTTTCCTTATTTAAAAAGATTCTTTTTGGAGGAAAAAATGTGAGAATTCCTATTCATTTAGTAAATAGGGGATTACCAGCAAATGAGTCAAGGATATTGTTATTGGTGTGGGAAATGAGTTTCCAAGTTTGAAATTAGGGCATGTTTTAAATACTCATCTAAAATTAGGGGTTGTCCATTGGTCCGAGACCGGATTAAACTTACTGGACCGAAGACTAAACAAGGGTAAAAAGTTGAACCGTAGACCGAACCGTAGTTATACTGGTACGGACCATAGAAATGTATGGGACTGTACTGGACCATATGAACCAAATAATATATTGCATGTTATTGTATTATTTGTACGATTACTTTAATTTATATTAATGACTTAGGTTTATTATTGTAGAGTAGTAGAATATGTGAAAATAAGTATATAAGAAAGTAATATTATCAAACTAGGAGAAATATTTGTAAGTTATACAATTTTAAAGATCTTTATTACAATAGTTTGGTCTATGGTTCGGTCTGCGGTCCGTTCGGTTTGGTACACACGACCAGACCAAACTAAAACCAAACTTATGTAAATAAGTGGACCATAAACCGAACTAAATAAAGTCTGGTCCAAACCAAATTGCATGGTCCAATCCGGTCCTTGATCCGGACTATTGAATGAACATCCCTATCTACAATTGCTAGGTAGCATCATAACTCAAGTTGAAATTAAGATGAATCATGACTTTGTTAGAGCATGTTTTAACATATGATTGTGAATTGTAGGGGTAAATTGATACTCTCTCCGTTTAGGTTATTCTTTATATTTATTTTTGATACAAAGACGAAGAAACAAGGATTTGGAATTAGAATTATTCAACGACCGGATTACTATTTGGAAGTGGTTCAATAAGCAACCAAATTTCTTTCAAATAATTGTCAAAAAAATGCGAAATATTACAACAATGATCTAGATATTTTTTTTATTATTATTAGGAAAAGAAACTAAGTTGATCCTACCGAGTAGGACCAACCTATTTCATTCTTTCGAATGAGGGAGGAGAGTGAAAGCCAACGACTTTCAACCCACCTCGAAGAAGAAGGACAAGAATGTCCTAAATTAGGCATAAAGTCTGCTACTTTATTGGCCTCACGAAAGCAATGAGTGTACTTAACTTCCGTGAAAAAAGAAAGTTCGACCCTAATATCGGCGATTAGAGAAGAAATTTCCCAAGGTACCTTCCACGTTCCACGAATAAAGTTAATAACACAAGTCCTTCAATAGCTAAAATATTAAAACCCAAAGTTTTAGCTGCAATTATACTTTCTCTAAGAGCTAGGGTTTCAGCTAAAAGAACACAAACTTGACTGCAAGATTTAGCACCTAATAACAATAGTTTACCATCATGATCTCTAATGCTGAACCCTACAGCTGCATTTGTATCATCTCGTTTAGAGCCATCGAAGTTGATCTTAATAAAATTATTTGGTGGCTTCTGCCAAACAATATTATTATTACAATTACTAAGACCATCCCCAAGCAAAAGGTCGACTTAATCGGGTCAATTGGAATTTTTTCTCTTAATCACACCTTATTAATCTTGACCCACTTTCACCCTCCCAAGCAGAAGGTCACAACCTAGATCACCAACCCAATCATTTTTCCACTTTCCAACATTTCTAATCATTTATCATATTCACTACTCACCAAAACCTCTCTCTTACTTCCACTTTATTTAGTTTTTTTTTTTTTTTTGGTTTTAAATGTTGTAACTAATAAAATTGTGACACATGGAGGGTCAATTGACAATAAGAGGATTATACATCTGATGTACTACCTCCAATTTTATACTTTCTGACCATTATAATAAAGTTTTTGAGTTTTTGTTTTAAAGTTCATGAGTTTCACTATGAAGTTTCTGAGTTTATTCACTTAAATATTAAGTTCTAAAAAATTACAATAAAACTCAAAAATATTACATATGCTCAAAAAAATATTAAAATCTAACTTATAAATTTTAATATACTCAAAAAAATATAATGCTCGAAAACAAATAAAGTTTGAGATAATAAGCTCAAAAAAAATACATATATGCTCAAAAAACAAAAAAATTGGAGGTAGTACATCCGATGTATGTTCCTTTTTCTCGTCAATTGATGGACCAATTTACTCTACCTTAGGTCACAAATTGACCTTCTCTACCTTAGGTCATCCTAATCCTCCTCTTAATTTGTAATTAACTTGACCCAAGCAAGGTCATGACCTACCAATTGACCTTGCTTGGGGATGGTCTAAGACCATGGTGTTCATGCAATGGATTCGTGTCTTTGTTATCCAAATCTTTATGCTTAAGAGTAAACCATACGAAAAGTGAACTCGAAATGGCTTGTGTAATTTTATTTACATCTATTATAATTGTTCCGGGTGTAATTCCAGAGCAGATTTGTTTACCACGTAAGCTTGGTGAATGGATGTCCTTCCTTTCTTTGACTCTTCCTTTCGGTCTCTCCTGAAACGATGAACAAACTGAGGGCTCGGCTTTGCACCGAGCGTACTCACTCCGACGCTCAAGTCAGTGAACTTAAAGGGATTAAGTTGTATGTTACTTGACAGAGTATATTGTAGAGAGATAAGGGAGTTTATACCAGATGAATAGTGAGTTTTAGGTTAGATTGTGGATCCTTTCCTCAATGAGGGTTGAGGAGTATTTATAGACTTTCACCTTTTGTCACGTAGTGGCCAAGTGGGCCAAGTGGCGTAGCAGGTGGAAAGTCTGTTCTACCCTCGGCCGAGGGACCCATGGCAGGCCAGCGGGCCCTGTTGACTCCATGCCGAGGGGTCTTGGGTATGAGTACGCGGATATGTCTCCCGGCTGGTGGTTGCCCAGCCGAGACCCAAAGTGACCGGCCGACAGGCTGCGTCGGTTAGGCGGTCTAACATGTTGACTTGCTGTCTCTTGATCTTTGACCTTGCTCAATATGTTGACTCGGTCAGCGGGTGCAGAATATGCCCCATCAATAATGTTGTCAAAGATAAATTTGTTTTTGTTAAACCCCAAATTCCACCAAATAAAAGTGGTCTTTAGAAAAGACTTAAGGAAAATAGAGTTCTTAAAAGCATTAAATTTTTCCACAAAGTTTGAGAATTGATCACTATTGTTACTGTGAGAGAAACTAACATCACCCATAGCGACATATTGAGAAATAATATGTAAAACAGGGCAATTAAAGAGAAGGTGATCTCGATCTTTTGTGTGATAATTACAAAGGGTATAATGTATAGGTACAGAAACATGAGACCGCTGGAGTCGCTCCCTCGTAAGAAGTCCATCCATAAATTTTCCATAAAAATAACTTAATCTTAGGGGGAAGGTCACATTTTCAAATCCAAGTAAATTTACCAGTAAGTTTTCTTGAACAAAACTTGTATTAGTAATATGAGAGCTAAGAGGTTTTGGGAAAACTAGACCTAGCAAACGGGTCAACCGGGTCGGGTTCGGGTCGGGCCAGTTTGGGTCGGGTCATTTCGGGTTTCTCAACTTTTCGGGTTAGTTCGGATCGGGTCAGTTTATTTCGGGTTACAGGTCTATTTCGGGTTTGTTGGTCGGGTGTGTTTTGGGTCAAGCGGGTGGGGTTAATTCGGGCCAGGCCATTTTCGGGTCAAAGATTAAGAGAAGAGAGGCATTTCGAGTCTATTAGGGTCAATTAAAGTTATAATTTGTCGGGTCATTTTCGGGTTGAGTGGTTTCGGATTGGTCATTTCGGGTCGGGTCTGTTACGGGTCTATGAAAGCTCGGGTCATTTTCGGGTCGGGTCAGGTCACTTCGGGCTTTGGGTGTCATTCGGGTTCAGCAATTCGGGTCGATTTCGGGTCTCGGGTCATCTTTTTCGGGTCGGGTCAATCGGGCCGGGTTGATTTTGCCAGGTCTAGGGAAAACCCAATTATCTATCCAAAATTTAATATTTTTTCCGTTACCAACCTGCCATATAAGACCTTTTCTAAAAATCTCTCGAAAGACATAAGTTTAAGCCACTGCCAAAAACTCCTTCGTGGAGGCGAATGCTCAAACAGAGACTTATTCTTTAAATATATTTTTTTAACCACCGTAACCCAAATGTTATTATCTTCTCTAAGAATTTTCAATAAAAGTTTCATTTAAAATGTTTTTTCTTACGCTCACGTTATCCTTTGCCTTTATCTTTTTTCTGATCATTATTTATCAGATATACTTGCATTAATGTCGCATCCGGACGTCCTTGGTTCCACAGAATATATAGTAGCAATAGAGTTTGGTGGTCGTGGAAGTGCCAACAAAAAGAGAAATGAAAGATAATAGCGTAGACAAGTGGAATTGAGTAATATAGTTTTTGGTGGAATTGAGTAAAAAAAACGTTTAAAAAAAGGGTAATGCTAAATACAACCCAGTATTTAATCATTAAATACCTTCTAATTTGGGTATTAATTTAAGAATTAAGAATAAAATTTCACATTAACCAACATAATTAATGCATATATCAAAAATTTATTTCCTTTTTTGATTTCTTAAATACAACCCAGTGGGTTGTATTTATCATTACCCTTAAAAAAAAGTGTAGACAAGTGGAATTGAGTAATATAGTTTTTGGTTGTTAGTCAAGTGTAGTCTGCGTTGGAGGGTCTATGTGGGCTCGGGAATGAGAGGCTAAACCGGGGTTGTTACTTAGCAAGTTCAAGTGGTTTTCAAAATTGGCCAATCTCAAAAATTCTATCTAATCGAGTAATAACCGAGCTTTAAGCTGAAAATATAGCACATAGACCTGATAAACCTTGGCCAACCAGATAACCTGAACCATACACCCAAAGTGAGGACCCGAGCATGAGCAGTAACTCAAATTGACCAGCCTTATCGTTATAAGCCGACTAGCCGAGCGTTTATTGTTACAACTGACCATTATCCACAATAAACTTGACAAACTTCTATTTATTTATTTTTATTTTTAACAATTTCAAACCTCGTTGAAATTTTTACTATTCTCGTTGAAATTTTTACAATTCTTGTTGAAGACGGACACTATCCGTCATAGTGGGGGGAAATGGATATCCCCACTTGCCCTCCCACTTGCATTTTGTGAGACGGTCACTATCCGTCTTCAGCTTATGACGGATAGCGGACTGCATGTTAAAAAGGTTGGTAGTGTGTAGTAAGACATGGGCCCACGCCAGCCGTCTTATTTGGGCATGGGTTTTTACAAACAATAAGTCAACCCTATGACAGGTATATTCATCACAAGTAGACGTGGCAAAACAGGTCAATGGGTCGGGTTCGAGTCGGGTCAATTCGGGTCGGGTTAGTTCGGGTTTCTCATTGATTTCGGGTTAACTCGGGTCGGGATGGGTCATTTCGGGTCGGTTTCGGGTTTGTTGGTCGGGTCGGTTCCGGGTCAAGCGGGTCGGGTCGTTTCGGGTCGGGTCGTTTTCGGGTCAATGAATAATAGAGAAATTGTCATTTCAAGTCTTTTCGGTTCAATTAGAGTTAAATTTTGTCGGGTCATTTTCGGGTTTGGTGGTTTCGGATCGGGTCATTTCGGGTCAGGCCAGTTCGGGTCATGTTCGGGTCGGGTCGGGTCAATTCGGGTTTTCGGGTCACATTCGGGTGATGTAGTTCGGGTCACTTCGGGTCTCAGGTCAGCCTTTTCGGGTCGGGTCAATCGGGTCGGGTTGCTTTTGCCAGCTCTAGTCACAAGCTTGTGACGGGTCAAGTATCATCCATATGGTAGATAAAACAAAAGTAAAAGTGCTTAGATAATCACAAAAGGCTTGTCTTTATTTTCCCAAGTGGGTTTTATTTAACCCGTCGTCACAAATAATAATTTGTGTTTCACAAATCAGATACTCATGTTCAATTAGTTAACTCTATACTTTTTTTTTTTTTTTGATAAGGTAAGAAAACTAGGTTGATTCTCTAGGTAGGACCAACATATCTCATTCTTTCGAATGAGAGAGGTAAGTTGAAGCCACCGACTTTCAAACCACCTCGAAAGAGTTGGACATGAATGTTCAATAGAAACCATGAAGTCAACAACCTTGTTGGCTTCACGAAAGTAATGTTTAATTATCACTTCATCGAAGAAATGAAGGTCTAATTTCACACCCTTGATAATACTAGAGATTTCCCAAGTAATACGAAGTGAGTTAATAACTTATAAATTATCACCCTCCACAATTAACTTAGGAATTTTCCAAGATATTTTAGCCGTAAAATACTTAAAAATCTCAAAGTTAACTCTATACTTGTTGCAAGTTGCAACCTGCCTCGCCCGTGCGGTATCCTTTATGGGTTTACTACTTCCTAACCATTATCCAGTTGTATACATGTACTCCGTGAAATGTAAGACCATCCTATATTCCTATCTTAGTTACTTCATAACTATAGATATTTTCTCATCCTCTATTAAGGCATCTTAGTAAGACTAAGGCTCTGTTTTTTTGGACTTAAAGTCACTTAATTTAAGTTCACTTCATATCTTATAAGTTCAGTTCAGTTCAGATCAGATCCTATAAGTTCAATTCAGATCCTATAAGTTCAGTTCAGTTCAGATCCTATAAGTTCAATTCAGTTTAGATCCTATATATAAGTTTAGTTCAGATCCTATAAGTTCAGTTCAGTTCAGATTCTATAAGTTCAGTTCAGTTCAGATCCTATAAATTTAGTTTAGAAAAGTTATATACAAAGTATTATTTTTAAAACCGACGCAAAAACATTTGACATTATTAATTATTCGATACATATATACATTTTTATTTTTAAACCAAAATTATAACTCTTCTCATTATTTTTTATCGTTATGTAACCGTAGTATAATGTATGAACAAACCAATGTATATAAAGCGGAAAAATGTTATTATTTCACCTTGTGTTTTAGACTATATTTTCTTATCAGCGTTCTCTCTTGGTTGCCCACTAATTTCTTGTAAAAAATTTGTTTAATCTCAATAAAAGTTTGCATTTATTTTTATAATAATAATAATAATAATAATAAAAGTTGCGGTTTTATAAAAAAATAATAGTAACAAATAATAATAAAAATAACAATAAGAACAAGAACAAGAACAATGATAATAATAACAATAATAATAATAATAATAATAATAATAATAATAATAATAATAATACTTAAGTTAGATTAATTTAAGTTAATTTAAATTCAGATCGTGTAAGTTCAGTTCAGATCTTATAAGTTAAGTTCAGATCCTATAAGTTCAGTTCAGTTCAGTTCAGATCCTATATATAAGTTCAGTTCAGATTCAATAAGTTGATTCGATTCGATCCTATAAGTTCGATTCCTTCGAGATCCTATAAGTTCAGATTCGATTCGATTCGATCCTATAAGTTCAGTTCAGATCAGATCAGATTCGTTTCAGTCCAAATGAACATGACCTAATTATCGACTCTCTATTGTAAGAGACTGTTTTACGATGAGATTGTTTTATAAAGATTTTTTTAGCGCTTTACTAATACTACTCCGTAGTCCGTACTACTTACTAGCTGTTTTTTCCGACTTGTTTACTTTCCTTGTTAATATGCTGATGAATTTGTATGAGATAATTTTACACGTGATGACGTGAACTCTCTGCCATTACGGGAGATTATGTCGGTAAATTCTCGATTATGAACCGTAATAAAGAAGTATAATGTTACAAATCCTCGAGGGCAGGTAGTTCACTTAGCTAATGGAAGAGTTTAAAGCTAATATTATATTTAATTTGTCTTACTATAGACGGATATATCCGTCTAAAGTGAAAGACGGGTCAAATATACTTAAAGTGGTGACATTTTTGGGTCCACCATACAACTTGTTGCTTGTTTATGCTTAAAGTGGGTGGATATTTGGCCCGTCTATAACTATAGACGGATATCTTCCGTCTATAATGAGAATTTGTGTATTATATTAGTGTAATACGAAGTACGTAGTATAATATAGAAGTAGGTTTCAGTGATGATTAAGGTAATGGATAGACACTAATTGACTTTGTGAGGCAAGATATATCTTCCCTTTAAAAGCTTAAACCTGAAGACCAAATAATGAAGTGACTCTATAATCTATATAGGCGGCTACATTGAGAGTTGAATAAGACGTATACTTCTATTAAAATGGTTTGAATTGGTGGAGGTATTATGTGTATTACGTGTGACTGTAAGACACTTGGCTTACTCATTTTGGACCAGTTTAGGAATCAAGTCCATGCATACAGCTAGCAATTACCAATTACCATGATGCTTCTATTCTTTTAGGTTGCTTTCGATACTTGAAAATTTTATATCTTTATTTAAGGTTTGAAATTTTGATTAATTATTAGATAGCTTAATTAATTACGTTGAACCATTTAATTTGCATGTGTTGCTTCTAAACGGACATTGTTCCCAATAATGGATTAATGGAAAGGGTGAGGCATTTCACCACTTGCTTACAAATATCCTACATTTTTAGTTGAATATGAGTCGTACGAAAGATTTATTCAACACAATCAGTTTTAAGGTGGTTCATTAACTTTGTGTTAGGTACCGATAATATCGCTATACTTTGAGAAGGGTTTCAATAGTTTCAAGACACATTCCAATCAGCTGAGATTACTACATCCACACAGAGTATAATATTTTGACACTTTATTTTGCGTAAAAAACACGAGGAATTTAAATTCATGTATTGGAGTTAAATAACTTAGATGCATCCGTATTGAATGCTTTAAAACGGATATGTGGGTTGTAGAGCACCAGTTTTCTAGATTACCTGGTTCTTTTGGGTTTAGTTTTGGCTACATTAAGGATATTGGATCAGATTAATTCGGGGTACAAGATTATTCTGAACTAGAAGGGTTATCTAACTGAGCCGAGTTGGAGTGGTGGTGGAAATATTGGCTAGAAGATCCCTTGTATACATGTCTAATCTAAGTAGTCTTAAAATTTAAGAGACTTGAATTTGTGTCTGCAAAACTTAAATAACTACTGCACCAACATTTACGATCTTTGGTTGGTTGACATGCATATGACAGTAGTAGTTTAGTTGATACAATTCAAGGGGCTAAATATACAAAGTACTACAATGTATTTAGTGAGATGGGACCGTTTTTATAAAAATGAAAGAAAAGTGGTAACCATATTTGCCTGATTAAGACTTCATTTAATTACTCTACATTATTAACAAGCTAGATGCTGTGCATTGTATTCATATCACTCTGGTTCCAAATTCATGTGTTATTTAGTACTCGTGGAATTTATGTCTTTGTCATTACAATTTTGATGTTGATGCTTCTTTACTTTTGAGTTTGGAGTTTCCTGGTCTATTCCGTGTTGTTTAACGGGGTCGATTGTCAAACATGGTAGACTTCGAGTTTTTGATAGAGCACGGGATTAATGAGGATAGTCATTTTCTCTCGACTCTATATAATTATGGAATACATCTTATGACTAATTGAGAATCTAAAAAAAACCAAAAAAAATCTCGTATTTTTGACATTTTCTTCCTTTAAACTCAAACTTTATCGTTCTCCCTAAACATTTTTTTCTTGGCTTTGTCAGTATTGTGATTGCTCAAGTTTTGCTGTTTAGATAAATCGAATGAGTTATCGAATCGTTTATTAACTACTGGCATGATTACAAATTTACAATGGGTTGCCTCTATCAAATTCAGGGTTTATCGGATCAGTGTATATTAGAATTATAAAGTTATATTAGCAACAACCATTCCATCTTGTGTTTTTCAAATTGGAAAATAGTTTTATCTTTACTGTTGAGTTTATTGACCCGGTACTTAAGAGGGGGAGGGGGTGAATTAAGTACCCTTTTTTAAAAATTCGAAATATAAGCAAAAGATTTGTTTTCGTTTTATCGCAGATTAGTACACAGGCAATATGAACAGTCTCGATGACTGTTCAAACAACTGAGTTGTGCAGTACTGTTTGAGCGCGTAAGAGAATAAACGAAAACAAATAACAAAATGAAACGAAAACCAAACAAAAGAAAGCACAACACACGATATTTTTAACGTGGTTCGACCTACTCTCTAAAGGTCTACGTCCACCTCTCTTTTATTAATGTTTACTTGATAACCAACCCCGATTACAAAGCAAACCCCCACGATCAACCCGATCGTGCGACTCGAGTACAACCCGTACCCCAAAAACTCTCTCTCACAAAAGTGAAAATTACAACATAAAATATCTCCTTATAAGGTTTAACAATTGGAACAATGGAGATAGTATTTCCTAATGAATATGAGAACTTATGCTTTAGAAATTAATTCAAAGGATGGCTTAAAAAGAAATTTTGCAAAACAACTAATAAAGCATATGAAAGTGGGATTTGCAAAAATTGTTTTAAGCACACAAGGGAAGCTCACGGTTTAAAGCTCTCAAGGATTTTCACCAAAAATAATTTCTTTTGTTTTTGTTGATGTGTGAGGTGCTACGTAGAAGCCAAGCAAATGAATATTTATAGTGGAAAACTTCTAATCAACTATGCTTTTGAAAAGTGAAAGCATTCCTTAAAATGAGGCACTCCGTAGGAAAGGGGAAGCACACCTTAGAAGAAGGAAGCACTCCTTAAAGTTGGAAGCACTACCTAAAAGAAGGAAGCACTACTTGAATTATGGAAGCACTACTTAAAACATGGAAGCACTAACAATACTTTGTCAAATAAATTATTTCTTTTCAAAACAAATTTATTTATTTCTTTTCAAAACAAATTTAACAAAGTATTATATGATTTGAAAATCCTTTTGCTAGTTAAAACTATTTCAAAGATAAGCCATACTATCTTGAATTAATCCAAAGCACAAGTTCCATATCCGTACAAATGACTAGACCGAGACGAAAAATTAGGTCTTCATGCAATACAAGCTCCATACGTCTTCAGCGAAAGTATTATCCATATAAACCTGTCAACAGCTTAACAAACATAGGGAATTAAACGAAGGACTTGTCATCATCAATAAAATAAGTCTAACAAATTCCCCCTTTGATGATGGCAAGTTCCTTAAAGAAATAGTTCCCCCTCAACAAAGCTACCAGTATAAATCATAAGTGAAAATAGTGTAGGCCAAGACAAGTTTTTCACAAGACAAATATGGAAACTAGAAACGGCATAAGATCAGATTTAAAAGAGTTTATAAACCATAGCATTAGAGGTCAAAAGAGCTTAAACCACCAAGGTCAAAGGTCTAAATCCTAGCAACTACTTAGTGCAAACATACATCTCAAACTTTTCCCCCTCTTGACATCATCAAAGAGGCGAAGGAAGTGCAAAAAGAGAGACACATGGACTATTAGAATTAAACCAATTTAATGCATATGAATCAACTACCAAATAGAATATCAAAGCATACGAATTTATGCATATTTCAAAGACAGTTGAACTGGACCTTGCAAGACTATCAAAATCGGACTCTCCCAGGTCACTCGTCTCTCAGCAAAGCAAATGGTAAGTATATATGTAAAAGAGAGAGAAAGAATATAGTCACTCGCCTAAACTACGACCAGCATAATCGTGCATGCAATTGAGTATGATGAGTAATTCTAGCTGCCGTACACACACATTCCAACCATTCAAGATCTATCACATGCCGAATACTTTCAAAATCTGGATAAGTGAGGCTAAGGAGAAGAAGGGGTAAAACAATATGGATAAGAGGAGGTAAACCGTTGAGCGAGCTACCTAACCAAATAAGAGCATCCCATCTTCTAACTCTCATAACGAAGTACAATGCCGAATTTAGCATAAAAATATTCCCCAAAATAATATGAATAAAACATGGGAAGTAAACCAATTTTTTTTTTTTTTTTTTTTTTTTTTTTTTTTTTTTTTTTTTTTTTTTTTTTTGCTAAAGTCCAGTAATCCAATTCAACTCCATAACTCCAATTTTTCAAAATACCAACGTCAAAACAATAATACGAACCAAAATTGATACAATAATACATGTACCACAATAAACAACACTAAGCTAGCTCAACGCAAGGTAGGCTTAAATTTGGGTGTAGTTTATGGGTCAACTGGCAATTTTGGCTAATGTGGAGCTAATGGTTAAAAAGTAAGAAAAGGGAATTGCAAGCATTCTCCAACATGTGATACCATCCACAAACCCGAATGTATGCAGGCAATAAGTAATTAGATGTCATACTTGTGCAAATAATGTTACACGATATGCGGAGTAACTACTCACAATCCTAGATGAAACCTAGGTCATGAATGTCACCAGTTTATAAAGCTCTATTCCTCGAAAAAGTATAAGTAGGTTGCCAAAATTTTCAAGTCAAATATACTAGTTCAACATATCTTGAAACGAAATTCGAGAAATTGCTTTGAATTTTACTAAAAGATGTGATAAAATGCAAGGCTTAAGCTAAAAATGATAAGCGCACATATTGTCAACTCATCGTACTTCACATTCCCCGTCTAGTCAATCATATAAGGGATTAGTTTAGATGACGTTGACTATGATCTGCTATTCAGTAGTCCCAATTCCAATCGGATTTTCTCAAATTGTGCTCTAGCTAATGGTTTAGTAAAAATATCGGACAACTGATCTTCGGTTGGACAAAATTTTAAAACTATGTTTCCTTTTTCCACATTGTCTCGTAAAAAGTGATGACGAATATCGATATGTTTTGTCTTGGAGTGTTGAACGGGATTTTTAGAAATATTAATTGCACTAGTATTGTCACAATAAATAGGAACACAATTAATTGTCATACCGTAATCCCGCAACTGTTGTCTTACCCACAAAATCTGAGAGCAACATTGAGCTGCTGCAACATATTCACTTTCAGCAGTAGACATCGCGACCGAATTTTGCTTCTTGGAAGCCCAAGAAATAAGACACGGTCCTACAAACGTAGCCACACCTGAGGTACTTTTTCTCTCAATCAACAACCCGCATAATCGATCCGAATACCCCATGAGAGTAAAATCGCAATCCATAGGATACCACAAATATAAGTCCTGGTTCCAATCAAATATCTAAAAATGCGCTTCACAAAGAATTAAGTGTGATTCTTTGGGATTTGATTGAAACCTAGCACACAAACACACACTATAAAGGATATCTGGTCGACTTGCAGTAAGATATAGAAGAGAACCAATCATACCTCGATATACCTTTTCGTCTACACTTTTACCTTTTTCATCTTTGTCAAGCTTTAGTGTAGCAACCATGGGAGTATCAAATGAATTTGCATCTGCCAACCCAAATTTCTTTAGCATCTCTTTGATATACTTTCGTTGATGGATCATTATACCATGAGGAGTTTGTTTGATTTGTAATCCCAAGAAGAATCCTAATTCGCCCATCATGCTCATCTCGAATTCTGACTTCATAAGATTTGAGAAATAACTGCATAATAGATCATTAGTTGCTCCAAAAATAATGTCATCAACATAAATTTGAACAATGAGCAAATCATCCTTCTCCGGTTTTAAAAATAGTGTTTTGTCAATTGATCCTCTTTGAAAGCCATTTTCAATAAGAAACTTTGATAATCTCTCATACCAAGCTCTAGGAGCTTGTTTAAGACCATAAAGTGCCTTATCTAATTTAAAAACATGATGAGGAAAGCAGCTATCTAAAAAACCGGGAGGTTGTTCAACATACACTTCCTCTTCCAAATAGCCATTAAGAAACGCGGTCTTAACATCCATTTGGAATAGTTTAATACCCATGAACGCAAAGAAAGGCAATAAGAAGGCGAATTGCTTCAAGTCGAGCAACTGGTGCAAAAGTCTCATCATAATCTATGCCTTCTTGTTGATTGTATCCTTGGACAACGAGCCTTGCTTTGTTTCTCACAATCACGCCTCCATCATCTAACTTGTTTCAAACACCCATTTCGTTCCTATGATCGAACGATCTTTTGGCCTTGGTTCCAAGTGCCACACTTTGCTTCTTTCAAATTGATTGAGCTCTTCCTGCATAGCTAGAACCCAATTTGGATCTTTCAAAGCATCATTAATATTAGTTGGTTCCATTTCAGACAAGAAACTATAATAAGCACAAAAGTTTTTATAAGAAGATCTTGTCGTAATTCCAGTGCGAATGTCAGTTAAGACATCGTGCAAAGGGTGTGAGCTTTGATGCTTCCAACTCTTTGGAACGAAGGGTTCTCGTTCACTTGAATTCTCGACATGTAAGTCTGTGTCTCTTCTGTCTGAATCATCTCTCGTTTCGTTGGCAATCTCGGGCGTCTTTGAGTCGCTAGACGCCCGATTTGAATCATTTCGGACATGCTTCCCGTCTGCTCGCTACCGAGACGGATACTGTTCCTTCCGTTTGGACACTTGCTGTGCTATTCTCGTTCGCCCCCCCGAGTTCGTGGACGTCTCAGCATTCGATCCCTCCAAGGACGAGGGTTCTTCTTCCATTCCAGGGGCATCATCTTGTATGAAACCTATTTCAAAATCATCATCATCCTGCAATTCGGCATTAAGCACATTAGTTTCATCAAAAATTACATGCACACTTTCCTCAAAACACATGGTTCTTTTATTGTAAACTTTATAGGCTTTGCTATTTGTTGAATATCCAATAAAAACCGCCTCATCGCTTCTAGGGTCAAATTTTCCTAAATTATTTTTACCATTATTGTGAACAAAACATTTTGACCCAAAGCAGCGGAAATGTGAAATATTAGGCTTTTGCCCATAAAGAAGCTCATAAGGCGTTTTCTTATGGATAGGTCTAATGGAAATACGATTATGAATATAGCAAGCTGTGTTCACAGCTTCGGCCCAAAAGTTTCTTGGAAGTTCACTACAAAGTAGCATGGTCCTTGACATTTCTTCCAAAGTTCGGTTCATTCTTTCCACCACTCCATTTTGCTGTGGTGTCCTTCTAGCTGAGAAAGTGTGTTCAATGCCATGTTCCCTGCAAAATCTCGTGAAAGGATCATTTTTGAATTCGGTACCATGATCGGTTCTAATGGAGACTAAATTTCGACCAAGTTTGTTTTGGAGTTTTTTTATCAAGACAAGAAATTCTTCAAAAGTTTCACTTTTAGCATGCAAGAATAATGTCCAAACAAACCGGGAATAATCATCCACTAGAACACACACATAAAGACTTCCACCTCGGCTTCTAATCCTCATCGGACCACATAAGTCCATGTGAATGAGTTCTAGAGGCTTGGTGGTACTAACAAATTTTTTGGACTTAAAAGAGCTTCGGACATGTTTACAACGAGCACAAATATCACAAAGTCCTTCAATTTCAAATTTCATAGATGGTAGACCATCAACTAGTTCAAGTTTGCACAATTTGTTCATTGAAGAAAAGCCGACATGTCCGAATCTCTTATGCCATAAATGAGGATCGTTTTGCATCACAGATAAACAATTAATGGTTTCTTTTGGAATTTTTTCTAAATCAACCATATAAATGTTATTCACTCGATTACCTTCAAGCACAATTTCATTAGTACTTCCCTTTATTACATAACAGAATTTTTTATGAAATTCAACCTTGTACCCTTTGTCACATAATTGGGATATACTAATCAAGTTGTGTTTTAGACCTCTAACAAGCAGCACATCATCAATGGAAAGTGTGTGAGACTTACCGACTTTGCCAATACCAACAACCTCACCTTTTGTGTTGTCTCCAAATGTCACATTTCCACCATCATGGGCCGATAAAGAGAGAAATTGATTTCTATTACCTGTCATATGTCGTGAACATCCGCTATCTAGATACCAACGGCTGCTTCCTCTCTTCAGGCCCTATAAAAAGAATTAGTTAGAGGTTTTAGGAACCCAAACAAGCTTGGGTCCCTTGTTATGACGAACCAAATCTAAGACATCTTTCCTAATCCATATTTTCTTTACAACACGAAAGTTCTTATCTAGATAGTTTAGTCGTTTTTTACATGCATTAAATACGTGTCCTGTCTTACCACAAAATTTGCAAAGAATATATTCAGGTAGGCCCACGTACTTACGCTTGCGAAAATCTCGTTCATAAAGTTCAGTCGTTTGATGCTATCGAAACAGAGTCATTCTGCTTTTGGACAGTCATGAGGTGTGTTTACTTTTTGTTCAGGAACCCAAACAGTACGATATTGATGATCGTGTTGCTTGGAATCAGAACGTGGATCATAACCTAATCCAAGCTTGTTGGTGTTTTTAGATTGATTAACTAGAAAGTCTAACACCACCTCACTTCCTTCCCATTTAGCGGCCACATTACGAGCATTATTTAAATCAAATTCCAAGTTGCTTACTCGTAATAACAAGTCTTTATTTTTAATGATTAAAGCATCATAATCAGAATTGAGTCTATCAAACTTGGAACAAACTTCAGAATATGTGTTTGAACTAGTAACATGTACTGTTTTAATCTCATTTAGTTCATTCGTTAAATCATGGACCTTTTTGACTAAAATTTTGTTTTCTCGAAAGTTCATTTTGAGCAGACTGGTCGTCTATTTGAGTTTTAACCTTATTTAGTTCATTAGTTAAGTCGTGGACTTTAATGGCTAAAATTTCGTTCTCTCGAAAAGTTCATCATGGACAGACTGGTCTATTGTTCGTTTTGACATACTCTTCAGATCGTATTTCAAATCAATGTTCTCACTTGCAATACTCTCTATTTCAATTTGCATAGCATCAAGACGTCTACCTTGTTCATAATTAGTATCTAGTGCCTCATCTAGTAATTTTATAATTTGATTTTTAGGCAAAAGTCTAATTTGATCTTTAAGATTCAAAATACTTACCTCGTTATCTGAGTCACTTTCTGATGCTTCCGAATTTGCCATGAGACATCTTAGAGAGTCCTCTTGAGTCTTTCTTTGTGATCTCGGCTTGTAGGTTGTTCTAAGGCAGAGCTTCTCTTCTTTCTCTTCTTTGGAAGGTTCATCGTCCTCAGAATCAGATTCACCCCAAACAGCAGCAATCATAGCACGTTTGTACTCCTGCTTAGTTTTATCACGTTTATCTCTAGATTTTTCTTCTTCCCATTTAGGGCAGTTTCGGATCTGATGATCCCTATCGCCACATTTAAAGCAGCCCATTCTAGAGATAGGTCGTGACGAAGAAGAAGAAGAAGAAGAAGAAGGTGAAAATTTTGAAGGACTAGCCTTTCTAGATTTAAAATTGTCAAACTTTTCTTGATTTTGTTTTCTAATAATTTTAGCAATTCGTTTTGACAACAAGGCCACTTCATCCTCAAGATCACTTTCATTATCACTTGAGAAGGCATTGAGGGCCATCCCCTTAGCTTTAGGTTCCTCATCGGGATAATCTACGAGAACAATCTCGTGTGCCATAAGAGAACCAATTAATGACTCATAGGTGAGAGTAGGAAAGTCTCTTCCCTCCTCAATAGCTGTAACTTTATGTAACCATCTTTTAGAAAGACTCCTTAAAATTTTTCTGAGAATCTCCTGAGTTTCATAGGTTTTACCGAGATTTGCAAGTTCATTACGAATATTTGAAAGACGAGAAGACATACTTTTAATCGACTCATTTGGAAACATTTTGAAAGACTCATATTGAGTAGTAAGAATATCGATACGTTGCTGCTTAACTCTATCAGTTCCTTCATAAGCTAATTCTAAACTGTCCCAAATTTCTTTGGCTGTTTTACACCCCGCAATCCGACTAGTCTCGGAATCACCGATACCGGATTGCAGAAGTGATATAGCCCTCGAATTCTTCTCCGCTTTCTTATAGTCATCGGAGTCGTAGTCCTTTGGATTTTTCTCACTAACCACATTAGTTGCATTAGTGACAGTAATCGCAAGTGGACCGTTTTGAATGATGATCCAACATTCATAATCTATTCCTTGAATGAAATGCATCATGCGATTTTTCCACCAGCCATAGTCCGTGCCATCGAAGACAGGACATTTGACAGATTTGGAATTCATTTTCGAAAATAAAAATAAACTCAAAGGATCAAACTCTATGCGGTAAAGCAATCAAGAGCACGAGGCTCTGATACCACTTGTTGAGTTTATTGACCCGGTACTTAAGAGGGGGAGGGGGTGAATTAAGTACCCTTTTTTAAAAATTCGAAATATAAGCAAAAGATTTGTTTTCGTTTTATCGCAGATTAGTACACAGGCAATATGAACAGTCTCGATGACTGTTCAAACAACTGAGTTGTGCAGTACTGTTTGAGCGCGTAAGAGAATAAACGAAAACAAATAACAAAATGAAACGAAAACCAAACAAAAGAAAGCACAACACACGATATTTTTAACGTGGTTCGACCTACTCTCTAAAGGTCTACGTCCACCTCTCTTTTATTAATGTTTACTTGATAACCAACCCCGATTACAAAGCAAACCCCCACGATCAACCCGATCGTGCGACTCGAGTACAACCCGTACCCCAAAAACTCTCTCTCACAAAAGTGAAAATTACAACATAAAATATCTCCTTATAAGGTTTAACAATTGGAACAATGGAGATAGTATTTCCTAATGAATATGAGAACTTATGCTTTAGAAATTAATTCAAAGGATGGCTTAAAAAGAAATTTTGCAAAACAACTAATAAAGCATATGAAAGTGGGATTTGCAAAAATTGTTTTAAGCACACAAGGGAAGCTCACGGTTTAAAGCTCTCAAGGATTTTCACCAAAAATAATTTCTTTTGTTTTTGTTGATGTGTGAGGTGCTACGTAGAAGCCAAGCAAATGAATATTTATAGTGGAAAACTTCTAATCAACTATGCTTTTGAAAAGTGAAAGCATTCCTTAAAATGAGGCACTCCGTAGGAAAGGGGAAGCACACCTTAGAAGAAGGAAGCACTCCTTAAAGTTGGAAGCACTACCTAAAAGAAGGAAGCACTACTTGAATTATGGAAGCACTACTTAAAACATGGAAGCACTAACAATACTTTGTCAAATAAATTATTTCTTTTCAAAACAAATTTATTTATTTCTTTTCAAAACAAATTTAACAAAGTATTATATGATTTGAAAATCCTTTTGCTAGTTAAAACTATTTCAAAGATAAGCCATACTATCTTGAATTAATCCAAAGCACAAGTTCCATATCCGTACAAATGACTAGACCGAGACGAAAAATTAGGTCTTCATGCAATACAAGCTCCATACGTCTTCAGCGAAAGTATTATCCATATAAACCTGTCAACAGCTTAACAAACATAGGGAATTAAACGAAGGACTTGTCATCATCAATAAAATAAGTCTAACATTTACACTATGGTCCCTTAAATATCGAGTTAAGGCCGCTCAATTATGATTAGAGGGAAATAGCTTGTAATTAATTACATCTAATGGCCTAACAGTGCTTTATGCTTGCATGAATTGGGTTGAACAATAGCATTACATGGTTGATTTGTTGGTAATCTCATTACATGGTTGATTTGTTATAAGATTTACATACCGCCAAAATTATTTTCCCTTTCTCCTCGACCACTAATTATACTAAGGGGTTGTTTGATTGACACTTGAAAAACATAGGAATTGAAAAATTCCATGAATTGCAAAAACATGAGTTGTTTGGTTGCCATATTTTTTGGAAAATGGAGAAATTAGAAGTTCCTAGGAACTTTCAATACCTATATGATATAGGAATTGACTTACCTACTCCTCCTTGGTCATTGGAAGTTCCCATGAAATTTAATTCCTACATGAGCAACCAAACACTTTTGCCAAATTCACCCGAATTGGATGCATGAACTTAATTCCCATAAAATTGAACTTCCTAGGAAAATTAAGTTCCTTGATCAACCAAACGACTCCTAACACAAATTCTCATTATAGACGGACACTATCCGTCTATAGTTATAGACGGATAGTCTCTCTCTCACAAATTAAAGTGGGTAGTACAAGTGGGTGGGAAATGGATATGTTGAGATATCGTAATATTGTTAATTTCCTTATTCTGTATTTATTGTCGATTTCCTTATTCTAGTCGTTAATTGTCGTGCAAGTCTCATGTATATATATACATGCACATATTGTAATTACCAAACACATTAATCAATAATATCAAAATATTCTCCACATAATATTTTACATGGTATCAGAGCTAGGTTTTTCTAGCGTCGTGTGAGTAATAACGGAGACGGTGAAGACGTTTTGCCTGGGCACAATATTCACAATTCCCCAGTCGGTTCTCTAGTCAATTCCTCTGATTCCGAAATAGAGGACATGGCGAAGGATTTAAAGCCAAAAGTCAGTCCGTATTTCCTCTCAACATCTGACAAGGCCGGAGACAAATTAATTCTTGTCACATTGAAGGGAGACAATTACGATGAATGGGCGCTCAAGATGCGTGGTGTCTTGCGCGCAAAGAAGAAGACAGGTTTCATTGATGGGACGATTGAGAAACCCACTGATGATTCAGACGAGATAGACGATTGGTACATGTTAATGCCATGGTTGTCAATTGGATTTTTAACACCATCGAACCTGATCTCGGTTCAACAATTTCTTATGTCGATAAAGCTAAGGAATTATGAGATGATATTGAGCAACGTTTCAGCGTTGGTAATGGTCCGAAGTTGCACAGGACGAAGGGATCATGGCTTGTAAGCAAGGCGAAAAGGAGACAATCACTGAATATTATGGTCGTCTTAAGAAGCTTTGGGATGAACTTGACAAGTTTGATCGACAACCGACTTGTACCTGTGGTGGCTGTAAGTGTGGTTTAAATAAACAACTTGACAACAAACGAGATGAAGATAAACTTCATGACTTTTTACTGGGCATCGATACTTCTTATTCCACTGTGGCATCAAATTTACTATTACAAGAGCCTCTACCTTCTCTGAATCGAGCCTATTCTACGCTCATCCAAGAAGAAGGAGTCAAAGGAAAGGTTGTCCAAGTCACGGAGGCCAGAAGAGGTGATAATAGGGCTGCTCCGGTTGGTGGATTCGTTGCTCATTCTGTACCCAGCGTCAATACTGCGCGACCACAAGAGGGAGATGACAAAGAGAATGAAGGTCGTCCCAAATGTGATCACTGCAACAAATGGGGACATTATCGTAAGTCATGCTTTGACATCATTGGCTAGGCGTGATAGAGGCAGAGGGAATGGAGGTGCTTGTGGTCGTGGACGTGGAGGAAGCAGCGGTATGCAAGCCCATGGTAGGGGCGCTGCCAGTGCATCACGAGTCAGTGATGAAGTAGTCGATAATAAAGAACAGTTCGTCAGCGTTCCCAAGGAGCAATGGGATGCTTATGTCAATCATGCTAAAGCATCGTCTTCTAAAGTGCGAATGAATGGTAAGGCGGATAATAATGATTTATGGTTACTCGATTCGGGTGCAACGCACCATATGACAGGATGTTTTCACATATTAAAGGATGTACAGGATATTAATCCTTGTATGGTGGCTCTTCTTAATGGGAAACATTCCAAGGCCTCTAAAGAAGGACGTGTTGTTCTTGGAAGCAATTTGGTTTTACAAAATGTTCTTTTTATTTCTGATTTCAATTTTAATCTCATTTCTATTTATCAATTGTCTAAGGATATTGATTGTGAGATTAACTTCACAAATAATACTTGTGTCATACAGGACCGCATGTCGAAGAAGACGATTGGCACGGGTGAGCAGCGGGGAAGGCTATATCTTATGGAAGGGGAATCAAGCTCTGATGTTCACGCAGCATCCAAAGGATCGGCTAATATGGAGGTTTGACATCGTAGATTAGGGCACCCTTCGAAGAGAGTAGTTAGTCTTTTACCGTTTATTAATAGTACTAGTAATAATAGACAAGATACGGAACTTTGTGATATTTGCTTGCGTGCTAAATGCATTTAGGGAAAAGTTCATTATTAGTGAAAATAAAGCCAAGTCGATTTTTGAACTCATTCATTGTGACTTATGGGGCGATTATCGTGTGGCGTCTTCTTGTGGTAGTCGATATTTTCTCACTGTGGTTGATGATTTTTCTCGTGTTGTATGGGTCTATTTAATTAAAACAAAGGATGAAGTTTCTCAACTATTACAAAATTTTGTAATTATGGTAAAACGACAATTTAATGTTGATGTTAAGATTGTTCGTTCTGATAATGGGACGAAATTCACATGCCTGCGTAATTATTTCGACACTCATGGTATTATACATCAAACCACTTGTGTTGGTACTTCACAACAGAATGGCCGGGTGGAGAGAAAACACTGTCACATCCTTAATGTCGCAAGGGCATTGCGTTTTCAGGCGGGTTTACCGGTCGAATTTTGGGGAGAGTGTGCACTAACGGCCAGTTACTTGATTAATAGGACCCCATCTTTTTTATTTCAAGGCAAGTCACCGTAAGAGGTTTTATTTAATAAACAACTTGCATATGATAATTTGCGTATTTTTGGTTGCTTGTGTTACGCTAAACACACTCGAAAAGATGGAGACAAATTTGCGTCACGTAGTCGGCGATGTATCTTTGTTGGTTACCCATTTGGTAAAAAGGGATGAGAAGTTTACGATTTGGAGTCTAAAGATTTTTTTATATCTCGTTATGTGGTATTTGATGAATTTGTATTCCCATATCTCGACGCTTCTCGTGACGGAACTAGTCCTGTTCATACGGACAGAGGAGGTGCTCTTATTCCTCCTGGTGACTTTGTGGATGGAGAGATTATTTTAGGAGATGTGCCGAGTGGTATGACAGAAGAAAATGGCAAGAGGAGTTAGGTGTCATGGAAGAGCCTGGTGATGTCGTGGATATTGTCGAACCTGGTATAGAAGGTGCAGGTACTGATGGTGTAGGTAATAGTGATAATATTTCAGAACTTGGACCTTCTCATCCGTCTGGTTCTCATGACACGGAATTAGGGAAAGGAAAACGTCCTCATATACCTTGGTCCAAGTACAGTGAAGATGAGTATGTGACAGGAGGAGCTCGAGTCCTTAACGATATTGAAGATTATAGCCTTCCCTCCAGTGAGCCCGTCAAATCGCCTTCTTCAGGTATGCCATATCCTTTAGCACACGTTATTACTTGTGATAAATTTTCTATGCGACATCGTGCTTTTGTAGTTGCAGTAGATACTTGTGTTGAGCCAACTTCCTTTCGTGAGGCAGTAAAAGACAAACGGTGGTGCGAAGCTATGATTCTTGAAATTGATGCTCTACTTCGAAATGGCACCCGGGATGTCGTGGACTTACCTGCCGGGAAGAAAGCGATTGGTAATAAATGGGTTTATAAAGTTAAATTACGTGCTGATGGTTCCGTTGAGAGGTTCAAAGCTCGGCTCGTTGTACTTGGCAATCGCCAAGAAGCAGGGATTGATTTTTTGAGACCTTTGCTCCTACTGCTAAAATGGTCACAGTTCGTGTTTTTTTAGCAGTTGCAGCGGCGCGGAATTGGGAATTGCATCAGATGGATGTCCACAATGCTTTCCTTCATGGTGATCTGGAAGAAGAGGTATACATGAAATTGCCTCTTGGTTATTCCATCGATACACCCTGTAAAGTATGTCGTCTTAAGAAGTCATTATATGGCCTCCGTCAAGCTTCTCGGTGTTGGTTCGAGAAATTGTCAAATTCTCTGCTTGCTTACGGTTTTCAGTAGTGTATGTCCGACTATTCTTTGTTTTGTTACCATATACCTCTGATGTTGAGGTATATGTTCTAGTCTATGTGGACGATTTAATCATTGGAGGTAATGATTCGGAGGGGATTCGTCGTGTTAAAGATTATCTTAGTACATGTTTTTATATGAAGGATTTGGGTCCATTAAAATATTTCTTACGCCTTGAGGTAGCCAGGAGCTCGCATGGAATTTTTCTTAGGCAGAGAAAATACGCTCTTGATATTCTCAGTGAAACGGGTCTACTCTGAGTACGTTCGGGTAACATTCCTATTGAGCAAAATCATAAATTAGCCGAGGCTGCTCATGCTTTAGTCACGGACCCAGAGAGGTATCGTCGTTTGGTTGGTCGTTTAATTTATTTGACCAATACCCGACCCGATTTATCCTACAGTGTACACATTTTGTCTTGTTTTATGCACGCACCGCGGGAGTCACATTGGCATGTTGTATTACGCGTGGTTCGATATATTAAGAGTCATCTCGGCCAAGGTTTGTTATTTAAGTCTGGGACGCCTCTTATTATGTCTGTTTACTGTGACGCTGATTGGGCTAGTTGTCCATTAACACGTCGGTCTCTGACTGCATATTTTGTTTTGTTGGGTGGTGCACCTGTTTCCTGGAAAACAAAAAAATAATCCATTGTTTCTCTTTCTTCCGCTGAAGCTGAATACCGTGCTATGGCAGCAGCGACGTGTGAGGTCAAATGGTTGCGAGGTATTTTGCGTTTCCTTCATGTTTCTGTCAAATCCCCCGCTCGTCTTCATTGTGATAATACTGCAGCGTTGCATCTTGCGCGTAACCTCGTTTTTCATGAGCGAACTAAGCATATTGAGCTCGATTGTCATTTTGTGCGGGATGCGATTCAGGATGGGTCTTATTTCCCCAGCTTATGTTCATACATCTGACCAAGTTGCAGACATTTTAACTAAGGTGTTGGGAGCACGTCAGTTCGTGCATTTATTATCCAAGTTGTGCGATGTTGATCCCCACGCTCCACCTGGGAGGGGGGGTTGAGATATCGTAATATTGTTAATTTCCTTATTCTGTATTTATTGTCGGTTTCCTTATTCTAGTCGTTAATTGTCGTGAACAAGTCTCATGTATATATATACATGCACATATTGTAATTACCAAACACATTAATCAATAATATCAAAATATTTTCCACATAATATTTTACAAGATACCCCCATGGCCTAACTTGCACTACCCACTTTAATTTGTGAGAGGGACACTATCCGTTTATAGCTATAGACGGATATTGTCCGTCTATAATGAGACAGACTCTTATACTAATTACCTTATACTCCTTACCTAAAATCTCCTTAAGAGTTTGGTGGTACTAAAGGCATCTTCTTTTCGGTTAAAAGGAGTTAAAACTGAACTAAATGAAGTTAGACTGAGCTGAGCTAAATAAAGCCAAATTAAGAATTAATTTGTAAAGTGATGAGTTTAACTGAACTACGATCAAGTAAGAAAGACCAACATTAGCCATTTTTCGTAGTTGTTTTCAATTCACATATTTCAAAATTGAGGAATGCAACCGTCCTTTTCTTTTGCATTGGCTTATAATAATCAATTGGTCTCCCTTGTGACGGGTTACCATTTGTGACGGATATTTTGTGAGTTAAAATGGTAACAAAATGGGTTAGTGGAGAAAGGGGACCACATGAATAGTGTTGCAGAGAGAGAAAAAGTGGGTACTTTGTGAGGTAAAATGGTATCCGTCACTCAAGAGTGACGGATATGTGCCGTCACAAACAAGAATTTGTGTATAATAATATTTGTTTTCCTAAGTGTTCTGGGTGTAATTCCAGAGCAAGTATTGTTACCACCCGTGGCTTATAGAATGATGTCTTGAGCTGAATCCTGCTTCCCTTAATCGTTCCTCTCGGCCTCTCCTGCAACAATGAACGAACTGAGGGCTTGGCTTTGTGCCAAGCGTACTCACTCCGACGCTCAAGTCAGTAAACTTAAGGGATAAGTTGTTACTTGGCTAAATGTATATTGTAGAGAGATAAGGAAGATTATACCAGATGAATAGTGTTTCTTAGGTTTTGTGGATCCTTTCCTCAATGAAGGTTGAGGAGTATTTATAGACTTCCACCTTTTGTCACGTAGTGGCCAAGTGGCCAAGTGGCTAGCAGGTGGATAGACTGATCTACCCCTCGGCCGAGGGACCTATGGCAGGCCGGCGGGCCCTGTTGACTCACCGCCGAGGGGGCTTGGATATGAGTACGCGGGCTTGTGCCCCGGCTGGCAGGTTGCCATGCCGAGACCCAAGCTGCAGGCCGATGGGTTGCATCGGCTAGGCTGTCTAAGTCGCTGACTTGCTGTGGATATCTTTGACCTTGCTCAATATGTTGACTTGGTCAGCGGTGCAGAATATGCCCCATCAATTTGCCCCCAGCGTAGTCTATGCCGTGGTATGGGCTCCGATGTACGTTTGAGCGTATATTCTGCGCAAGTAATTTGTAAAAAATTTTCTGCATCGGCTTCTTCTGCGGCGGCTTCTTTTACCTCGGCCTGGTCTTTTCTTAGGCCGTACCATATCCCCCCTCCACATGGATGCGTAAAGGGCATCCGATGTGGAAAAGAAAGTGACGCTGGCCGAGACCAGGGTTGAGAGTGCCGGTTGTTTTTGATTGCCCCCGGCCGGCGCTACTTAGCTTGGTTGATCATGTGGCCGGCGGAGAACAGATGCTTGGGAATTTGTTGAGGAAGGTGAATAGGCGGAGAGATACGAATGGGCGTGTTGAAGACGCTTGGTCACTGTTGCATTGATTGACGTTCGACTGTTGCAACGATTGACATCCCGTGGTTGCATGTCCGACACGTGTCCGCACGCTCGATTGGTTGACGCTTCATGGGTCATTCTCTCGATTGGTCCTTCTTCATGGGCTTTTCCCTATAAATAGGGCAGTTATTCCGTGAAATTGGCCACCAATTTCATTCTCCAAAATTTTCTTCTCTCTAAACTTTTAAGGGTTTCATTGTCTTCTAATTTTCAGAGTTGTTACTCCGGCGAGTGTTTTTCTTCAAGGTAAACAAACAAACTTTCCAATTTCTTAACTCTGTAAGTTTTTATTGTAAACATGTCTTCTGCTGATGCCGGGCCTAGCAAACCGGCGCGGGAGGGTTCCCCGTCGCGTCTTGATGAGGAGGAGAAGTTGGACGCCCTCCTGATAAGGCCTGGGGGCCCTAGGTTACCTTCTCCTGAAGTTGATCCTCGAATTTTGGAGGAATGGGAGGATGACGATGATGTTGATGATGACGCAGACGATTTTGGTGATGATGCTGAGGAGGCTCGTCCCAAAGAGGGGAGGCAGTACGTTATGGATCACGGTGACGTCTGTAAGGTACGCGTTGACCGAGCTTGGACCCATAAGTTGGCCAGTTGTTCCGGTGAGACATTTTTCGAGGGCCATTTCTTCTTTGGCAGGGGATACAAGATTGTTATCCCCGAGGAGGGGGTCGCCGTCTCTTGCCCTCCACCGGGCCATACCGGCGTATACATGCGACACTTGGAGTACGGGCTCCGGTTTCCGCTGAACGAGTACGTCATGGCCATCATCAAAGCTATGAACGTCGCTGTGGCCCAACTGCATCCGTTGGCCATGAGGACGATAGTCGGCTTTGTGTGGCTTTGTCTCTTCAAGGGGGAGGCCCCGACGGTGAATTTATTCCGCCGGCTACATTATCTCCAGCCGTCAATCTCTGGCCGCGTCGGTTGGTACAGTGTGCACATGGAGAAGGGTTATGTCTCTGTTGACAAACTTACTTCTTGCAAAGACTGGAGAGATCGGTGGGTGTACGTCAAGGTGCCGGATGACTATCCGCTGCCCCTCTCCTTTCAGCACCAAGTGAACTTGCGGTGTGAGACTAAGGCGGAGCATGACGGATGGGTCACCCGGAAGAAGCTCAAGATGGATGCCGCAAGGTCCTTCTTAAAGAGGATGAGAAGTCGCGCGATGAGGCTTTTTGAGGCGGACAAGGGTGGGGTGCCGAAAAGATGGATTCCCCCAACGCAGATCATTCTTCAGGATGAGCCGCTCTGCCATGTCGGCCTCATACCGGCCCTAGCACAGGGTGAGTGGGGTCGGTATGAGGCCCATCACCGCTCTCAATGTTCCTGTTTTTCGAACTTCGATTTATTTCTTCTACTTAATTCTTGCTTTATTTCCTTCGCAGACTACTTTGGACCGGATTTGTCTGAGGATATCCTCCGGAGAATGGGGCTGCACAAAGACAAAACCGTTGCTAACTTGCATCCCAAGGCTCTGACCCATGACCGCAGGACGTCGCCGAACGATCTTATGGACCAGCAGCTGAAAAGCTTGAATGTGGTGGAGGCCCAGGCGAAGGTTGTAAGCAACATGCCGCGCCACACGCGAAAAACAAAGCCTTCGGCGGTGATGGCGTCGACATCGGCTCCGCCTTCCATCCCCCCTGTTCAGAAGGAGACGGTGGAGATCGTTTATATCTCCAATGGGGATGACTCCGATGAGGAGGAGGGGTCGCCCCTTGTCCGTAAAAGAAAGCAGACAGCCTTTACGCCGCCGCCGCCCCTCCGACGAGGAAATGCGTCCTTCGGCCAAGAAGGCCAAGCATGGTATTGATCTATCCGGTGGCTCGTTGCTTGATTCATCAGCGCTGCGATGACAGCTCTTCGGCCTGCCTATGTATGTTGATACTGATGCTCTTTTTTTTTTTATTTTGTAGATCAGCCGCTGTCGGCCGCCGCTCTTGTTGAGCAGCAAGTGGAGGAGAACCCGCGCAGTCGGTGATCGAACGTCGCCATTGACTCTTCATCCCGTAAGGTTTCCCTTTCCGATCGCAGTCTGGTGATCGAAACGTCGCCACCGGCTCTTCATCCCCGAAGGCTTCCCCTCCCGGCTTGTAGCGGAAAGCGCGAGGTTGATCAAGAGATCGGCGAGGTGGAACGAGCTGACCGGTGCTCGTATCACGGAGCAGGAGAAGGCCGTGGCTCAATCCGCTTTTGAGCTTAATGCCACTAAGAAGGTGGCCGCGAAGGCGAAGCTGGATCTTCTCAATGAGCAGAGGCTTAGGTGGGAGGCCGAGGAGGCGCTCTTGGCTGAGAGAAAGCTCGGGGAGGACGCCGAAAAGGAGGTTCTTCTTTGAGAGAGCCAAGGCCGAGACTGCTGCGCGGCCGAAGTTGAAAAGCTCGCGGCGAAGTGTGACCTCGTTCAGAGGCACGCAGACCTCTATTTCCAGCAGAGGAATGAATTCGAGAACGGTTTCGAGATCCGGGGAAGGTGATTCGGAGCAAGGAGGCCATCATCAGGCAAAAGGAGGACGACATTGAGATGCTCCAAACCAAAATGCTCCCTGACATGTGCTCCGAATTCCGGGATCTGGCCGAAGACGCTGCCAGGGAAGTAATTGAGGAGCTCTTTCCTCTTGATGGTTCCTTTCCGTGGGGCAGATTCAACGAGCTGTTTGACGACAAGTTCGAAGCTAAGGAGAAGGCCGTGGAGGAGAAGGCCAAGGAGGCGGTGAGGGTGAAGATAGAGCAAGAGGCGGCCGAGGAGGCAGCAACTCTTGCTGAGAAGGCTAAGACGGCCAAGGAGGAAGCCGAGAGGGCAAGGGCAGCTGAGGCTGCCGAGGCTAAGGCTGAGGCTGCTGAGGCTGAGGCTGCTAAGGGAACTGCTGGGTTGCCCATCGAAGAAGGTGCTGCTACCGCTGCTGATGGCGAGCAACAACCGACATAGGGAGATGATATCTGTAACCTTTTGTCTTTTGGCTTATCCTTGTAATTTCTTGTAATTCGTTGAACATTTTTAATAAGAGCTCGTTTCTTCTGCCTTCGGCCTGGCCGAGGTTTTTACCTCACTTCTTTTTCTTGCGCTAGTATTTGAGCGTCTCAACTGTACTTTAGCGTCTTTGTCTTCGTCTGGGTTGTCTCCTTACGTTATTAATTGAGTGTCTCTTTTGTTTCCGCCTCGGCTTGGCCGAGGCAGTCTAGAGTTAGTTTCTCAATTGTGTTAACGCTTCTGAGGCATTTTGAACGCTTTGCGAGTATCACCTGCGCTGGTCGTTACCATCGAGGTGTCTGCTTCCTGGTGGTGATTGCCGCTCTTGTCGGTGTGTGACAGTGTGAGCCAAGATCTCTTCTTGTTATTGACTGCCGTGGCGTCTACCACTTGGAGTGGCTGCGACGGCGTCAAACCTCTTGGGGTGACTGCCGTGGCGTTTACTACTTGGGGTGACTGCGACGGCGCCCACTTCTTGATGGAGACTGCCGTGGCGTCTACCACTTGGAGTGACTGCGACGGCGTCAAACCTCTTGGGGTGACTGCCGTGGCGTCTACTACTTGGGGTGACTGCGACGGTGCCTATTTCTTCATGGAGACTGCCGTGGCGTCTACCACTTGGAGTGACTGCGACGGCGTCAAACCTCTTGGGGTGACTGTCGTGGCGTCTACTACTTGGGGTGATCTAACGACGCGCCTATTCCTTCATGGAGACTGCCGTGGCGTCTACCACTTGGAGTGACTGCGACGGCGTCAAACCTCTTGGGGTGACTGCCGTGGCGTCTACTACTTGGGGTGACTGCGACGGCGCCTATTCCTTCATGGAGACTGCCGCTCTTGTCGGTATGACAGTGTGAGCCGGCGTCTGCTTCTGATAAAGACTGCCGCTCTTGTCGGTATGACAGCGTGAGCCGGCGTCTGCTGCTTCCTAGTGACTATGGGGAAGATGAACATTTTGATGGAAGACTTGGACGATTTTTCATTAGGTAAGAACATGCGTCGGGTGCCCACAAATGTTTTGGACACCTCCGCCGCTACATAGAGTATTCCCGAGATTACCGGCGTCCTAATGGCCTATCAAAGGCACACCGTCCTAGTCAACCGCTAGTTACATCCATGAGGTCGCCCTCCTGTTGTAAGGATAGACTTTTCCCTTTCTCCGATTTCTTTGCCACTTTGAGGGATTGCATGTTGCATCCTCTCGGGCAGCTATCCGGACGTTGACCACCTCGTCATTCTCGTCTTTGGAGACGAGCTTATGCGCTTCCCCCGGTCCGAGACATACATCGGTGTTAGGGCCGGATGGACATCACCGCGTCGCCCTCGCTCGGGTGACTCGGCCTATGAGAACGTTGTAGGCGGACGAGCCGTCGATGACCACGAACTCGGCTAGGACATTCTTAGCCGCATTCTTTTCGCCGAACGTCACCGGAGTCCGATTGATCCCGAGTAGTACCAGGCCCGCCCCGCAGAAGCCGTATAGTGGGTTGGTGCGGGGCTCAAGTCCTTGACTTTCGTGCCGAGGCCGAGGAAGCACTCCCTGAACATGATGTTCGTGTACGCGCCTGTGTCAATCGGGCACCTCTTGACCAGGTGGTTGGATATGTCCAAATTGACTACAAGTGGGTCGTTGTGAGGAGCGATGACTCCTTCGTAGTCCTTCCTTCCAATGGTTATATCGGGGATCTTGCCGGAAGGGATCGCCGTGTTTGGCACAAAGTTGATGGCCCGATATAGTTCGTTCAGTGCCGTTTGTGCCCATGGGCGGACCCTCCGTTCTCGTTGCCCCGATGACAACATGGATCACTCCTATCCGTTCGAAGACGGATTTCTTACCCGAATCCGTCGGCGTCGCCTTTTGGCCTTTGGCAACGTACTTGCCGAGGCTCCCCTTCCGGATCGCTTCTTCAATGGCATTCTTCGATGCCGGCGAGCGTTGGTTAAATGGCCGGTGTGGCCGTGGTACTCACAAAGATCGGCTCGTGTCACCGTCACTTTTTGGCTTGGGGGTCTCTCCCACTTCGGCCCTCGTTTTTGCTCAGGGCGAAGACCTCGGCGGCCGATACGACGAGAGGGGTTTTATCACTATACCGCCTCTGGTGGTACGTTCCCGAACTCCACCCGGCGCCCGTCGAGTCCCGTCTCCCGGGCAGTTTGTCCGACCGTGACCTATTAATCTCACGGCGTCTTTCATCGGACCGTGACCCGTTGTTGTCACGGCGTCTCTCATCCGGGTTGTCCTCCCGCGCTCTTCTTTTTCGAGTGCTCGGCCTCGCTGGGGCCTACCCAGGTCTTGTGGTAGTCCTCTACCTTGATGGCCTGGTCGGCCATCTTCCTAGCGGCGTCCAAGTTCGAGCCTCCGCACTTGATGAGCTCATTTTTTAAGTCTCCCCTTGGGAGGCCTTTCATCGCCGCGAAGGCCGCCAATTCGGGATTAATTTCTCGAATCTGCTGGACCTTTCCGTCGAACCTCTTCACATAGCTTCGTAGAGACTCGCCCCCTCCTGTTTGATAGTTAGGAGGTCCGACGTCTCCACGGCCCTTCTCTTGTTGCAAGAGTACTTGGGCTAGAAAAGGCGTCCCTTAGGTCGGCGTAATAGTATACCGAGCCGTCGGGAAGCCCCTTGTACCAACTTTGAGCCATCCCATGCAAAGTTGTTGGGAAAACTCGACACTGCACCTCATCGGGCTGCTCCCATACCGACATGTAAGACTCGAAAGCCTCGGCGTGGTCGGCTGGATCACTTTCCCCTTTGTATGATATGGGTGGCAACTTGAGCTTAGTTGGCACCGGACTTCTAGGACGTAGGCGTTGAGGGGTCGTCGACCACGTGTCGAACGACACGCGGCGATCGGCTCCTCGCATTCCTAATCCGGCTCCTCTCCTCGTAGCGGGAAGGACTCCTTCTTCGACTCGGACTTCTTCTCCAACTCTGCTGAGTCGGACTCCTCTGGCTCCTTTGGGGTAAGCCTCGTTCGTGCTGCGGGGACGCTGTCCTCCCATGAGCGCGGGAAGGACTTAGGTCTACCACGCCCACTTTTGGCTCCCCGGACTTGACCGGGTCGGCTTCTCCTAGTGCTCCGTTCAAATTTCTCAGAGTCACATTTTGGGCCCTGGTCTCCTGGACGGTTTCCGCCGCTCTTGTCGGCGTGACGGTGTGAGCAGGGCGTATTACTAATTAGGTCCAGGAGCATTTTCGGTTTTGCTACGTCAACCACATGTCCCATGATGGTGACTCTGGTTGGTTGCGCGGGCGTGTCTGGTATTGTTGGCATCCCGAACTCCGGTTGGATTACTCCGCCGGTGGAGGGCTGCACGACTCCAGAAATGTTGAAGGTATCATCTTGGTAGAATGCGGTTTCGTCGGTCACGACTGCGTCTTGTTGTTTCGACATCTTCTTAGCTTTTTGGGTGGGTTTTTGTTGTTTTTTTTTTGTTTGGGAATGAATGTGACTAGCTTCTAGTAGCGTATCCCCACAGACGGCGCCAATTGTTCCGGGTGTAATTCCAGAGCAAGTATTGTTACCACCCGTGGCTTGTAGAATGATGTCTTGAGCTGAATCCTGCTTCCCTTAATCGTTCCTCTCGGCCTCTCCTCGCAACAATGAACGAAGGCGAGGGCTTGGCTTTGTGCCAGCGTACTCACTCCGACGCTCAAGTCGAGAACTTAAGGGATAAGTTGTTACTTGGCTAAATGTATATTGTAGAGAGATAAGGAAGATTATACCAGATGAATAGTGTTTCTTAGGTTTTGTGGATCCTTTCCTCAATGAAGGTTGAGGAGTATTTATAGACTTCCACCTTTTGTCACGTAGTGGCCAAGTGGCCAAGTGGCTAGCAGGTGGAAAGACTGATCTACCCCTCGGCCGAGGGACCTATGGCGGGCGGCGGGCCTGTTGACTCACCGCCGAGGGGCTTGGATATGAGTACGCGGGCTTGTGCCCCGGTGGCGAGTTGCCATGCCGAGACCCAGCCGGGCAGATGGGTTGCATCGGCTAGGGCATCTAAGTCGACTTCTTGTGGATATCTTTGACCTTGCTCAATATGTTGACTTGGTCAGCGGTGCAGAATATGCCCCATCACTAAGGTAAATGTCAAATAAGTGGGTAAAGTAAATATTTCAATTGTGTATTAGAGGAGAAGGTTACAGATAAGAATCAAAGAAGAAGGCAAATAGTATTTCTCGTCAAACTTTATTAAGTACTGTACCTCAACAGTTTAACTTGAAAGGCAAAAATATCTTTTATATATTATGATTTCACATATAAAATAATTAGAATATTCTCCCGTGTATCCATCAACTTTTTTATTTTCTAAGATGTACCATTCTTTTCTTGCAAAAAAATTTTGACCGTCAATAACTCTTGGCTACAAGTTCAAAATACGATGAACTTTTTTTTTTCAAATTGACCGTCTTTAAGAGGTCCTCATTTTGAAAAAGAATTCATCGACGTCTCAACTCGTAACATAGAATTATTGCTGGTCAAAATTGTTTTTGTAAAAAATAAGGGATAAACCTTAGAAAACGAAAAAATTTAAGGGTACATGAGAAAATATCCCAAAATAATTTAAATTTACATATTCATCACTCTTGTTAAATTAGGAGGTTTACTACATACTCCCTTCTATTCCGAATAACTGTCTCATTTGCCATTTCCGTCTATTCATTTTTATCCCATTTGTCATATTTGGACATGTTTTTTGACTTTCCTACCCTTGGCTCTTTTCTTTATTTACCACCCCAACCACCCCTAAACCATCACATTCAATATTTTTCATTATTTAACTTCTATATTCTTACCCCTATACAATATTTTTCATTATTTTAATTTTATTCCTTAATTTTTGTGCCATTGTCCAAATGGGACAGTTATTGGGCTTATCCCATATAACACAATTAGACAAAATTACTAATTAACCACCTCCCTACAAAGCCAATCAAATTCAGATTACTTTCTTTAACAAATTACTTAAGAGTTTTCTCAAAGTGACACAAACTCACTATCTGTCTGTTATCCACCTACACAGAATGTCTCTGTTCTCAGTTCAATATTAGAATACTTCTACTACCTATTCACCAACTCACTTTCTAATTATTTATACCCCCGTTAATTCATTAGATGGCATCCTCAGTTAGTATACATATACTCCGTAAGCAGTAATTCATTAGATGGCATCCTCAGTTAGTAATCTCGATACCACCCTCTCGTATTACATATAAACAGTTTATTATTTCTTCCGTTCTTATCATTTGTTTACCTTTAATTTTAACATAAAGACCAAAAAAAGAAAATGAGCCCAATTGTGATAGTTATTAGTGCATGACAAGTGGACATTAATAGTTGTGTATGAGCAAATTTCTCATAAAAAACCTACCTAATATAGAAAGATAAACAAATGATTAAGACTACGTAAACAAATGACCGAGACAGATAGAGTAAAATAATAAAACTCTACTTCCTCTGTTCCAATAAGTTTTATACGTTTGCTTTATACACGTACGTCAATGCACGTTTTATTTTGCTCATATCTTCGACTACAAATTACTAAAAATTATAAAAATTTGATATTTATAACATACTCAATAAGACAATTTCCAAAAGATCTTACATGACTATATTTTATGTTATATATTAAAAATTATAATAAAGATTCTCCTCATTTATAAATAGTACCCAAAAAGCAAATGTATACAACTCATTGAAACAGAGAAAGTATATTATAAACACATGTAAGCGGATGGTATCAAGCCTCAACTCTCGGTACCCTTCAGTAACGCTGTATCATTATCCTTTCGATAATATTATTACTAACCCTGTTTCCACTAGAAACTTCCTCTCACCCTCTCATTCCCTTCTTAAACCCCTCTTCTCCCCTTCACTTGCTCACCAACTCCACTTTCAAAATCACCAAATTTTCTCTCATTTTCTCCTCTCAAACACTCTGTTCTTTAACACACACAAAAACAGAGTGCTCTGTTATTTTCCAAAAATCCATGGCTTCCACTTCTTATACACAACTCTTCTTCCTTCTTTTTCCACTCTTACTAATATCATCCTTAACTCAATCCCTCCACCTCCCACTAACCCACTCACTTTCCGCCACCACCTTCACCTCTCCACACCACCTCCTCAAGGCTACCACGGTCGCCTCCGCCACCCGCCACCACCTCCGAAAACAAAAACAAAAACAACAACAGCAACAGCAACAGCAAATCTCCCTTCCTCTATCACCAGGAAGTGACTACACCCTAACCTTCACCTTAAACTCCCAAACCCTTTCGGTTTACATGGACACCGGAAGCGACGTCGTTTGGTTCCCTTGTTCGCCTTTCGAGTGCATCCTTTGCGACGATAAATACCCACCTGGCACTCTCAAACTTCTCCACGTCACCAACTCTTCCCTTCTCTCGTGCAAGTCACGTGCTTGTTCCTCAGTACACTCTTCTTTACCGTCCTCCGACCTATGCGCTATCGCCGCGTGTCCTCTCGCTGATATCGAAACCTCGGACTGTCGTAACTTTGCGTGTCCGCCGTTTTACTACGCGTATGGTGACGGAAGTTTGATTGCGCAACTTCATAAACATGATTTAACTATGCCATCAAATTCTAAAACACCATTAATGTTAAAAAACTTTACGTTTGGTTGTTCTAACACTGCTTTAGGTGAGCCAATTGGTGTAGCGGGATTCGGTAGAGGTCGGCTTTCTTTACCAGCTCAGCTAGCTGACATGTCACCTGAATTAGGTAACCAGTTCTCTTATTGTCTTGTTTCTCACTCGTTCAACTCGGACAAGCTACGTCATCCTAGTCCACTCATCCTAGGAAAACACAAACAAAAAGTTGACTTTAGTCAAAATGAAGTCATGACGTCATTGCCATCATTTGTTTACACTCCAATGTTGGATAATCCGAAACACCCGTATTTCTACTCGGTCGGGTTGGATGCTATTTCGGTGGGAAGCCGGAGGATTGATTCGCCGATGAATTTGAAACGAGTCGATCATAATGGAGACGGCGGGGTTGTGGTGGATAGTGGAACTACGTACACAATGATGCCTACAGGGTTTTATAACTCTGTGGCAAGTGAATTGGATAGGCGAGTTGGAAAGGTGTTTAAGAGGACGAAGGAGACGGAGTTGAGGACCGGGTTGAGCCCGTGTTACGAGTTGGATACTAGAAAGGGGAGTGTAGGGTTGGTAGTGCCAAGCATGGTGTTGCATTTTGGAGGGAATGGTGATAATTCAAGTGTGGTGTTACCTAGGAGAAATTACTTTTACGAGTTTGTCGACGGTGGAAATGAGGGTAAGAAGGGGAAGAAGGTAGGGTGTTTGATGATGATGAATGGTGGAGATGATGGTGAGACCGGTAGTGGGCCCGGGTTAACGTTGGGGAATTATCAACAACAGGGTTTTGAGGTGGTTTATGATTTGGAAGAGATGAGGGTTGGATTTGCAAGGAGGAAGTGTGCTTCTTTGTGGGAGGACCTTAACAGGCATTAAAACTAGATATTACCCTCTCACATATATATATATACAGTGTACTATGTATATGGTAGTGTGCTTTTAAGTTAAGGGAGTTGACTTATGAAGGTAAGTCAGTGAAGTCAACGGGGGTGTGCAATTGAAAAAACTTGGGCGTGGAGGATTGACCGCACGTGAGTTGAGGTTATCCTCGCAGTTAAGTTTGGGTTGGTGGATGGATTAATGGTGAATATATATATATATGTATGTAAATACTAGGTGGTGGGGTAAAAAATGTAAAAATATGAGTTAATGAGTCTCTAATTACTCAGTCAGTAGTCAGATACTAGAACCAAATAAAGGACTGTAAAAAGATCAAATTGTAGCTACTGTGTATGTATAGAGTTTTTTTTCCATTTCTTTTTTTTTTTTTTTTTTTAATCATGTGTTTTTAAGTGTACATTTCTGTTTAGTTTGTGCATTTTAATTAATTAATTAATTAAGTCATATTCAAAGTTCATTATTGGTGAATAGAATATCATCTTCAATCATTTTTTCTTACTGTTAATTCAAATCGTATGTGTTTGAGCTTAGCTTTATCTCTTTGTTTCAATAATTTATTCGAGTGAGAAATTATATTCAAAATTTATTACGGTTAGTTATGCATGTAAATTTGGAGGTAAAAATTGTTTTCTAACAAGGAACTTAGGTGTGGACGTTGTGTAAAATAGCGCCTTTTAGGATCAACTCTTTCACTAGTTGAACATAACATTCCGAGTAGCGCAAATGATAACTTCTACGAAAAAACATACAATGGTGTTGCGGTCATGTCGACTTACAGTCTCGTAGGCTTTATTAGATGCCTTATTGATTCAACTTCTAGTAATCCTGTAGCAGATTGGAAAATTGATGCATGGCTCAAACCTTTGGGATCATAAAAAAGGAATCTTAACAATCACTTCATCTCAATTCTCAAGCAAACATAATACACATCTCGTACACCCCAAGCTTAGCCTGAGCTTTCGTGTTCGTTCATGCATGGTTAGTTGATTAGTATAATCAGTTACAATTCGATGAACTTGCTTGGATTAAAATAGAACACCAGAAAAATTTGATAGACGATGATGTAGATAGATAAAGAACCTTTGAAAAAAACAAAAAACAATTTTTTGTTCAAGACAAAGGTATCCATCTTAAACCTTAAGACGGGGCTAATAGATACTAGATCACATAATAAGTACATAATAAGTCGCAATCGGCTTGTAATAGTGGGGTAATGGACCACCAAGATCGATATGGTAGTACAGTACTAGTGTTTGGTTATTTGGCATGGCCAACTACTCGTGTGAAGTATATTATGGAGGATTAATAATGCACTGTCATCCAGTATCTTTGTTCTAGGAAAATTTCCCCTCACATTTTCACTCTCACGAATGTTCTTAGAAGACCTTTTCAAGAAATTGTAGAGGAATTGTGTCAAAATCAAAACCGCCGGAGGGCGTTAAAACTTGCTTGTTTTTCCGTTACAATACTCTTGAGTTGTGATAATTGAAACCCTTTTCTTTTAGGCTGAAATGGAGCAAAGTTAAGCTAAACTGGTGAATTTATTGAACCGAACAAAATTGAATTTAATGGAGTTGGACTAAACTATATATCTAAGTTAAATTGAGCTGAATTGAACTGAAATTAAGCCCAAAATAACACGGCCTTAGTCGTGTAAAAGTTTGCCAGTTGTCTCGAATTCGCTTCTTCAAATGGTATCTATTAAATCCTTCAAAGGATGTTTCCGACTTTGATTTTACTCTCCCGCTGCTGCTATTCCGACATAAAAATTATTCCTGATGTTTAAGCGTTTTTTTAATAGAGAACAAAGAAAAAACAATGTGTCTATCTTAAAACAGATTTATTAAAAAAAAAGTGTTAAACGAGAGAGATTCATTGCAAGTATGGCAAATAGCTGGCATACTCGTAAATCTGATTCGTTCAAAAAATAAGACGATGAGACCCAAAAATTTGATTCTGTCAAAGGGTGTGTGGGGATCATATATCAATGCCGCAGTTAAATGCGCGGAGATCCAAAGAGAAGGCAAAGTACCAAATACCAATGGCATACTTCACTGATTCATCAAATCTTTATAGCTTGTCCCTTTCACCATATTGTACCCTTACCTTCCCACCTCCTACTTGCATTACATGCCTTCCCTAATTTACCCTGCATTTTGTCTCTTTAAATTTGAAATCCAAGCCGAATACATGTCCATCTTAAATAGGAATTTGTGGAAGATAGTCAGATATTGCTAGAGACAAGATTATTCACAAGTCGAATTTTAAGGAACATACTTGCGATTTCATGAAGTCTTGAACGGGTAAAACGGGGGCACTTTTTATACTCTCCACAACTGAGTTGGTCTCTTTTTTCACAAATTCTCATTATAGACGGAGATATTCGAGCTAAATATCCATCCACTTTAAACATAAAATAAGCAACAAGTTGCATGGTGGGGCTCATAAATGTCATCACTTTAAACATATTTGACCCATCTTTAACTTTAGACGGATATATCTATCTATAGTGAGACTAATTGGCAAATTGCTTTTTTTTTTTCTATTACAAATATGAGACCCGTGTCGTAAAAGATTAGCGTTTTTTTATTCAGTGATGAAATATATCATGAAGATGAGCACAAATGTACTACTCCCTTCCTTCAACTCCACTTTACATGTTTGCTTTATTACATTTGCCAACACGACTTTTACACGATAAATATCTTTAGCTACTTATTTACAAAAATTATAAAAGTTAGATATTTTTAATGTACTCTTGAAGACGAATCAAATAAAATCCCACATGAATATATTTTAACTTATGTATCGAGAGAAAATTGAAGTTGAATGTCCGCTTGTGAATAGTGTGCAAAAGAGAAACATGCAAAGTGAAGTTGAATGGAGGGAGTACAATGATTCAAATCGTATCGGTGACTTTATAGCAAAAAAATACTTCCATTCAGAATATTGTTTCAGAATTTAATAATCATATCTTTCGTATGTATTGAATTTATAAATAAATCTATTTTAAAATAATAATAATAATAAAAAAAAAGCGGCCCCACAATTACTATTGTATACTACAGGACTACGGAAGCAGGAAAGAAAGAAAACTCAAATGGTCGATCAGTCAGATCTCAAGAGTTTGTGGCCGCTTCTCTGTGGGATCTAAACTATTGGCATGAACAGACCTCATTATCTAAAACGCTCGTTATTTGTTCGTAAACAAGACCTAAGGTGGCGATTATAGTACTGTATAAATCTGCAAAGAAAAGAAAATCTCTATTTTCACATGCCGAAGCTGTGGCGCAAAACAATCGCCAAAACGAAATATGAAGGTATTACATTAGCAAAGAAACATTTGACCGTAAAAACATTGGTGGTCTCACGGAAAAACTTAGTCTTCAGTAATTGTAGTGTGACTCAGGTAAGTAACTACAGACAAATGAACACCACCTAATCCGACATTTTCTCCGTCTCTTTTAGAGAACAGTCACGGGCTCAAAGGCCAAGTATCGTCACTCTTATCGGTGAGTTCTCCAATCATCGATGCAAATAATACAGCTAGAGCAACAATAATAAGATATAAAAGGGTTACTTGAAATCCAGCGCTACATCATGCCTTCTTCAAGATATAGCCCAGAATTATCCCGATCAAGCCGACTAACATGACAAGCATGAGGGAAACTCCTCCTTTGCCTTTGCTAGCCTCTCGCTTCAAAAGTTCCTGCAGTAGAAAATTTTACATAGATCGTAAGATTGTGTTGACAATAAGACTGTAGTCCAACTTAGCTAGCTACCAATGTAAATCAGAAATATATAACTGTCGGAAAGAACAACTTCAACGAAGCACAGAAGCATGACCATTGTATGTTGATAAAGTTACCGCTTGTAAAGAGGGGGTAATTTTAATGAAACTTTTTTCCACTCACCCGCACCTCAATTATTTTTTCTGGTAAGTTACCACTTTAAACACAACAGTACTCACAGTATGACCCACAAGCAAGGCAGAAAACCCTTGACAGTCAAGGGCGGGTCAGATCAATAACTGAGAAGAAAATATCAAGACATAGCAAATCAAATTAGTAGCTTGGAAGACAATATCAAGACACAAAATGTTTACACGAGCATTCTATCTTCTTGTTGATGGACATTTCACATGGCCCTACTCACTATATACCCCCTCCATCTTACCCAGCCCACCAATAGAGGGTAGTAAGATGTTCCTTAACACAGGAGAAAGACGGGACAGGATATTTAAAAAGTGTCAAGCATTAAAGAAGAGGTAGGAGCACAGATAATATCCGTTACAAAATTCCAAGGAACTGGAATTCTTCCGAGCAAATGATGCCAGAAGTTCACATCTCAACAAGAACAAGCACGTAAATACAGGTAAAAGAAGTTGTTCAATTAAAGAGAGGGCGCCCCAAGCCAATGGTTTGGGTACTCTCATACAGGAGACATTGGAGAAAAGCTGAGATCCGCAAGTTGGAGACATCGTTCAGAGTAAGCTCAGAAAGAAAGTCAGGCTAACACAAGCATAAAGTGACAGAGACACAGATAATCAGACAATTTGGTGGACAAATCAGAAATCATCCTTATTACAAGAATGCAATATAATGATGACTTAACAACACAAATCACAATTTCATGAGCCAAATCACAATATCATGACAATTATAAGGGACAAGAATAGGCTCTAACCAGCTCCTGGCGCAGTTTATTATTTTGTTGAATTGCAGCTTTTTTCTCTTCGGTCAGCTTCGCAATCAGAGCTTTTGCCTGAAATTGTTGGCAAAGAGTAACATAGCTAAGAAACACATATAGCAACAATAGCTCATTGGCTGTCGGAAGTCAGACTATTTATCTCAGAGAACATAACATATAATGATTAAGTTGGCTAGCGGTCTATATACCACAAATGAAAGCATGTATGCAGATAAAATCAATATTTTAAAAAAGGAAAAAAAAAACCCCACAAGAACTGGAATTCACAAGGGCCACTTATGGGTTGTCAAAGTGAAAGCTTTGCCGGGAAGCAAAAACAGCTTACTTCTTACGTTGGAGTTAAGACAGCATGGGAAAAAAAACAAGGCATGATATCTAAGACAAAAGCAGCAAGCGTTATGTGCTACTAGTTGGCCTGTTACAGAAGTGGCCTAATGTAAAATACTAAAGAACCTTAAATTCCTTCCTACAAAGCACCCATACATCTAATTCACTTTCGTATGAGTAGCATGAAACTAAGAGATCATACTTCCCATCCAAAACTACATGATGCACCCTTTGTCAATACACTTGATACAAAGATATACTTTCTTAGCGAATAAGTGGCACACTTTCATGATTGTGTGACATTTGACAAAAATTATCAACCTATATAAGATAGGTGTTAGAATTTGGGCAGCGGAAGTATCGTGGACCCAAAAGACACTAACATAGATCATTTGTATAAATTGGAGTGATACACTTTTATAATTGTGGGGGAGGATGTGAGAGAATTACTCTCATATGGTGAGACCTTGTAGCTCTCAATAAGAGCACAAGACTAAACAATATAATGCATTATACATAAGCCTATTTATACAACTTACGTGACTTCAAACTTCCCTTAGCAACTAATGCATATGCCCACTATAACTCCCTCTTAGTTTAATTACATTTAATATGTAATAAACATAAACTAATGTAACTTAAAAAGTTAAGTTACACAATTAAGTGTCAAATTCCAACAATAGGTCTCAAGGGATCTGCTGTGTAATTGTTTCATGATAGAAACTCAAAGATTACGATCCCAACCCAGGGTCAAGACAAAGATAGCAGCTATATATTAAAGAACAAGTCCAAGTGTCTTTTTAACAACCATTCCCATTCTCATGGAACAGCCTTGGATTAGCAACTTGAGTACTGGTGATCTATTCATATACAAGTTCAGTGCTCAACAATTCAGACGCCAAAAAAACCCACAGAGAATTATATCAACCCCACAGCTGCGATGTAATCCTAAAGTCTGTTAGATCCACTATAAGCAATTTGAACAACAATTTCTGTCATTTACCTCAGTTACAAGCAATGATGCAAACAGCCAGAAAGGCGTAAGGGAGTCAACACAGTCAAACAATTAAACCTCAACAAATCTCACTTTTTTAGCAAAGTGGACAACATCATTATGATTAACAACTAGTAGGTTGTTAAAAAAAAGCTACTTTAAATACAAATTCGCCCATTCACAACTTCAGACAATATCTAACAGATTAGCATCAGTGAGGGCCTCGCAGCACCCGCCACATCAGATCCCATTATTTACCCGTCGGCCAGCCCCAATAGAGTATGAGATGACAAGTGAAACAAAAAGGTACACATAAACAGACCTTACCCTTTACGCTAAGGGTAAATCAGAATAAAGACGGTAGCTCACTCACTCTCAAAAGGAACACTACTACGAGTATACCACAGGCCTTCTACCAGGCACTGGTTAAAAATTGGTAAATTAATTATCAAAATGTTAAAATGTTAAGGCAGACGCATTTGAATTTTGAACAATGACAGAAATTTTTGCTGTAAAACAATCTGGTTATAACCGAAATTCTTTCTGTTACTGTAGAGGAACTTGCTCATTGTGCTACCAATGCTTGACAGATTTCTGGCTTCAAGTCTAAGCAGATTATTGTAGTCAGTAAAAAAGAACGCCATCATACAGAGTCAGTAAAACCGAAGGACGTCATATATAGAGAAACTTGCTCATTGTGCTACCAATGATTGACATAACTAGCATCAATAACTCATGTAGGTTAAACCGTTAAATACACAAATGAAGGCGCCATCGTGACTTCGTGAGTCAGTAATAATGAAGCCGAGTACGTGGAAGACCGATATAATGCATAGATCATTAGTCATTCATATAAAACGCAATGGAAAACTTTATATTTATTTCAATACTACATTTATAGATGATAAGACAAAAGACCTAATCATGTAATTTTGTTCTAGAACTATAAAAAAATTAAAATAGTAATAATAATAATAATAATAATTAAAAAAAAAAAAAACCTACACGATTGTAACCAATTCATGAACAAAAGAAAACACAATTGAAGAGATGGCTAGCTCATAAGCAAACAATGATCGTTTAAGAAATCAATTGTACCTCTGTCGATCTATCCTGAGAATCGCATGCCTGCAATTTTCGTTAAGAGCAGACACTATAAGATCAGCATTAACAACCAAAAAAAGTAGGAAGCCATAGATAATGATGACTCATGGAAAATACTCACAGCAAGAGACTCAACACCACTCAGATGTCCATTATCGGCCCTCGGAGATCCCCCTTCCTCTTCGCCTTCTGGAACTGGTGAGGGGGGTTGTGGGGAAACATAAACAACTTTCAATTTACACTCCTCGACCACATGTCCTGCCTCCTTGCTAAACTGAATTCACCAACAAAATAATCACGACATAATAACCAATTAATAATTCCCAAACAATCTTGCTACTAAAAATATCAATATCCAAAACATTCGAAAACGTTGTGATGCAAAGCTATATTCAATTAACCATGTACCGTAATTCAGATGCACGACAACAATTATAGGATGAGACATAGAACAACTACAGTATCGACAAATAAGTACCATTTCCGGAGTAATATCTTTAACGGTCACCCCATGTGGCGCAATTACACTCTGAAGAAGAAATTTATCCTTGCATTGCAAATCAGCCGGGGCCTCCTTTTGCGCTTGCATAGTTACTACATTCCATCATACACAAACACATGCAAATCAATCCACCAACAAATCATCAAATAAAACACATCACAAAATGAAATGAAGAGAATTAATACTTTCCTCTTTTCCATACTTTTATTTTTGATTGTATACGAATTCAAATTTCCCTCACATGTTCTTTTTGAAAAATTCTAAGCCAAATCGATTCAAATAAACAATCTCCCTCGCCTTTTTTGAAAATGTATACAATCAAATGAAACGGAAGAATCATAACCTAAATGCACTCACAAAGACAGAAATGATACACACCTACAACATCACACGTGGAACGAGGCGAAACAACGCCAGTATTCGGACGAACGCAGTATTTCTTCGGATTCGTCGTTTTAACCTAAATTTCCACATAACAAACCTAATCTCAATTACACTACCTCAAATCACACAACATCAAATTAAACAAATCAATCAAACAAAATTATTACCTTGAATGCAACATAATTCTCAGTTTTGTTTGATAATTGAAGCGAACACGAAGCCTGCTTCTTTAGCTCAACTAAATCAACAAAAACGAAACAAATCAAAATAATCACAAATCAACAAACCGTAGATCAAACACAAAACACAACTTTATCGAAAAATCAAAACAAATAATGTTTAAAAAAGAGAGAATTGAATTAATACATGAAAATTGGAGCTCGAGAGGTTCGATGTTGAGAAGCTCGCCTGTGATCATCTCGAAACCGCGATAATGGCGCCGATTTTAATTTTTTTTAAAAACTATTTTATATGAAAGCAAGATCCAGTGAAATCGAAATCTGGAAAATCCGCAGGTAGTTTTGTTGTTGTTGATAGATTATGAGGAAGGCGAAGAAATCGAGGGTGGAAGTTAATAATTTGGGAGAATTGAATTTTCGTGTGTTTTTGGATTTGATTTGGGAAATGGGATGTGGTTACTTGAACGAGACGATGACTTTTTTGATTTTGGGGGGTTACTTCAATTTGATGTGGGAGAAAATGTGCAACGTGTGTAACATCAATTTCTCGCCTAGAAGATCCGCTTCCTTACCAACCAAAAAAACTAGTCCGTCTAGTTTTCGAGCCCGTCACTTCGTGAGGAGGGGAGGACATCCTTAAATACGAGTAAACAATACAACTCGAATTATCACATAATGTAGCTTTAAGGACCCGAATTTTTACTTCGTAGTTTTAAGGACCTCAAACCTGTTTTTGACACATTTACCCTTTCCATATGCTTTACTTTTTAAGGATTAACTTATACTCCCTCCCAGTCACTATAATGTTCCATCTTTTCCGAAACGGATTATTCAACTAATGTTCCCCTTTCTATTTTTAGAAACTTTTACTCTTATTTTATTCATTCCTCTCTCCTATCACCAAACCCAACACAACTCTTTTACTCTTATTTTATTACTTTCTTTTATGTTTTGGCCCAACAATTCTTTATTTAATTACTAATAATCCATCCCTCTCTCCTATCACCAACCCCACACAACTCTTTTACTCATATTTTAATACTTTTCCTTAAGTATTGTGTGTTGGAAGTAATGCAAAGGCTAGTAATGTTGTCTAAATACATTACATCATAGAGAAGCCTTCCATTTTCCTCGTAAGAGAATCTCTACACTTTCTCCACTACTTGCATGTTTATAGCCACTAACTCCATGTTTTTTGGCCCATGTTCATGGTGGTGGTTAGGCCACTAATTTTGTGGTTTATGGTGCTAATTAACCACTATAAATAGAGAAGTGTAGTCATTTGAGAAATATACATCTTCATATATCTTTACTACCTTCTCTATGATAATTTTGAGCATACCATATGAGTTCCAACTCCTAATAGTTGAGTACACAACTTTTAGGAGTGTTGTGTGACCTTGGGGGACGACGCCTACATCGATTTGTACCGTAGTCGGGGCGATTTCGTTTCTCATTCAGTGGCCTCCATACCACGACACAACAATAAATATTTTCTAATTATATTTTCGCCCCTATAGTGATACTATATTTCCTACAATTGAGAAACGAAATTTTATCGCTATTATTGTTGTTGTGTTCATTATTTTGGTCATTGGAAATATTTCTATTGGCCAAAAATATTGTTCTTCGGGTATAAGAATCAGGCCGCGGAGGGTGAGACAGCAGTTTGGTATTTTGGCCATACCTCGGTCTCTAGAGCTTTGTTTGAGGCGTGTAATATGGCGTTGGAAAGCTAAGAAGAAGGGCTACAACTTTTTAGTTGAAGCCGTGAGCAGATTCGGTCATCTACCATCCTTAAAATGGACAACAATGTCATGGTAGTATGCTGAAAGTTTTTATGAAGACTTATAAAAGAATGGTATTATCTATAATTTTGTTGCTCAATTCCATTCTTGTGGTTAAGGTATGTTCTCGAGACTTTCCTTTAAAATATTTATGATGATAAATATGAAGGTTTGGTCAAATTATATATGCCTTAATCGTTTGTATGTTTAAGCTACTACTTTATTTGGTATGATATGTCTATAATCTTGGCAAAATTACTCTTTGATAATTGATTTCAAGAATATGTGAATGAAATTGTTCCAAGATTTTTGATTGACAAGTAGCTAGAATGATTAAGTGTCCAAGATATTGTTATGTGTACAACATGTTTATCAAACAAAATATTTCACACATTTGGATTGGTTATTTAGTTTTGATTATAAGATAAACTAAAATTGATATTTGAGTTATGAACCAAACGTGGGGGTTAAATATTTTGTTTTAAATTGATATAGTATCTTGGATATGTGTGACAAAAATTGGAAATGATTTTTTGTCAAAGTTTTATAAAAGTAGATTATGAAGAACATAATTTGTCAATTATTATATGATATCTAAAAGTTGAGATGATGAATGAATGAATAATGTGTATATTTTATTTGAACGATTATGTTTGTCATTAATTTGTGGCGTGACAACATGTGGGGGAAGACGTTCAACTTATTTGATAAATTTATTTATCAAGTTTAGAGTTGATATCTTATAATTTGTGATGAGTATGTATATCTTTGATTGTGGGGGTGTAGAGAAAATGATAATCGTATATTTTATACGTGGCTAATTGAACCAAAATTAGATCGTATGTTTTATACATGGCTAATTGAACCAAAATTAGAAGTATTAATTTGTTGGATAATGGTTATAATCAATAAATAATGGTTGCGTAAGGTTCAATTATTTATGTTACATTTTGCTTACACCACACTATACGAGATTGTGATGATTGATTTTATGTTGGTAAGAAGTCAAATTCTTTTTGTAAAATATTGTGGATTTGCAAAGAGTAAATATAAGTGAAACAATCATCGAGATTCGTTGTTTTCTAATATAAGAATGATGATGTATATAGAGCTTTTAGTAAATAATATGATTTTGGGTGCAAAATCACAAACACTACTTGTATGCTTTATTCTATGTCAATTTATTAGAAAGAAAAAATAATAAAGAAGATTATTTGTTCTTTTAAACGACATGAGAGTACGAGCTCTATATTTTTAAATAGAACAATGATGCTAATGAGTTATAAGAGAGCATGTTTTGACTATTGTGAGAAGTCTAATATGTATAATTATAGTTGCTTCAATGTAGCTTATGCAGCTAAGTACATTTTGTTTGTGTATTCATCACCAAAGTTATCATTCACATTTGGTGAAGTGCCTAAGGTGCAATATTAAGAATTGCATTATGTTGGTTATCTAGAAAGATATTGGATCGACCAAATGATAATGACGATCGACAAGGTGAGATCTATGGTGAGTACTATACATTTTCACCTTTAATGGGGATCTTGTTTTAAGTCTATTGAGAACACTATTATAACCTTGTCTATTGTGTAAGCATATTATATTGCTCTTAATCTTGCTGGGTAAGATGCAGGGTGATTGTGAAGCTATTATTAGCTACTACTTAATTGTGGGGGCATGGAGTTTTGCCTAATGTTTATCTTTAGCATAATGCTAATATCAACTTAATAATGCTAAAATAATGCTAATATCTTTAGCATAATGCTAATATCAACTTGCAGATTTACACATTTTATGCATATTTGAGATTTGAGAAAGTTGATTTAGAATAATATGCTCACAAATTATTATCTTTGTGAAATTTGAGTGGAGCATATTTAAGCGAATGGACTAAGAAAGAAAGAAGTCCTAGAATTGTTGAGGGGAATGGGGCAAAAGCCTATTAGTTGAGGAATTTGTGGTGGATACCGGAACTTGCTATGCAAGGGTGGTCTAACGAAGCCATAGATAACTCATACTTGTGTACACATCCCATTCCTATGACATGTACACTATTTTGGAAGGTTGAGCATATAGCTCTTAATGGTCTTATAGCCCAAAATTGGGTGGTCCTTGTGAGACGGACTTGATGAGATCACCGTAATGATGGAAGTTGAGATATTTCTCTTAATGAATCTATATCCCTTTATTCGGGTGGTCCTATTGAGAAGGACTTGATGGATTCACCGCAATGTTGAAAGGTTGAGCCTTAGAGCTTTTAATGAATCTATATCCCTTTATTTGGGTGGTCTTATTGAGAAGGGCCTGATGGATTCACCGCTATGTTGAGAGGTTGAGCCTTAGAGCTCTTAATGATTCTATAGCTCATGCGTGAGTGGTTTATATGGAGATAGACTTGTTGGAATCACCTACGTGAGTGTGAAGGATTGGTCTCCTTCTATGAGAGACTAGGCTATCTCTCTAAAGCACTCATGAGAATCCCAAGGTTCATTTGGCCATAAATTTGTTGAATTGTATCGCGGAACTCGTCTGGAACTTAAGGTGAGATATGTGTTTGGAATTTACCCCGGAGTCTAGGAGTTCAAGATTCGTTCACTCTCTAGGTGATGAAAGAATTGTTCCATTTCACTATGTCTTAATTCAAATCGAAAGATATTAATGCTTAAGTATCAATCCTTATCAATGTGCTCAGAATTTTGTCTATCATTTGCATTAGTGGGGGATTGTTGGAAGTAATGCAAAGGCTAGTAATGTTGTCTAAATACATTACATCATAGAGAAGCCTTCCATTTTCCTCGTAAGAGAATCTCTACACTTTCTCCACTACTTGCATGATTATAGCCACTAACTCCATGTTTTTTGGCCCATGTTCATGGTGGTGGTTAGGCCACTAATTTTGTGGTTTATGGTGCTAATTAACCACTATAAATAGAGAAGTGTAGTCATTTGAGAAATATACATCTTCATATATCTTTACTACCTTCTCTATGATAATTTTGAGCATACCATATGAGTTCCAACTCCTAATAGTTGAGTACACAACTTTTAGGAGTGTTGTGTGACCTTGGGGGACGACGCCTACATCGATTTGTACCGTAGTCGGGGCGATTTCGTTTCTCATTCAGTGGCCTCCATACCACGATACAACAATAAATATTTTCTAATTATATCTTCGCCCCTATAGTGATACTATATTTCCTACATTGTGCCCATATCAAATGGGAACAATATAGCGACTGAGAGGGAGTATATTTTAAGTTGAACCTTGAAAAAGTCTAAGATTTTAATTTATTAGTTAATTTGGACTAAATAGAGTGACGAAATTTGTTTTGATCTACTAATATTTCTACGTATGATCCTACTTTGAAGCACAAAATAGATTAAATAAGACATTAAACAACGTATTTTGGACTGATTTTCATCTACCAAACTTAATTATGTATATTGTCAAATTAAATATTTAGCATATTTATTATGTTATAAAATAATTTTACCAAATTCGAACAAAAAATGTTAGGTGATTTATAGAGTATTTGGTAACTTAGTTTGAAAATAATCATTATATATTCACTACAAAAATCGTACTGTTGCAAAGTGACCTATATCCTCCACTATAGGTATTTTGATTTTGCAACGGAAAAGTCATTGCAAACGATCTGTCATGAATTTTCGCCGTGAATAGGAGTTTGCTACGTAATATCCGTAACAAACTGGTATTTTGCTAAATTTCCGAATCAAACAATTTTTTTTCAAACAAGTGAAAAGACATTTTATAAACATAACAAGTCGCTCAAACTTTGCCGATGTGGGACAAATTCGCGACGGAAAATCAGTCGCAATTTCATATAGTCTGTCGCAATTTTTCACTTAAGCCAAAATGTTCCACAAATACCAAATATTTTTGCTAAGGAATTTCCGTTCCAAATATTTTGGTTACAGAATTTCCGTAGAAAAATCCAAAAATATTGTAGCAAAAAAAAAATCCATCGCATTTGTTCGATTTGATTTATATTCGGTCTAATAATTGTGTTGAATCGGACAAAAATCTACCCAATACCGCTAAATACGAAGTATAAATGTCAAAATACAAGGGTATTTTGATCAAGAAGTAATTTTGAGGTCCTTAAAGCCACATAATTAATGTAATACCACTAAAATTTTAACTTTGTTTTAATTTTCTAAGCTCGAACTTCGGGGACGAAGTTCCTTTTTGTCTTCTGATTTTATTTTCAGGTCTTTCCGTTGCGGTTCAAATGGATTTTCAAGTCAAGTTTTTAATTAAAGACTTTGTAAAAGATTTGTTCCATTTTATTTTCATTTGTATAAAAGAGATTTTGTAATAGAGACTTTGTATATTGATTATAATACCTCTCTATTTTGGCTCAGTATTGTATATAATTATAAGTTTTTAATTTAGCCGAAAATCAGGGGTGTTACAATTAAAATTGAGGTTCTTATAGCTATGTTGTATGATATTTTAGGTCCTTCTAGTGGTGTTTACTCCCTTATATACGTGATTTTCAGGCTATCACATATACTTAGGGTTTACTCGATGTACACCAAAGATAGTGGTTGCGGATTCCCTCATCAAAAAACAAATTAAAAAAAGTTGTGCATACTGTAGGACACATACTTTGATACTTGTATGAGACCATGTTAGATCGCTCTAAAACATTTTACTCCTGGAATAAGACCATTCTTTTATTTATGATTGATTATTTTTGTAAGGTAATTATTACACAAATTACTACAGGTCATCAATGCTTTTTTAACTTTGCCCTTAATGTTAACGTAGTTCCTCTTTTATGGACGAGTTTTACTCAATCACAGACATTTTTCCATATTTTTTCCATTCATTACCCTTTCCATAATAAAAAAAAAAATTCTATTGCTCCAAATTCTCCGATGAAAAATCTTAATCCACTCATCAAATAAGTCAACATTCGATTTTGTTGAACAAATTACATGCGGTGATGGTTGACGGTGGTGGATCAATCATGGTGGTCGAGCAGGGATCGGGTGAAGGGAGAATGTGGCGGTGATGGGTAGTGGAAGGGACGAGTCTTGGAAGGTTTAGGCAGGTGGGGTAGGGGTGACTCTGGGCAGCGGCCGCGCAGGAGGGGGTTGTGGGAATAGGGGTGGCGGTAGAGTTGTGGGTTGGTAGCGACAAGGAGTGGTTAGGGACTTAAGGATGGATGGGGGTAAGTTGAAATTGAATGTATGTGTGTTGAAGTGAGAAGGGTAAATTGGTCATTTAAATCCATAAAAGAGTAAAAGTCGTCCATGAATGAACATCACCCAATATTAATAGCTCACTTTCTTTCTTGCTTTTTACTTTTTTAATTAAAAAACAAATAAAATAACAACGGGCACTTATAATGAACATTTGACAAATTTATGTATCAATACTTCAAAAATTGGTTATAACAAATTAAAAAAAGAGAGGAAAAAAAGACCAAATTTGGGTCGAATGTGAAGATTCATGTGTAAGCATAGTAAAATAAGGGTGTATGTATTAATTAGTTGACGAGTTTACGATCTTAAGCAATTGGGTTTCTATAAGTTATTACCCCCTCCTATTCAGCCTATAGTTCCCCTTTCATTATAATACTCTTCACATATATTAGAGAAAGGAGAATATTAGGCTGAATAGAAGAGAGTATTAGTTTTTATCTATATTATTATTATTGTTGTATTATTGTGGATTCATATGTGGAATGATATTTATTGCGTAAAAAGGTCCGTAATTATATACCGTACTACGCCCTCCGTCCCGTTTTCTTTATTCTGTGAAAGATAAATAAAGCAAATATGGAGTAGTTTGAGTAGTCGGACATTTATGCCTTCATGTCGTTTATGCATTTTAACAGAATTAACGGGGTAAGTGGCAACCCCCTCCCAACGTTTGTCCCTCCGTGCAATTATACCCCAACACTTTTAGAACGAGCAAATTAGCTCCAAACGTTTCTTCTAATATGCAAGTGAGTCCCTTACCATTTTCGTCAGTTTTTGTCGCCAGAAAATTATAAAATTATGATACGACACCGGAAAAATATTTCTTATTATAATTAAGAGAAAAAAAGAAATACTTTTTAGTAGGAAAGAGAAGATGAAAGAAAAGAGCAAGAAGGATAAACACACAACGGAATCAACAACAATCCTTAAAAAAGGGAGAGACTTTAAATTGCAAGAATCATAATCAAGCTCAAATCTTCAATATTAAAATTATCAAAAATAAATAACTAAAAAAAGGGGGTAAATAATAATAAATGAGGAAAAAGTAAGAAATACATAGGGATAAAAGAAAGGATTGAAAGTTGATGGAGAAAGAGTAAAGGATGAGACTTGAGAGACTGGGGGAAAGAGGAAAAAAGGAGAGGATGGTTAGAGTAGAAGGAATCAGAGTTGAGAGAATCAAACGGTGTCGTATTAGAGGAATAAAGAAATGAAAGTTGGTGAAAATGGGTGTTGGGTTCATTTGATTGAATGATGACATGCCCATTTAACATGTGTTTTCTTAGTTTCCCTTTTCAGGAATAATCGATCATTTGCAAGTCTTAATCAAGAAATATCGATCATTTGCTATCCAAGATTTAGAGTCGTTTTTGTCAACTAATGTAAAGGTGAAAGATTAAAATACTTGCAATAGTAACAGTCAAGCCTACCGTTACACTCGCTGGTAATATTAAGCTTGACTATCACTTTTGGTCTGTAACACTTGAAGAAATCTTTCAATTTTGAAATCCACTTTTTTTATTCAAAATGGCAGTTTCTTGCCTTGGTTTTGAAAGAAGGTTTTCAGATTAATCTTTTGTAATAATGAAGGGGTGGTCTTTGAAAAGATATTGTAATTTGCACTTCAAAAGTTTTCCTCATTCATGCTAAAACTTTCCTTTGGCTTTTATGAAACAAAATTTAGTTCTTTCCTTTTAATCAAAAGAGTTGTCCTCTTGTGATTGTTTCTTCACTTAGTTTCTGAAAAATTCAAAGACCTTTTGACGATAACTATAAGTCTTCTTTCGCCTTTTTGCTTCTTAGAAGGTAGCCTCTTTTGGTGCTAGTTTGGGAAGGTCAATACTTTTTGTCACGTGACCTAAAGTCTTGATCTCAAACCCTAGCTTGCTTCCTCTTGTTTACTCCCTCTATAAAAGGAACACTTCCCTTCGTTTTGAAAGCAAGAGTTTTTTTTGAGATATCAAAGTGTTTTTGCAAAGTCAGTTTTAAGAACTCAAAGCATTTCTTTTGCAAAAAATCTTCTAAGTCTGCAAGTGTCACAGTCGTCACCATTGTTACTTTAATGTATTGTACTCTCTCATCTAAAATAGTTTGATCTAATAAGTTGTCCTTCTCAATTCTTTTAAAGAATCAGATTGAGGAAACTTGATCTTGTAAACATTCTAGTTAGAGTGTCGAGTTCTTAGACGGAGTAGTCTTCGAACTCTTGTCGCAACCAGAGTAGGTTGTTGGTGTAATACTACGGTTTTCTATACTGTTGGGTACTCTATCGAGTGGGGCATACTCTGTCGAGTAAGTAAGTTTGGTTACGAAACAGTACACTGTCTGATGGGTACTCGATCGAGTAAGTGTGGCACTCGATCGAGTAAAGGTCACTCGATCGAGTAAGTGACTTAATCGATCAAGTAAGTCGGTTCTGCGGGTTGTTTTAGTCGGGTTTTGTTAACAACGCGAGTTTGATATTTAAAGTTTTCCGTCAGTTCTTTTGTCAGTTTTCATCTTTTCTAAAACCTCTCAAGAGAAAAAGCAAGTTACGTTACTTTCATATTCGCGTTCCTATCCAATCCCAAAGGCTAAGGTTGTCGGATCGTCGTGTTCTTTACGCCATTGAGTTCATGGTGTCGTAGGTAAGATCCTTGTATAGTTTTTATACCTTTTCGTTGATTTTGTTTAAAACCCTAATTGGGTGAATTGGGGGTTTTAGGAGTATGGTGTTGTATTAGATAGTGATTGTATGGTTATGTGATTATTAGGAGGTGGTTTCGTAGCGGAGCAATTTTGAGTAGCTGCTTTGTGACGATCTAGTGATTTGGTTATTCTAGGTAGGGTTTCCCTACTCGGTTATTGATTACATAGTTGTTGGTGTTGGTTATGTTTATTGTTGATCTTTATCGTATTGGATTGTGTTGGTGTTGGTGTTGTTGTATAATTGGTTGTGTTATTGTCTGTGGTTCGCGAGGCGTGTCCTCGGCTGAGTAGAGTCACTTGCGGGAGTGGCTTCACGCCCTTTGATGCGTGTATTTTATATATGGTTTTTACCCTATATTTACACACATTTATATGCTATTTATGTGGCGATTAGCTACAAATGCCCCCGAATAGTCTACTTTGGTCTATCTTGTATTAATTGCAGGAATGAGCTGGAAGGAGCACAATCGACCCTAAACTTATCCCGTTTGCATGCATTTTGGAGGAAGAATTATCGGAGCCCGGAAATTGTTACCTAAGGATGCGTGAAGTGGTCTCGGAGGATGCTCTGAGTTGATGTACGCTGATATAAAGCTGTTATGCTCGATCGACCAAGATTGGTTGTCTAAACCGTTCGATCGAGTAACTATCCTATTGAAGTTCGATCGAGTGCTTTTATTTGCTCGATCGAGAGGAGTGTTCTCTATGTTCCTCGATCGAGTATTCATTGTACTCGATCGAGAGGTTTGCCATCTATTGTCCTTGATTGAGTAGTTTGATTCTGCTTGATCGAGAGGTTTAATCTATTACGCAATCTTTTAGCATCTTTCGGATATTTTAATTTGTAACTGAGAATAAATAAGAGGGGGACGACGGCAGTCAGAGCTCTCCTTCCTCTCTCATCTCTTCTCTTCTCTTAGAACTTTACTCTTTAGACCTAAATTCTCAATTGCTCCCATCTATCCTTTGTAATCGGTATTTCTGATTCTTAATTCCTTTACTAATTATTATTGCAATATTTATTTCTTGTTTCTATTCATCTTTTCTCTTTTACTCTTTCTCTTGTCTTTGTTAGCAATTTATTTATCATGTTTAGTTTAATTGTTATGGTTATTGTTACTATTCTCTCAACTCTAATTATGCATAGCTAATCTTCTATGTTAGGACATAGAGGAGCCATGGTGGTTAGAGAAATTATGAATAGGTGATTAGGGTTTGGTACAAATTAGGTCTGTGTTGTTAATCATTGCATTTAATAGCGATTAGTTGCTTGAGTCGACGCATTTAGCTAATTGATTCAGTACACCTTGACCTAGATCGAGAGATTGGAAGGGGTAAGACTTGCAATGAACATTAGGGCATTCTAATGAGGGTGAAAGCTAAGTTAGTAATGTTTTAGGGCGAATAGCGGACCAAGAGGACCTTTTCATTACCCTGCAGACCGAGTTTATGTTGATCTATGACCCTAGATTAGACTCCTAGAAAACCATGGTGAACCGACTGTCCTAGCTGTTTCTCTCTATTTAATCTCGTTAAAGTTTTGCTTTATTTCTCTTTGCTCTCTCTCCCTTATACCTTCGTAGTTTAGAACCAAAACACTCAAACCCCCAAGAAACAGTTACTCAGACGGACTTAGTTTAGCTTACATTTTGCCCATCTCCCTGTGGATACGATACCCGACTTGCCTCTACTACATTTTATAGAGACCGGTTGGTTTTATTTTTGATAGGGTTGCGACAGCCGTGTCAAATTTTGGCGCCGTTGCCGGGGACGTGGTGTCATAATTGTTTGCTTTACATTAAGTTTGTCCCTCGTCTCAAGGAATGTATTCCTAGAGACCGATATCATATTTTTCTCTAGTGCTTTAATTGTGTTGCAGGAAATCTGTCCTAGAAGAGGGCATTGTCATATCTGCTGTTCTTACAACTTCGTCTGCTAAAATGTCGAATATCGCCAGTCACTCAAAGCCTACTGTAGATTCTTTTCCCAAGGGTTTCTTGCTTCCTACTACAGATTCGGGCACCTTTGAAATTCATCCATCCTACATTCAATTGGTGGAGATGAATCTTTTTAGCTAGGGGAGTAGCTGGCGAGGATCCGTGTAACCATATAGAGTTGTTTACTGAGTATTGCTCCACCATTCCTTTAGCTGCTGGGGTGACACCGGATAGGGTAAAGGGAGTTCTTTTTCCTTTTTCTTTGACTGATGATGCCCGAAAATGGTTGAGAGATTTGGATAGGGTGTTGGAATATGTGTCCTCCGACAATAATGCGATCACAACTGTTGATCATGATGATCACATGTTTAAGTCTCATCTTAAAGAATACAATTGGGAAGTATCTTTACTGTCAACTGGTCCACACATATCGGTAATGATTGGCTGACTAGAGTTTGTCATTACTGTCGTGCGACGGTGGTGATCAGTTGATCCCCGAGGTCATACCTAAAGGATAATACTCTTAATTGATCATTTAATTAATCGTATAACGTTACGAGTTAATTATATTACTTGAAAATTGACGGACGATTTTGGAAGTAAAATTTACGTATCTCATTGTAATCTGATTAAATAAGATACGGTCTAAGTAATCGAATTGTTTCATTACTAAGATGAAATTATTGTTTAAGGAAACAATTGAAATTGAATGAATTATTATAAATACAAGTTATTGTGATTTATAATTGGTAAAATATTTTGGTACAAGTAATTATGAATTACTATGTCGATTTTTGTATATGACGTATTTTTATTAATACGTTGATTTTTAATATGTTAAAAATACGTAATAAATTTATGTGACATGTGACATGTGACATATGACAAATTGACATTTTGATAAAGATAAAATGGAGTCCATTTTATCCTCTTGACCGAAATATTGGAGAGGATTAGGAAAATATTAGGTTAATTGTATTAGTGGTAAACATAATCATGTTTACCTAATACTAGACTTGCATGCCTACTTGTTCTTGTGAAGGCAACCATGAGCATGCATTGGCTCCCTTGTTCCTCCTCTCCCACCCGGTTTTGGGAAGAAAACCATTGTGGTTTTTCTTCTTATTTTTGCCTAATATTCACTAATATACTCACTAGTGAATATTCATTCATTCATCCATCTAAAAACAAGAGTTTTAGAAAGATAAAAATTTCCTCTATTCTTCCTCTCTCCCAACCGGTTTTGATAGAGAAACCAAATATTTTTTGGGTCAATTTTCATACAAAATTAATATTATTCTAGTAATAATAATATTAGTTTTATTAAGAGTTTATCTTGGGTATTATTCCTTGGGAGGGATTCTCATCTTGAATCCTTGTTCATCCATTAAGGAAAGCTCAAGAACAAGAGAGTAGGAGAACTCTCTTGTGCCCTTTGATCCGAAAACCATATGTAAGGATGAATATTTCTTCTTTATTTTGTTCATTGTTTGCATGCATAAGATCACTATTTAATTTTATGATTAAATTAACATCAACATATATGAATATGTTAGTATATAGATCTACTTTTCCTTCAATCGGTATCAAGAGCCAAGGTTGTTTGCATGCAAATCGGTTAAAAGTTTTTCCGAGTTATACGATTAACATATAAAACTTGTTTAATTTGTGTTATTATGATATATCACGAAAATCATTATGCATGTTAAAGTTTCTGGTCCTAAAATGTTTTTAGGATATTTTGGTTAATTTATGGATTTTTATTGTTCATATTATATAATAATGACATTAAAATATGATTTTATGAATAAAATGTCATTTTCGGACTAAAATTAGCTAAACTTCGAATTTTTCAGTGATTTTTGGATATGTTGTCACATATATTATTTTGAGATGACCTGTAAATTTTCATAATTTTTGGACTTCTTATGCTCGAAAAATGGATTTTTCATTATTAAAATCGGATTTAAGTGAAAAATAGGTTAATATGAGATAAATTTCGAATCTGGTCATAGAAATTTAGTATGTTGTCACATGCAATTATAAGATGTGTGTAAAATAATAGGCTATAATGAAGTCTTTATGCATGATTTATGATTTTTTGAAGAAAAATAGCATAAATAGTGACTTAATTAGTGAAATATTAATAAAACATACTCTATGACTAAGGAAAAACATCACATGTTGCATTTTATTATCTTTTTCAGATCTAAAATTGAAAAGTTGATGAATATAATTTTTCTCATGTTTTTATGATTATTTTGTTAAAACCGATAAACCGCAACATTGTTTTTCCGGATAAAATTCGAAATTTTTAACCTAAGATTTGAACATTATGAGTGTCATGGTATTTTTCCAGAATGTTCATGAGTTTAAATTTCAAATTTTGAATTTATTTGAAATTTTGTGATTTATTTGAAGTTTATAGCTTATTTTTGTAATTTTAGGTCCATTAATGAACAATTTTAGAAATTTGAGTTAATTATGGTCAAATAATTAGTGAAGACTAAATTTTGAGTCCTAAGAGGTTAGGGTAATTAACTTATGCATAAATATGAATTTATGTAATTTTTGTGATTATAAAATGTTGAATCACGCAAATCCGTAAAAATCGAGTAATATACGATATTGGCTATTTAAAGGCGATTTAGCATAAAATTGGGCATGTTCATACATATTATAATGCTGCATTTTCTTTATGATTGTCATAATTTTATTTTATGTAATTTTTGAATTATGTAATTTTACTTAGTATGACCTTAGTTTTAATTGGTATTACCCGAAATGTATGGGAATATCGATTCGGTTGTAATTTATTGTGATCTCGTATCACCGTTTTGTAATTTAATAGATTTATTTTATTTTAGTTACAAATGTATAATAGGAAATTATGTAATTTGTTATGTAATTTTATTTATTTCGGAGTTCCCAAAGACGGATTTCTTCAAGATGGCGATACATAAAGACGGTGTTACCTCGAGATGCGTGCCACAACCGAAGTTCAAGGGACCAATGGAGTTGGTTTCCGAATATGTAATAGTTAAATAGTTTTTCTATTTTAGGAAGGCCATACTAGGATTTATTTTATGTTTGCATTTTATTTATATGTCGCATGCATCGCTAAATCGCCATAACTAAAACATGCATTGTCATTTTATCGAGTTTATCGACCGTGTCAATTAAAATTATCGTAGTTCACCGCTTTAGTTCACTTAAAACGTGATAGATAATAAATTGACATGACCTCTCGCTAAAATAATCAATTGAGACATAGCCTTACCAAATAGTAGAAACCATGAAAACCTATTTCGCGAGGGAGTGCACTCGGCCCTACCGGGGTACAAAACTTGTTACGTAGGGGAAGTGGGTTATAAATGTCTATCCACCGAATTCATATTGATAAGGGATGAATCGGCCCTACCGTGCCCAAGTTGATGTGGATTTGGATCATGGACACATTTATTCGAAATTTGGATTGAGCTCAACGGAAGTATTCGTGACCGTAGTCGCATGTGTTCCGGGCTATAGATAAACATTAGAGTAATTTTATCGACCAAGAGTTCTAAAAGTAGAATCGATTAAAAGTTAATCCACCGAGTTATATTGATAAAGGATGAATCGGCCCTACCGTGCCTAAGTTGATATGAATTTGGGTCTTGGAATCATTTATTATAGTTGGGTAGAGGTCACTATATAAATGTTCATATCTTGTTAATTATTCACAAGTTGATATTAAAAGACAAATGTTAATATTTCTTTTTCCTCCATATTTGTAGTTCATTACAATGAATCCATCAAATGCTACCGCACCGATAACTATTGAGTCTTACCACAATGTTTTTGACGACGTTTGCTCCAACAATGATTTCGACACTACTAGAGAACTTCATTTTGGGATAGGTTCGGATGGAAACCTTAACTTCATCACTTCTTCTAAACCACCTACTACTACTAGATCTCGTGTGAGCCCGTCTCAGGAAGACTACCTCATACAATCTATAGGGTCTTTGTCTCTGGAAGATAAAGATGCCAAAACTAGTGGGAGCTCAAGCAATCAAGTTCTTGCTTCAAAGGGCAAAAAGTTCAAGAAGAAGGGAAAGAAAATCAAAAATTTCAAGCAAGTTAATGATGAATGCCATTATTGCTATGGCATGGGACATTGGCTTAGGAATTGTCCCGTATATTTGCGAAATATAAGGGAAGGAATCATCACTCCAAAAGGTAAAATTCCTAAGGAATTATAAATTATACTTCCACTACGACATGGGTACTAGATACCGGTTGTGGTTCTCACCTTTGTAATCATTTACAGGATTTAAGAGATGTGGAGAGGCTTAGCAAGGGAGATGTGGATCTACGCCTTGGAAATGGAGCTCGAGTAGCGGCCGAATCCAAAGGAACTTATGTTTTAGCTTTGCCTAATGGATTTGAGTTGTATTTACATAATTGTTTTTATGTCCCTACACTCTCTAAAAACATTATTTCAATCGCTATGCTAGACATAGACGGTTTTTGTTTTGTCATTAAGAACAATCGTTGTACTATTTCAAGGAACGACTTGGTTATAGGCCAAGCTTCCTCTATCAATGGCATTTACATTTTAGAGACCTCAAATCCAACTAATGATATCTATAACATTCAATCAAAGAAACTCAAATCAAGTGACCCAAGTGAAGCGTTCATTTGGCATTGTCGATTAGGTCACATAAACAAGAATCGCATTAAAAGATTAATTTCAAGTAATGTGATTACACCATTTGATTATCAATCATATGGTACATGCGAATATTGCCTACTTGGCAAAATGACTCGTAATCCTTTTAGTGGTAAAGGGACACGAGCTAGTGAATTGTTGGGACTCATACACACCGATGTATGTGGACCAATGAGTATCACCGCTCGTGGAAATTATGACTACTTCATAACCTTCACCGACGACTTGAGTAGACATGGGCATGTCTATTTAATGAAATATAAGAGTGAAGATTTTGAGAAATTCAAGGAATTTCAGAATGAAGTAGAGAACCAATTGAACAAAAGGATAAAAGCACTACGATCCGACCGTGGTGGAGAATATCTTAGCCTTGAATTCGATTCACACTTGAAAGGTTGTGGTATAATATCACAACTCTCTCCACCTGGAACACCACAACTTAATGGTGTTGCCGAAAGGAGAAATCGAACCTTACTTGATATAGTTCAATCAATGATGAGTCGAACCGAGTTACCGAACTCGTTTTGGGGATTTGCGATTCAAACCGCAATTAGATCTTTGAACAATAGTCCCACAAAGTCCACCGAAAAGACTCCATGTGAGATGTGGACGGGAAGGATCCCTAATATATCCTATATGAAGATTTGGGGATGTGATGTGATACTGTCGTTTCGTACCAAAAATAAAATACCTAAGTACAACTAACAGAAGTCAGCGGTAAGTAGGGTCGATCTCCACAGGGAGGCGGTGTACTATCTACTTGTCTATTTATCTGTCTGATGTCACGATGGGGGTTTGAAATGTTTTGATTAAGCTAAAGAGACTAAGCGAGAGGGAAAAGAATGCGAGAAAATAACAGTGAGAGAAGGGAGTATGCTAAGAGTCGGTCCACCGTGGCAGCTACACTATCGGAAATACTAAGGCGATTAAACTATTGATAAGAAGAGCTATGGTCGTCACCTTTCGGTCCTTAAACCGCCCTAGAGCGTAAATAGCTTAGCTTTCGCCCTCACTACAATACCCTATTGTAATTAAGCAAGCCTTCCCTTCCAATCTTTCGATCCAGGTTGGGGTTAACTAGTTTTATTGGTCTCCTGCATGCATTCATTCGACCGGATAACAATTAAATTGCCTAATACAATTCCTATCGCAAGGCTAATCTAAGAAAGTCAATTAAAACATCGCTACCACGGTTTCCCTAATCCTAACATACTACGAAATTAGCTAGACATAATAAAAGGGGAAACGAGAAATAAAGAAGAAGAAATAATAATCATTAAATAAATTAAAGAGAGAAAAGGGAAAAGGAATTACTGAAATTAATCCGGAAATTAAAGGAACAGTAGCAAAAGTAGCAGTGACAAAGTGTTAAGAATAAATTAGAGAGGAGCACCAGTCCCGTCTCTTTCCTCTAAAACTGGCGTGCAAGCCTTATTTATAGCAAAAACATAACATAATAAAACCTAATTAACGAAACAAAGCCAAGCCCACAAAGATTGTTGCTCGATCGAGCACTTAAGGCTCTCGATCGAGTGATATTCCTTAGCATTCCTCTCGATCGAGAACAATTCCTCTCGATCGAGGACTTCTTTCCCTTTAATCACTCGATCGAGAAGAAGTAGCTCTCGATCGAGCAAATGGGATCTCGATCGAATAGAAATAGTTCTCGATCGAGCACTTCTCGACGCGTAATTCCTGCCGCCACTGAACTTCAAACGGCTGCCATTCCTTCGTTACTTGGACAAATAGGGCGTGGTTGGTGGCGTTGGAAAGCTAAGAGGATAAGCTTTCACCTCCAACTGGAATCACCTTAATAACTATTGTAGAACTCGAGATATGGCTCTTACAAGAAGGAACTAGCAAATTGAAGCACTCTCTTGGCTCGCCTAACTTCCTTACTCCAATGCGCATCTCAAAATAGCACTTTCCAAGCTCCGACTCAACTCATCTCCTAAATGCATGCGTAGGGACATGTTTTAGGCTTGATTCCATATCTCTAAGCTCATTCCTGCAATTAATACAAGAACTTCCAAAGTATGCAATTCGGGGCATATTCGTAGCAAATAACTACTAAAATAGCATAAAGATGCGTGCAAGAATAGACTAAAAAGACTATATAAAATGCACGTATCAAATCTCCCCAAACCAAACCTTTACTCGTCCTCGAGTAAACTCAAAACTATACGCTAATGGAACGGGAAAATAACTCAGAGCTAGCTTAACTTGTCTACTTGAACCAATTTAATGCAACAAAGATTAACAGTTTAAGCTAAGTAGTCAATACGCAAACGAATTATGAGTCGTTTCGAAAATATAGCCAACCTATCGACCTTGCAAGACCAACAAAATCGGACTCTCTCGTGGTCACTCTTCTCTCATGAAGCAAAGGGTGAATATTTATATGTAAAAGAGAGAAGAAAGGACAGTCACTCACCTAATCACACCCTACATAGCATGCATGCAACAAAAATGAAAGACAATTCAAGTACTAATGCACACACTCCAACCAATAATGTCCGTCACAGTAGGGGCTTACAAATAATTTGGGAATAGTGAGGTTCAGGTGAGAAAGGGCAAAACATGTTATGGAAATGTGGAGGTAAAAGCGTCAAGCTAGTTCCTAACAGGACCATAGTAAACCATCCGAATCTCAACTGACTGAAAAACTAAGTACAAGTGCCCTTCATTTGGCACACAACTCACTAAACTCAAACACAATCTCCTCAAAAAAATATGGAATAAAACGGAGGAGTCAGACGGTCACAAACTTCCCTTTTTTAAACACCGTCTGACATAGCTAAATCAAATAAATCACTCTTTTTTTTTCAACACTTCTTTTCTTTTTCTCCTGTTCACGTCATCAGCATTCTTTTTTTTTTTTCATTTTTTTCATTTTTTTCATTTTTTTTTTCACGTCTTTTTTTTTTCTTTTTTCAATACCTTTTTTTTTTCTTTCCTCCTTCCTTTATTTTCCAACAACTCCATACAAAAGAGATACGGCCAAACTGCAGACGAAAACTCATACCACAAAAGAACATACTAACTAGCTTGACTAGGCAGGCTTAGTTTGGGATGTAGCTAATGGGTCAAAAGGCAAATTTGGCTAATGTGGAGCTAAATGGGTGAAAAATATAAGGAAAGGGAAATTTGCAAGGCCCTCTCTGCATGTGACACCAACCACGAACCGACTATGTGCATTTTGACGAGAAATTGAATGTCATAAATGTGCAAAAGAGACGAACATGCTATGCAAGGAGTACTACTCAAAATTCCTAATGAACTGGTCATGAATGTCACCAGTTATGGGCTCTAAATCTCAAAATTTTTAAGTAGTTTGCCAATTTATAGGTCAAGTCTAAACAGTCAGCTTATATTTGAACAGAAATTCGTAGATTATGCGTATGACAAAGCTAAAAACTATCAACGGAAGTGCAAGGCTCAAGTAAATTGACAAGTTATAGTGCAATATCATCATTGAAATCTACCGTTCCGACTCAACCTATATGCAAAAATAAACATGAATTTTTTTGAATTTTTAACAATTTTTTAATTTTATGAGATTTTAAATTTTAACAAAAATAAACAACAATGCAAACATAAATTAAACGTGATAACTGAAATGCAATAAAAACAATATGCAGACGTAGATATGGATGCATAACCTCCCCAAACCAAACTGTACAATGCCCTCATTGTACCAAAACATGGAAAGGAAATGCAAACTTAGAGGAGAAAGAGAGTAAAAGCGGAAAAACTCACAAAATGCGTGAATAAAGGGACCTCCCCAAACCGACCATGAACATGGGAGGTTGCTAAAGGCCCGGAAAACCGTCTCAGTAAGCTAATCCAAGTCAAAAACACTCGATGGCAGTTGAACAGTAGTCGATCGAGTGAAATGGGCATCAAAACTGCTCGATCGAATGGTGTTGTGGTCGATCGAGCGGTTCTCCTTTTGCAGGTAGTCGATCGAGTAAATATTTCACTCGATCGAGTGAATTCATCAGCAAAAGTGCTCGATCGAGTAGAAAAACTACTCGATCGAATACTTCTCAGCGTGTTACCTGCAAAACGCAATAAAAACAGCCCGTAAACTAACTAGACAAGCAAACTGATAAAGTCTATGGTATAAAAACCATTTATTACAACTGAAATTAAATAAAAAGCAAAATAAAATCTCCGGGTTGCCTCCCGGGTAGCGCTAGCTTGATCAGTCCCGCTCGACCTCCTTTTTTCTTGAGCCTCTATAATCGGCTATAATAAAAACAGCTCAAAGCGGGCAAAGCATTAGATCGTACATCCGCGCATGTGCTACACAAAACGATAAGTAGCACCCAGTGGAATACAAAAATAAGAAATAAGATTAAACAACCGTTTAAGTCTAACAAATTTCCTATGTGAGCTCCTAAATTTATCCACAAAATAAAGGAGCGCGGGAGCAATAGACGATATATTAGGGTCCCGATTCAGATTAGCAATTTTGAGATGACATGTACGGTGAAAATTCGTTAATTTATTCGTCCACATAGGAGGGGGTATAGCATTAAAAGAAATAGCGCGAGTCAAATGAGGTAGCTTACTTTGAAAATTAACAATAATAAAATTACCGCTAATTACCTCAGGTAGGTTGCTCTCAACAATGGAATCACTGACAAAGAAATGTAATACCTCATCCGTGCTAGGAGCAAATACCGACTCAGCTGTCCTTTTGTCGCCCTCAGTGGAATTCGTCCCGTAAATCTCAGCCTCAAGTGCATCTAACTCGGCTTTGAATAAGGGGGATTCACCGTAACCGTTATCATCGTCAAAATCGTCATCTAAATCAAACCCATATGACGAATCAAAGCTCCCAATGGCCAACTCACTCGATCGAGTAGAATTATTACTCGATCGAGCACTTCCCTCTTGATTTTCACTCGATCGAGTGAAAATATCACTCGATCGACCTATATTAGTCACTCGATCGAGTGATTCCTCCTGTACAGGGCTGAAATCTTCGCGTGAGGCATTAATAAGATAGAAACTCGTCATCCGAGTCATAGAGGTCATCCTCAGCATTGGGTAACATGGTTTCCTCAGGGGAAAGACCGCTCTCGGAAGGTATACCTCTTCTTCTTGCATCTCGGTACTAACGAGCAACTACAGACTCGAGCTCATCAACTCGCGAGTAGAATTGTCTACCATAATCTTGCTGAGCTTGCATTTGAGATGCAAGTGTCTCCAATAAAGATTTCAGCTCCGCAAATTCTTCTTCTTGTATATCGGGAGGATCTTGTTGCGGTGGCCATTGATAGGATGGATGTGGCGGCACAACTACAAACCGCTTGACTAACTTGACTCACGCTGCTGAACGCGTAAACTTCGTCATTCTCGCAAACAAAGAACGCATTATGCCCAAGAAGACCACATCTCCCGCAGATAAATCACCTGCTGTTCCATATAATAGGACATTGGTGATGGGTCAAAGGTACTCAAGCCTTCCCTTTGACGGTCTTTCACCTAGAACTATCTAGGTAGTACCTGTAGGGCCTATCAAAACAGCACTAAACAAAAGATTAAAATGGCCTCAAGGGAAAAATCCCCTGAGGCTACAACAGATAAAATTTAAAAAATAAATAAATAGATTGCCTCCCCGGCAACGGCGCCAAAATTTGATACTGTCGTTTCGTACCAAAAATAAAATACCTAAGTACAACTAACGAAGTCGGTAAGTAGGGTCGATCTCCACGGGGAGGCGGTGTACTATCTACTTGTCTATTTATCTGTCTGATGTCACGATGGGGGTTTGAAATGTTTTGATTAAGCTAAAGAGACTAAGCGAGAGGGAAAAGAATGCGAGAAAATAACAGTGAGAGAAGGGAGTATGCTAAGAGTCGGTCCACCGTGGCAGCTACACTATCGGAAATACTAAGGCGATTAAACTATTGATAAGAAGAGCTATGGTCGTCACCTTTCGGTCCTTAAACCGCCCTAGAGCGTAAATAGCTTAGCTTTCGCCCTCACTACAATACCCTATTGTAATTAAGCAAGCCTTCCCTTCCAATCTTTCGATCCAGGTTGGGGTTAACTAGTTTTATTGGTCTCCTGCATGCATTCATTCGACCGGATAACAATTAAATTGCCTAATACAATTCCTATCGCAAGGCTAATCTAAGAAAGTCAATTAAAACATCGCTACCACGGTTTCCCTAATCCTAACATACTACGAAATTAGCTAGACATAATAAAAGGGGAAACGAGAAATAAAGAAGAAGAAATAATAATCATTAAATAAATTAAAGAGAGAAAAGGGAAAAGGAATTACTGAAATTAATCCGGAAATTAAAGGAACAGTAGCAAAAGTAGCAGTGACAAAGTGTTAAGAATAAATTAGAGAGGAGCACCAGTCCCGTCTCTTTCCTCTAAAACTGGTGTGCAAGCCTTATTTATAGCAAAAACATAACATAATAAAACCTAATTAACGAAACAGGCCAAGCCCGTCAAAGATTGTTGCTCGATCGAGCACTTAAGGCTCTCGATCGAGTGATATTCCTTAGCATTCCTCTCGATCGAGAACAATTCCTCTCGATCGAGGACTTCTTTCCCTTTAATCACTCGATCGAGAAGAAGTAGCTCTCGATCGAGCAAATGGGATCTCGATCGAATAGAAATAGTTCTCGATCGAGCACTTCTCAGCGCGTAATTCCTGCTTCGCGCACTGAACTTCAAACGGCTGCCATTCCTTCGTTACTTGGACAAATAGGGCGTGGTTGGTGGCGTTGGAAAGCTAAGAGGATAAGCTTTCACCTCCAACTGGAATCACCTTAATAACTGTTGTATAACTCGAGATATGGCTCTTAAAAGCAGGAACTAGCAAATTGAAGCACTCTCTTGGCTCGCCTAACTTCCTTACTCCAATGCGCATCTCAAAATAGCACTTTCCAAGCTCCGACTCAACTCATCTCCTAAATGCATGCGTAGGGACATGTTTTAGGCTTGATTCCGCATCTCTAAGCTCATTCCTGCAATTAATACAAGAACTTCCAAAGTATGCAATTCGGGGCATATTCGTAGCAAATAACTACTAAAATAGCATAAAGATGCGTGCAAGAATAGACTAAAAAGAATATATAAAATGCACGTATCATGATGCTTACGTCAAGACTAAGAACGACAACAAGCTTGCCCCAAGATCCGAAAAATGCATCTTTGTAGGTTACCCCTCGACCTCTTGAGGATACTACTTCTACAAACCTCAAGATAACAAAGTGTTTGTGTCTTCCGAGGCTGTCTTCTTAGAAAGAGAATTTATTTCTAAGAGACAGAGTGGGAGAAATTTTGAACTTGATGAAGTTCAAGAGCCACAAACCGAGATAGAGACGCAAGAAGAAGTTCCTTCGTCGTCTAATGCGGTTATTCCTCCTCCTCTTAGAAGAACGGGCCGTGTTTCTCGTCATCCCGATCGATATGTGGGACTTATCGAAGAAGACGGAACACTTGATGTATTGCTTATAGAAAGTGACGAGCCCGCTACCTACAAGACCGCAATCTCTAGTCCAAATCCCTCCTTATGGCTTGAAGCCATGAAGTCCGAAATGGACTCTATGCATGAAAACCAAGTTTGGGACTTGGAAGATTTGCCTAAAGGGGCAAGACCTCTTCAATGCAAATGGATATTCAAGGTCAAGAATGGCATAGAGGGACATGACGATGTCTACAAAGCTAGGCTAGTGGCAAAAGGATTTACCCAAGTCCAAGGTCTCCATTATGATGAGACCTTCGCCCCCGTAGCCATGCTAAGATCCATACGGATTTTGTTAGCGATCGCCGCATTTCATGATTATGAAATATGGCAAATGGATGTCAAAACCGCTTTTCTAGATGGGCATTTAGAAGAGGAGGTGTACATGATACAACCCGAAGGTTTTGTTGATTCTAAAAATCCTAACAAAGTGTGCAAGCTTAAGAGATCCATTTATGGTCTTAAGCAAGCATCTAGAAGTTGGAATCATTGATTCAATCATGTTATAAAGGAAAATGGTTTCACTCGAAGTGTTGAGGAACCATGTTTATACATGAAATTTAGTGGGAGCAATGTTGTGTTCCTAATCTTGTATGTCGATGACATACTACTCATTGGAAATGATATTCCAATGTTGTCTTCTGTTAAGAAGTGGTTAGGTAACCACTTCCAAATGAAGGATTTAGGAGAAGCACAACGCATATTAGGTATCCGGATCCATAGAGATAGATCTAAGAGGATATTGGCACTAAGTCAAGAATCTTATGTTGATAAAATTCTTCGACGGTTCAGCATGGACAAATCTAAAACGGGTTTGGTACCTATGGTAACTGGGACTATATTGAGCAAGACTCAATCTCCCTCCGAACCCCATGATGTTGAACGCATGAAGACGATCCCTTATGCTTCCGCTGTTGGATCAATCATGTACGCCATGATATGCACACGTCCTGATGTCTCGTATGCTTTAAGCATGACGAGTAGATATCAAGGAAATCCAGGTGAGAGTCACTGGATTGCCGTCAAGAACATCCTTAAGTACTTGAGAAGAACTAAGGATTCTATCTTAGTGTTTGGAGGAGACACCGAACTCCGTGTTAATGGATACACGGACTCAAGTTTTCAAACAGATAGAGATGACATGAAATCACAAGCTGGTTTCATTTTCATGCTCAATGGTGGTGCCGTTAGCTGGAGAAGCTTCAAGGAAGCTGTGACCGCGGATTCAACAACGGAGGTGAGTACATTGCGGATCGAAGGCTGCGAAGGAAGTCAGTGTGGATCGAGCAATTCACGGAAGGTCTAAGAGTAGTACCTACCGCCAATGATCCCATCACTCTCTATTGTAATAATAGTGGGACGATCTTCCAAGCTAAGGAGCCAAAGTCTAGTAATAGATCTAGACATGTACTTAGAAAATATCATGTAATAAGAGATTTCATTGAAAGAAAGGAAATTGCGATTTGTAAGGTTGGAACGGATGACAACATAGCCGATCCGCTCACCAAGCCTTTATCGCAGGCAAAACATGATGGACATGTGACGTCCATGGGACTTAAACGTGTACCAAGTTTATGTTAGATTTTGAAATGAAATAAAAGTGTTGTTTTTGTTCATATTCATAATCGAATTTGTCTTTTATCTTTTTATTATACATTGTTATATCCAAACGGGTTGTGGAGACAATTGAACCCCGTTAAAGTGAACACGGATTAACATAGTATTTGCCCATAGTCACTTGTATGAGGTGACGTCTCGAAGTGACTAGAGTGTGATGCGATTGATGGCAAGTTCAAGTGCCATAGAGTCATGTGAGATGACTAATCGATCACATAGGCGGGCCCATTAGGAACTTTTTGTCGGGCCTAATGACCGCTTATAGAGTTCTGGCAAATTTATATAGCCTGGTCATGGCGAGAGCTACTATAGTATTCTAATGAGTCGATTCTTTTGACTAAAGACTATTCACCTAAGATGGCACAGTTTCAGATTAACTTTGATTTGTGTTACTACGACCTTCGTAAATGGGGTCAAATGGGCACATTTTGGGTTATGATGGCTGTGGCTAGTCAAAGGGAATGAGTGCGATAGGAATTGTCCACCCCTAGTCAGGGTTATAACAATATCTCAGGGCCACTCGAGGAGTAATGAACTAGAAATGCGTGGCCACGCTCGGAATGAATCCATGGTGGATGAATCCGGTCAATCAGGTATTCTCCAGATCGAGGAAACCACTCTCGATATGATCACTTGCAAGTACGACCTGAAAGACACCTTGCATTGAGTGGGAGATAATAATAGGACAAGAGAATTGGTGACGCACACTTTGAAGGAAATGTAGATTCATATACATACTAACATACTCATATATGTTATAAATTAATTTGTCATAAAATTAAAACGGATTTTATGCATGCAAACAATAATAAAATAGAGGAGAAATCATGTCCTTACTTTGATGATTTCGGTTAAATGGGCACAAGAGAGATCACCTTTCTCTCTTGTTCTTGAGCTTTTCCTTATGGAAGAACAAGATCCAAGTGTAGGATCTCTCCCTAAGCTTTATACCCAAGGCTTTCTCTTAATTTAATTAATATTACAAATACTAGTATAACATTAATCAAGTAGAAAATTGAACCAAAATATTTATAAAACACTTATATATTTCGGTATTATGGAGGGAGAAGTAGAGAGCTTTTTATCTCTCTAGAATACTAATTTTGGATGAATGAATAAGAATGATTTCACTAACACATTTTAGTGTAATATTAGGTAAAATTAGATGAAAAACCAATGATGGTTTTTGTCATCAAAAACCGGGTGGAGGGGGGCTTTATGGGTGAGCCAATGCATGAAATTGTTGCTCTTAACAATGTTCATAGGCTTGCATGGCTAGACCATTAGGTAATCATTATGTTTACTTAATAAATTAATCAACACAATATTAACCTAATACCCCACTAATTTCGGTATAAGCATAATATGGAGTCCATATTATTTTTGTCAATTTCTCAATATGTAACATGTCACATGTAACATAAATTTGTTATGTATTTTTAACATATTAAAAATCAACGTATTAATAAAAATACGTCACATACAAAAATCGACTTAGTAATTTCATAATTACTTGTGCCAAAATATTTTACCAATTTATAAATCACAACAGTTTGTATTTATAACAATTCATTCAAATTTAATTGTTACATTAAACAATTATTTCATCCGAGTAATGATACAATTCAATTACTCAGACCGTATCTCATTTAATCACATTTCAATTTGATACGTAAATTTTACTTCCAAAATCGTCCGTCAATTTTCAAGTAATTTAATTAACTCGCAACATTATACGATTAATTAAATAATCAATTAAGAGTGTTGCCCTATAGGTATGACCTAGGGGGTCAACTGATCACCACCGTCAAATCGCTACGGCACGAATGTCAAACTCTAGTCGGCCAATCATTACCGATATATGTTGACCATTGACAGAACAAAATTACTTCCCAATTGTATTCTTTATAATGAGATTTAAACATGTGATCATCATGATCAACAGTCGTGATCGCATTATTGTCGGAGGACACATATTCCAACAATCTCCCACTTGTCCTCGACAAGTGTGCGTCACCAATTCTCTTGTCCTATTACTATCTCCCACTCAATGCAAGGTGTCTTTCGGTCGTACTTGCAAGTGATCATATCGAGTGGTTTCCTCGATCCGGAGAATGACCGATTGACCGGACTTATCTATCATAGATACTTTCCGAGCGTGGCCACGCATTTCCAGTTCATTACTCCTCGAGTGGCCCTGAGATATTGTTATAACCCTGACTAGGGGTGGACAATTCCTATCGCACTCATTCCCTTCGACTAGCCACAGCCATCATAACCCAAAATATGCCCATTTGACCCCATTTACGAAGGTCGTAGTAACACAAATCAAAGTTAATCTGAAACTGTGCCATCTTAGGCGAATAGTCTTTAGTCAAAAGAATCGACTCATTTGAATACTATAGTAGCTCTCGCCACGACCAGGCTATATAAATTTGCCAGAACTCTATAAGCGGTCATAAGGCCCGACAAAATGTTCCTAACAGTCTGCCTATGTGATCGACTAGTCATCTCACATGACTCTATGGCACTTGAACTTGCCATCAATCGCCTCACACTCTAGTCACTTCGAGACGTCACCTCATATAAGTAACTATGGGCAAAAACAATGTTAATCCTTTTTCACTTTAACGGGGTTCAATTGTCTCTACAACCCGTTTGGATATAACAATGTACAAGGTGAGTTAATAATAACTCAGACGACAAATGTCGACATCACACTCGGGTAGTCAATATCATATTACAACCTTGTGACGTATATCATAAGTGTAAACACTTATTGATTGCAATAGAAGTTTAACATCCCATGTGTCCATGTGTTCAAACTTCTTACACTTGCAATCTCCTTCACATTCATGTTCTCTCTCATAGCATGAATCTTACCAAGTACACATCAAGGTTCCCGACCTTGGTTTCGGTTCTTTAACTTGAAAGAACTTTCTTATCGACTATCACATAACGACTAAATTTGTGATGAATGATATAACTTGTACTGATCAAGTACCCCATTCACACACAATGCACTAGGTATATGTTTTGTAGAATCTTGTAACAATTGACAAGATTATTAGCTTAGTACTTCTCACAAGTCCTAGCTTAACTAGGAAAGATTATCTTTGAATAACTTCTTATTCAACCAAGCATCTTTCCAAAACTTCTCATTTCTCTTTCTGGGCTTGAAAGATTTGGGGATTCTCATAAATCCTTACATGTGCTCGGACTTCCTATAATGTGCAACCTCTTATCACATAATAGAACATTCCGACAAACACTGAAATCGCTCATCGGATTCTACTTGAGAATTCATGATGTTTCTATTATGGCTTACCAATCAATCATCATGCTCTTATGCATATGATTCATAATTGGACATGTATATGATTATTCTAATGGCGAAAACATTAGTTACTAATAATCATGAGATCAACCGTTCATAGGTTCAATGAACGACCATGACTGCTAATGGTAATTCCATTTTCATCTACATGAATAACCTATGTGAATGTTGATATGATGTGTATCTCTTAATACTAATCCAACATCTCTTGATGTAATTGGATTCATCATTGTCCATTTTCATCCAGAATTGAAAACTCAAAAGCTTCTTTATGAAAGAAGGTATTTGCTCGTCATTCTTTAATGAGTGATGAGTTTTAAACATTCAAGGATGATAGCTCCCACTAAATTCCATGTCTTCACATGAGATTTTTCTAACTCCCACTCAATTCAACACATTTCGAAATTGACTTCTCAATCGAAATTTTTATTCAAGAATTTAAATATAAATTGCTTTGCCAAGTTACTAGGATAAAACCACATATGTTCCCATCATATCCTTTCAAAATACCTATTTTGAAGTGGTCTCATCTCAACCTTACGGAAAGGGATTTTAAATCCCCAACACACTCATGTCATAATGATGTGTAGTAATGTCATTATTCAAATATAAACAATATCTAGAATACGTTCTTCGCAAATACCCTTTTGGAAGGAGGTTTAACCATTTCATAGTGAGGTTAAGCAATGACATTTGCGTGGTTGAAATTTTGGTCATTGAAAATATCGGTATATCAATTTTTGCAACTCGATCATAACTAGTATGTTACTATGATTCATTTAGGCTCTTAAGTAAATCTCAAGGTTGAAACTATTGGTCAAAAGCTTCATAAACTTAGTCAAAAACTTGTTTAGACTTTACATTAGTCATTTTCTTCCAAAACTTTCTTTTGGTCTCCTCGTGTAGTTATCTTGAGAATATACTCTTATGTTTACTACACTTGGTCTCTTTAGTCATATAGAATTAACTTGAGACCATAGATCTCATCTATTCGGCATACTATGTAAATAGATATACCTTCATTCAAATCATTTTCTCTTGCGTAGATCTTCATTTACACAAGTACACAATTTTATCTTGCCTTGTGTGTTGTGTCCTCATTTTTCTCCCACTCTATCTTTAGAATAAATACACTAAACATTCAAAGATAGCATATGAGACACAAATTAATGATGTTGAAGTATAAGGAGAACTATCTCATAGATAGACTAATAGTTATTGATTTCATATGTGTACTTGGTGATTGACATACCTTTAAGAGAGTTCATAGACTCAAAATCGCTTCATAAATGATCATACACAAGCCTTAAGCATGTGGACATATAATGAAACCCGTCATTATATTTGTCTATTAGATCACTTTAAGTGAATAATCTTATGTTTCAAAACGCAAGCATTTTAAAGATGAAATTTAGAACATTAAAAGGATAAATGATAAAACGGGTGACTTGGGTTGCAAACCAAGTCACCATCATCCAAAATACAACTCATTATCCAAAATACCTTTCCATGTCGAACACGGAAACTTAAAGTTCTAAAATCCAAAACACAACTTAAATTAAGACAATGGAAAAACAAAGCTCCATAAAAGCTATCCTTAGCTTCTCCATGGTTTCTCATGCTTGTTTTTCCTTTCCTTTGTCTTTGCTTGGTGGAGGCCCTATTTACAATAAAAAGGGAGATACATTATCACAACTTTGCATCATAATACCATAGTTGAATTAGAAACATAAAAGAAGGTTAGTCATTTACCTCTTTGGAGTGATCTTTCCAGCTTTGATATCACCAAGGTATTTGGAACAATTTCTTTTCCAATGTCCCATGCCATTACAATAATGGCATTTATCAAGAGGACCCTTCTTGACTTTGGAGGTGCTAGCTTCACAAGACTTAGCTTTGGTGAATGTGGGAGCTTGCTTTTTACCCTTTCTTCCACTCTTCTTGAACTTCCCCTTACTCTTTGTGCTTATGTTAAGCACATCCTTGGGAGGGTTCACATTTAACCCCATGTCCCTCTCGGCTTGCACAAGTAACTTGTGCAACTCCTCAAGACACATCCTTGTCTTGCATGTTGAAATTCACCCGTAATTGCACATATGCCTTGACTTTGGACAAGGAGTGTAGAATCCTATCTACGATGAGTTCTTTGGGGATTTCAACCTTTTGAATTTTCAAGGTCTCGACAAGCTCCATGAGTTTGAGCACATGAGGGCTAACCTTTTGGCCCTCTTTGAAGTCCAGATCAAGAATGCCGCGGCCGCCTCATATTGGACGATCCGCGGAGTTTGTGAAAACATGGTCACAAGTTTGGAGTAAATCTCATTAGCATTGCCCATTTTGAAGGCTCTCCTTTGGAGGTCCGCCTCCATCGCAAATATCAAGACATTTTTCATTGCGGCGGACTCCTTTTGGTAAGTCTCATAGGCTTCCCTAGTGGCCGCGGTGGACCTAGTGGAGGGTTCGGGTGGAGAGGCCTCGGTAAGGTAACGAAGCTTGTCGTCACCTTCGGCGGCTAATTTGAGTTGGGCATCCCATTCGGAGAAATTTGACCCATTCTTTTCAAGTTTACATCGATCCATAAAGGATCGGAGCCAAGACGAACTAGCGAGTGGTGTAGCATTAGGAGTTGGTGTTGGTGTTGCCATTTGTTATGAAAAAGAAGTGGTCTACAAAACAAAATATAAGGAGTAAAACAAATGTCGTTTTAATAATAATACTCGTAAAAATGTATGATTTAAACAAGTTTTAGGCATTTTTCTAGTGACCTCTACCCAACTAGATAAATGATTCCAAGACCCAAATTCATATCGACTTAGGCACGGGGTAGCCGATGAAACCTTTATCAATATAACTCGGTGGATTAACTTTTTAATCGATTCTACTTTTAGAACTCTTGGTCGATAAAATTACTCTAATATTTATCTATAGCCCAAAACACATCAACAAGGGCACGGGGTAGCCGATGAAACCCTTATCAATTACTTTTGTTGAGTTCAATCCAAATTTCGAATAAATGTGTCCATTATCCAAACCCACATTAACTTAGGCACGGGGTAGCCGATGAAACCCTCATCAACATGAATTCGGTGGATTAGACATTTATCACCCACTTCCCCTACGTAACAAGGTTTGTACCCCAGGGTAGCCGAGTGCACTCCCTCGCGAAATAGGTTTTCATGGTTTCTACTATTTGGTAAGGCTATGTCTCAATTAATTGTTTTAGCGAGAGGTCATGTCAATTTATTATCTATCACGTTTTAAGTGAACTAAAGCGGTGAACTACGATAATTTGAATTGACACGGTCGATAAACTCGATAAAATAAGGATGCATGTTTTAGTTATGGCGATTTAGCGATGCATGTGACATAAAATAAAATGCAAGCATAAAGATAAATAAATCCTAGTATGGCCTTTCCTAAAATAGAAAACTATTTATCTATTACATATTCGGAAACCAACTCCATTGGTCCCTTGAACTTCGGTTGTTTCACGCATCTCGAGGTAACACCGTCTTTATGTATCGCCATTCTTGAAGAAATCCGTCTTTGGGTACTCCGGAATGAATAAAATTACATAACAAATTACATAATTTCCTATTATACATTTGTGACTAAAATAAAATAAATCTATTAAATTACAAAACGGTGATACGAGATCAAAATAAAAAATTACAACCGAATCGATATTCCCATACATTTCGGGAAATACCAATTAAAATCTAAGGCCATACTAAGTAAAATTACATAATTCAAAATTACATAAATTAAAATTATGACAATCATAAAGAAAATGCAGCATTATAATATGTATGAACATGCTTAATTTTTATGCTAAATCGCCTTTAAATAGCCAATATCGTATATTACCCGGTTTTTACGGATTTGCGTGATTTCAACATTTTATAATCACAAAAATACATAAACTCATATTTATGTATAAGTTAATTACCCTAACCTCTTAGGACTCAAAATATAGTCTTCACTAATAATTTGACCATAATTAACCTTTATTTACAAATTTGTTCATAAATGGACCAAAATTACAAAAATAAGCTATTAAACTTCAAATAAATCACAAAATTTCAAATAAATTCAAAATTTGAAATTTAAACTCATGAACATTCTGGAAAAATTCCATAACACTCATAATGTTCAAAATATTAGGATAAAAATTTCGAAAAATTTACCGGAAAAACAATGTTGCGGTTTATCGATTTTTAATAAAATAATCATAAAAACATGGAAAAATTATTTTCACTAACTTTTCAATTTTAGATCTGAAAAAGATAATAAAATGCAACATTAGACGTTTTTCCTAAGTCATAGATTATGTTTTATTAATTTTCACTAATAATGTCACTATTTATGCTATTTTTCTTCAAAAATCCATAAATCATGCAAAAAGACTTCTTTATAGCCAATTATTTTACACACATCTTGTAAAATTGCATGTGACAACATATTAATTTTCTATGACCAGATTCGAAATTTAACTCATATTAACCTATTTTTCACCTAAATCCGAATTTAATAATGAAAAATTCATTTTTCGAGCATAACAAGTCCAAAAATTTTGAAAAATTACAGGTTATCTCAAAATAATATATGTAACAACATATCCAAAAACCAACTGAAAATTCGAAGTATAGCTAATTTTAGACCAAAAATGACATTTTTACTCATAAAATCACATTTAAATGTCATTATAGAGAAATATGAACAATAAAAATCCGTAAAATTAACCAAAATATCCTAAAACATTTTAGGACCAGAAATATTAACATGCATGGATGGAATTCGTGATATCTCATAAGAACACAAATTATACAAGTTTTATTTGTTATTCTTATAACTCGGAAAAACTTTTAACCAATTTGCATGCAAACAACCGTGGCTCTTGATACCGATTGAAGGAAATGTAGATTCATATACATACTAACATACTCATATATGTTATAAATTAATTTGTCATAAAATTAAAACGGATTTTATGCATGCAAACAATAATAAAATAGAGGAGAAATCATGTCCTTACTTTGATGATTTCGGTTAAATGGGCACAAGAGAGATCACCTTTCTCTCTTGTTCTTGAGCTTTTCCTTATGGAAGAACAAGATCCAAGTGTAGGATCTCTCCCTAAGCTTTATACTCAAGGCTTTCTCTTAATTTAATTAATATTACAAATACTAGTATAACATTAATCAAGTAGAAAATTGAACCAAAATATTTACAAAACACTTATATATTTCGGTATTATGGAGGGAGAAGTAGAGAGCTTTTTATCTCTCTAGAATACTAATTTTGGATGAATGAATAAGAATGATTTCACTAACACATTTTAGTGTAATATTAGGTAAAATTAGATGAAAAACCAATGATGGTTTTTGTCATCAAAAACCGGGTGGAGGGGGGCTTTATGGGTGAGCCAATGCATGAAATTGTTGCTCTTAACAATGTTCATAGGCTTGCATGGCTAGACCATTAGGTAATCATTATGTTTACTTAATAAATTAATCAACACAATATTAACCTAATACCCCACTAATTTCGGTATAAGCATAATATGGAGTCCATATTATTTTTGTCAATTTCTCAATATGTAACATGTCACATGTAACATAAATTTGTTATGTATTTTTAACATATTAAAAATCAACGTATTAATAAAAATACGTCACATACAAAAATCGACTTAGTAATTTCATAATTACTTGTGCCAAAATATTTTACCAATTTATAAATCACAGTTTTGTATTTATAACAATTCATTCAATTTAATTGTTACATTAAACAATTATTTCATCCGAATAATGATACAATTCAATTACTCGGACCGTATCTCATTTAATCACATTTCAATTTGATACGTAAATTTTACTTCAAAATCGTCCGTCAATTTTCAAGTAATTTAATTAACTCGCAACATTATACGATTAATTAAATAATCAATTAAGAGTGTTGCCCTATAGGTATGACCTAGGGGTCAATCGATCTACCACCGTCGCCACGAGCAGAATGTCAAACTCTAGTCGACCAATCATTACCGATATATGTTGACCAGATTGTGATAACAAAATTACTTCCCAATTGTATTTTTTATAATGAGACTTAAACATGTGATCATCATGATCAACGGTCGTGATCGCATTATTGTCGGAGGACACATATTCCAACACACTTGTCGAGGACAAGTGGGAGATTGTTGGAATATGTGTCCTCCGACAATAATGCGATCACAACTGTTGATCATGATGATCACATGTTTAAGTCTCATCTTAAAGAATACAATTGGGAAGTATTTTTATCAAATGGTCCACACATATCGGTAATGATTGGCGACTAGAGTTTGACATTAATCGTCGTCGCGGACGTGGTGACTCGATTGATCCCCGAGGTCATACCTAAAGGATAATACTCTTAATTGATCATTTAATTAATCGTATAACGTTACGAGTTAATTATATTACTTGAAAATTGACGGACGATTTTGGAAGTAAAATTTACGTATCTCATTGTAATCTGATTAAATAAGATACGGTCTAAGTAATCGAATTGTTTCGTTACTAAGATGAAATTATTGTTTAAGGAAACAATTGAAATTGAATGAATTATTATAAATACAAGTTATTGTGATTTATAATTGGTAAAATATTTTGGTACAAGTAATTATGAATTACTATGTCGATTTTTGTATATGACGTATTTTTATTAATACGTTGATTTTTAATATGTTAAAAATACATAATAAATTTATGTGACATGTGACATGTGACATATGACAAATTGACATTTTGATAAAGATAAAATGGAGTCCATTTTATCCTCTTGACCGAAATATTGGAGAGGATTAGGAAAATATTAGGTTAATTGTATTAGTGGTAAACATAATCATGTTTACCTAATACTAGACTTGCATGCCTACTTGTTCTTGTGAAGGCAACCATGAGCATGCATTGGCTCCCTTGTTCCTCCTCTCCCACCCGGTTTTGGGAAGAAAACCATTGTGGTTTTTCTTCTTATTTTTGCCTAATATTCACTAATATACTCACTAGTTAATATTCATTCATTCATCCATCTAAAAACAAGAGTTTTAGAAAGATAAAAATTTTCTCTATTCTTCCTCTCTCCCAACCGGTTTTGATAGAGAAACCAAATATTTTTTGGGTCAATTTTCATACAAAATTAATATTATTCTAGTAATAATAATATTAGTTTTATTAAGAGTTTATCTTGGGTATTATTCCTTGGGAGGGATTCTCATCTTGAATCCTTGTTCATCCATTAAGGAAAGCTCAAGAACAAGAGAGTAGGAGAACTCTCTTGTGCCCTTTGATCCGAAAACTATATGTAAGGATGAATATTTCTTCTTTATTTTGTTCATTGTTTGCATGCATAAGATCACTATTTAATTTTATGATTAAATTAACATCAACATATATGAATATGTTAGTATATAGATCTACTTTTCCTTCATAGGGAAGCTGCTGGTGTTACTGACTGGAATTCCCTAGCATTAGCCTTCTACAGAAGGTACTTTCCACCACAGCGCACTAACGCGTTAAGAGGCCAAATCACCACCTTCACACAATTGGCCAATGAAGATTTGAATGAAGCTTGGACTAGGTTCAAGAAGCTAGTTCGCTCTGTACCTCATCATGGTTTCCAACGATGGTTCTTATACACCCAATTTTATAATGGGTTGTATGCTGATCAAAGAGTCATATTGGATAAAGCGGCTAAATGAAGATTTCAGAAAAATGTTGAAGATAATAAGGGATGACATCTTATTGAAGATATGGCCATTCATGTAGCTGAGTATGGAAATCTCAGAGGAGGTAGACGAGTGAACTTAAGGGATGGTGAATCTCTTGTAGCTGAGGTGGAAATTCCTAATGAAAGGTGTGACACTTCGGAGGTTCTACAAATTTCAGGTGAACGTGAGCAGGTCCATGCTATGATTGAGCAAGAGGTGATTTTTGGTAGATGTGGTATATAAGGACATGATCCTATCACTTGTATGGCGGAGGTAGAGCGAGTTCGTGCTTATCAACAATATAAGCAAGGAATCTCTTTCTCGCAATTTTATGAAGATGTAGCCGTAAAAAGTACGCCTAGTCCTATTGAACCATTACCGCAACAAGATGTATCCTCTTCCGCAAATATAGAAATGGCAAAACTGAAATCCTTGGTGCTATCTTTGGCACTTCAAGTCCAGAAAAATGTGGAAGAAAATGAGGGGTCTATGAAGAAGTTGCAGGATCAAGTCGCACAACTTGCATTTTAATAAATGAACCAAGCAAGTCAATCACCTCTTTGCGACCCGATAAACGCAATTAATCTCCGAAGTGGTCTTACCTATGATGGACCGATAATGCCGGAAAATGCTGATATACTTGTTGATGAAAGTCCGGAGACTGTTTTGGAAGAACAAATTGACGACATCGCTGCTGAACATCGTCCGTCCTCGATCAAGTGAATCTGGTCCTCGATCGAGTGGTTTTTCCTCTAAAAGTCCTCGATCGAGTGATCTAGGTTCTCGATCGAGGAGTGCCCAATTAGATGATCTCGATCGAGAGGTTTGTATTTCTCGATCGAGTAGTTCCCATGAAGAAAGTTCTCGATCGAGTGATTTTGTTACTCGATCGAGTACATGCAACAGTGGGGACGCTGTTTCGAAGTCTAAACACGCTGTTGGGTCATCTTCCTCTGTTGCGGAGATGCCACGTTTAAACAAAGGTAAAGAGAAAGTCGCAGACCCACTTACTGTTACCAGAATTCCCTACCCGGGACATCAGAAAGATGATAAGGTCGAGCGATAGTACGGTAAGTTCGTGGACGTGGTCAAGAATCTTCAGATGATCGTTCCTTTTACCGAATTAATTACCCAGGTACCTTCTTATACAAAATTTATGAAATATATTTTGACGCGTAAGAAAGAGTTTAGCGAGTTTGAGACTGTTGCATTTATGGAAGAGTCTAGTAACTTAATCCTTAATAAAGCTCCACCTAAAATGAAAGACCCAGGTAGTTTCTCTATTACCTGTATCATAGGAAATGAAGTAATAGATAAGGCTCTCTGTAATTTAGGAGCCAGTGTCAGCGTCATGCCTTACTCTGTCTGCAAGAAGCTTAATATGAGTCATCTTAAAATGACTAATAACACCCTCCAGATGGCTGATAGATCGGTTAGACGACCCCTAGGCATCCAAGAAGACGTGCCCGTCAAAGTAGGCAAGTTCTTTATACCAGTAGATTTCATTGTCTTAGACACAACTGAGGATACCCAGACCCCGATTATATTAGGAAGACCATTCCTGTGTACAGCTGGGGCTATTATTGATGTCAAACATGGCGTTTGACTCTTGTAGTTGGGGATGACGCTATCACTTTCAGTTTGCCTGGTACATTTAATTGCTAGACCAATGATAGAGGATACTTGTTATTCAGTTGATATCGTTGATGAGTCTGTTTATGAGTTCTGGTCGAATTCCTTGATAAAGGATCTACTAGAAGCTTTGATGTTGTTAAATAAGTGTGCAGATAACACGGAAAATAATGACGCTGTGTTGGATATGCTAGAAGTTGCGATAGATGAGCGTGAACTCACCGACGCCGAAGGAGAGAGGGTAGAACAATTGGTAAATACTCTTTCCACTATGGAGGTAAAGGTACCTGAGCGTAAGTCTCTTCCTTCTCATCTCAAATATGCATTTTTAGATGATACTGAGCAGTATCCAGTCATTGTTAGTGCCAAATTGGATGATAGTCAGCTGACCGCTTTGTTAGCTGTTCTTAAGAAAAATAGGAAAACAATGGGTTATTCATTGGATGACATTAAGGGCATTAGTCCTGATATTTGTATGCACAGGATTGAGCTAGAGGAAGATCACAAACCTTGCCGACAGGGTCAGCGCAGGCTGAATCAAAAGATGCAGGATTTTGTGATGGCTGAAGTAATGAAGCTACTCGATGCAGGTATTATCTACTCTGTTGGTCATTCTAAATGGGTGACTCCAGTTCAGGTGGTTCCTAAGAAAGGAGGAACTATTGTGGTTAAGAATGATAAAAATGAATTGATACCCACTAGAGTAGTAACTGGTTGGCGGATGTGTATAGACTACAGACAGCTGAATGTCACCACAAAGAAAGATCATTTCCCCCCTGACAGGCTAAATCGCACACCTATCAAAGATAAACCAACTGGCCTAAACTAATGCAGTAGAGGAAGTCAGGATCGTATCCACAGGGAGACAATTTGTTCTATTTGCTAAATCTAATCTGTCTATGTAACAAGTCTGGGGGTTTGATTTTTTTTGATTACTAAACTAATGTAGCGAAAAGTAAAGAAATAAAGTGTAGAAAATGAGTATAAAAATATAAGGGAAAATAGCTAGGATTGTCGGTTCACCATGGTCTAATAACGGTCAAAGATAGGGTCAAAGACTTAATCAAATTTCGGCGCCGTTGCCGGGGAGGCAACAATTCTCTGCTTGCTTATTTAGTTTGTCTTGTCTCAGGGAACATTAGTTCCTTGAGACCATTCTCATTCCTTTCTTTATTGTTTCGTTTATGCCCAGGTCTCACAGGTCCAAGCTCGTGCCATACGACTCTGAACCAGAAAAGAGATTTCGAGCTAGACGAAATTTTTGGAGGGAAGTCCGCCAAGCAGAAGACTTGAGTATGCTTGACGCCGCTTACGCCAGTTTTATTGCAGAAAATCAGTCTTTTGAAGAAGACACTTCTACTTCTGCAACTACTACAATCATGCCTACTTTAGCAAGTCACTCAAAACCTACCCTTGAATCCATTCCTAAGGGATTCAAACTCCCTACAATAAATAATGGGACTTTTGAGATAAGGCCATCCTACATTAACTTGGTAGAAAGAAATCTGTTTGGAGGGGGAGCTATGGAAGACCCTGCTACACATATGGAGAGATTCGTTACTTACTGCTGCTCCATACCCTTGACTAATGGGGTGACCCAGGACCAAGTAAAACAGGTGCTCTTTCCATTCTCTCTGCGAGACGGTGCTGCAGAGTGGCTGCGTGATTTAGACATGGAAGATCAGGGGGTTACCGACTGGAACAACTTAGCTCTTGCCTTTTATAAGAGATATTTTCTGCCCCAGAAGACAAATGCCTTGAGAAATCAAATCACTAGCTTCAAACAAGGTCATGCTGAGGACTTAAATAAGGCATGGCTTCGTTTTAAGAGACTGGTTCATTCAGTCCCTCACCATTGGTTTGCAAAGTGGTTTCTCTGTAACCAGTTTTATAATGGACTATATGATGACCATCGGGCACTACTTGATTCTTCAGCTAACGGGAGATTCCAGGACAACACGAATGATAACAATGCCTGGAAACTAATTGACCAAATAGCTACCCATACTGCTAAATATGGGAACCCCAGAGGTAGTACGAGAGGGGGAAGTTCAACCGATGGAGCTATTGCAGCTCAGTTAGAGACATTAATTGCTCAGATTGCCGAACCAAAGACAACCCAATATTTGGGAAACCAGCAGATAGTTCATGCCATGATCCAATAGGAAGTCCCTTGTGAGAGATGTGGTATAGCTGGACATGGTGCAGTCGAATGTATGAGTCCCATGGAGCAGGTCCATGCCTTTCAGTCCTTCAAACAAGGTACACCATACTCCAATTTCTATAATGAGAGGACTAGGGAGCATCCTAATTTCTCTTATTGGAGTCAGAATGTTCTAAACCCAACTCCACCACGCCACAAGGTCCGAGTCAGACATACACCATTCCTCAGAATCGTGGAAATCAACCACAAGGTGGTTATCAGAGGAACAATTAAGGAGGTCAACAACATCAAAATAATGACCTGTCTGACATAAAGGCCATGCTACAGCAACAGATGGCAGCCTCATAAAAGCAAGAGGCACTCATCACTCAGTTAATGGCGCATAACAAGTTGTTGGACGATCAAATTGCCCAACTATCCACTTCAAGTAGACAACCAGGTACATTGCCGTCTCAGCCTGAGAAGCCACATGACACGACAAATGCTATTCATCTTCGAAGCGGTCTTACTTATGATGGACCCGAGATGCCTAAGAATGTTGAAGAGGTCATAATTGAGGAGTTAGATGTGGATGCGGATGGAAAAGCAACCGCTTGGAAGTCATTGTAACGTCTGAAAAAGTCGATCGACTGAAATTGATGGTCGATCGACTAAAACCGCAGAACAGAAAACTGACGAGACTGAAAATAGTCGATCGACTGGGCAAATTGGTCGATCGACTGAGCCAAGTGGTCGATCGACTGGTTCAGTTAGTCGATCGACCTTTTCACCAGAAGGGGTTGCTGATCCGTCATCTATTGTTATTGGAACGTCTTCTACTGCTGATAAGGCATCTATTTCTGATAAAGGGAAGAGTAAAGTTGCTGACCCGCCAATCGTTATCAAGGTTCCTTTTCCAGGGCGCCTAAAGAACAGAAAAGTCGAGCAGCAATTCGGTAAATTCTTGGAGGTCGTCAAAAATCTTCAGGTAACTGTACCTTTTACCGAACTAGTTACCCAGGTACCCTCTTATGCTAAGTTTATGAAGGACATCTTGACCCGTAAGAGGAGCTTTAACGAGGTAGAGACCATTGCTTTTACAGAAGAGTGTAGTGCACTCCTACAAAGCAAGTCTCCACCAAAATTGAAGGATCCTGGAAGTTTTTCAATTCCCTTTACAATATGCACTCATGTAATAGATAAAGCTTTATGTGATTTAGGTGCCATTGTCAGTGTCATGCCCTATTCGGTTTGCGAGAAAGTGAATATGGGGCATCTTAAAGTTACCAATGTCACCCTACAAATGGCTGACGGAACAGTTAAGCGACCTCTAGGTGTATTAGAGGATGTCTCTGTTAAGATAGGTAAATTATTTATCCCTGTTGATTTCATTGTATTAGATATATTCGAGGATACTCAGATTCCTATAATATTGGGTAGGCCATTTTTGCATACTGCAGGAGCTATTATTGATGTCAAACAGGGACGTTTGACTCTCGAGGTGGGGGATGATAGGGTTACTTTTAATTTGGCTAGCACGCTGGCTAAGCTTATGATAGAGGATACATGTTAAACTGTAGACATTGTAGACGAGTCTATGTTTGATTATTGGACGGGATCCCTTCTTGGGGACCCGTTAGAAGCTTTAATAGCTCTTGATGATTTTACAGAGGATGAACAGGTTGACTACAAGACGATGAAAGCTGCTCTAAAAGGTAAGGAGTTCACTATTGAGAAAGGTGAGACGGTAAACGCTATTATGGAAACCTCTCATGGTGCTGAGGTAAAGATATAAGAGCCTAAACCCCTTCCTTCTCATCTTAAATATGTGTTCTTAGATGATTCTGAGCAATATCCTGTTATTGTTAATGCTAAATTTGATGATAACCAACTTTCTGCTGCTTTGTTGGTCGTTCTTAAGAAAAACAGGAAGGCTCTAGGATATAGTTTAGATGACCTTAAGGGCATCAGTCCTGACATTTGTATGCACATAATTGAGCTAGAAGAAGGAAATAAGCCTTGCCAGCAGGGTCATCGAAAGTTGAACCCGAAGATGCAGGATGTTGTTATGACAGAGGTGATGAAACTACTCGATGCACGTATTATTTACACCGTTGGCAACTCCAAGTGGGTAAGTCCAGTTCAGGTAGTCCCTAAGAAAGGAGGGACTACGGTGGTAAGAAATGAGAAAAATGAATTAATACCAACTAGAGTAGTAACAGGTTGGCGGATGTGCATTGACTACATACAATTAAATTCCGCCACTAAAAAAGATCACTTCCCTCTCCCTTTTATTGATCAGATGATAGAAAGACTAGCCTCACATAAATTTTTCTGTTATTTAGATGGGTATTCAGGTTTCTTTCAGATCCCAATCCATCCTGACGATCAGGAAAAGACTACTTTTACTTGCCCGCATGGTGTTTTTGCTTATCGCAGAATTGTTGGAGTATGTGTCCTCAACAATAGTGCGATCACATGATTTATAATCATTATTAAATCTCATAATAAGAATACGTAAGGGATGATTCATTTATATAGTCAACTGATCAACATTAATCAGTAATGATTGGCTAACTAGAGTTTGACATTACTGTCGTTTGACGGTGGTGATCAGTTGATCCCTTAAGGTCACACCTATAGGGCAATTCCCTTAATAGACAAGTTGATTAATTGTATGACGATACAAGTTAATCAATTCCTTAAAATTGAATAATTCATCTGTGAGAGAGAATATTTATATCTTCTTGTAATTTGATTAAATAAGATTTATTTTAGTAATTAAAATATTTTATTACTAAAATTGATTATTGTTTATGAAACAATTGAGACAAGAATGAATGGTTAATTATAATTACAATATGTTGTGAATTATAATTATATGACCCATTTTATTTACGTGATCAAGAATCACTAGACAATTTGTTATATATATAATTTAATTAATGTATATAATGATATTTATTTGATAAATATGCATTAAATTAATTAATAACATGTTACATACTACATGTGACATATTTTGTGACAAGTGACAAATTGACAAAATAAAATGGTAGTCCATCTTATATATGGACCGAAATATTAAAGGTGGAAGGTGTTAGTGGGTGAATTATTTTATGAGATAAAATACATATAATCATGCCTACACTACATAGCCTTACAAGCCTACTATTTGGAGAAGAGTAAAAGGAAAAAGGAGATGCCATTTTGGCCTTACTCTACCCGGCCCCTTCCTCCTTTTATTATGAGAATTTTGTTCTCATTTTTCTTCTCCACATTCATAATTCACTTACATGCATTCTTGCTCATCTCTCCCACTTCTCTCTAAACTTGTTTTAGAAAATACATTAAATTGTTCATCCAATATTATCATAAATATTAGATTACTAGTGTAGTAATAGTGATAATATTAGAATCTATTTTAAGGTATAATAATACACTAATCTAGATAATTAGTATATTATTTTGAGGGATTTGTTTTGGGTGCAATCAAAGGAGGATCTCTACATTTGGGATTTTGGAGGATCATCCATCACATTTAAGCTCAAGAACAAATAAGGAAGGTGACCTTATTTGTGCCCATTATTTCGAGCCACTTAACAATGGAAGAGACATTGTTTTTCTTATTTTATTTACTTAATTAGTTATGTATGCACTAGATCTTAATGAACTAGAGTTAATTTGTTAATTAGTTCACTATTATAAGAGTCTAATAATAGGTATATAAACCTAACAATTGGTATCAGAGCATAGGATGTTGCATGCATAATCGATTTATAGTTTTTCGAGTTATTAGTAACTTAATTAAAAATAAAAATTTGTGATTTATGAGATAAAGTCACTAAATCATGATGCATGTTATATATTCTGGTCCTAAAATATTTTTAGGTCATTTTTATGATTTATGGTATTTTATTGCTCATTTTAATGATTTTTAGTGATTTTATTACATTTTTATGACTAAAATGGAAATTAAAATTCTAAAAATAGTTAAACTAAGTTTCTGACCTTGAATGTTTTATATGACCTCACATGCATATTTTACTTATTGTATGTAAAATTTCGTATTAATGTGATTAATATTGCATGATTTATGATTTTATGAGATAAAAATGAATTAAATGGAGGTAAAATGGTTAAATATAGTTAAGCTTCGAAATAGGCCATGAAATTTTAATATGTTGTCAGATGCATATTTTACTCACTGTGTGTAAAATTTGAAATGAACTTGATTCATTTATCATGATTTATGAATTTTTAGTGTAAAAATGACATAAATAGTGACTATTTTAGCATAAATAGCTAAAACGAATTACATGACATGAGAAAATTATTTTAGGTTGCATTTATATCCCACTTATTAGATCTAAAGTTGTAAAATTTAGTTGATTTATTTTTGTATACTTTAAATGTTTTATTTGATAAAACCGATAAATCGCAAATATATTTTTCTCAAAATAAATTCGAAAATTTTAACCATGATTTTTGACATTATGAGTGTCATGGATATATTCCAGAATGTTCAGAAATTTAAAATTCAAATTTTGAAATTATTGTAATTTGATTTGGATTTATTTCATAATAGTTATGATTTTAAGGTCAAAATGAGCATAAAAATTATATCAAGTTGAATTATTGTCAAAAATTGAGTAATGACTAATTTTTGAGTCCTAAGAGTGTTAGGATAATTAACTTGGACTAAAATTAGATTTTAGTATTATTTAGCGTTTTTATAAGTTAAAATCGTGCATTTCCATAAAACCGGGTTATATATTCGATATAAGTTAAATAGGGCGATTTGGCACATAATTTGGCATGATAGCTACATATTATAATGCTTCATATTTCAATTGTTGAATGTCTTTTTATTTATATAATTTTAAATTATGTAATTTTATCTTAGTATGACCTTAGTTTTAATCGATATTACCCGTAATGAAAGGGAATATTGATTCGGTTGTAATTTAATGTGATCTCGTATCACTTTTATTTTTACTAGTTTTTATATTACAAATGTATAATAGGAATAGCTTTGTATTTTTATTATTATTTGTAATTCCGTAGTTTCTTCAAGACGGTGCTATTCGGAAAGGCGTTCCGACAAAGATGGTGTTCTAGGGAGGCGTGCTACTTGAAGATTCAAGGGACCAAAGGAGTTGGTTGCTGAATATGTAATAGATTATTTGATTTTCTATTTTAGGAAGGCCATACTAGGAATTTATTAATTGCCTTGCATTTCTTTTAATATGTTGCATGCATTGCCAAATCGCCATAACAACACATGCATTTCATATCGAGTCATCGACCGTGTCAGTTATAATTATCGATAATTCGTTTTTAGTTCACTTAAAATTGATAGATAATAAATTGACAAGACCTTTACTTTTAAAAGATTGAGACATAGCCTTACCAAATAGTAGGAGCCCATGAGTCTAAATTTCATGAGGGGTACAATACGATTTTTCGGGGTGCTTCAATTGACATTGGACAAATGGGGTAATAAGTAGTTATTACACTTCGAAAGTTTGGTTGATCTCAACGAAGGTATTTTTGCGACCGTAGCAGTAAAAGGTTCGGGCTAAAGATGAATTTAATGTAAAATCATCGACCGAGAGTTCTAATTGTAGAATCGGTTAAGAAGGTTAACCCACCGAAGTTATATTAGTAAAAGATGAAGAGGGCCCGTTGGCTCACATCCAAGTTAATATGAATTTTGGGTCTCAGAATCATTTATTATAGTTGGGTAAAGCTCACTATATAAATGCTAAAACTTGTTTTAAAATATTTACGAGTTTTAAAACGATAAATGTTTATAATTCCTTCATTTTCTATTTTGTAATCAATTTGATTAGTTTGCAATGTCGACTCCAATCACATCCTCATCAAATAGCACAAACGCTCCACCACTCCCTAATGCATCTTGGCTCCGATCCTTTATAGATCGATGTAAACTTGAAAATAATGGTTCTAACTTCGCCGATTGGGATGCGCAACTCCGTTTGGCCGTGAAAGGTGACGACAAGCTTCGTTACCTTACCGAAGCCGCTCCCATCGCACCTACTACTAGGTCAACCTCCGCCGCAAGGGAAGCCTATGAGGCCTACCTAAAAGAGTCGGCCGCTATCAAGAACGTCTTGATTTTCTCTATGGAGCCCGATCTCCAAAGGAGTGCTATCAAAATGAGCACGGCCTATGAGATCTACACCAAGCTTGTGACCATGTTTTCGCAAGCTCCTAGGATAATCCAATATGAGGCGGCCTCCGCGTTTTTCGAGATCAACATAAAAGAGGGTCAAAAGGTTAGCCCTCATGTGCTCAAATTGATTTAGCTTGTTGAGACTCTTAAGATCCAAGGGGTCAATATTCCCGAACAACTCGTCATAGACCGAGTTCTACATTCCTTGAACAAAGTGAAGGCATATGTGCAGTATAGGGTAAACTACATTATGCAAAACATGAAGACTTTTCTCCATGAATTGCACAAATTGCTTGTGCAAGCCGAGAGGGATATGGGTCTTGATGTTAGTTCAACCAAGGATGTGCTTGCCATAAACAACAAAAGCAAAGGTAAATTCAAGAGGAGTACTAGTAAGGGTAAGAAACCCAACAGGGGCAAAGGGAGAGTTATTGGGAATAACTCATCCAAGCCGAAAAAGGGTGCATCTTCTGAAGATAAGTGGCACTATTGTTGTGGTACGGGCCATTGGAAGCGAAATTGCCCTAAGTATCTTGGAGATGTTAAAGCTGGACATGTGACTCCAGTAGTTAATAAATTCTCCAATCTATTATGTTATTGATATAAATCTCAACTTTGGTATTTAGATACAAGTTGCGATTCTCACCCCCTTTAAATGTGATATAGGGCATGTGAGTAAGGACAAAGGCAAGGATAAGAAAGCTTGAGGATGATCTTCAACAAGGGATGCTAGTGTAGCCGCCCATAGAAGAAGACCTATGGAAGCTTGGCTTTTTATTTTGTGTTGTCTTCTAAGTATTGTTGTATTTTGGCTTGTTGTTTTTAGAACTTCTTTTGATTTCCATGTTGGACATGGAAGTTTGTTTTATTTCCATTATGCAAATAATTGTTGTATGAATTTTAATGGCTTGGCTTTCAACCCAAGTCATTCGGTTATGGAATTTTTCTTCGTTCTAAAAACTTGTCATTATACACCTTTCATATCAAAACATAAATTGTGTTGACTTAATCTAATCATAAAAGAATTACAACGATGGGATCATTGTAATTAGTTCATAAGCCATGAATTTAATTCTCACTTATGCTTTTGTGACTTAATGTCACATCTTATTTGATATAAGAAAGAATGATTATAAAGTCAAAAAGAGTTAAGAGAACTCTAAAAGGCAAATTTTATAAGCCAATTGGCTACACCACTTATAAAGACTCCATACAAGCTATGGGAGGGCTTATGACTTCAACTTTGTTCATAACATGGACATGAGTCGGTTTGAGTTGTCGACTCGTTTTTGAGAATTAACAATCCAAAACGGACACATTAATTTTGAAAGGTCAACCAGGAGATACCTGAAATAGCAAGTCTATTCAACAAATGACATGGATCAGATTCACATATTACATGAATCAAACTGCCATAGTAGAGCTGGTCCTTTATGTGCTAACACGTCAGTCTAGACAAACTTTTATTACTTCACCATATATGTTTGTAACTCACAAAGCTATCTCTTAAGAAGATAGATGTATTTCTAAGAGATAGAGTGGGAGTAGATCATCACAAACATGTCTTATAGTTAATGTGTTACTTTTTGAAAGTAATGGAACTATAATCTATTGAGATAGAGTGGGAGTAAAGCACACATGTCCTATTGTTAATATGTTACTTTTCGAAAGTAATGGTATTATGACCTAGTCCCAAATCGATTTTGTTGCATACAAGCCATAACATTACAATCAATTTTTTTTACTCAGGAGTAGATTTACTTTAAGGCGATGGTCTCTTTAAAGTAAATGCATAGATTGACATGAAGATGTTAATCAAGATAAATCATGTTAGGAATTGCCACATTTCATTTTGATGAAGAATGGCAAATGATATTAAAAATTCGCTTTTCTCAAATGGGAATTTAGAGAAGGATGTGTATGGAACCTAAAATCTTGGATTAAGATCTAAGAATCCTAACATATTATGCAAAGCTTAATTAAGCAATCCTAAAATGATATTAAGAAAGCATTAAAGGATTATACTTTTCATTCATGTGATAATTGAGAATGGTTTCATTCACATAATTGAAGAATCATAATTATACATGAAGTTAAGTGGGAGCAAGAATTATTTTTCCATGTCTTATGTGTTGATAACATATTACTTATTGAGAATAATGTACCAATACTCTCCTTTGTGAAAGAGTGATTGGGAGACTAGGAAAGAATGCGATGCATTATAGATCTCTGAATCTATGTGTTGAATTTGAGAGAATATTGGCAAAGAGTCGAGAGCCTTATGATGATAAGTTCTTTCGTATCTATTTAACATCAACAAGGTTGAGTAGGTTGTTCATATTGATGAAAGTGGAATTACTATGATAGAGTCATAGTCATTCACTGAACCTAAATAAGTTGTTGATCACATGAAATCGATTGCTAATGTTTCCACCATTAGAACGATCATGTATGCCATTACATGCACATGCCGGGATGAATCATATGCTTGGAGCATAATAAGTCAATAATAAGTTAATTCGAATGATGGTCTTATGAAAGCCTTAAAGAACATCCTTTAAGATTCTTGATGAGAATTGAGGATTCGTTCATATGTTTGGATGATATACTGAGTTGTGTGTTGAAGGGTTACACAAACTCTAGTTTCCAAACCTATAAGGATTTATCGAAATCCTAGGCTAAATTTATTGACTTAGGAGTAAGAGACTAGATAAATGTTTTAGTTTCAACCTTTGCAAGTTCTACAAATAGAATCTAAGTACATTGTGATAAGATGGTCAACAAAGGGACTAGGAGTAGATCCCTCTACCAAAGACTTTATCACAAGTTATATGATAACAGTGGGAGCATATTCCAAGTATAAGAGCCTAAGTTTAGTAAGAAGACTAGACATCTACTTAGATAAATTCATGTCATTAGAAATAACATTGAATAGAAGAAAACAACAATTCATAAAGTTGGAATGTATGGATACATGGTATATCCACTTACCAAGCTTTTAGTGTATTTTAACTAGTGTAGAATGTACACTATAGATTATAAGATATGAAGTAGCAATAGAGTATTGACTATTCATATATGATAATCGCATTTATCGTTAAAGTTTCTTTAAAACTCACCCATTACTTTGTTAAATCCAAATGGGTTGTTGAGACAATATTGAACCCCATTGAAGTGAACTGGATTGACACAATATGCGCCCCTGGTTGCTTATAGGAGGTGACATCTCGAAGTGACTAGGGTGTGATGCGATTGATGGCAAGTTCAAGTGCCATAGGGTCATATGGGATGACTAGTCGATCACATAGACAAGATTTGTATGAGACACTCACAAAAGTGACCGCTTATAGAGTTCTGGAAATTCATAAAGCCTAGTTGTAGCAAGAGCTGCTATAGTATTTTTATGAGTCAATTCTTTTGATTAGAGACTATTCGCCCAAGTTGGCACATTTTCTGATTGGCTTTGATTTATGCTCTACCACTGTCGTAACTGAGGTCAAATGAGTATATTTTGGGTTATAATGAACTGTGGCTAAGCGAAGGGAATAGTGCGATATGAATTGTCCACCCCCTTGTCAGGGTTATTTGAAATCTCAAGGCCACTCGAGGAGTAGTGAACTGAAAATGTGTGGCCACGCTCGGAAGGTATCTACGGTAGATAATTCCGGTCAGACAGTTACTCTCTAAATCGAGGAAACCACTCAAGATATGATTAGATGCAAGTAGACCTGCAAGACACCTTGCATTGAGTGAGAGATTGTAATAGGACAAGAGAATTGGTGACGCACACTTGTCTCGGACAAGTGGGAGATTGTTGGAGTATGTGTCCTCAACAATAGTGCGATCACATGATTTATAATCATAATTAAATCTCATAATAAGAATACGTAAGGGATGATTCATTTATATAGTCAACTGATAAACATTAATCAGTAATGATTGGCTAACTAGAGTTTGACATTACTGTCGTTTGACGGTGGTGATCAGTTGATCCCTTAAGGTCACACCTATAGGGCAATTCCCTTAATAGACAAGTTGATAAATTGTATGACGATACAAGTTAATCAATTCCTTAAAATTGAACAATTCATCTGTGAGAGAGAATATTTATTGCTTATTGTAATTTGATTAAATAAGATTTATTTTAGTAATTAAAATATTTTATTACTAAAATTGATTATTGTTTATGAAACAACTGAGACAAGAATGAATGGTTAATTATAATTACAATATGTTGTGAATTATAATTATATGACCCATTTTATTTATGTGATCAAGAATCACTAGATAATTTGTTATATATATAATTTAATTAATGTATATAATGATATTTATTTGATAAATATGCATTAAATTAATTAATAACATGTTACATACTACATGTGACATATTGTGTGACAAGTGACAAATTGACAAAATAAAATGGTAGTCCATCTTACATATGGACCGAAATATTAAGGGTGGAAGGTGTTAGTGGGTGAATTATTTTATGAGATAAAATACATATAATCATGCCTACACTACATAGCCTTACAAGCCTACTATTTGGAGAAGACTAAAAGGAAAAAGGAGATGCCATTTTGGCCTTACTCTACCCGGCCCCTTCCTCCTTTTATGATGAGAATTTTGTTCTCATTTTTCTTCTTCACATTCATAATTCACTTACATGCATTCTTGCTCATCTCTCCCACTTTTCTCTAAACTTGTTTTAGAAAATACATTAAATTGTTCATCTAATATCATCATAAATATTAGATTACTAGTGTAGTAATAGTGATAATATTAGAATCTATTTTAAGGTATAATAATACACTAATCTAGTTAATTAATATATTATTTTGAGGGATTTGTTTTGGGTGCAATCAAAGGAGGATCTCTACTTTGGGATTTTGGAGGATCATCCATCACATTTAAGCTCAAGAACAAATAAGGAAGGTGACCTTATTTGTGACCATTATTTCGAGCCACTTAACAATGTAAGGGACATTGTTTTTCTTATTTTATCTCTGAATTAGTTATGCATGCACTAGATCTTAATGAACTAGAGTTAATTTGTTAATTAGTTCACTATTAGAAGAGTCTAATAATAGGTATATGAACATAACAAGAATGCCATTTGGATTGTGTAATGCCCCAGCTACCTTTCAGAGGTGTATGCTGGGGATATTTTCTGAGTATATAGAGTCTATTATGGAGGTATTTATGGACGATTTCAGCGTATATGGTAATGACTTTGATGATTGTCTGTCTAACCTTGAGAAAGTTTTGCAGCAATGTATTGAAGTTAATTTAGTGCTGAATTGGGAGAAATGCCATTTCATGGTCAATGAGGGCATCGTCCTTGGACACTTAGTGTCTGATAAGGGTATTCAGGTTGATAAAGCAAAGGTGCAAGTGATTGAGCAATTACCTCCTCCCGTGAATGTTAAGGGAGTTAGGAGTTTCCTTGGTCATGCCGGCTTTTACCGCCGGTTCATTAAAGACTTTTCTAAAATTGCTAAACCACTTACACAATTGCTACTTAAGGATGCTCCATTTAATTTTACAGATGAATGTCTTTTTGCTTTTAACAGGTTGAAGCAGGCCTTGATTTCAGCACCGATCATTCAGCCTCTAGACTAGGAGCTGCCTTTTGAGATTATGTGCGATGCTAGTGACTATGCCATTGGTGCGGTGCTAGGCCAGAGGAAAGACAAAGCTTTAAGTGCTATTTACTATGAGAGCCGAACTCTGGATGAGGATCAGGTAAAATATGCAACAACAGAAAAAGGAGCTGTTAGCTGTGGTATATGCGTTGGAGAAATTCAGGTCTTACTTATTAGGTTCAAAAGTTACTATATTTTCTGACCATGCAGCGCTGAGATACCTATTTGCTAAGAAAGAAGCTAAGCCAAGACTATTGCGATGGATACTCCTTCTTCAGGAGTTTGATTTGGAGATTAAAGACAAGAAAGGCGATGAGAATATAGTAGCTGATCATTTATCACGCCTACCATTGCAAGAAGGGGGAGATTCTTTACCTATTGATGACTCTTTTTCCGATGATATTTTATTGGCTATTTCTAATGCTGAAACTCCTTGGTATGCTGATTATGCTAATTTTATTGTAGGTGATTTATTACCTCCTGGTTTGTCATATCACCAGAAGAAGCGGTTCCTTCACGACGTGAAGCAGTACTTCTGGGATGATCCTTATCTGTTCAAGGAATGTGCTGATGGTCTTTACAGACGGTGTATACCGTAGTGGGAGACTAAAGATATCCTAGAAGCATGCCATTCTTCCACCTATGGTGGTCACCACGGTCCCTCTAGGAAGAAAAATGAAATGAAAAATATTGAAAAAAAAAGAAGAGAAATGCAAGAAAAGAAAAAAAAAAGAAACTGAAAGAAGGCAAAAGAAAAAAAAGAATCATATGAAATGTTACAGATTACGACTCCCATGCTTATCATTATTTCTCATGGGGAGTCTCTTGTTGGTGTGAGTGATTTCTTGCCACAATGGCACGGTTTTACGTTTTGTATTGAGTGGTGAAGCGGAATAAGTTGATTATTTGGTTATGGTTGTGCTAGCTTGGCTTTACCTCCACTTATCCAAATTTATTTTGCCCCTTCTTAATTACCCAATTACTTCACCTCACTTTATATGTAAGTCCTCGGCGTGTGTCATGGTCCTGATTGGTTGGAATGCATATGTACGGTCGGTAGAAATCGGTTTCATGTTAGCTGCATGCCCGTTCTTATAGGTCGAGTTAGGTGAGCGTCTTTAGTTCTTTATATCTCATACAATCATACTCACTTTGTGCTTAATTTGTGTGATGAGCGACCCATGAGAGTTCGATATATATGAGTCTTGCAAGGTTGACGGTTTAGTAGTTGAAAACATTGATTTAACTCGGTTGCACTTGACCTTTTGCCATTTTATTGATTTGTTGCATTAAATTGGTTTGGGTGGACAATTTGTAGCTAGTAAGTCAGCCCCGTTCCACTAGTTGTCTTTAGTTGCATTTATAGTTTGTTTAGGGACAAGCAAAGGTTTGGTTTGGGGAGATTTGATGCGTTTATTTTATATATGGTTTTTACACTATATTTACAGGCATTTCTATGGTATTTATGTGGCGATTAGCTACAAATGCCCCCGAATAGTCTACTTTGGTCTATCTTGTATTAATTGCAGGAATGAGCCGGAAGGAGCACAATCGAGCCTAAACTTGTCCCGTTTGCATGCATTTTGGTGGAAGACTAATCGGAGCCCGGAAATTGTTACCTAAGGATGCGTGAAGTGGTCTCGGAGGAAGCTTTGAGTTGATGTACGCTGATATATAGCTATTACGCTCCATCGACCAAGTTTGGTTGTCTAAACCGTTCGATCGAGTAACTATCCTATTGAAGACCTTCGATCGAGTGCTTTTATGTGCTCGATCGAGAGGAGTGTTCTCTATGTTCCTCGATCGAGTATTCATTGTACTCGATCGAGAGGTTTGCCATCTATTGTCCTCGATCGAGTAGTTTGATTCTGCTCGATCGAGAGGTTTAATCTATTACGCAATCTTTTAGCATCTTTCGGATATTTTAATTTGTAACTGAGAATAAATAAGAGGGGGACGACGGCAGTCAGAGCTCTCCTTCCTCTCTCATCTCTTCTCTTCTCTTAGAACTTTACTCTTTAGACCTAAATTCTCGATTGCTCCCATCTATCCTTTGTTATCGGTATTTCTGATCCTTAATTCCTTTACTAATTATTATTGCAATATTTATTTCTTGTTTCTATTCATCTTTTCTCTTTTACTCTTTCTCTTATCTTTGTTAGCAATTTATTTATCATGTTTAGTTTAATTGTTATGGTTATTGTTACTATTCTCTCAACTCTAATTATGCGTAGCTAATCTTCTATGTTAGGACAAATGGGAGCCATGGTGATTAGGGAAATTATGAATAGCTGAATAGGGCTTGGTACAAATTAGGCATGTGTTGTTAATCATTGCATTTAATAGCGATTAGTTGCTTGAGTCGATGCATTTAGCTAATTAATTCAGTACACCTTGACCTAGATCGAGAGATTGGAAGGGGTAAGACTTGCAATGAACATTAGGGCATTCTAATGAGAGTGAAAGCTAAGTTAGTAATGTTTTAGGGCAAATAGCGGACCGAGAGGACCTTTTCATTACCCTGCAGACCGAGTTTGTGTTGATCTATGACCCTAGATTAGAATCCTAGAAAACCATGGTGAACCGACTGTCCTAGCTGTTTCTCTCTATTTAATCTCGTTAAAGTTTTGCTCTCTCTCTCTCTCTCTCTCTCTCTCTCTCTCTCTCTCTCTCTCTCTCTCTCTCTCTCTCTCTCTCTCTCTCTCTCTCTCTCCCCTTATACCTTCTTAGTTTAGAACCAAAACACTCAAACCCCCAAGAAACAGTTACTCAGACGGACTTAGTTTAGCTTACATTTTGCCCATCTCCCTGTGGATACGATACCCGACTTTCCTCTACTACATTTTATAGAGACCGGTTGGTTTTATTTTTGATAGGGTTGTGACAGCCATGTCAACGCCCTTGATTCGCCCTCTATGGAACCCGCCACAGGAGGGGATGTGCACATTAAGGAACATGGGTTATCGCTCGGAATAGATGAGCGGGAATTTGGTGGGTACGGCTGCTGTCCCCTACTGGCGACGTGCAATATCTGTTGCGATGAGTATTCTGGCAGGACTACACACATTAGTGTGTAGCCAGGTGTGTGGAGTTGTGACGGAGTTTGGGTAATTTTTGTATTGTATCGTGTGTATTGTATTTTGTGTAATCAGTAACTGACCCCGTTTAAATGTTTTAAAAACTGTGGTGATCCATTCGGGGATGGTGAACAGTTATTGAGCAGGTATGAGATGGCTTACGCGAGGGATAGCTGGGATGGAGTCGCCACTTGTCTTTAGAGTCTTCCGCTGTGTCATGAACTAGTTTTCATTTCAGTTGGTTGAGTTTTGGAACATTTGTATCTACTTTATAGTTTGGTTTTGGTAGTGTAATCACTTAAACTCATTCACGTATTTTAAGTATGTTTCTTTATGGTCTATTTGATATACATTGCCTTGGGTAACCGAGATGGTAGAATTCTCATGCATTAGGTGGTCCTGGTAAGGCACCTTGGTGTATGTGGGTGTTATAGTTGGTCCTTTTTATTGTAAGAGTTTCAAGTAGTCGGAGTAGATCACTTAACTAATCAATAAAAAGAAGATTGGACGTAGGCCTTTGGAGCGTTGGCCGAACAAATTCAAAAATCGTTGTGTTGATCTCTCGTCACTTTTAATTCCGCTGCAATTTATTTACTTGTTCTTCACTTATGTTTTCAGTAAGCAACAGTCCTGAATACTGTTACTTTTGGTCTGTAGCCTTTACTCCACTTGCTAAGACAGCTAAGTAACAATCAGAACAACTGTCGCTTCCAGATTTCAGTAACTTCATTTGGCAATCGTGATACACTCTTAATTACTCAATTTATTTGATGTATCCACTTGTTCTTCATTTTTTTAATCAACTTAATTTAAAACAATAAAGATTAAGTTGAAATTTTAAAATAGTACCTAATTCACCCCCTCCCCCTCTTAGGTACTTAGAATCCTAAACTCTTCAATTGGTATCAGAGCCTCGTGCTCTTGATCGAGGATAATCGCCTTACAGTTTGATTATTGGGATATGGATTCCTCAAAATAATCTAAGATCCCGGTCTTTACCGGTGAGAATTTTGGATGGTGGAAGGTCAAAATGGAGCACTATATCAAAAGTGTCGATTATCAATGTTGGAAAATCATTGAGGATGGACATATCGTTACTGAGGAAACCGACATCATGACGGGTTTTTCTAAAGTCAAGGCCGAGAAGGATTACAATGAAAATGACTTCAAGTTGGCCGAGAAAACACGAAAGCAATGTCGATTCTTCAACGATGTGTAGGTGAGGCGGAAGTGAGTCGAATTTCCGTATGTCCTACGGCTAAATTAATTTGGGACTCCCTTGTACTTGCCTATGAAGGGACGTCTCAAGTTAAAAAACACCGTATTGACTTTCTCATGTAACAATATGAGATGTTTCGTATGTCAAAGGACGAATCCATAAATAGCTTTTCATCCCACTTTTCTTATATTATTAATGAACTAAAAGGTCTAAGAAGAGATTTCGAGTCCGAGGACATTATTCGAAAAATTCTTCGTAGTCTTACTCCCAAGTGGCAAACTAAGGTTACCGCCATTGACGAAGCCGGTGATCTATCCATCTTAACTCTTCATGAACTAATTGGATCACTAATGACTCACGAGTTTAATCTTGAGAAGAATTCTAGTGAATCCTCAAAGGGAAAGAGTCTAGCTCTAATGTCCTCTCCAAGCAATGAGGAGGACGAAGAGGAAGATGAATTTGCCATGTTCTCATGGTGTTGGAGTGTCCCCGACAATAATGCGATCACAATTGTCGATCATGATGATCACATGTTTAAATCTCATTTTTAAGAATACGTAAGGGATGATTCATTTTATAGTCAACTGATCAACATTAATCGGTAACGATTGACTTGCTAGAGTTTGACGTTACTGTCGTGGGACGGTGGTGGTCAGTTGATCCCTTAAGGTCACACCTAAAGGATGATGCCCTAATCTGTTAAGTTGATTAATTGTATGACGATACAAGTTAATCAATTCCTTAAAATTGAACAATTCAATTTGCGAGAAAGAATATTGATATCTTATTGTAATGGGATTAAATAAGATTTATTTTAGTAATTGAAATGCTTTATTACTAAAATTGTTTATTGTTTGAGAAACAATAGAGATAAGAATGAATGGTTATTTATAATTACAAGATGTTGTGAATTATAATTATATGACCCATTTTATTTATGTGATCAAGTATCATTAGTCAATTTGTTGTATGTAATTTAATTAATTTATAAAATGATATTTATGTGATAAATATGCATTTAATTAATTAATAACATGTAACATACTACATGTGACATATTGTATGACAAATGACAAATTGACAAAATAAAATGGTAGTCCATTTTATAAATATGGACCGAAATGAAGGTAGTAGTAGTGGATTGTGGTTGATTTATTTTATGAGATAAAATACTTGTAATCATACCTAGTCTAACTAGCTAGCATACCTACACATTTTGATAAGAACAAAGGGAAAAAGGGAAGGACCATATATTGGTCCTTAGACTCCCCAAAACCGGTACACCCTTCTAATGACAAGGGGTACTTTTGTTTTTGTTCTCTAATTCATTCTCTTTATGCATGTTTAAGACATTCACATGCATTCTTCTCACTACTCGTTCATCTTTCTCTAAAAACTTGAGAAATCTTGATTCAAATTATTCAATCACATTACTAATATTATTAATGTAATATATAAGTATTAGTAATCAATTTTAAGGTAAACTACTAAACAAATATCTAGCACATATTATTTAGTAGAGATAAGGGATAATCTTGGGTGCAATCAAGAGGAGTGGCTTCTATACTTGAAGTCTTTGGAGGATCATCCTAACATATGGAAAGCTCAAGAACAAGTAAGGTAGGAGACTTCACTTGTGCCCAAAATGGCCGAAAATAAGATGGTAAGAAATCGTTTTTTTTCATCTCCTTTTATTAAGTTTGCATGCATAAGATCATGTATTTATTTTATGACCAAATAAATTAATTCATATATGAATATGTATAGTATTGAGTTTAAAGAAACCCAACAAGTGGTATCAGAGCCTTAGGTTGTTTGCATGCAAATCGGTTTATGGTTTTTCCGAGTTATAAGATTAACATACAAAACTAATTAATTTGGATTTATGAAGATAAACCTAAAAATAACTTTGAATGTTAAAAGTTTCTGGTCCTAAGTTATTTTTAGGACATTTTGGTTTATTTATGGATTTTATTGTTCATTTTGTTAATTTATGACATAAAAATGTGATTTTTGTATATAAAATGACATTTTTGGACGAAAATTACTTAAACTTCGAATTTTCTAGTGGTTTTTGGATATGTTTTCACATGTAATACATACCGATGGCCTGTAAATTTCCATGTTAAAATAAGTTGTTTTGCTGGAAATATGAATTTTATAAGTTAAAATCGTATTTAAATGGGTAAATAGGTTAATATGAGTTATATTTCGAATTTAATCATGAATTTTTATTATGTTGTCAGATGCAATTTTACAAGATGTGTGTAAAAGTTTTGGCTATAGTGAAGTCCTTTTGCATGATTTATGAATTTTTGATGAAAAATCACATAAATAATGACTATAATTAGTTATAATGCTAAAACATACTTCATGACTAAAGAAAAACATCACATGTTGCATTTTATCATATATTTCAGATCCAAAAGTGAAAAGTTGATGAAAATAAATTTTCTCATATTTTAATGGTCATATTTGTTATAACCGATAAACCGCAACATTATTTTTCTCGATATTTTTTCGAAATATTTAACCTAAGTTTTGAATATTATGAGAGTCATGGTATTTTTTCCAGAGTGTTCATAAGTTTGAATTTCAAATTTTGAAATTATTTGAAATTATTTTGATTTAATTTGAAGTTTATGTTATAAAATTGTAATTTTAAGTCCATTATGAACAATGTTGTCAAATCAAGTTGAATTATTGTCAAAGTGTTAGTGAAGACTAAATTTTGAGTCCTAAGTGAATTAGGATAATTAACTTGAACATAAATATGAATTTATGTAACATATTGAGATTTAATAAGTTAAATCGCGCAAATCCGTAAAAACCGATTAATATACGATATTGGCTCTTATAAGGCGATTTAGCATAAAATTGAGCATGTTCATACATATTATAATGCTGCATTTTATTTATGATTGTCATATTTTATTTTTATATAATTTTTGAATTATGTAATTTTACTTAGTATGGCCTTAGTTTTTAGTCGATATTACCCGAAATGTATGGGAATATCGATTCGGTTGTAATTATTGTGATCTCGTATCACCGTTTTGTAATTTAATAGATTTATTTTTATTACAAATGTATAATAGGAAATTATGTAATTTTTATTTATTACTTTGTAATTTCCCGGAGTTTCCATGAAGACGGTGTTACCTCAAGATGCGTGCCAAGACCGAAGTTCAAGGGACCAAAGGAGTTGGTTTCCGAATTTGAAATAGTTTATTAGATTTACTATTTTAGGAAGGCCATACTAGGATTTTATTTTTATGCTTTGCATTTTATTTATATGTTGCATGCATCGCTAAATCGCCATAACTAAACATGCATTTTAAATCGAGTTTATCGACCGTGTCAATTACAATTATCGTAGTTCACCGCTTTAGTTCAATTAAAACGTGATAGATAATAAATTGACATGACCTCTCGCTAAATAAACAATTGAGACTTAGCCTTACCAAAAATTAGAAACCATGAAAACCTATTTCGTGAGGGAGTGCGCTCGGCCAAACCGGGGTACAAACCTTGTTACGTAGGGGAAGTGGGTGATAAATGTCTATCCACCGAATTAATGTTGATGAGGGTTGTATCGCCAAAGCGTGCCCAAGTTAATGTGAATTTGGATCATGGACACATTTATTCGAAATTTGGGTTGAACTCAACAAAAGTATTCTCGACCATAGCCGGATGTGTTTTGGGCTAAAGATAAATATTAATGTAATTTTATCGACCAAGAGTTATAAAAGTAGAATCGATTAAAGAGTTAATCCACCGAGTTATATTTATAAGGGTTGTATCGCCAAAGCGTGCCCAAGTTAATATGAATTTGGATCTTGGAATCATTTATCATAGTTGGGTAGAGGTCACTATGTAAATGTTTTACTTGTTTACAAGTATTATTATAACGATAAATGTTAGTTTTCATCATTCCGTTGTCGCATCGTTCTATTTCTTCACCACAATTTATATACGATATCATTTCGATTTTAGTTCAAATCTCCATTAAAACATCGTAACTAAAGACAAATATGAATTTTCTTCTAAAACCTCGTGTTATCCATTGGAAGGATCTCTTGTGAAGAGTATAGATAAAAGTTATTCATAATCAAAAGGGTTTTTGATTCTTGACTAACATATATACTTGAAATGGATTATTTCTCATGTACTTAATTGAGTTAAGTACTTTGAAACGTTAAATCATTTTGGTAATTAGATTTGTTAGAAATCGTAATTAACCAAAATAAAGCAACCACTTCAATGAAAGTTTTAAGACTAAACGATTGAATTGAAGAGTAGTCTTCATAAGATTCAACTTTGCTTCTCTAAGTAAAGATTCATTGAAATGAGTGGGAGCATTCTCTTAATTGTTAAGGAAAGGACGAGGTTCAAGAAGTAAAACTAGAATGGTATTGATACCAGGAATGGTAAAAGTAAAGTTATTGAGAATAACAAATACTAAACCTATCAATCCCGACCGATAAAGTTTCCATTTTGGAAGTGTTGGACGCTAGAAAGGAAACTACCCCAAATTATTGAAGAATCAGCAAGTTAGTTGTGGGACATCTAATGAAACCTTCTTCTTTAAATGTTTATTTGATTGACATAAGTTTTGCTAGTACTAATTCGTCAATATTAGAAACCGGTGGTGGTTTTCATCATTGTATTCGATACATAGGATGATTAGAATATGACGACTAACATCAAAAGAAATGTCGAGAGATAGAGTCATTGTGTACTCAAACTAGTTTTGGGTTTAAAGTTGTACCTTAATTATGACTATTAAGTACATAAACTCTAAATAAGAATATAATTTTGTTATGATGCAAAAGAGGTTTCACTTTTGTGACCCATTTCCACCACGATTTGATGTATGGCTAGCCCATTATCAAAGTGACTATATTCTAAAAATCAAACTAGAATGATATATCATGTAGATGATACAAGACTCAAATTGGTATCCCAAGATTAAAACTTTAATTCTGGAATGATAAACGCAAAGAGTTACCGAGTACTCTTGAAACCATTAGATTGTTAATCTTATGGTATATGCGTATCTTGTATTCAAAGCAAGATGTCTCGTGCTTTTGGTTGAAAAGGAGATCGAGGATGTAAACCATTGATCCAGAATAGGTTGATCATTTTCTTTTACCAACGATTTAAGTTGACACTAATTTGTTCACTTCATAAGGTAAAAAGAGAAATCTTTGAAGAAGTTCAAAGAGTTCCAGGAATCACGATTTAGTCGTAATGGGATTATCAAAGTGAAGACTTTGATATAAGCCAAAGAAAATGTGATATAGTATCACAAGTTAATCTCTCTTAGCACGCATTATGGGATAATGTGTGGTTGGATAAAGAAATCAAACGCTATTCGATATGGTTTGGACTTTAATCAAGTTACTTTGAGTTACTTGATCCTTTTGGGGATTTTATCATATTGTCTAAATTATTTTTCCACTAAATCTAAAACGATTCATATGAGATATGAAATGGTAGGGTACCATGCTTGTAAGTTTTCACAAGATACAAATGCTCATTTTTCCTTACAATAATCACGAGTACAATGGGTTTGTGGCTCGTGAAGCTGTCTTCTAGAATACAAGTTTATTTCTAGAAGACAGAGTGGGAGAAAATATTCAAGAGCCACAAAAGAATTGTGTCAAAAATTGTATGTCACAAGAAACTGGTCTTTCTTGGCTACATGAGACGTTATGTGTAAAACGTTGTTTCTTCGAAACCTAGGAGGTTAAATTCATCACTTGTTGAAGATAATGAATTCATGTTACTTTTAAGAAAGTAAAGAGCTTACAACTTACAAAGAAATTGTTTGATTCAAGTTACTTCTGGAAAGTAATGAATATATGACTTACATGAGAGTGTTTAAGTCACAACTCAATACAAGGCTTATAGCCATGAAAATCCGAAATAAATTCCAAGTGAATTGTTAGATATCAAAGATTGATTGGTGGCAAAGGGTTTTGCACTAGTTGAAATGCTTAAGTCAATTTGGATCTTCTTAGGGATTGTGTTTCATTATGATGATATACATATAGCGAGTGAATCTAAAACCCACTTCTTCAATAAGAAGGAATGTATTCAATACATGTCTTGAGTTTTGTAGATTCTTGCAATCCTAAGATAATGTGAAACTTAAGATAGGGTCTTAAGTAGGACATCAATGAGTTGGAATCAATGTTTTGATCATGTTATAAAACTTTTCTCGATAAGTCGAGAAGTTGTGTTTATACATGGAGTTTAGTGGGAGTTACGGAAATTTTAATTAGTCTAATATGTGGATGATATATTGATCATTGGGAATGATTTAATACTTGGAGAAATATAATACATCTTTAATATCCAGATTTATGTAGATAAATCCACATGATATTAGCGTCAAATAAGACGTCTTATGTTGATAAGATTCATGACTAGTTCAATCAAGTTGAACATATTTGATTGATTCCATTTGCTTCCGCTGCCGGATCAATTAAATGAGTAATGATGTATAGTACTTCATATACTTTGAGTATGATGAATTGTTTTAAAATCGAATTTAAGTAATAGTTATAAAATAGCCATATAGATTATTCTTAAGTGCTTGAAGAAGCATTAAGGATGGAAAGTTAAGTGTTTTTGATGCAATTCACAAATTTGTGTAAGGGCTTACACTAATGACTGTTGAGATTGCATAAGGTTTTGGACAAAAAAAACATATTCGAAACACCTAAAGATGGTTAAGGAACCATTGTGGCCATGTTATTTAAGAAATGGATCGTTCTAGGCAATAAAGAACAATGAGAGATGCTTACAACGGAAATTAAGTACACTTGCAATCATGAGATGTGCAAGAGGATGGATCCCGCACACTGTGAAAACAGTGGGAGCTATTCTAAGGCTAGAGAGCTTATGTCTAGATTGGATCTAGACACGTACTCGGAAAGTTTTGTAATGCAAATGTATACATTACAAAGGAAAACGAGTATGTAGTAAGGTTAAGTAAGGTACAAGAAGTTGATAAAACCTACTAACCAAAGCCTTCTCATAGGCTTAACATGATGAGTCATGTCATTTCAATTGGATTGAGATGAACAACTACATACATGATCAAATTGGATTATAAGAATATGAAGTAGTAATCAGGTATTGACTATTCATATGTGATAATCACATTTGTCGTTCGAGTTTTTATCTAAAAACTCCTTTTATACTTTGTTACATCCAAACGGGTTGTGGAGACAATATTGAACCCCGTTAAAGTGAACCCGGATTAACATGGTATTTGCCCATAATCACTTGTATGAGGTGACGTCTCGAAGTGACTAGAGTGTGATGCGATTGATGGCAAGTTCAAGTGCCATAGAGTCATGTGAGATGACTAGTCGATCACATAGGCAAACTGTTAGGAACACTCTGTCGGGCAGTGACCGCTTATAGAGTTCTGGCAAGTTTATAAAGCCTGGTCGTGGCGAGAGCTACTATAGTATTCTAATGAGTCGATTCTTTTGACTAAAGACTGTTCGCCTAAGGTGGCACGGTTTCAGATTAACTTTGATTTATGTTACTACGACCTTCGTAAATGGGGTCAAATGGGCATATTTTGGGTTATGTTGGCTGTGGCTAGTCGAAGGGAATAGTGCGATAGGAATTGTCCACCCCCTTGTCAGGGTTAAAACAATATCTCAGGGCCACTCGAGGAGTAATGAACTGGAAATGCGTGGCCACGCTCGGAAGGTATCTATGGTAGATAAATTCCGGTCAATCAGTTATTCTCCAGATCGAGCAAACCACTCTCGATATGATCACTTGCAAGTACGACCCGAAAGACACCTTGCATTGAGTGGGAGATAGTAATAGGACAAGAGAATTGGTGACTAGGGATGTCAATGGGGCGGGGTGGGTGCGGAGGAGGGGTAACCCGCACCCGCCCCGCGAGTCTATAATGCGTACCCACACCCGCCCCGCGACCCGCGGCGGGTTGAACTTTTCAAACCCGTCCCCGCCCCGCGGGGACCCGTTGACCCGCCAAATTACCTATCTCCTCATAAACAATTTTTAAAAATATAAATCTAAAATCTAAAATATACTAGTCGTACTACTTATACAAATAAGTTTTCGCAAAATATACATTCAATAAACTAGTACACAAGTTTTTCAAACCATGAAAAAGTTTTACAAACAATGAAACGCATGTCCAAAGTAAACAAAGCTGCTTGATCAAATTAACAGAGCTTCACTCATTGTTCCCTCAAATCATCTAAAGCTCCGTTAGCATTCTTACCAAGTATCATTGGTTTGGGCTTTTTATCCTCTTGTTATAATTTTCTTTTATTATTATAGTATAATTACTACTACTTATTATAGGTGGGTTGGTGATTTGGAGATGAGTGAGGCGGGTATAAGCGGAGCGGGGCGGGCGGGGTGGGTGTGGGGCGGGGTGGGTATGGGGCGGGTTTCATGTGATACCCATCCCCGCCCCACGACCCGCGACGAATGATACTTTTGAAACCCATCCCCGCCCCATGACCCGTCAAATCATTACCCGCGCCCGCCCCAAGTGGGGCGGGTGCGGGGCGAGACCCGCCAAAACCCGCCCCAATGACATCCCTATTGGTGACGCACACTTGTCGAGGACAAGTGGGAGATTGTTGGAGTGTCCCCGACAATAATGCGATCACAATTGTCGATCATGATGATCACATGTTTAAATCTCATTTTTAAGAATACGTAAGGGATGATTCATTTTATAGTCAACTGATCAACATTAATCGGTAACGATTGGCTTGCTAGAGTTTGACGTTACTGTCGTGGGACGGTGGTGGTCAGTTGATCCCTTAAGGTCACACCTAAAGGATGATGCTCTAATCTGTTAAGTTGATTAATTGTATGACGATACAAGTTAATCAATTCCTTAAAATTGAACAATTCAATTTGCGAGAAAGAATATTGATATCTTATTGTAATGGGATTAAATAAGATTTATTTTTGTAATTGAAATGCTTTATTACTAAAATTGTTTATTGTTTGAGAAACAATAGAGATAAGAATGAATGGTTAATTATAATTACAAGATGTTGTGAATTATAATTATATGACCCATTTTATTTATGTGATCAAGTATCACTAGTCAATTTGTTGTATGTAATTTAATTAATTTATAAAATGATATTTATGTGATAAATATGCATTTAATTAATTAATAACATGTAACATACTACATGTGACATATTGTGTGACAAATGACAAATTGACAAAATAAAATGGTAGTCCATTTTATACATATGGACCGAAATGAAGGTAGTAGTAGTGGATTGTGGTTGATTTATTTTATGAGATAAAATACTTGTAATCATACCTAGTCTAACTAGCTAGCATATCTACACATTTTGATAAGAACAAAAGGAAAAAGGGAAGGACCATATATTGGTCCTTAGACTCCCCAAAACCGGTACACCCTTCTAATGACAAGGGGTACTTTTGTTTTTGTTCTCTAATTCATTCTCTTTATGCATGTTTAAGACATTCACATGCATTCTTCTCACTACTCCTTCATCTTTCTCTAACAACTTGAGAAATCTTGATTCAAATTGTTCAATCACATTACTAATATTATTAATGTAATATATGAGTATTAGTAATCAATTTTAAGGTAAACTACTAAACAAATATCTAGCACATATTATTTAGTAGAGATAAGGGATAATCTTGGGTGCAATCAAGAGGAGTGGCTTCTATACTTGAAGTCTTTGGAGGATCATCCTAACATATGGAAAGCTCAAGAACAAGTGAGGTAGGAGACTTCACTTGTGCCCAAAATGGCCGAAAATAAGATGGTAAGAAATCGTTTTTTTTTTTCATCTCCTTTTAGTAAGTTTGCATGCATAAGATCTTGTATTTATTTTATGACCAAATAAATTAATTCATATATGAATATGTATAGTATTGAGTTTAAAGAAACCCAACACATGGAACATAGTGGGAATGCTAAATGGCCAAGGAAATAGAAGGTTCAATAATAACTACTCGAAAAAACGATTTCCTAAGAAACGATCCACTTCTACTATCGGATGCTTCAAATGTGGTGATAAAACTCACCAAATCAAAAAATGTCCAAAGTGGGACGAAATCAAATTAAAGGATAAGCATGAAAAAACTAAGAAGGAATACAAGCATAAGGTCATGTCCGCCATTTGGGGAATGTCCGACTCCGAGGACGATGAACCCATCGAGGAGGAACTAGAGGCAAAAATGTGTCTTACGCATCATCTCAAAAACAAAGTCTCTAAATCCCCCAAAATTGAACATCTTAGATGTCTTATGGCGCATCCCGATGATTCCGACTTGGATTTCGACAATGAGGTAAAACATCTTAAAGCCAAGTTTAGGACGTACTCCAAAGAGAAAGTATGTAAGCTTCTTGACAAACTCTTTGATAAGTGTCGTTCATAAACCGAAAAGTTAGATGTCATGCAAGATGAGATACAAGAAATTGCTCAAGAAAATTTTAACCTAAAAAATGAACTTAAAGTAACAGACAGTGTCACCGTTACTTTGGAGGCATATGATGAAGTAAAAAGAGTAAACAAGTTGAACAAAGAATTGTCCAAGGAACTAGAGTGCCTTAAGTCTACTCCCAATGACTACTCTAATTATGCAAATGTCCATGATAACCAAGGAACGCGATGAGCTACAAAAACAACAATCTATGTTTAAAGGTGTGATTGATGACTTAGTCGATGAGGTAGAAGAACTTAAAGCAACAGTGTCTTAGACTGTTACTACTGACAGTACTAAGGAAACCTCAAATGAACTAGTCACTAATATAACAAATGAGAATGACTGTCTTAAAGTCAACATAGATGCCTACAAAAGGGAGATTAGAATGCTTCACGAAAAGTTTGTAGAATTTCAAAATGAATCTCCCGAATGTATTTCTTGTAGATCCAAGATTGTTCACCTAGATAGATTCATCTCTAGTCTTAAGCTTAATGTTCAACAAAAATCTGAAACTTTCATGGAGCTAAAATCCGAATATGTCATATTGAAGAAAGAGTTTGAAAATTCTAAAGAGAAGAACAACTATATCATTTTTAAAGTCGATGAACTAAGTAAGGAACTTGTTGAGGCTAAGAATGTATCGAAAAAATGGGAAGGAAGTCAAAACGTCTTAAATTTCCTCACAAATAAGTCTAAGAGATGCGATAGAGTTGCCGGTCTCTGTTTAAAATTGAAGAGTCAGTCAAACTGTTACATACAAAAGCCGGATCCAACCAAAACTGATTTTCGAAGAAAGAAATATGTTGGTCTTCCCGAGTACATCATTTGCAACTATTGTGGTAAAACCGATCCTGTCTTCAATGTTTGCAAGAAAAGACATAATGACATTAACAAGAACATTAAAGTTGTAAAACAAATATGGATTAGAAAAGATATTTTGAGAAATGTAAAGATATTTATTTGGGTTCCTAAACTCAAAGTCTAATCTTGTGTAGGGGTTGGTGAGAGGCCACAATTAGTACTTGAATAGTGAATGTTCTCGTCACATGACGGGAGATAGAAGCCAATTCCTCTCACTAGAAGCTTACGATGGTGGCAAAGTAACGTTTGGCGATGACAAGAAAGGTGAAATAATAGGCATGGCGAAGGTTGGTAAGTCATCTTTACTTTGTGTCGACAATGTGCGGCTTGTCAAAGGTTTGAAACATAATCTCCATTGTAACACCCTCATACACCAAGGTGTCTTACCAAGACCACCTAGCGCATGAGAATGCAACCATCTCGGTTACCCGAGGCATAGTAATCAAAGTAGACCATCCAAAAACGTACTTTAAGTAAATAAGTTTAAAGTGATTACATCAAAGCAACTGTAAAATAAAATACAACTGTTCCAAAACCAAAATCCAACTAAAGTAACAAATGTTATGACACAACACAGCGGAAGACTACGACTCTGACTCGTGCTGACTTCATCCCCAGCTAGATCCCGCGCGTATCTAAGATATACCTGCTAAATAACTGGTCATCATCCCCGAATGGATCACCACAGTTTTCAAAACATTTAAACGAAGTTAGTTACTGCATAAACAATATAAGACAATACAACAGACAGTTACACAATCACAATTCTCCAACTCCGTCACATCACCAAACTTCTGACTACACACTAAAGTGCGTAGCCCTGTCAGAATATCCATCGCAACAGATATTCCACACCGCCAGTGGGGGGACCGCAGTCGTTCCCACCTAAGCCCCGCTCATCTTCATCGAGCGAATAACCCATGTCCATTAATGTGCACACCCCCTTGTGACGGGACCACAAGGGGCGAATCAAGGGCGTGAAGCCACTCCCGCAAATGACTCCACTCAGTCGAGGGCGCACCTCGTGAACCACAGACAAACACAGCCAACCATAATACCAATGTAAACAATACCAAAAATAAATTACGATATAATCAACATGCCAATCATGCAAACAAACATCTTATAACGTTTACAAAATAACTGAGTAGAGAAACCCTACCTGAAATGAAATCACCAATTATCAATCACAAGTAGCAGATAAAAAAGCCTTCCTCTAGGAAATCACCTCCTATAATCAAATAACCATATAATCACAATCTATAACATCAACAATCCCCATAACCCCCAAATCACCCAATTAGGGTTTAAACAATATTAATCAAATGACATAAAAATAGTACCAAGATCTTACCCACAATACGACGATCTCAACGGTATAAAGAACTCCGAAATCCGACAACCCTAGCCCTTGGATTTGATAGCAATGAGAGGAGAGAAACTGACGTTGTTTGCTTTCTTTGTAAAAAGGTATAGAATTTAGGCAAAAGTAAAAAGAACTGACGAAAATACTTTATATATATATCTCTTCACGCGTTACTATCAAACCCGGCCAAAAACTCGTATAACCCGACATACTCGATCGAGTAACTAAGGTACTCGATCGGGTTGCCCCTACTTGATCGTGTACCCATCAGGCAGAACGTACTCCAGAATGCAAAACTAACTTACTAGATAGATTAAGCCCTACTCGATAGAGTACCCAAAAGCTCATAAATCTGAAGTATTACAGTCTTCCCTCCTTAAAAATGAATTTCGTCCCCGAAGTTCAAACCATACAGAAAAACAAACTTACTAACCCAACTATAACACAACAACACAAATAAAACTCAAAAACAAAACTTGAATAAAACTCACTATGACCCAAAACAAACACTAACTTTATTAAAACTGACCAAAATCGTACTAAAACCTTATGCGATCATCTCCTACCTCCCTAAAAGAACATGGTTACGTCCCTGTAACCACACATGCCTGATAAAAAAGAGACGGGTAGCGTTCCTTCATAGCTTCCTCCGCCTCCCAAGTTTCTTCCTCAACGTTGTGATTGGACCATAAAACCTTTAGCAACACTGTCTCCCAAGTTCTAGTCTTGTGAACCTTGCGATCTAGGATCTCTTTTGGCACTTCAAGGTAAGACAAGGATTCATCCAACTCAAATGTGCTCAACCTTTAGCACATGAGAAGGGTCACTCACATACTTCTGTAGTTGAGACACATGAAACACGTTATGTACACAATCCAAAGCTGGTGGCAAAGCTAGACGATAAGCAACCTATCCCACACGGTCCAAAATCTCAAAAGGGTCAATGAACTTTTGGCTTAGCTTCCCTTTCTTACCAAATCGCATCACCCCACACATAGGTGACACTTTCAAAAGAACCTTGTCCTCAACTTGGAAATCAATGTCCCGACGATGTAAGTCTGCATAACTCTTTTGTCGATCTTGTGCCGCTTTCATCTTTTGTCGAATCAACTTCACATGTTCAACCATATCCTGTACCATCTGTGGGTCTAAAACCACTACCTCAGCGCTATCATCCCAGCAAATCGGACTCATGTATCTCCTCCCATACAAAGCCTCAAACGGAGCCATCCCAATACTCGTATGGTAGCTGTTGTTGTAAGAAAACTCTATCAGATCCAACCTATCTTCCCAGCTACCACTAAACTCCATCACACAAGCCCTCAACATGTACTCCAAGGTCTTGATTGTTCTCTCTGTCTGCCCATCTGTCGTAGGATGAAATGCAGTACTCATCTTTAAGGTAGTCCCCATCAATTCATGTAACTCTTGCCAAAACCGAGAAATGAACCTCGCATCTCGATCTGACACAATATCCTTTGGCACTCCATGTAACCTCACTACATTCTTCCTGTAGCCATTTGCCAACTACACCTTACTCCACATATCTTTCATGGAAATAAAATGAGCTGACTTGGTCATACGATCAACGATCACCCATATCATGTTATTACCTTGCTCACTCCTCGTTAACCCCACAATGAAATCTATGGAGATAGATTCCCATTTCCACCCAGGTACCTCAAGAGACTGAATCTTACCTTGTGGTCTTCGCTGTTCTCCTTTGACTCTCTGGCAAGTCAAACATCTAGCCACAAACTCATCTGTCTCCTTCTTCATCCCAGGCCACCAAAACGTATTCTTAATATCCCTATAAAGCTTGTCACCACCTGGATGCACTGAATACGGTGTGTATGAGCCAATGTCATGATTATCTTTTTCAACTCTTCATCCCTAGGTACACACCATCTCTCATCAAACCAAACACTCCCATCATAATGAATAGAGAACCGAGACACTGTCCCCTTCTCTACTCCAGCTCTCCACTCCTGAATCTTGGAATCAAGAGCTTGTTTCTTGCAAATATCATCATAAAAATCCGGTTGAACTGTCAAATCTCCCCTAGCACCCCTCTTCTGGATCACATGTATCCTCATCTTGGTCACTTCATCTTTTAGCCTCATCAGTGACATAGCTGTGCATAAAGAATGCACACTCTTCCTGCTCAACGCATCGGCCACCACATTAGCCTTCCCTTCATGGTATATATTATTCATGTCATAGTCTCCTATGAGCTCCATCCACCTCCTCTGTCTCATGTTCAACTCCTTTTGAGTAAAGATGTACTTCAAACTCTTGTGATCGGAAAAAACCTTAAAGGTCGCCCCATATAGATAGTGTCTCCAAATCTTGAGAGCAAACACAACTGCACCCAACTCTAGATCATGCGTCGGATAGTTCTCCTCATAAGACTTCAATTGCCTAGAAGCATAGACAATGACTTTCCCGTTCTGCATTAACACACAACCCAACCCATTCTTCGAAGCATCTGTATACACCTCGAAATTCTCACTACCTTCAGGTAAAGCTAAGACTGGAGCTGTGGTCAAACGCTCCTTTAATGTTTGAAATGCCGTCTCCCAACTTTCATTCCAACGAAAACTGTTCTCTTTCCTCATCAACGATGTCATAGGTCTGACAATCATTGAAAAGTCTTTCACGAACTGTCGATTGTACCTTGCCAAACCCAAGAAACTCCTAATCTCGGCCACATTCTTTGGTGCCTTCCAGTTAGACACCGCCTCAATCTTACAAGGATCAACAGCTACACCCTATTTAGAGATCATTCGGCCTATAAAAGCCACTTTCTCTAACCAAAACTCACACTTAGACAACTTAGCATACAATTGGTTGTCACGTAAGGTTTGCAACACCAATCGTAAATGATCCTTATGCTCCTCCTTAGTCTTGGAATAGACTAAGATGTCATGTATTAACACCACCACAAACTAATCCAAGTACTGGCTGAAAACCCGGTTCATCAGATCCATAAACACTGTTGGCGCATTAGTCAACCCAAACGACATCACCCCATACTCATAGTGACCATACCTAGATCGAAAAGCTGTCTTTGGTATGTCTTCATCCCAAATCCTCACCTGATGGTACCCCGACCTTAGATCAATCTTCGAAAAGACACCAGCTCCACTCAACTGGTAAAAAAGATCATCTATCCTTGGCAAAGGATACTTGTTCTTCACCGTGACATGGTTCAACTCCCTGTAGTCGATACACAACCTCAAACTCCCATCTTTCTTCTTCACAAACACAACTGGTGCACCCCAAGACGATACACTTGATCTAATGTACCCCTATCCACCAACTCATTCAGCTGCTTCTTCAGCTCCTTTAACTTCTTAGGACCTATACGGTATGGGGCGTTAGAGATCGGTCACGTCCCTAGTTTCAACTCCAGACCGAAATCGATCTCTCTCTTTGGTGGTAAACCCGGTATCTCGTCTGAAAAATATCTGGAAACTCCCCCACCACTGGTATCTCAGATTCTATCAGTTCCACCATACTAGCATCTTTCACTTGGCATAGGATCAAAGGACACCCCTTCCTCAAGTAAGACTTCAATGTCACCGCTGCAATCACTTTGACTTTGGGATTGATAACAAACCCACGATAAGAAACACTAGCACCCTTAGGACCTCTTAAAGAAACATTCTTTTGGTGACAGTCTATTCTAGCCTTATACATACCCAACCAGTCCATCCCTATTATCTCGAAATCATCCATAGGAAACTCCAACAAGTCAACTGGAAGATCAACTTGCCCAATAACCATGGACACCCCTCTATACAGCTTCCCACAAGACACTAACTCCCCAGGTGGTATAAAAACCTCATCTTTTACAGACTCAAACACTCTCACACCCATAGACCTAGCATGACTTGACTGTAACACCCCGTAAATTTGAAGACCTTTATTATATTTTAAAAGTAATATTTTAATCTATTTTAATTTTATATTAATTTATTTGGAATAAAATTTATTTGATAAAATATAATCTTATTTTATTTTGAAGAAATGTAATTATTTTTGATAGTTTAGAAATGTTTAAAAGTGATTTAAACTATATTTAAACCTTTCCCTTTGATAAAATAGATTTCGGATAAAAATCGTAAAATTGGGATTTTCCCATTTCTTACGGTCGTTGGGTAAACAAGTTTGGATATTGGGCATATGAGTACTTAATCTTTTAGTAAAATCGTGTTTAAGAACTTTAATATTCTCGGAAATCGCGTTCGACGAATATTTCTAATTACTGTCAAGAAACCCCAAAACGTAAACAAATGACCCATCTCCCCATGCCTTTTGGCTGGCCACCTACCCTCCATTGTCCCCTCTTTCAATTCTCATTTCCTCCATAATTCACTCTCTCTCTTCCTTTCATCAAACACCAAATTCATCTCAAAAATCCTCCTTACAATCCCTAAATCCACCATAAATCCTTCATTTCTCCACCAAATCTCATAAAAATTATATATTTGGAATCCTCTCTTCAATCCTCATCTACTAGTAAGCTTTATTTTCATTTCCCCTAATTTTGTTTTAAGGCTCATCTTTTAGGGTTTTCGAATTTAAGCTTAATAATTGTGTTTTTGTTGTTCTTATAGGTGAAGAATTTGAAGATGAGTTAGGTGACTCATATGTGGTTGAAGATGAAGAGTAATTTTGGGTTTTAGAAGCTTTCTCAAGTTATTACTTGTCTCTTTGCTAGCTTAAGGTAACAATTCCGAGTCACTCGACGAATTAATGTCACATTAGTAGTTGTATTTGTTGTTTGTTGTTGTTTGTTGTCGTTTGTTGTTGTTTGTTGTTGTTTGAGACGATCTTGTTGATAAATGAATGAATGGAGTAAGATGAGTATGCTTATGTTTAATTTATGTTACCCATTTGTATATTATTGTTTGGAACAAATTTGGATGAGGAATTATGTGTTGTGACAAGTCCGTGTTTTAGCTGGAACGCTGCAGTACGGACCGAGAGACGGTTTCAATGTTTCCAAAAATATGACAGATTGAACGGCATCGAAAAATTAGGTGGTTTAGCCACTTGAATCACTCAATTCGGAGTCCGTATGAGTAAATGACGTCGTTTTATCGATTAAAATTTATAGAAAAGTTTACCCTTGTGTGAGATGGTTATTTATGCTATTTTATTATGCGAGAATTTTGTGGAATTAGTTATTTTGTAAGTTAGAATGTTTTCTTTATTTTGATAGTGTTCACATGATAGAAATTGGAATATTGCATGAGAACGATATTGCAATGAATGTTGTGATTTGGGCCAAAATGGGCCAAGACTCTGAGTTGGGCCAGATTGACCGAACGAGTTTGGTCAAACTAGGTTTAAACCGGTCAGCCTCGATTTGACCGATGACCCGTCGCGGGACTCGGGTCGAGGGTTTGTCTTTGAGGTGAGATTGGTTGTTATTGGATGTTTTATGTTATGCCTTGATATTTGTAATTATCATTTCACATGTTGGTTGTTGGATGCTTTGGATGCCTTATGCTTGAGTCTTGTTGCCTCTTTGCCATTTTAGCTTGTTCTCATGGATTATGGTACTGTTGGTTAGCTGGAATTTGGATTATTATTGATATTGGAGATATTGTTGGATTGTCAGCTGAATATGCTCTTGCGTAGCCTTTCATATGCTAGGGTGTGTATGATCTTTTATGTGTGCAAGTTTGGACTCTTTGCCCCTCTTATGGTTAAATGGGTGTCCTACATGTCTTGTGTGGTGTGGGCTAAAGTATTCAAGCTGGGACTAGGTCCTAGGTGAGTATTTCGGCCTTCATCATAGATAGGCCATTATAGTCTTTGACGAGTGTATGTTCACCGCTTAATAGCCTTTGTGTCTTAGCTTGGTGGGTTTATATCCAAGTTAGGGCATGACCTCTGACGACGTACTCTTAGAAGTATGTGGTCAGCTTAAGTACTAGCCAACCCTTTGGTGGACTCCTTAGGGGTACTCATGTGTTGTTATCATGGGTCTTGGATGCGGTAGTTTTCCGCATGTCGCTAGGTCTGCGCAGGTTTAGGACTAGGGTGTTTACCTTACCTCGTGGTATAGACTCGAGTTACAGAGTGACTATTGACGGTACTAGGAACTTATGCCTGTCTCTAGATATATTGTCCTTTCTTGTTTGTTGATTCTATGAATCATAGAAGGTGAGATGCAAGCCGGCTATGGTTGATAGAGTTTGGATTCCTGGATGTTATGTGATTCACATGATAGTGTAGTATGAGTCGGTCTAGTATTCACATGCTAGGACTATGTGTTGTTATATTGTTGTTCACATGATAAGCACGATTGTCTAGCATCTATATTGCTAAGGCTATGTGTTATTCATATTCATATTCTTATGTTTACATGTTATATTAATTATGACATTTCGTGGCTGGGAGAACTCGGAGTTACTCCCCACTGACTGTGGCTTTCGTATTTGTATAAAATGCGATTGACAGGTAGGTGATGCATATATGGGGTACATGAACGAGCTAGCGAGCAAAGTAACCTTGGGACCTAGATTGGCTTTATTTTATTGTGACCCTTAAACACTTTTTATGTCATATACTTTTTAGGGACATATGTCTCCCTTTTTCATATTTGGGTTGTATAACTTTGTTTCGCGACTTTAGCGATGTTTTATCTATGAGATTTATTTTGGACCTTGCATGTTTGACACCTTCCCATTTGGATATTTTTATAACAGGTTCAGGTTTCGTCCTCGGTTTTAAAAATTACAGGGTTTTACCCAAATGAACCTATTACAAACATATCCATGCAGTTTTTATCTAGAATTATGTGTTTACTTTTCCGCAATGAATGAGGGTGTCACATTGACGATACAAACGAATGCGATGCCCCCGAATCAAACAAAACAAAAGTAGAAATGTTGTTAACAAGAAAAGTATCGGTGATCACGTGTGCATCATCCTCAGCAGCTTGCTTGTCCATCATAAACAATTTGCCACTGCTCTTTTGTCCACCCCCTTGCACTATACTAGCTGATGTAGAAGGCTTGGTAGCTGACCCCTGGTTGTTGTTTGCCGCCGATTTTTGATAAGAATTACCGCTTCCATTTTATACATACTTTAACCCCTATTTTAGCTCGGTTTATTTGACTATTGCACTTCTATTAGTGTATTTGTGAGCTAATTCGGTGTTCTAGGTGATTTTGCTCGTATTCATTGCATTTTGTTGGAAATGAAGCACTCATTAGCTTTTTCCCGTCAAATTAGCATTCACCCAAGTTCACGAGGCTAATAAGAGCGAGTCTTGATCATGCAAAGGTGTTTCGGGAAGCATAGGGACATGTTAGATATTAGTCTAATTAATTGCTTATTATTTTTGAATATGATCTTATTAATTCTCCTAAATGATTGACTAAAAGGGACATGTTAGTATGGTATTGTTCACTCTAGTGTATGCATATCGTGTCTTGACCGTAAATCGATACCGTAATTGTGCATGAATAATCACTCAACCTCATATCAAAATCTATGTTTATTTTACACTCACCATCTTGAATTTGGGTTGTTTACATTTCATTTATCTGGGCTAACTACCCCTCAACCCCTCTCTTAATTGGGCTAATATATCCACAAAGTTTTCAAAACCCTTACAAAATCCATATCCAATGCCGTCTTCACCAACCAACCGTTCACCTTCCCTCTCTTACCTACCTTAAAACCAAATCTTACCATTTCTTACTATGGTAAAAACCTCATTCAACACAACCCTACCCATCAAATCATCAAAGATGACCAATCCGTCTTCAACCAACAATCCATCCCAGCCGTCCCCTACACCAACCTCATCAACCATCACACATCCTGAACCAAGAAAGGAATCCTATGCCTTTCCAAGAAACCCTAACCCAGAAACACCCATTAAACCCGACCCAATAGCTACCTTATCCCCAGAAAAACCGATACCTGATGAAGCTTCGATCTCTTCCATGATCGGAAATCGCACTAGAGGTGCAAAGAAAAGGGAGGGGGGATCAAGGATCTGGATCCTCCACTGAAAGCGTCACCCTCGATGACGAGGAAAATAAGGTTGTTGATCCTTTGGATCAACCGCTTTATTCTGCAGAAGAAGTCACCCCATGCAACAAATCGGGGCCATTAAAGAAGGTCAATAAAAGAAAAGGAAAAGCAACTTTATCCCTTCCTAACATTACTGAAGAAGAGAATGAAGTCGGGATTGACAAAGCAACTTCGAGGCCTACCCAATTCGATCTTAGAAACAAAAGGGGGAAATCAGAAAGGTAACCTCCCTTAAAGAAAACTAAAACGACAAATGTGACCGGGGAGGGTAAGGCGGTTTATCTCGATCCCACTTACTCGGTACCGCTTGTCTCTAAATGGGATGTGGCAAGCCTCTGGCAACAAATCGAAGATTTGGATCTACCTCCTTCAATCTACAAAAATTATGAACGGTTAATCTCAAAGGACGTCATTCACTCGTCGCGGGTCTATGACAAATGCAATGTAAACCACAGGGACTCAAACAAATTTCACAAACCTTGACAACAGACAAAGGACAACTTCAGGGAATGCAATGAACTTTAGGATTTTTGAAAAAATAGCAAATGACCTTGATAAATCGTGAAAATTGGTGACAATTTGGTTAAGATAGCAAACTAAAACTGAGCCAAAATTCAGAATTTTACAAGCACTCCTAAGTATTTTTAATAATTAGAAAACCACACTGAAATGTTGTGATTCTCAGACAGCTTTCTCAGCAGATTTGAGTGACTCTTAATGTGACTAGGAACCAGGATATAATTATCAAATTCACCCTCAAGCAAGCACAGAGGTTAAACTTAATAATTTGGGAGTCCAAGAATAAGTTATTCAAGCAAGCACAGACTAACTCAAACTAAGACAGACAATGCAGCTTAAAACAGCTCAAGCAAGCACAGACCTGTTCTAAGGTACACCACAGTTTCTTAATCACCTTTTAAGCAAGCACAAGAAGATATTAAGTCTGACTTACAACTAAGACTCAGCAAAGTTTTCAGAGAGCTTTTGGACAACATGGAACTATCTCTATAACATCAAGGCTGGTAATTTTTGGACTATGACATCCAAGAATTATCACTCTGAAAGTTGGAAGAGTCTCCTAAAGGTTAGAGATGATTTACTTCAAAAAACTGGTACCATTGATGTTGCTAAGACTGTGCTCCAGTCTTGTGTTAGGAATGGGAAATTCAGTTTGTCATTGGCTTATGAACAGCTCAGAGATAAGGAAAGAACTGTGAGATGGGGTAAGACTGTCTGGAATAGGGCAGTTCTACCAAAGCATAGTGTAATCATGACTCTGGCATTGCAGGGGAAGCTGGCTACAGTTGACCATTTAAACAAGAAGGGTATGATGATAGTCAACAGATGCGTTCTTTGCAAAGCTGCACTAGAAAGCCACAGTCATTTATTCTTTAAATGTCCATATTCTGCAACATTGTGGCAGAGTCTAATGCTATGGATGAAAGTACTGGGCAGAACCAACTCTTTGAAGCAAGAAATTGCTTGGATTTCTAACAGGCATGCTCGAAGGCATTGGAAGACCAGCTGGTACCTGGGATGTATGCACACCTTGGTGTATTGTCTATGGGAAGAGAGGAATTTCAGAATTTTTCGAGGCTCAGAACATGATGTTGCTTATCTGTTAAGACGAGTCCAGTATATTGTATGTGTCCGTTTATTTCATGTTTCATATGCAAGTGAGGAGAAAGAGTTCCTAGATTACTTAAATGCTTAGATAGAAATATAAGTTATTGGCTATCTTTGTAAGAATTTGCCTCATTATTCCCTTTATGGATGAATACATGGCTTGCTATTCTTGCAAAAAAAAAAAAGACTCAGCAAAGTTAATAAGATTTACTAATTTTGAGAGAAATCTCAAGGTTTTTCATTAATCAAGTCTGAGTAAAACAGATTGAGGAAGGGTCCTTATATAGGCCTTTCCTGTGAAGTCTTAGTACAAATAAAACCCTAGATACCTCCATCTAAGGATCAGGATTAGTTTTAGGAAGCAAACAAGAACATTGAAAATATATTACAACGGATAGAAAAGGAATTTAAAGGAAACTGAGTAAAAACAAAAGTGTTACAGGCATGATAGTGACAGGTTGCTCCTAAACTGCTGTATTTCCTTGGCTGATTGTGTGAAGTCAAATGGCCTTGGTTCAAGCACCAACTGTTGCTCTAGGTGTTATCTGAAGAATGCTGAAATAAGCCAAGAGTCCTTTGTTGAGAGTTTTCCCTTGTTTGGCCAGAAATGACAATTCTACTTTATCTGATTTACCCTTCCTGCAACTGGCTTCTCAGTTTGATTTTCTGTGAATTTCATTGGGAAATAAGCTTGGCTCCCTAGGGTTGATCTAATCTTAGTTGAATAATGTCTCAGCTGGCCAAGGTGGCAGCTGGTGGTTAGCCTGGAATGTGCATTTGTGACCTGATGAATTTGGACTGATAGCTAAAGTTGTCTGATCATTCTTATTAGCCTGAATCTGGTTTGCTGGGGCTACTGTGGCCTGACCTATGCCTCGTAATCCTAGGCCATGCCCTAGTAAGGTAAAGTTATGGCTAGGTTGTCCCTGGCCTTCCTTCAGAAGATCATTAGCCTGGTTAACAGCTCCAGCTGCAACCCCCCTGGTTGAACAGGGCTTGTTCTCAAGCCTAGATCCTCCTCCTCCTCCTCCTCCTCAGAATCTTCATAAAATGGACTAAGATCACCCACATTGAACGTTCCATGAACCCCATAATCCCCTGGCAAGTCAATCTTCTAAGCATTTGGACCAATTCTTTCCAAGACCTTAAATGGTTCATCTGCTCTAGGCATAAGCTTGTTCTTTCTCTTTTTTGGAAATATTTCTTTCCTCAGGTGCAGCCATACCAGATCTCACGCCTTAAATTATTTCTTCTTCCTAGGCTTTTTGGATTATTTCTTGTACAGCTCATTGGACCTTTCAATTTGTTTTTTCACTGATTCATGTAACTTCAGTAGTTGTTCAGTTGTTCTTTTGGCATCTGTATTGAGCTCTCCCGTTGAGACAAAAGACAAGTCCAAGGGCATAACTGGATTAACCCCATATACTACCTCAAAGGGACTGTGACCAGTAGTAGTAGAGGGTGCCCTATTGAATGCAAATTCAGCTGCAGCTAACTTTAGATCCCAATCCTTCACAGTTTTGCTGACTAGACACCTTAGTATCCTCCCCAAAGTTTTGTTGGTGACCTCAGTTTGGCCATTTGTTTGTGGGTGGTGGGAGGTACTGAACAAGAGCTTTGTCTTCAGGAGCTTCCATAGGGTTTTCCAAAAGTAACTCATGAACTTGGTATCCTTGTATGAGACAATTGTCTTAGGAACCCTATGGAGTCTCACAACTTCTTTGAGATACAATTCAGCAACACTGGCAGCATCTTCAGTTTTCTTGTAGGCTATAAAGTGAGGCATCTGTTTAAACCTATCCACAACTACCATGATTGAATCCTTCCCTCTCTGTGTCCTAGGCAGGGCTACAATGAAATCAAGGCTCACATCTTCCTAGGGTTTATCAGGTATAGGTAATGGAGTGTATGGTCCTGCTTGGAAGGAGCTCTTGGCTTTCTGGCATGTTGGGCACCTTCTAAGGACTGTCTGAACATTACCTATCATTCTTGGCCAATAAAATTGATCCTGTAAAATCTCTAGATTTTTCTGGACCCCAAAATGTCCCCCTAGTCCTCCTGAATGGACTTCCCTGATCACCAAATCCCTGTAAGATCCCCTTGGCACACACAGTTTGTTGTCATGAAATAGAAAACCCTCTTGCACCATATATTTCCTCCCCTGGATTGGTCCTCCTTCTGTGTGAGTGATCCATTCCTCAGAGAAATCAGGATCCTCTTTATACATCTCCTTCATGAACTCAAACCCAAGGACCTTGTTACTCATGATAGTCAACAGAGAGTGCCTCCTAGATAGGGCATCAGCTACTACATTGTGTTTTCCTACCTTGTATTTGCTTAAAAAGGTGAATGCTTGCAGGAACTCCACCCATTTAGCATGCCTATAGCTCAGCTTGTGTTGGCCATTGATGTACTTCAGGGCCTCATGATCTGAGTGTAACACAAATGGCTTAGGTTTTAGGTAGTGACCCCAATGTGTGAGGGCCCTGATGATGGCATAGAATTCCCTATCATAAGTGGAGTATCTCAACTTAGCTCCATTCAGTTTCTCACTGAAATAAGCCACTGATTTTTGTCCCTGGAGTAGTACAACTCCTATTCCAACTCCACTGGCATCACACTCTACTTCAAAACATTGATCAAAGTTTGACAGCTTTAGAATGGGAATCTCACACATCAGCTTCTTGATTTTCCCAAAGGACTGTTGAGCAGCTTTAGTCCATTGGAAATCCCCTTTTCTCATGCACTCAGTGATTGGTGCAACAACTGAGCTAAAATTCTTGATGAATCTCCTGTAAAAAGATACCAGACCACGGAACCCCCTTACTTCTGTGATTGTTTGTGGGACTGGCCATGTCTTCATAGCTTTAATCTTCTCCTGATCAACTGATATTTCTATCCCATATATGATATACCCTAGAAATGCTACCTCATTGACCATGAAGGTATATTTCTCAAGCTTCCCATACCGCTTCTGTTCCCTGAGTATTTTAAAAACTGCTTCCAGGTGGGATAGATGCTCATTTGGACTGCTGCTGTAGATGAGTATGTCATCAAAGTATACCACAACAAATTTTTCGACGCAAGGCCTTAGAACTTCAGTCATTAGCCTCATGAAGGTGCTTGGGGCATTAGAGAGACCAAATGGCATGACAAGCCACTCATATAAGCCATGCTTGGTTTAGAAAGTTGTTTTCCACTCATCACCTTCTCTTATCGTCACCTGATAATACCCTTTTCTAGGATCTATTTTTGAAAAGATCTTGGCTCCACTGAGCTCATCCAACATATCATCCAATCTTGGAATGGGGAACTTATACTTGACTGTGATGTTTTTTATAGCCTTGCTATTAGTACACATTCTCCATGTTCCATCTTTAATAGGCACCAGTAGAGCAGGCACTGCACATGGACTCAGTGACTCCCTCACAAAGCCTTTTCTCATCAATTTCTCAATTTGGTGCTACAGTTCCTTGGTTGTTGTGGGATCACATCTGTAAGCTGGTCTGTTAGGAAGTAAAGAACCAGGTACAAGGTCTATGTGATGCTCAATTCCTCCCAGGGGTGGCAATCTACTAGGCAACTCAGCTGGAAAAACTTCTTTGTACCTCTGAATTAGAGGTTCAACCTCTGCAGGCACACCAGTGCTATCCTTAGTGTTGATTTCCCTTAGCAACATAATTATCAAATGCTGTTCTTGTTTTATTTCTTTGATCATGGCTGCCTCAGATAGAAACAACACTCCATTGACTTCCTCAGGCATGTTAGGGCTTCCATAGCCTCTTTGATTGGGTGACAAAGGGGTCAGGGTGACCTTCTTGCCATTGTGCTTGAAATTGTAGGCATTTTCCTTTCCCTGGTGAGTGGCATTCCTATCAAACTCCCATGGCCTCCCTAAAAGTAGGTCGCATGCATCAACACCCCAATTATCCGGCCAAGATAATTGGAGCGTTACCATCTCGGTTTCCCGAGGTAGTGTTTCAAAACATCAATAATAGAACATTTTATAAATAATTATAATGTTTAGTGAATTACATAAACGTAAACAAATGAATAAAAATATAACTCATGGCTACTATGCTCATCTAACTAGCTACACTTGTCTCGTGACTCATCAAGCTCGTCCCGTCTCCCACGTACTATCCAAACAATCTGTACCTAACCTGCTCCCCATATTACCAAAGGATATCATATGGATCGACATAGGCCACCCCCAAAAGAGACAGGTGATAAATACATAGGCACAACAAACGTCAGTTTCAATAAACAAATAAAGTGCGACATGACTCAAGTGTGTGAATATGCAACATGACTACTAATATGAATAAACCACTATCAACAACCACCACCACCACGGTATCGGGACACGCCCAGACATACCGACAACCACACTGGTACCGGGACACGCCCAGAGGTACCGATAATCACAAACAGGTACCGGGACACGCCCAAACGTATCGATAATCACAAACAGGCACCGCGACACGCCCAGACGCACCGGGTCCGGAAGCCAACCGGATCCCCTGCCAGACGTCGTGTCTCAACCACACGAGTCCCTCCGTAACTCAAGCCATTAATGTGCACATCCCCCTTGGAGTGGGAAAATCCAAGAGGCGACTTAAGCGCAAGACGGTCTCCCAACCGTCTTACGTCTCCTCAATGACCAAGTAACACCACCAATGATCTCCAACACAACACAACAATGACCATACATGGAAAATGCAACACAATACCAATTATATGACTCATCATGAACTCAATCCCAACATATTATGGATAAAACTTCCTCAAAGAACAACATGTTATCCCAATCGACTCATACATAAAAATGATGATGCAAGACACACAAATATGCACACACAAAAATATTGAAACCGAGTAGGATAAACCTACCGTTTAGCATACTCCATAAGCTAATCCAAGACAACAAGAATCCATCCAATAAAACCGTCTCATCCTACAATAATCACATAACAACTATCATAATACATCCTAATCTATTATAAAATATAAAACCCCTTATTATTACCCTCTAATTACCTATAAACACATACTAATTGCTAATTAATCAACCCAATTGAAAACCCCCAAAAGTTAGGGTTCATAAGACTAGAAAAGAGTAGATCTTAACTTACAAATCAAGAGGAAGGAAGGAGGAAGGTGAGAAATCCACTAAACCAAGCTTCAATCTCCTAATATGGTGTTTGTGAGGGTTTTAGAGAGAAGGGAGAAAGTTTGGAGAGATAAGGAGGAAGGTGGAAATGATTTTAGGGTTACTGGAGAAAGGGATAAATCCCGTGTTCTGAAAACAGCGGCACTCGATCGAATGGTGAGTCCACTCGATCGAGTGTCGCTCACTCGGTCGACTGCCGGTCCACTCGGTCAAGTGAACCTCACCCGGCCGAGTGCGACACAGTTCTCAGCAATGACCAGTTTTCTTAAAACAGTTATATCTCACTCGTTGCTTGGTCATTTTGAGCATGTGAGCTGCCGTTGGAATTTTAAGAGAACAAGATATAATCTCCAATTGGAATAACATCAATAGCATGTCTATATCTCAAGTTATGACGGTTTTAAGACGAACCTTCCATAGGCGGGCATTATAACAACTCCACTAAGTCTAGTATTGGTTATACTCGGTCCACTCGGTCTACCCGGTCGAGTGAACGCCTTATTAACTACGAGGTATTATAATAGGGACCATATCACATAACACTTCATCCTTGTACACCTTTCCAATTGAAAAGGGAACAATGCATTGCTTGTAAACTCTTACTTGAGAGCCCTTGTTTAACCACTTTAACTTGTATGGACTTGGGTGCTCCTGGGTGAGTAAACTCAGCTTGTTGACCATAATGGTGGAAGCTACATTGGTACAGCTACCTCCATCAATGATCAGATTACACACCCTCCCTTGTACAGTGTATATGCTTCTGAAGATTAGGGATCTTTGATCAGCTTCTAGAGGAGTTGGTTGAGAGTGCATAACCCTCCATAGGACCAAATTGTGCCCTGTGTCAGGGTGGGCTACAGCTTGTCCTTGTTTTGTTCCCTCCTCGGTTTCCACTTCTTCTAGGACCAGTGTCTCATCCTCCTCATACTCAACTAAACCTTCCCTTTTCCACTCTTCAATTCCATGGCTATGAGAGCCCTGTTAGAAGGACAATCCTTATTGAAATGGCCAAAGCCTTGGCATTGAAAACATTTGATCTTATCCCTGGACAGAGGTAAGTTAGCCTTAGGGTACTTCCCTTGTCTCCTGTGAGTTGGGTAGCTCGTTTAGGTTTCTCAGTGATTATGACACCAGTATAAGGTTTGAATGTTGGTTTGGTGGAGAATCTAGTTGTGACAGGTTTAACCTTTCTTAGTTTCTCAACTCTCAAAGCTAGGTTGACTACTTCATCAAATGACCAAACCTGCTGCATCCTTACCCTGCTAGCTATCTTAGGATCCAAACCCTCAATAAACCTAGCAATCTTTTGCTCAGGTTTCTCAGTAACCTCACATTGCAGGGTTAGCTGTTCAAATCTCCTAAGGTAGGCTTCAACAGATAGCTGGTCTTTCCTCAACTGAGTCAGTTTAATAAAGATATCCTGGGTATAGTCTTTGGCTATAAATTTCTCTTTTAATTTATTTTTCAACTTAGCCCAAAACCCGACTGGTTCCTTACCATCTCTAATCTTTTGGTGTTTCATGATTTCATACCAAAGAGATGCATATCCTATGAGTTTTAAAATGGAAACTTTAAAAGCTTTTGTGTCATCATAACCCTTAAACTCAAAGACCCTCTCAACATATCTAAGCAACTCTAACAAATCCTCAGAATTTAAACTGCCATAGAAATCAGGGATCTCTACTTTAACATCTTTATCTCTAGCTAAGTAGTTACCTTCTTCCACCATAGACTCTTCTGATTCTGAGTTGAGCTCTTCTTCATTCTCATGCTGTGGTTGGCCTCTTCCTGCTCCAAAGAAACCTCTACCTCTGCCTCTTCCTCTGTAGGGTGGTGGCCTTCCTCTTTTTGGAGTGGGAATGTTTGCCATGACAGTGTTCACAGCTTCCAGGGTCACATTAACCAGGTTGGTTAACTGATCCATGTTTGCCTTCATTCCTACTAATCTCTCTTCACTCATGGTTGGTTTTTGTAGTTTTGATGTAGCTAGGAAAATGAACTCACTTTTCTCTCACTCAGGACTAACACAAGATGGGATTTTACCATAATTTTCAGTGTAAACCACAGGGAATCACACAAGTTTGACAAACCCTGACAATAGACAAAGGACAACTTCAGGGAATGCAATGAACTTTAGGATTTTTGTAAAAATAGCAAATGACCTTGATAAATCGTGAAAATTGGTGACAATTTATTTAAGATAGCAAAATAAAACTGAGCCAAAATTTAGAATTTTACAAGTACTCTAAGTATTTTTAATAATTAGAAAACCAGACTAAAATGTTGTGATTCTCAGACAACTTTCTCAGCAGATTTGAGCGACTCTTAATATGACTAGGAACCAGGATATAATTATCAAATTCACCCTCAAGTAAGCACAGAGGTTAAACATAATAATTTGGGAGCCCAAGAGTAAGTTATTCAAGCAAGCACATAATAAATCAAACTAAGACAGACAATGCAACTTAAAACAACTCAAGCAAGCACATACTTGTTCTAAGGTACACCACAAATCCTTAATCACCTTATAAGCAAGAACAAGAAGATATTAAGTCTGACTTACTACTAAGACTCGGCAAAGTTAATAAGATTTGCAAATTTTGAGAGAAATCTCAAGGTTTTTCATTAATCAAGTCTGAATAAAACAGACTGAAGAAAGGTCCTTATATAGGCCTTTCCTGTGAAGTCTTAGTACAAATAAAACCCTAGATACCTCCATATAAGGGGCATGATTAGTTTTAGGAATCAAACAAGAACATTGGAAATATATTACAATGGATACAAAAGGAATTTAAAGGAAACTGAGTAAAAACAAAAGTGTTGCAGACATGATAGTGACAGGTTGCTCATAGACTGCTGTATTTCCTTGGATGGTTGTGTGAAGTCAAATGGCCTTGGTTTAAGCACCAACTATTTCTCTAGGTCTTATCTGAAGAATGCTGAAACAAGCCAAGAGTCCTTTGTTGAGCGTTTTCCCTTGTTTGGCCAGAAATGGCAATTCTACTTTATCTGATTTACCCTTCCTACAACTGGCTTCTCAGTTTGATTTTCTGTGAATTTCATTGGGAAATAAGCCTGGCTCCCTAGGGTTGATCTAATCTTAGTTGAATAAAGATTCAGCTGTCCAAGGTAGCAGCTGGTGGTTAGCCTGGAACGTGCACTTATGACCTGATGAACTTGGACTGATAGCTGAAGTTGTCTGATCATTGTTGTTAGCCTGAATCTGGTTTGCTGGGGCTGCTGTGGCCTGGCCTATGCCTGGTAATCCTAGGCAATGCCCCGGTAAGGTAAGGATATGGCTAGGTTGTCCCTGACCTTCCTTCAGAAGATTATTAGCCTGGTTAACAGCTCTTGCTGCAATAAATCATGACATGAGAGACCGGATTTTTGCAAGGTCAGGGATGTCGTGGTTTCTGAAGGGTGGGAAAAGTTGATGGAACTACATGAACCGGTATTTGTGAGCAAAGTATATCAGTTTTATGCGTCGGTACGGGTAGACAAGTCCGGAACTTCCCTCACTACTAAAGTTAATGGTAAGCCTTTGACTCTCACTCAAAGTGACTTTGCCTCCATCCTCCAAATGCCCAATGAGGGATATGACGACTTACCCAAAGAGACTTGGCCCGCTCTTGAATATGCTTCCCCTCTTACAGTCGCTAAAGTCGTCTACCCTAAGGTTGTCACCTGTGGACCCATCGGCAACACCCAAATACCTCCCTCCCCCCCCCCCCCCCTTCGCCTTATTTTTAATATACTTTGTCGTACCTTGTATCCTTCGGGTGACCGTAACAAAATCTCCATTGGCCAACAATACCTCATCTACCACATCGCCACACACAAAAAGTTTAACCTACTCGGGCTTATGTTCCGCCGATTTGCTGCTATTTCTGCTAAACTCCGTGACCTCAATGACACAAGTATCATCCATCTACCTTATAGTATGTGGGTGTCTATGGTTCTCAAAGCCAACGGTATTTTTCTTTCAACAAGTGTGGTGTTTCAAGACCGTTTTGACACTATGAGTGATGGTCAATTTGGTAAAATGCTCATAAGAATTGGTGATGACAAACTTACCGCTGTGAAATCCCGTGGGACTCGCATTCGTGAAGTTGGGTCCTCTAGCAAGGGTACGGGTCAGTATAATGGTCCAAATATGGGAGCCGTTTTTCAAGCCATCCATGACTTGAGTGAGTGGATGAAGGGCGTTTCTGCAAAAAAGGAGGCCGCCATCAGTAAACTTGAGAATTCGGTTGATGCGCTAAGAGCAGAGGTGGATATCATCTCCACTCTTCTTCAAGCCAAGGATGATGATGTGTATGATCCCTTGGAAGACGGAAATTCTGATGGTGAACAAGCTTCCTCCACTTAGTGCCTACCCCCTTCTTATGACCCGAATCTTTTGCCCTTTGCTTTCACCCCTTGCCCCTCACTCTTATTTAAAATTGGTGGGTGTAACTTTAAACTCTTTTTAGCTTTGGTGAACTTAGTTTGAACAATGTTTAAACTTATGTTTATGTTAACCTTGTTATTGTGTCACGGCTATGTGTGTCTTTATGTGTTGCTTCATATGTGTTTGCTCTTGATTGACGGTAGCATCCTTGCCCTTTTGATGATGTCAAGAGGGGGAAAAGTTAAACTCATGTTCTAGTTTCTCTAAGTAAATTAACTAATCCTTGCCTATGCCTAAGTTACTTGATTAATCCTTTCTTTGTGGTATCTTAACTATGTTTGGTCTATCTTGCTTTAGGTCATTACTTCATAAGGGTAACTAGCCTCCCTCTATTTTTCTTATAATGACCTTTGACTGAATATGAAAGGGGGAATATGGATTAAGATACATTCATTTTTTGCTTAGGGCTTGTCATCATCAAAGGGGGAATTTCTTGGGTTCATTTGATTAATGATGACATGCCCATTTAACATGTGTTTTCTTAATTTTCCTTTTCAGGAATAATCGATCATTTGCAAGTCTTAATCAAGAAACACCAATCATTTGCTATCCAAGATTTAGAGTCGTTTGTGTTAACTAATGTAAAGGTGAAAGGGTAAACTATTTGCAATAGTAACAATCAAGCCTACCGTTTGTAATACCCCATATTTTGATAATAATTTATTAAAGTAATTTATGTAAATTAATAATTAATTAAACACATTTCTGATAATAATTACAATAAGACGAGTAATTAAATAATAAATTAAGTGTACAAGTCGGGAATTGGGTTTAGTTAATATTTAGCATTGGGTCGTGTGCCATTGTGAGTTGGGCCGAATTTTATGGTTCAATTAGTATAAGTGTGATCGGGATTTGTATCGGGAATTAATAATAATATAATATGGAAATAGTAATATATAAAGGTAATAATAATTATATTAATAATAATAATAAAGTTATGACAATAATAAATTAGTAAATATTGTATGAGGAAATCCTACTTATGGTAAGATTAATATATGTAATAATAATAATAATATGATGGTAATTATAATAATGGCAATTCCTAAAATAATTAGAATAAGGTAATTATAATAGTTTCCTAATTAGTTTTATATAATCTCTAAATATAGACTATACATACCATAATAAATCTGAAAATAATTCATAAAAGAAGAAGGAAGAGATCTAAAAGAAAGAAGAGAAGAATTAAGGAAGAGAAAAGTAAAGGAATTAATTTTATTATCGCCTCAAGGTAATACTTTAAGACCGTCTCATGTATACACTTCGCTTCGTTATAACTTGTTATTTAGACAACCATAGGACTTGCTTTGACCGTGAATATGACCATGGACCACCAGAGGGTAGCCGGACCTCCGTTTGACCACCAATGACCGGCGGGGCAGGGGTGTTTTTATGGGTTTTCGTGTAGGTGTTTAAGGGTGTGTGTATCATCGGTTATATGGGTTTTTGACCCTTATTGCGTGTGACCCAGACCTGACCGTGACTAGGGTTGGGACCAGGGATGATAGTCGACCACCGTGGTGGTTAGGTGGTGGTCGGACATGGTGGTTTGTACGGTGTTGCCGGAATTTCGCATAAACAGAGGATGGCGAGTTTGTTGTTGCTGTCGTGTTCAGGTTGTGGGGTTTTATGGGTAGCTTTAGTAGGTGATGGGACCACCGTGGGTCAGGGGAGACCATGGTGGTGGCCACGGGTGGTCATGGTGGCAGTAGGGTGGTGAATTGGCCGGGTTTCATTGTTCTCGTGTCGGGTTTTTTCGAGGTTGTTTAGGGCGTGATTTCACGACCTGTATAGGAGGGTTCAGGTGGTGGTTAAGGGCTTTCGGGGTTGGCCGTGGTGCGGGCTAGGGCGTGGTAGGATTGGGTGGTGGTGTCGGTAGCTAGGGGTGTCGCAATAGGCGGGTTTTGGTGAGGGGTTTGGGACTCGGTTTTTGCTGTGTCGTTTGGTGGTGTTTGTGTTTGTTTTACGAGGTTCACGTGGGTGTGCCATGGGTTTGCTTTGTTTTATTTAATTTGTTAGTTGGGTCGAGTCGGGTTCTTATAAGACGGGTTTTGCATATTAATTTACACCGGAAATAATTAATATAAATAAATTATAATTGAGTAAATTAATATAAGTAATTGGATAATTAATGATTTAAGTAATATAATTAAAGATGATTAAATTAATTGGTTGAGAATAATTAGTAATTGTAAATAATTATTTATGGTTAGGTGACGGTATTGTTGAGAAGCTTATATTGGATTTCTACTAATTAGATTGCGTAATTGGAGTGCTTGCTTTCGAGGTAGGGATAAATCCTACTCAACTTTTACTCGGCAATGTTTGTTGGATGATTTATATTAAAGTGAATTAATCGTATGTGAATTGTGTTGGTTGATATAATCGTAACTGTTGGAAGGAAGATTTATACTGCATATGGTGGTTAATAATATCGTAACTGTTAGAAGGGAGAATTATATTGTATATGTTGGTTAAATTGTGGTGGAGTATTGTTGTAGTAGTAACAGATTTATTCTGGCAGACATTACTTATAGTAATGTGGAGTGGTTGAACAGATTTATTCTGGCAGACGATATTTATCGTGTTTACTCGAGGCAGACCCCAGATTAGTCTGCAGGCCATCTGGTGGATATCACTCAACTATATGTTGAGGCAGACATTAGTTTTTGGTAATGTAGTGTGTGCTTACTCACCTTCGGGTTGAGGCTGCCCCGGCCAGGGATTGGCGGGATGATTAGTGTAATGAGTAGAACTTGGCTTAGGTGTGCTAAGTAAAGGGAGGAGCACGTTTTCAGGGGGTTGTGCAATGATAAAAAAAGAAATTGGATTGTTATCGTATGTTTTTGTTGTTAGTATTTATTCCTACTCAACCTCGTGGTTGACTGTGTATTCGTGAACACCTGCGGTGAACCGTTTTATGGGGAGCAGATTTGACAGGTACTAAAGATTAGCTGACTCGGGAGCATTGGGATGAGAGCTTGACTTGGACCGTAGATGAAGTCTAGATCACATAGAACAATTATATCACTTTATTTATTTTCGCTACGAGTTGTAATTATTTTAAATTAGGTTTTAGTTGGTTAAGTTGTAATTAACATGTAATCATTAAGTTTTTAATATAAAGTACTTTGGTGAGTTGGACTTTGTTATTCACTACCTCGGGAAACCGAGATGGTAACAGCCCTATTTATTTGGGAATGTCTAGCTAAAGGCTCCTGAATAAATGGGGGTGTTACGCCGTTACACTCGCTGGTAACAGTAAGCTTGACTGTCACTTTTGGTCCGTAACACTTGAAGAAATCTTTCAATTTCGAAATCCACTTTTTTATTCAAAATGACAGTTTCTTGCCTTGGTTTTGAAAGAAGGTTTTCAGATTAATCTTTTGCAATAATGAAGGGTTGGTCTTTGAAAAGATATTGTAATTTGCACTTCAAAAGTTTTCCTCGTTCATGCTAAAACTTTCCTTTGACTTTCATGAAACAAAGTTTGGTTCTTTCCTTTTAATCACAAGAGTTGTCCTCTTGTGATTGTTTCTTCACTTAGTTTCTGAAAAATTCAAAGACCTTTTGAGGATAACTACAAGTCTTATTTTCTCCTTTTTGCTTCTTAGAAGGTAGCCTCTTTTGGTGTTAGTTTGGGAAGGTCAATACTTTTTGTCACATGACCAAAAGTCTTGATCTCAAACCCTAGCTTGCTTCCTCTTGTTTGCTCCCTTTATAAAAGGAACACTTTCCTTCATTTTGAAAGCAAGACTATTTTCTTAGATATCAAAGTATTTTTGCAAAGTCAGTTTTAAGAACTCAAAGCATTTCTTTTGCAAAATCTTCTAAGTCTTCAAGTGTCACAGTCATCACCACTGTTGCTTTAATGTATTGTACTCTCTCATCTAGAATCGTTTGATCTAATAAGTTATCCTCAATTATTTTAAAGAATCAGATTGAGGAAACTTGATCTTGTAAACATTCTAGTTAGAGTGTCGAGTTCTTAGATGGAGTAGTCTTCGAACTCTTGTCGCAACCGGAGTAGGTTGTTGGTCCTTTTTATTGTAAGGGTTTCAAGTAATCGGACTAGCTCACTTAACTAATCTGTAAAAAGAAGATTGGACGTAGGCCCCTAGAGTGTTGGCCAAACCAATTCAAAAATCTTTTTGTTGATTTCTCGTCGCTTTTAATTCCGCTACAATTTATTTACTTGTTTCTTCACTTACGTTTTCAGTAAGCAATAGTCGTAAATACATGGTCTGTAGCCTTTACTCCACTTGCTAAGACAATGTGATACACTCATAATTACTTAATTTATTTGATGTATCCATTTGTTCTTCATTTTGTTAATCAATGACACGCCTAAAACGTCGCTATTTAAGACGGCCAAATTAACAATTTATATACCACAATACATACTAATTATTACTAATTATAAACTAGTAAAGTAGAAAGTAATGGGATCGAACCCAAGAGAACGGGGTTTTGCAATGGTGAAATCAAGAGAGCAATTAGAACAATTGTGACAAATTAACAACAAGTATATAAAAATGGGGGGTTTTTGGTTTGGATTTCAAAAGTAACAAAATAAAATTCAAATAAGAGTGAACAACAAGTAATCAATCAAACAAGTTTTAAGATGAAAAATTATCAAGTTTAAGAAAGACTTAATCCAACTCAATAAAGTGAGACACTTTAGTTTATAAAACCACTCAATCAATCCTTTTAACCAATGTTATTGTCTATTAGTGAGATTAAATCTCCAAATTCCCTTAATTAGAAACCAATCACAAGGAAATCACACTTAATAATTGACCCAACTTATTAACTCCTCTAGTGGAAATCACACACATAGATTAATTAACAAGAAGATGAAGCAATAGGAATCTAATAGGTGCAATTACTCACAATGAAATCACAATTAATGAGCAATCACAACTTAATCTCTCAAATGTTAATTAAACCAAGATGAAATCACATTCATTAGACTAATAACAAGTTGTTGCAACATGGGATTACAAGGAAATCACACTTAATAAACCCAACAATATGTAAATTAAGGAACTTGGAAAGATTAAGTAACAAGGAAATCACACTTAATCACCATAATCTAACAAGGATTCCAAAATTAAGCAATTAAACACAAGAGATTAAGAACAATAATAATAATTAAGGAAAGATTAAGGAGTCTTACAACCAAAGATTATACCTTTGAGTCGGATTAAGAAGAGGAGATTAGTTCTCCATAATAGATCTCAAACCCAAATTAGATGATAATTCTTCAATTACAACTTGATTAACAAAATAAAGCATAAGATAAAGCATAATATGGTGAATCCCTAATGGCATTCACTTATATATAGTCCTAGGTTAAAGAGGAAATGATGGGCTTAAGTTAGAAGGAGCCCGTAATTAAAAACGCATAAAACCCAGGTAGGGCGCACGGTGCGCCCAATGGTATAAGGAGGGGCGCACGGTGCTCCCGGACTGCTGGACTCGCGCTTCAACTTTTTCCTTTGCTTCTTCTCTTGGATGGTTCTTCCCTTGTTCTATTGTAGCTTGCTTCCATGCTTCATTTGTGACTTAGAACCACTCCGAGCTTCCTCCAAAACACGATCAAAACCTCCATAACAAATCTACACTCGGAATTGGTTAATAAAGACATAAGTCAAGCAAAACCGCTATCTAGTATCGCTTATTATGCATAAAACACGGTAAATAGAAGGTCATTATATGAGCTTATCAACCACCCCACACTTGAGCCTTTGCTCGTCCCGAGCAAACTATCCAAAACCAAATCATCAATGAGAAGACTCATAAGAAAAGCATGGGGAAGCTCACATGGACATGCCCTCTTCTCTCGCACCCCTACCTTCTTATATCACCCTCTTCATATCACTTCATGGCCACTAGCACATCACAACATGTTCCTAAATAAGACAAGTGACCCAAATCCTCCATAAAGAGTCGCTCCTCTCTCACGCGCCCTCCTTGTGACTTCCCTCTTCTAATAATGTTCCTAAACCCACCAATACAATTCTCACAATTCACTCACAACTCATCACCATTCTCTTTATTACTCCCCCTTATCACTCCACTTGGTTCAAAACAAGGTTACCATATTCATTCTAAGCATCCCCTAGCTCAACAAGTAGGCAACCTCAATTCCTCCTCATCTCAACAATTCAAAACAACAAGCGATCTCTCAACTCATCACCAACAACCATGCATAAATCAAGCCTAACAAGTCCCACTCCAAACAACAAGTATGCCAAGCATTAGTATCAAAGTAAGCTTCCACAACCTCCCTTCTAATCTTGGCATACCACTAGCCTACCCTTCCGGCCTTCCTTAACACTTTCACTTATGTCACCAACACATCTAGGAAATAGTAAAATTATGTGACAAGACTTGAGAGTTTCAATCATTTTTCATTTTGCCTAAATCTCTCATTTTGCCTAAACCGCCCGCCCTTGCGGGTTTTCGGTTTAGCATTTTTCCTCACTCTATCTCACGTGGGTCGCACTCATTTTTTCATTTTGCCTGGAGTGCCCTTTCGGGTTTTCACTCCGACCTCGGCCACTTTCCCATTTTTGCCTAGGTTGCCCTTTCGGGTTTTCATCCTAGCCGGGTTTTTCTTTTCTCTTCTCTTTTCTTTCTTTTTGTCTTTCTTTTTTTTCCTTTTCTTTTTTTTTTTTAAGATACAATGCATGATGTGAATTGAAATATATTACAATATGTTACAATTTCCCAACTCGTGCCCACCCCACACTTTGTTCTTCACTTTGTCCTCAAAGTGGAAGTGAGCACCCAATCTAATCTCAAGAATGTGAACTAGAGGCACCCCCACTTCCCGGGTGCCCTCCTCCTCTTCTTCCTTGTCTTCGGGATGAGAACCGTGCCATGGTGGCATTGTTTTCATCCACGCAAGCTTGATCATAGCCATGATAAATGTTAGGAAAGCCTTGAATGTGGAAATTGTTGAGAGCCACCAACATGTCATAGTTAGCATTTTGGACAAAGCGTTGTTCTTCCATGTCCTCTTGATAATATTGGTGGCGTTGCTCTAGAATGTTCCACCTTGCATTGGCATCCTCCCTCACTTGGTTGACATTTTGATGAATGGTGGTCAATTGAGAATTAACCCCCATTATCCATTGATGAAAATCAAAAGGCATTTCCGGTTGAAAGGAAGAAAATGGAGGTGATGGGTGTTGTTGTTGATCTTGTTGTACATCGGGCATTGGTTGGTCAAAGGGAGGATCACCAACGTGGGGAAATTCCAACCCACCTTGTTGTTGGCCACCCTCACGCACTTCCTCCGCTTGGACAAGATAAGCTCGGTCAATCCATAGGTTTGCAAACTCATCATCCGGGACCATATAGAAATCGGCGGCTTTTCCCCACCCCAAAGGAGAGTCATGGGGGCGGGGGAGGTACATGTAGTTCTTGGCGTTAGAGCTGCCACCCATTTTCTATATGACTCGGAGGGGGTGTTCTTCGACAACCTCAAACATACCCATTCCCCCGAAACATAGGTGATCCATCCAACTATTCCCCACAAGAGCCGACATGCCCTCCTCAAGGGGGACCTCTAATGCACACACTAGCTTCTCAATCATCCCACCAATGTAGATGGTGTCCGTGGGATGCTTTTGAAGTTCCAAACATCCATCAATGAACATCCCGGCCCAATCCGGAATCCCCTTCCCCTCCGGAGTCATTGCCCATAAACAACCCAAAAATTTTTCATTCATTTTTGTGGGTTCGGTTTGTACAAGGTAGTTCGTGTTTATGTGCTGACTCACAGTCCGAAGGGGGGGGGGGTAGGGAAGGTTGGTGTTTTTGCTATTTCTGTCTCTTGCATCACCGGTGATAGCGAGCCAAAAAGCACTCACTCCGGCTAGGTCAATGGGGACGGGTTCGGGGACTTTAGTGATGTGAAGGGCTTGTCGTATTTGGTCAAATGTCATGGTGTGAAGTGTCTTGCAAGTCCGGAATTTGATTCCCGGAACTTTATCCCTTCCCAATGTGACCTTTTCTAAGGAGGCAAGGAATTCAAGTGTGTTTCTCCTCCTTGTGACAATTTTCTCATCAATGCAAGTATCTAAACCCACCTTCTCCAATAAAAGTCTAGTCATTGGCAACATACCCAATCTTTCAAGAGTATAAGAATAAAGAAACTTAGTGGTCACAACCGAGGACTTAGCGTCAAGCTTTTTGAAATTGGTAAGGGTCGTGCCCGACAATGCCTCCCGGCCTAAATACTCTTAGGTTGGTTGAGAAGGGGCGGCTCTCTTCTTCCCCTTTGATTAAGAAGCCGCGCTTTCCTTGGTCTTTCCCATAGTAACTCAAAATTCTCACAAAACACAAGTTTTTGGAAAAACAATTGGGTGGGGACTTTCAACAAACATTTGGTAGGCACTACTTGAGTGTAGTGTTTACTAACTATTTGCTTAAGGAAAAATCACCCCACAAGTTTAGAAAATGGCTAAGGACCATTAACAACAACAAATGAAAGCAAAAAAAATCGAAATTAAGCAAGGAATTTCGAATTTTTTGGACTAATAATGGACAAGGATAAGAATAAGGTGTTATATCTCCCTTTGATCCTTGTAGTTGTTGTTTGATGCGGAAATTGATACAAGAATGCCCAAATAAGTCCCTTAACCCAATAACAACCCAAAAAACTTCACAAAATTGATGAATTTCGAAACCCTAGGTTGGATTTCGCGGCACCAAACGGCGATTTTCAGCACCTTGCTCGCGAAAATTGCAGTGGAAATAAACTTGTTGATGATTAAAGATGATTTTGCACTTGATTTTGTTGAATTTGATTAAGATTTGAGGGAGTTGGGAGAATTGAATTTGGGTTTTTGAGTTGGGGAAGATGAACAAATGAAGAATTAGGGGAAACATGGAGCAAATGTCGGGTATTTCATTTTTTTGACGGGCTGGTTGAGGGGTAGGCGCACGGTGCACCCAATGGGGTTAAGGAGGGCGCACGGTGCGCCCAGTGCGCTGGAATCGTGGCTTTTTCATCTCCAATCCTTCCTTTTTTTGCCGATTTTTTTAGCTCGCATACTTCCATTCTTCACGAATTCACCTTAGGTTAGAAACCTTCACACTCAAACACACATTAACCTACTCTAAAATGACATGAACGGTAATTTAAAATGCATGCAATATTAAATTAGAAGGAAATTAATTCAAAAATGCAATTACGGAATTAAAATGCAAAGCGAAATGTAAATATGCAAGGGAAAGAACTATTTACAAAGGTTTGCCATTTATTTAACGTCGATGGATCGACAAGGTTGCACTTTCCATTAAGCCTCGTAAATGGGATCAATAAGATGTAGTGTTTCCACTTCACCCGCTTCAATGCCTTCATAATAATGCTTAAGTCGTTGTCCATTCACTTTCAAGACTTTTCCGGTCTTTAAGCACTTGATCTCTATTTCTCCATGTGGAAAAACTTTCACCACCTCATATGGTCGCATCCATCTAGAGCGCAATTTTCCCGAGAAAAGTCAAAGACGATTTTGGAAAAGCAAGACTTTCTCCCCAACTTGAAATACTCTTCTTGCAATCATATTGTCATTCCATGTTATTGTCTTTGCCTTGTAAACCAACGCACTCTCATAAGAATCATTTCGAATTTCCTCCAATTCTTGGAGTTGAAGTTTCCTATGAAGGCCCACTTCATTCATTTGCAAATTGAACGACTTGACCGCCCAATAAGCCCGATGCTCAAGCTCCACGGGCAAGTGACATGGTTTCCCGAAAAGTAGGCGGTAAGGGGACATCCCTATTGGTCTTTTGTAGGCCGTGCGATATACCCACAAAGCATCATCCAATCTCAAACTCCAATCCTTGCGATCGGGATTCACCGTCTTCTCAAGTATAGCCTTGATCTCCCTATTAGAAACCTCGGCTTGGCCGTTGGTTTGAGGGTGATAGGCCATATATACCTTATGAATTACCCCATACTTTTTGAGTAAAGCTCCAATAGCCTTGTTGTAAAAATGAGTTCCACGGTCACTTATCAAAGCTTTAGAAAAAACAAATCGAGAGAAGATGTTGGTTTTAATGAATTCTCCAACCACCTTTGCATCATCGGTCTTGGTGGCCTTAGCCTCCACCCACTTGGAGACGTAGTCCACCGCCAAAAGGATGTAAATGTAACCACAAGATGCGGGGAATGGTCCCATGAAGTTAATGCCCCACACATCGAATATCTCACAATAGATCATTGGGGTTTGTGGCATTTCCCCTCGTCTTGAAATGTTGCCAACTCTTTGGCATCTATCGCAAGCCTTAACCAAGGAGTGTGCATCTCTAAAAAGTGTTGGCCAAAAGAAACCACTATCCAACACTTTCTTGGCCGTCTTCTTTGCACCAAAGTGACCCCCCACAAGCATACTCGTGGCAAAACCGGAGAATTGACATAATTTCGGTATCCGGCACACACCTCCTTGCTACTTGATATGCACAAAATTTCCACAAGTAAGGATCATCCCACACATAATACTTGGAATCACTTTTGACTTTGTCTTTTTGATGTCGAGTAAAACCTGAAGGAAACTTGTTCAAGACCAAGTAATTCACTATGTGTGCATACCAAGGTTCGGTAGACATCAAGGCAAGAAGAGATTCATCCGGGAAGGTCTCCTTGATTGGAACTTGTGGCACTAAGGAGTCTTCTTGGATGATTCTACTAAGGTGGTCCGCCACCGTGTTGGTGGAGCCTTTCTTATCTTTGATCTCAATCTCAAATTCACTCAAAAGCAACACCCACCGCATAAATCGGGGCTTAGATTCTTTCTTAGAGGCAAGGTGCCTCAAGGCCATATGGTCGGTGAAGATGATGGTTTTAGCTCCTAGGATGTAAGAGCGGAACTTCTCTAGAGCAAACACTACCGCAAGGAATTCTTTTTCGATGGTGGTATAATTCCGTTGAGCTTCATTCATCATGGTGGAGGCATATTGAATGACATGAGGTAGCTTTCCTACCCTTTGGCCTAAAACCGCGCCAAGGGCATAGTTGCTTGCATCCGCCATTATTTCAAATGGCTCATTCCAATTGGGTGCTTGAATAATGGGAGCCGTGATCAACTTCTCTTTGAGTGTATCAAAAGCTTTCTTACATTCTTCACTCATAATAAATTCACTTTTCTTTTGAAGAAGTTTGCACAAAGGGGCGACAATCTTGGAGAAGTCCTTGATGAAACGCCGATAGAAGCCGGCATGACCAAAGAAAGATCTCACTTCACGCACATTAGTAGGATAAGGCAAGGTGCGAATGGTATCGACCTTGGCCTTATCGACCTCAATTCCCCTAAAGGACACAACATGTCCCAACACTATTCCTTCCTCAACCATAAAATGACATTTCTCATGGTTAAGTACAAGGTTGGTTTCAATGCAATGTTGGAGGACCCAAGTTAAGTGACTCAAACAATCCTTAAATGATTCACCGTGGACGGTGAAATCGTCCATGAATACCTCAATAAAATCCTCCATGTTTTGAAAAAATGCTCATCATGCACCTTTGAAACGTTCCGGGCGCATTACAAAGGCCAAAAGGCATTTTGCGGTACGCAAACGTCCCAAAGGGGCATGTGAAGGTTGTTTTTGTTTGGTCCTCGGGTGCTATAGGGATTTGAAAGTAGCCCGAGTAACCGTCCAAAAAACAATAATAAGATTTTCCCGCTAACCTTTCCAACATTTGATCCATGAAAGGAAGCGGAAAATGGTCTTTCTGAGTGATCGCATTTAGCCTACGGTAGTCGATACAAACTCGCCACCCATTTTGAACTTGGATGGGAATCGAGACACCGTCTTGGTTTTCGACTACCGTTAGCCCGGACTTCTTTGGAACAACTTGGGTTGGACTAACCCATTGACTATCCGAGATAGGGTAGATCATACCTACATGTAGAAGTTTGAGTACCTCTTTCTTCACAACTTCCATCATAGGAGGCCAGGGTTCAAACGCCTTTGCGGTTGGCGAACGGGTTTGGTTTCTTCGTCCAAAAGAATCCTATACATATACAATGTTGGGCTTATCCCCTTGATGTCGGCCATTGTCCATCCAATAGCCTCCGTGTGCTTCTTTAAAACTTGAATGAGAGAGTCTTCTTGGCTACTTGCAAGCTTGCTTGAAATAATGACGGGCAAAGTTTCTTCTTCCCCTAGAAAAACATACTTCAAGTGACTTGGCAAGGGCTTTAACTCAACAATAGGAGCCTTCACTATTGAGGGAATAGGTCTCTCCTTTGGTAACTCTTCCAACAAAGAGGAATAAATGAAACAAAAATCATGGACAGGGGTCTGGGCGCACGGTGCGCCCTGATGGACAGGGTTGGGCGCACGGTGCGCCTGAACTGCTGCCCTGTTTCTTGTTTCGATTTCTTCCCAATCTTCCATGAATGGGGTTGCTTCCAAGTCTGGAATAGTTTCCTGCAAATTACAAGACAAATCATACCCAATATCTTCTCCAAGCATTCCATTGGTCAATGCAATATCCAAAGAATCATCTTTACTTAATTCATAGAAGGTTTGAACAATAGGTTCGAATATTTCCAAATAGCATAGTGAAGAAGTCTCGGTGGGATATTTCATTGCCTCATAGATGTTCTATTTAATCTTTTCACCTTCAAATTCCATGGTAAGACATCCACTAGACACATCTATCTTAGTGTTTGAGGTCTTCATGAAAGGTCTTCCCAAGAGGATGGGAGTGGAACCTTTTTCGAGCTCCATTTCGATCACATAGAAGTCGGCGGGGAAAATCATTTCCCCCACCTTGACCAAAACATCCTCAATGATTCTCTTGGGGTAAATGTTAGATCTATCGGCTAATGAAATAACCACATGAGTTGGTTTCAAAGGTCCCAACTTTAGAGACTCATAAAGATAGTGAGGTAAAACATTGATTGAAGCACCCAAATCGAGCATGGCTCTTTGGCACTCCAATTCACCAATCTTGCAAGGAATAGTGAACATGCTCGGATCACCACATTTTTGTGGTAAACCCTTTTGAAACATAGCCGAGACATGTTCACTAGCCCTCACTTTCTTCATACTTTTACCTTTGTTGATCCTCTTAGTAGTGCACAATTCTTTCAAAAATTTAGCATGTTTTGGCACACTACTAAGAAGGTCAAGTAGAGGGATGTTTACCTCCACCTTTCGAAAAATATCATAGAGGCTTGAGGTCTTCTTATCAATGACCCTTGTGTCATTCAAAGCACTTGGAAAGGGAGCTTATGGCTCGTATTCCGGTAGTGGTTCATTTACCCTCTCTTGCTCCGGTGTAGATGCTTTCCCATGTTCCACCACTACTTCAATTTCATCTTCAACTACATCCTCCACTTCATGAACAATGGGAAGTGGCCTTGATTTCTTAGGGCCCTTGGGTGCCTCTACCAACTCTCTACCATTCCTCAAAGAAACCGCTTTTGCTTGTTCCTTGGTGGGTGGAGGAATTGTGTGAGAAGGGAGGCTCCCCCCTTGAGTGGATTGTGTAGTGAGTGTGTTGAGAATTTGACCAACTTGGGTCTCAAGGTTACCAATCCTAGATTCGGTGAGCCGATTTTGTTGAAGCACGGCGGTTTGGAAATCCTTGGTATTGGCTTGCAAAGCCACTTGATTGGCGGCAAGTGTTTTCATCATATCCTCCCAGTAATTTTGTGATTGGTTTTGATTTTGGTTTGGCTTTTGAAATGAAGAGTTTGAGGGCCCCTTTTGGTTTTGATTTTGATTTCCACCCCAACCCATATTTGGGTGCAATTTCCACCCCTCATTGTAAGTATTGGAATAGGGGTCAAAATTCCTAAACCCAAGAGCATTCACCACTTCACTTGCATCCTCCGTTTGCAAAGATGGACACCCATCGGTGGGATGGGTTGGATCATTACAAAGACCACAAAATTTCACATGAGATGTACTCCCATTCCCTTTTGCAAGTTCCTTAACCAAGTTGGTAAGAAAATCGACTTTGTCTTCCATATGGTTGGAGTTTTGCTTTGAAGAAGATGTCACACTTGCCTTTTTGACTCTCCTCCCAAAATTCCTAGAACTTCCCACTAATATTTCAATCAAGTCATTTGCCTCTTGGACAGACATGTACTCAATCCCTCCTTGTGTAGCGGCTTTAATCATTCTATCATCATCCTCAAGGAGACCACCACAAAAGTTCAAGAGTAGGTCGTGGTCGGTATACCCATGGTATGTACAACTAGCAAGAAGTTGTTTGAACCTCTCTCAATACTCATACAAGTTCTCTCCATCCATTTGTTCAACATTAATTATTTCTTTCTTTAGTTGAGAGGAGAGACTAGCGGGAAAATACTTCTCTAGGAAAGCCTTCTTCATGTGATTCCAAGTAGTAATGCTCCCGGTGGGGAGATAGTAAAGCCAATCATTTGCTGCGTCCTTGACTGAAAAAGGGAAGGCTCTTAGTTGAAGTTGCTCGTCGGTAACCCCATTAGGCTTCATGCTTGAGCAAACTACGTGGAATTTGTTTAGATGCTTATTGGGATCTTCCATACTAGTTCCGTGGAATTGGGGCAATTGGTGAATTAGCCCGGACTTGAGTTCAAAGGTGGCATTTTCCGCTAAGGCCGGAAATGATATACACAAGGAGACTTGTGTAAGGTCCGAGGCGGTAAGTTCTTTGATGGTCCTAGGCCTTGGTGGATCCTCCCTTGGTGGATCATTCCTTGGTGGATTCTCGGCATCACCCATGATGATTCTTACGGGTTGTGGAACGGTTTCTATAACAAAAGAGAAGGTGTTATCTTCCTCTTGGTCTTGTTGAGTAACGGGATTAATTTCGTGAATAACCGGGGTCTCTCTTCTAATACCTCCTCCTATCCAAGCAAGTGATCTTTGAATTTCCGGGTTGAATGGAAAAAGTGGTTCACTTGAGTTCCTAGTATTGACCATAAACAATTCTACACAAAAGCACACAATCAAAAAGGTTCACACAAGTAATGAACAAGACAATAACAAATGTGAAGTGAAAATTAATTAACACAACTATTCTAAAAACACCAACAAAAACACTAGCAAAACCGTTACCTTCCCCGGCAACGGCGCCAAAATTTGACACGCCTAAAACGTCGCTATTTAAGACGGCCAAATTAACAATTTATATACCACAATACGTACTAATTATTACTAATTATAAACTAGTAAAGTAGCAAGCAATGGGATCGAATTCAAGAGGAGGGGGGTTTTGCAATGGTGAAATCAAGAGAGCAATTAGAACAATTGTGACAAATTAACAACAAGTATGTAAAAAGGGGGGGTTTTTGGTTTGGATTTCAAAAGTAACAAAATAAAATTCAAATAAGAGTTAACAACAAGTAATCAATCAAACAAGTTTTAAGAAGAAAAATTATCAAGTTTAAGAAAGACTTAATCCAACTCAATAAAGTGAGACACTTTAGTTGATAAAACCACTCAATCAATCCTTTTAACCAATGTTATTGCCCTGCCTATTAGTGAGATTGAATCTCCAAATTCCCTTAATTAGAAGCCAATCACAAGGAAATCACACTTAATAATTGACCCAACTTATTAATTCCTCTTGTGGAAATCACACACATAGATTAATTAACAAGAAGATGAAGTAATAGGAATCTAATGGGTGTAATTACTCACAATGAAATCACAATTAATGAGCAATCACAACTTAATCTCTCAAATGTTAATTAAACCAAGAAGAAATCACATTCATTAGTTTAATAACAAGTTGTTACAACATGGGATTACAAGGAAATCACACTTAATAAACCCAACAACATGTAAATTAAGGAACTTGAAAAGATTAAGTAACAAGGAAATCACACTTAATCACCATAATCTAACAAGGATTCCAAAATTAAGCAATTAAACACAAGAGATTAAGAACAATAATAATAATTAAGAAAAGATTAAGGAGTCTTACAACCAAAGATTATACCTTTGAGTCGGATTAAGAAGAGGAGATTAGTTCTCCATAATAGATCTCAAACCCAAATTAGATGATAATTTTTCAATTACAACTTGATTAACAAAATAAAGCATAAGATGGTGAATCCCTAATGGCATTTACTTATATATAGTCCTAGGTTAAAGAGGAAATGATGGGCTTAAGTTGGAAGGAGCCCGTAATTAAAAACGCATAAAACCCAGGTAAGGCGCACGGTGCGCCCAATGGTATAAGGAGGGGCGCACGGTGCGCCCGGACTGCTGGACTCGCGCTTCAACTTTTTCCTTTGCTTCTTTTCTTGGATGGTTTTTCCCTTGTTCTCTTGTAGCTTGCTTCCATGCTTCATTTGTGACTTAGAACCACCCCGAGCTTCCTCCAAAACACGATCAAAACCTCCATAATAAATCTACACTCGAAATTGGTTAATAAAGACATAAGTCAAGCAAAACCGCTTCCTAGTATCGCTTATTATGCATAAAACACGGTAAATAGAAGGTAATTATATGAGCTTATCAATCAACTTATTTTAAAACAATAAAAATTAAGTAGAAATTTTAAAACATACCTAATTCACACCTCCCCTCTTAGATACTTAACTCTTCAATGAGAAAGAAGCAACCTAAGAAAACCCAAGTCGGGATGTTGCTCCATAACTATCATCAACATCAGCATCAATCAAATAGTGTTATTCTTCTTACAATTTGACAAAAACTGAGACTCAATTGCACATTACTTTGCGCTTCAATTGAACATTTGGGGCTAATTTCCTTGTCCCTCGCAATAACACTACTTTGCGCTTTCTATATAAAACCAATTTGAAATATCATTCACCTCCAATTTGAAATATCATTCACCTCTTCTCTACTTGATCCACCATACATATAGCACCGATTATGTAGGATGCATTCCAATTGCAGAAGGCAATAAATTAATCTCAAATTGGGAACAATAGGCTGAGATAATACGCAGATTGCCTTGGGACAATGAGAAATTTTCGTGAGAGACGGTTTTACAATAAACGTAGAAATGTACCACAAGTTTGTATTGAAGAAAACATTAGAAGTAGAACAGAACGACAGATTAAATTAGAATTGAGCCAAAACAAAATGTCCCAAAGATGCAACTTATTGACTCAAATTACAACTAGCAACTCAAAAACTAGACCATTCAAAAGCTCTGCTACTAAATTCAACTTTTAACATTCCTAAATTAATCAATCTGAACTTGGAAAACATCCTTCCTCTCATCTTCCTTAACCTTAGGAACAACCACCTTGAGCACACCATTCTTCATCTCAGCCTTAATCCCATCAACCTTGTACATATTTGGAGTCAGCTCAATTCGAGACGAGTACCTCCTACGACTCTCCTCTTCCTCCGTCTCTTTCTCGCCTTCTCCCTTAATAATCAGAGTGTTCTCTTCAACTGCTACCTTCACGTGCTCCTTGCCTAACCCCGGCATGTCTACCTTCAGCTGCAGGCCTTCCTCGTCCTCTTTAACATCCCACCCTCGCCGCACTCCTCCCGTTCCTACTCCACGTGTACCAGCAAGGATTGGATTATCTACGAGCTGGTCCATTATGTTCATCAGCTGACTTACGCTCCTTGTCGAAGCAAATGGATCAAACACATCTGCCATTCAAATATATTAAGAAAATTAGCGTCATCATGAAAATTCTCAATTATATCACCCATTTTCAACATTACACCGATCTTCGTAAAATTAACTGAAAACAGTGTTAAGTCTTATATCGATCACTATTTCATGATCAAATTACTGAAAACAAATTCTGAATTACATCACTGATTTTGAACATCATGTCGATATTCACAGAATTTAGTGCAACCGTGCGTCACAAATACTGTTATATAGATCCACATTCCTCATACAAATTCATTTAAGACCATTATGAATGAAAATTCTGGATTACATCACCGATTTTCAACATTATACCGATATTCGAAAAAATTGGTGTGACAGAGCATCACAAATTGTATTACATCGATCATTATTTCATATGAAAATTCAAATAAAACCAATGTATTCACGTAACAACCTTATTCCGGTCAAAATTTAGATTCGATTAAAATATCTAAATTTTTCACACCGATTGAAAGAGTAAACAAATGATTGAAACGATAATTGAGACAAGAAATAGGACAAGGAGCGAAAGACAACAACCTGAGAATAATCCAGGAAATTCGCGACCGCGACGAGAAATAGAACGATGAGAGCGATCGTCATGTTCATCATCATCCTCCACTCTAGCCATCTGAGCGTTAGTATTGAAGGAGCGGGTAATCGAAGGAGCAGCGGAAATTGAGCGAAGTGGACGGAAAATGTTGCCAGAGTGAATATCTTTAACGGCTAGTCGTCGGAGAGTATTTGAGGCCGCCATTGTTGCTGATTTGAGAAGCTTTTTGTGAGAGACAATTTAGGGTTTTAGATATTTTGTTGCGGTGAATGACGTGGTTGGGAACAGGTGTAGGGTATATATAGGGAGGGAGGAAATGGAAGGTTGTAGAAGGTTTAAGAAACGGTTGGAAGAGAAGGTTCTGGAATGAGAAGTGAGATTATGAGGCTTCTTTTTCCGCAAGCAAACTAAAATTGAAATACTCCCTCCTAATCATTTTAACTCTCCCCTTTTAAAATGGCACGCAAATTAAGGGGATGATTATTTTATTGTAAAGTATTGTGGTGGTGTAAGGTAATTGGAGAGAGGGAAGGTATTATTGTGGGGTAAGATGATTAAAATAAGTATTATTGTGGAGAAAAGATGATTAAAATAAGTATAAAACTTTACTAAATAAGGAAAGGGGGAGAGTTATATAAATAGATGAAAAAAAAAAGGAGGAGGGTTAAAATGAATAGGAGGGAGTAACTTTTTAAACTATTTATTTCAATTTCAACTAATTATTTGAGACTTTTTTTTTTTTTTTTTTTAGGTAAGAAAATTAGGTTGATCCTCTAGGGTATGACCAACCTATCTCATCCTTTCGAATGATGGAGATAAGTTGAAGCTACCGGCTATCAAACCACCTCGAAAGAGTTGGACATGAATGTCCAATAGAAGCCATGAAGTCAGCAACCTTGTTGGCTTCACGAAAGCAATGTTTAATTATCACTTAATCGAAAAAATGAAGGTCTAATTTCACATCCTTGATAATATTAGAAATTTCCCAAGGAATTTGCCAAGCACCTCGAATCGAGTTAATAACACATAAATTATCACCCTCCACAATTAACTTTGAGATTTCTAAGTATTTAGCTACTAAAATACCTTCTTTTAAAGCGAGAGCTTCCGCTACAAGGATACTATTGGATCCGCATTTTTTTGCTCCCAACAAAACGACTTTACTATTGTGATCTCTTATAGAATATCCTAAAACAGCTTTATTACCTTCTATTCTCGATCCGTCAAAATTTAGCTTTAGGAAATCGTTTCTAGGTTTTTCTCACCAAATTTCTTTCTTACTAGAGTTGTTTCTAGCTGACTCTTCTATCTCGGGATTGTTAAGATCCTTAAATCTAGTCACATTTCAAGTCTTAGTGCTATTATTACATAAAATAATAAGTTTGCTGATACTTAAATTAACATTAAAAATATCATTTCTATGAAACCATGCATTCCACCAAATAAAAATAATCTTAATGAAATCATCTTTTGGAATTAAATCTTTGAGATAATTAAGTTTCGTTAGAAAACTTTGACTTGTAATATTATCATATTTTAACAAAAATTCGTTGAAACTAATAATGTTCCGGTCTTGGACATTCGTAAAAGAAACGATCTTTGTTTTCAATGAGATTGTTGCACAGAACACAATGAGGTGGAACATCAATATGACTCTTAAGAAGTTTACTTTTCGTTGGAAGGCCGTCAACACAGGCTTTCCAAAGAAAAAATTTCAATTTTGGAAAAATATTCAATTTCCAAATCCACTGAAATTCACACTTGTCAAGAGCTTGATCGAACAAACCTTGCGCTAACCAAGTTGCTGTCTTGGTAGAAAAATTTCCATCTATGGACAGCCCCCAAATGAGGGTATCAGGAATATCATTATGTGGCAATGGAATGTTAGTAATCTGATTTACAAAATCGTTATTCACTAAACTGGATAATTTACAAACATCTCATTGTTTGTCTGAGGTTATGAAATCTTTAACCAAAAGATTAGAATCATGGTTACTATCATCATCAACCATACTACTTGTAAGTGGGTGTGAAAAAACCCAATTATCAGACCAAAACTTAATGTTGTTACCATTACCTACATGCCATCTTAGTCCTTTTCTAAAGAGATTTCGAACACACATAAGCTTACGCCGTTGCCAAGAGGATACTGAGTTTGGCTTATGGTCAAAAAGTGAGCAATTTCTCAAGTATTTTTTAGTTATCACTTTGACCCATATATTTTCCTTATCCATAAGAATTTTTCATAAGAGTTTCATTTGGAGAGCTTTGTTAGCTGCTTCAGACGTTTTTATTCCTAGTCCACCCAAAGATTTTAGTAAACAAACTTTTTGCCAACCAATCATATTAGGGGATCGTTGAGAAGGATTTATGTTCCAGTGAAAATCTCTATTAATCTTATCCATTCTTTTATGGATTGACGAGGGAAGAAGGAAGCTTTGCATTTGAAAAGTTCCTTTTGAGGCTAAATTTGCATTGATTAGAACTAGTCTACCTGCTTGTGATAAAGAATTCGCTTTCCATTTTTATAATTGATTATGAGAAGAATGAATAATACTGTCGAAAGTATTTTTAGTAACTCTACTATCAATGATAGGACATCCTAAGTACTTACCTAGGTGAGCTTCCTCGTTCATATGGAGAATACCTCTAAAGGATTCTCGAAGAGACCAGTCAATATTTCTAGTGCATTGAAAGGTGAATTTGTCAAAATTGATAAATTGTCCTGATATCGTGCATAATTTATCTAAAATAGACTTAATGGTTCCACAACTCTGATTAGAAGCTTTAGCGAAAATGATAGTATCATCCGCAAAAGTGAGAAAAAGGATTTTCTCCACCCCAGATCCAATTCTAATATCAATATCACTAGAACTAAGATCACTATTTTTTTGTAGAGATCTTGCTAGAATCTCGGCGCACATAATGAATATATACGGCGAGAGTGGGTCTCCCTGTCTAATGCCTCGAGTGGGTGTAAAAATGTCACCCGGTGTTCCATTTACTAACATCGAGAACGAGACAGTTTTTATACATTCCATGATGCATGAAATCCATATATCATTGAAAACCATTTGTCTAAAAGTTTCCTCAATAAAGTTCCATTCTAGTCGGTCATATGCTTTCTCCATATCAAGTTTAATAGCAATCCAGCCACCTTTACCTTTTTTATGCTTAAAAGAGTTGAAAATTTCGTGGGCAAGAAGGATATTATCTTGAATAAAACGATTAGGTGTAAAAGCACCTTGAAAAGGGTGGATAATCTTATGCAAGACACTACGAAGACGAGTGGCCATAATTTTCGAAATAATTTTATAGATTGTTGAGCAAAGACTAATAGGGCGGAAATGGTTTGCTGTTTGAGGATTATCAATTTTAGGAATTAATGCTATGAAAGTATGATTTATTTCTTTCAATAATTTACCCGAATGGAAAAAAGCTAGAACTGCTTTAGTTACAGAATTTCCTACAATATCCCAATATTTTTGAAAGAACTCTATAGGGAAACCATCAGGACCTGGACATTTATTTGCGGCTAAATTAAATACAGTTTGTTTAACCTCTTCCATACTAACATTACTTGTAAGAAATTCGTCATCTTAAATGCAGTAATTAATCCACTAATCGACTTAAAGTCCTCATTTTTGTCGAAAAGACAAAGTTGATTTTTGTGAACCTAATTTTAAATTAAGTCGATATTTCTTGTTTAATGAGTTCTCGGTCAGTAATACAAGCACCGTTCCTATTAATGAACTGCTTAATTCCATTCCTACTACGTCTAATAGTGGCGTGGTTTTGAAAATACTTGGTATTATTATCTCCAAACTTAGCTTTATCTATACGAGTTTTCTGTTGCTAATAAATGCGTTTATAGTCAAGTAGGGCATCTCGTTTTTTCACCATTTCAATCAAGCTACTTCTAAAACCGCAACATGGGATGAACCAAGTTGGTTTTGAATAATCTCTAACTTTTTTTCAGCAATTGAAAGTTGTCTAAAAATATTTCTAAAGGTAGATTGATTCCATTTTTTAGCCTTTTGCTTTAGTAATTTGCATTTTTTAGAGAGACAGAACATATAGGATCCGCGAAATTGGTACTGCCAACTACTTTTAACCATCTTAGTGAAGTCATTTCGAAGAGTCAGATCCTTAAATACTCCTTTAAAAAACAATTAATATTCTTCTCTCTAGAATTTTTTAGAGAGAGTTTTCTCTCCCCCTTGGGAGTTTCCTGTTTCCTTTCTTCTTTAAAAATCTATTTTCACTCTGCGTAAAGATCTCTTTCTTTGTGTAAACCTTTTATCTTCCGTGTTCAGAAATAATCTAATCATTTGCATGCAGGCAAAAGTATAGGCTTGGCGTGTTCTTCCTTTTTAGCCGTTTCATCTACCCAATCTGTGTTGCTTCCTTCTTCTTTTTCTGCTTTCTTGTCTGCGTCTCTTCCTTTTCCAATCTTCTCTAAAACCCTAATTTCTACTATTTAAGCAGTTAAACCTATTTTTGTGTATCTCATCAATTTATAATCTAATCTTCTATCTTGTTCACAAATAATATTTTCTCATAATATGGATCATCCATTCCCACAAGCTTTCTTCCGTCAGGATCCACATATCCCTTTTGAGGAGCCCCATGAGTTTGATACTGCTTGGTGGTTTCCCAGGTCTGGGCCTGTTGTGGCTTTTAACCCAGACTCTTTGGGGGATACTTTTGCTTTCTGGAACAAGTGCCTTTTGGGTTACTTTGTTGATTATCGATTATTCTCGGATTCGGCTTTGACAAGATACATTGAATGTCATTGGGCATTGCGGGGTTATGTGGCGGTTCATCAGATGGGGGATATTTATGCTATCTTCTGTAGTGATGATGAAGATAGGGCAGACCTCTTAGATAGGAGTATTATTGTTTTCAGGGGTGCTCTTATGGTTTTATCACGATGGTTTCCAGAAACGGTCCCAAAAACTGTTAGGTTTCCACTTGCATGTCTATGGGTGCGAGTTTGTGGGTTGCCCTTTGAGTATCTCAACATGCATGTGGGAGATATTGCTGGACAACTAATTTGTCGACAGTATGCTGTGGAGCCTTTTGAATTTGTGCCAAAAAATGATTACCTGCGAATTAGGGTTTGTGTTTACCTTAATGATCCTTTAGTTCCAGGTTTCTTCCTTGCATGCAATGACGGGTTTCTGGTCTGGATACAGTTTAAATACGAGGAGGTGTTCAAATATTGTACTCGGTGTGGGAGAGTGGGGCATAAATATTCCAGATGTAGGGAGAATACTTTCAACATACGCTCTTCTGTTAATGCTGCATTGGAGACGGCTGTTTCCAAGGGTTTTGTTATCTTTCAAACTAGACGTGAGTTCTCGATGTTTAATCTGGATTTACGTGCACAGCCATGCACAACAAAGTATACGACATCAAGAGTCAAGATGGGTCCTAATAGAAATAGACCAGTTCCGGCTGATTCTGATCCAGAAAAAGCTGTCCACTTTGATCTTGGGATAACTGCTGGTGGTAGGGTGCAGCCTGGTGATAGGTTTGCAAGGAATCATCAACCTTTTTCTGGGGCGGTTGTTTACCCCAATGGAGTCCAGGCTCAAGATGTTCCCATGCATGCGGCTGCTTCGAATGAAAATGCGGAACAGGTTCAGGCCCAAGATGCACCTATGCCTACGGTTGTCTCAAATGAACAGATTAACGGATCTGTTAATCATGGTGTCTCTTCTATGATTAATGATTCAAATGAAACTGCAACTGTGGTGGAGAGAGATATTGGGTCTTCTCAGGCAGCAAATAATAACGAACAAGAGTTTAGTGAGGTCCCTATTAATAATCTTCAAGGTGAAACTATTGACCGTCCTGTGAATCCAATGCATGTTAATTTAAATGATGTTGTGAATGAGGGTTCGTCTGCTGCAATGGAGGATATTGGACAGGCTACTGTTCAGGATGGATTAAACACACAAACTGCAACTGCAGAACAACAGCAAGGAGGAACAATTCCAGGTAATTTTGTAGAGGATCCTTATTTACAATATGTTCGTGATGCTGATAGTTTTGGGGATGAATTGGTTGACCATGATCTGGAAATTCAGGAATCCATTTATAATAGGCTGGAGGGTAATAGAAATAGAGCTAGGTTAGAGGACGATATTGCGGGGTATAATCAGGCTTTCATTATCCCGCCTGACCTACCATTGATGTACCATGACCATCGACATGATCTGAATGAGGATAATTTGTATCAAGGTGAAATGACACCTAATTTACCTTCACCGAATGCTGTGTTATCTCCTAGGGGAGTGCTTAGTCAACTTGGTAGCTCTTCTGATACCGTTTTTGAAGAATCTAACAGTCAATTTGTATCTTCTGCGGATTCAATGAGGGAATTGAATCTGTTATTGTCTTTGAATGGATTGGGAAATAACTCGGATGCTGCAGATGGGGTAATTAATGATATGAATACAAATCAAATGGTGGACATTCAGGAAGGAGCGGGTCAGGACAAGTTGGGTATAGCATCTGTTACTATGTCACATAGTACGACTTCTAGGGCTGGTTTGCTACCAAGCATGTCATGCAATGATTTATGGAAGCTTGTGCAATCTTCTAAGGGTTCGGGTGTTTCTGAGTCAGAGGGGTCTGCTAATTCTTCAGGGAGTGGTTTGAAAAGGAAGGCCATGACAGACCCAGATTTAATAACACTACCTGATGAGGCAGTTCAATCTAAGGATGAGGCTGCTAGGTTCATTGAACGTTTGGGAAAGAGATGGAAAGGGTATGAGAAGGGAGGTGATTTAGAAGCTGATTCAAAGTCTTCTGGTTCCTGCACTGATCCAGTCACGCCTAAAGGTTTGGCCTTTATTGCGGTTTCATCTGCTCCTATGAACGTCGACAGTGGTAGGGTATGTGAACGAGCTGCTTTCAGATTGAGTATCCAAGATGATATAATGGGTTCCACTTCTGTAAGTTCTTCAGATTCCGGTGTTGCGGGAGTTGACCATACTCAACTTCCTCTCTCGTCATGAAGGGCTTATCTTGAAATTGTCGGGGTTTAAATGATCCGCTCGCTCCCTCAATTCCTAAGGCTAGAGCGATCTTATCTACGTCTTATTTTGATTTTGTTTTTCTGTCAGAAACTAAGTGTAGTGTTTCTTTTGTTGACCCCTTGTTTCGTCATTTAGGATTTGGTCATAGTTTGGGAATAGATGCCCAAGGTACTAAGGGTGGTTTATGGTTAGGTTTTAGGGATCCATCTGTTTTCTCATGTGTCTATGTATGTCAGAATTTTATCATTGTCAAAGTTATGCAATGTAGTGTACGTCATTGGTATTTGTGTCTAGTTTATGGTGAACCTAAAACTCATCTCAGGGGTGCTGTTTGGAATGAACTCTCCACTTGGATGAATACTTTCTCTGATCCTTTCATCCTACTTGGTGACTTTAATCAAATAGAGTACCAAAGTGATAAATGGGGAGGACGGGTAGGTATTATTGATGGAGTGGGGTGTTTCAAACGATGGAAGACTCAACATTGTCTTCTGGATGTTCCGTTCAAAGGTCCAAAATTCACTTGGTGCAATAATAGGGGATCTGGGCACAGGATATATGAAAGACTAGACAAGGGATATGGTTCTCCGAACTGGCATGATCTTCATCCAAATACGGGTATTTTACATTATCCAATTCAAATATCTGATCATGCACCAATTATCTTTGATACAGACCTTCTACAAAGTGGAGGGAAAAGACCATATAAAATTGAAGCATGGAATTTTAATTATCCAGAATGTTTGCAAGCTATTAGAAGTAATTGGCAGAAAAGATGGGTGGGCACTCATGTTTTAATATTAGGTAATAAGTTGATTTCAACAAGGAAAATAATGAAGCTATGGTCTTTAAATAAACGCAAAGAATGGAATAGCCAATGGACGGAATTTGATAAAGAACTTTCTTCAGCTATGGATACTGCAATACAGTCTGGTGACCATTCCACTTTTGATGTCCTTCGAAATGGGGTTTCTGAATATTCTCGGAATTTAGCAATATACTGGAAACAACGGGCTAAGCTTAAATGGGCTACAGAAGGTGATATATGTTCTAAATATTTCTTCAATTGTGTTAAAGCAAGAGCAGGGAAAAATCATATTGTTGGGGTTAAATCGAGTCATGGAGATTGGTTATTTGAGAGGATAGAGATTGAGGATGCTTTTGTTACTCATTATAAGGGTATCTACAATGTTTCTACACCTATCATTTCACCTGATGATTATAAGTTGCAACACCAAGACTTTTTCAATTTTGATAAAGTTTTTTTAAAGGATGATGACAAGGACACTCTTGCTGCTACATTTTCAAAGAAGGAAGTACGAACAGCGGTTTTCCAGCTAGGGGCACTTAAATCACCCGGCCCAGATGGGTTTCCAGCAATTTTTTATCAACGATGTTGGCACTTTATTAAAGATGATGTCGTATCTGCGGTCTTACAGACACTTAACTCTGGTGTTGTTCCGCAACAATGGAATAAGACGTTTATTACCTTAATTCCAAAATGTGCAAATCCAGAAGGTGTGGAAAATTATCGGCCGATTAGCTTATGTAACGTCATTATGAAGATAGTTACTAAATGCGTCACTAATAGGTTGAAAGGTTTTATGGGAAAATTGGTTGGTCCATTTCAGAATGCTTTTGTGCCAGGACGGTGTATTGCGGATAACATACTTTTATCTCAAGAAGTTATACACAAGATCTCGAGGTCTACCGGAAAATTGTCTAGAATGGCTTTTAAGGCTGATATGAGTAAAGCATATGACAGATTGGACTGGAATTTCCTTTCCATGACTTTGCAGAAGATGGGTTTTCCGGATAAAATTATTAACCTGATTATGAACTGTGTTGCTACTGTTTCATATGAAATTCTCATTAATGGCGTCCCGACTTCTTCCATTCAACCTAGATGCGGTCTTAGGCAAGGAGATCCATTATCACCTTATTTATTTGTTTTGTGCACGGAAATGCTTTCTCAAAATATTCAAAAGGCCTTGGCATCAAAGTCATTGCGTGGGGTACCAATATCCCGAGGGGGTATGCCGATCTCCCATCTTTTATTTGCAGATGACTCCGTATTTTTTGTAGAAGGTGATAAGAAGGGTTGTCAGGTACTTTCTAATATTCTACACAATTATTGTCAAGCTTCTGGACAGTTCATTAATCAGGCGAAATCCGCGCTCCTCTTAAGCCCAAGCTCAACAATGGCTTTTGCTACTACTTGTATGCGCTTATTTCAGGCTCCAGTTTCAAATTCTCTTGGCATTTATTTGGGTTTACCTTCAGATGTTAGTAATTCTCTTGAGAAAACTACAAAGAGATGTCTTTTTAACTTCCTCATTGAGAAAGTTGAGAAGAGAATATCGTCTTGGAATGGACTGTTACTTTCTCCAGCTGGGCGACTTACGCTTATCTCGGCGGTCTTGTCTTCTCTCTCCATTTATTTTCTATCGGTGTTTAAAATGCCGGTAAGTGTGACTAACAAACTTGATTCTTTGTTGTCACATTTTTGGTGGGCGGGATGTCGGTCAAGCAAGTCCATTAGTTGGTGTAGTAAAACTTTTCTAAGTCAGCCAAAGAGTCTGGGAGGCCTTGGAATTAGAAATACTAGGTGTCTCAATCAAGCATTGTTGGCTAAAACATCATGGCGTATTATTTCTGAACCACACTCTATTCTTCACATGACTATGGGACGAAAATACGGATTTAAACAATCTGTGCAACAAACTATTGCTCCATCAAAGCGGAATATGGCTTCTTGGGGAGGACGCAGTCTAGAGTGGGGTATGGAGTTGATAAGGGAGGACTGCGCCTGGAGGATAGGAACAGATAGTAACCTCAATGTTTGGACAACAAAGTGGGTTCATGGAGATATACCCTTACCAAAGGACCCGGAATTGCTACAAGGAGAGCCAAATTTAACTAATTTACAGGTACGACATCTTATAAAGGAGTCTACTTCCTCCTGGGACGAGGATCGTATCTTTAGTTTCTTTCAGCCCATGTGGGGTAAGCGTATTTTGGCTATACCACTACCTTTAAGGACAGTTGACGACTGCCTTTATTGGAAAGGATCTGGGACGGGAAATTACTTGGTAAAGGCTGGGTATTTTAGGGCTAATCAGAAGCATTGGGCTGTGTCTGCTACTAGGAAGGATTTGACTAGGTTAGGGCCAGATTTTAGGGGCTTTGTCAATAAGAAATTGTGGAAATTACCGGGACCTAAGGTATGGACTATTTTGGTATGGAAAATTCTTACTGATACGTTACCTATTGGGTGCGAGCTTACACGAAGAAATATTCAGACAAGTTGTACTACATGCTGTTTGGATGTATCTTGCACTGCGGAGGAATCACTTGAACATTTGTTTAGGGACTGTCAAGTAACTCGCAGACTATGGATGGGAAGTGTTCTTGGTATTCGGGTGGGCAACAGTGATTTTATTAATGTCAAAAACTGGATTATGAATTGGATTATGCTACTCCTAAAGGATAAAGAAAACACCAATGGTATTATTTCCTTCTTATGTACGCTCTGGACTATTTGGAAGGTAAGAAACAACAATTTATTCAAATCATCTAAATGTTCAATGACTGGCGCCATGTTAATTTATGAATCAACCTACAACACTGAGCTTAAAGCTATAGAATTATCAGAGAATGGGAATGATCAAGTACCACCGGGTTTCATGCTCTTAAGGCCCGACTCCGAGGAGAACAGTTTGCAAACAAATCTTTTACAAGGACAAGAATTCTCTATTTTAGGATCCTCAAATTTGTGCTGCAAAGTAAAAGTTATGGTCGATGCTGCTTGGACGGATAACTTACATACGGGTATTGGATGGGTAAGCCAACAACCAGACGGTAACAAATCTGAATTCTGTGTCTCAACTTTCTCACAAAGTCCAGAGCAGGCTGAAGGGAGGGGTATTCTGGAGGTCCTCAAATGGGCAATGTACATGAAGTATCTTCATGTCCATATTGCTTCGGATTGTGTTACGATTCTCACACAACTTGTTGAAGGAAGATCATCCAATCAACTCACGAAGACCTTAGTTGCTGATATTTTAGAACTAGCTAAATCTTTTCATTGTCTGTCTGTTTCTTATATTAATCGTTCATGTAATGCTGTAGCCCATATGCTAGCAAAAAGGGCAAAACAATAAGTATGGTTTAATTCCACCTGTCAAAAAAAAAAAAAAAAAAAAATTTCGAAGAGTCCACATGAGTTCAAAACGAAACGGAGACGCTTTTTTATGAGCTTGCTCATGAAATTTCACGGAGATAGGACAATGGTCGGAGCTAGTGAAAACGTGGTGCACAAATTGAAAGTTTGGATAACTACTAATCCAATTTGGAGAGGCTAAGGCTCTATCTAGAATTTCAAAAATATTTTCAGGGCCATTTTTCTTTTTTCTCCAAGTAAAAAAATTACCGGAAAAGGGGAGGTCTACACAATTTGTATTGTTTAGGAATTATTTAGTCTCACACAACGCGCATTGTTAACTTTTGCACCACCTTCTTTTTCACTAGGGCTTTTAATCTCGTTGAGATCTCCTAGTAATAAGAAAGGCAACTCAAGATTAAGTACAAAATTATGCAACTCATTCCACAAATCCGTCTTTTCAGTCGGTTGAGGTGGAGCATAAACAAAAATAAGGCAAAAAAACGAAATTATTCGTCAAGTCACAGACTTCACAAGAAATGAATCTTTTCGACTTAAAAGTGACCTTTAATGAAAAAGTGATGGAGATAGACTCTTTCTAAAATAACCAAATACCACCTGAAAGTCCTGAACTAGGAATAAAATCACAATTATTAAACCCAAAATTAGCCATCAAATAAGGTTCAGGCATAGAAGTCGATTTAGTGTCACAAATAGCTAGGGTTTTAATCCCATTTGATGAGCCACAGAAATTTGAGTTCTTCGGCAAAATTCTTTCTTTTGGTACCCCTAACATTCCAAAAGGAAATATTCATGGAAAAAAATTGAAACGAGAAGATGCATAAGTGGCTTACAAATATCAGAGGATGCTGAACTCCGTATAGTTAAATACAACCATAACCAACAGAGTTCAAATGCTATGTAACATGTATAATTATTCCTAAGATGACACTGTTCACCATAACACAGATGGTTAAAATATACATATGGTTTCAGCATCTCGGTCGCACAAGGAACTGCGATCAACATGACACAGATAGCTTTAGCTAATGCTAAACAAGGTAAAGGCTTAGAGATGACAGAGGAAAAAACACAGAAAGCGATGAAAAGAAACTTCATCTCCGAAACACGGACAACCGTAGCAGCTCTTAAAAGATACAAATAACTGAAGAAGCAACATCTAAACATAAGCGAGGGACAATCAAAAACTTGCATAAATATACCCCAAGCTATAGAAGAAATCGTGAATATTTGCTGGGCAAAAAAAGCCAAGATCATTGAAAAGACATGACAACACCCAACAGATGCCGAAGAGTCCATCCAAACAGTATCCGAAACAGATAATAGGCAAGCTAAGAACCAAAAATTACAACTGAAAAAGGGCTAGTAGACTTGGGATAAAATATAGCTAGTACACTCTTACAAATTAAAGCTCTTAAAATAGTGACTGAAATTAGTCGTCGATCCGATCCTTCTTTAAAGTAGGCACACGACTGGATAGAGCTCTCCTTGACTAAAATGGAGAGCAACCAAGTGTCTACTAAAAAAGAAAGAAAAGGATCAAGACATAAAATGCTACAATGGCCGATAAGCATAACAAACAAGGGTAGACAAATCAGCTGACCAGAAGTACAATAATTATAGAAATTGTTCAGTACATCCATACAAAGAAACTTGCAAATTACAACACAAAGTTGAAGGTAGTACTACAACAAAAGTTTGGACTGAATTCAAGATCTTATAAAAGCCATTGTAACAGTCATAATTAATCATAACTTGATGGTCAGGGAACTCAACAAATATGATAACTCTTGGTAAAAAAAGGCCAACAAAAGTGCACAAAATTACCAAAGAGAAATATATCATCCATAAACAATATCTTCTCCTTGAAACCTTGGAGGTATTTACAAATTGAAAATATGCCAAGAACTTGAGACAATATGGATTCCGTAGCAGCATAACAAAGTGACATCCTTATGTCAAGGCTAACATAAACACTCTTAGTATAATGCATACTGATATAAGAACTTTTGATTGGGTAGCCTAAATCCAAAGCTTCTTTGATGTAGACAAAAAACTGATAAAAGTTCTCCGGTTCTAAGTTGGAGAGTAAATCAAAGTCCAAAAACAAAGAAACTGAAGAAATAGGCGAAAAGAGAGATTCCAAAGAAATGAAAACCTCAAAAATGGACACTCCAATAAGATAAAGACAACTTACTTCATAAGGTGGTGACCTAATTGAATATCTAGAAGCCAAAACCAAAGACAAGTTTGTCTTCCAGGACAGGTAATTCACCTCTCCTTCAACAACCAACAAAGACTCGGCAATAAAGACAACAACGGCCTCAGAAATCTCCAACCCGCTAACAGTGCCCCCATCGCGAATCTGAGTCGACCTCCAACCGGCTGAACCTTAGATTGGAAATCTTTGCAAAGCGGAAAAGAGCAACCCAACCAGACGATCGTTACCACCGCCGTCGTTTAACGAAAGTAGAGCAGACGCCCTAGAGCACCAAATACAAGTTGAACCACCATTAAGGGGACTTGAGCAAGAGAGAGTTAAAATCCCAAAATCAAATTTCTCAAAGAAGAGAAAACTACTAGATCTGAAATATGTGATCATTTTTTTGTGCAAAGGATAGCTAATGTCTAAAGACGGACCATCTGCAAACAAGTTTCTGAAATTAATGGGAAACAACGAAAGATGGGGAAGGCTAGAAGACACAGGGGAAGTTACTTTGGATTCTTTTTTTTTTTCTTTTTTTTGGGTTTTTTTTTTAGTTTTCTCATATTTAGAGAGTTTTTCTCTCTCTAGTTTTCTTCTTCTTGGAGTTGGTTGTTGAGACATGTTAAATCCGCCCAATTTTACTAAATTTCGCGCATATATTCCAAAATTATCCCTCTTATTTCTCACCCCCACCAAAAAAGAAAAATGAAAACCCCTAAAAATTAACACCATCCTCCTCTCTGCGATGGTGGTCGACGACGATAGATATTGGCACTCAACCAAATCTGGCAAATGTTTCGGTATCCAAAATAAGAGAACACACCATTTTGATTGCTTAGCATCAATTAAATCGAAATCGGAAGAGTTTCATACGTGCAGCACCTCTGGCGAATATTTGCAGCACTGCAATTCGGCCATGATTTATTTGGTCAAAAGCATTTGTCATTTCAATTAAATCCGCCTAATTGTAATCAGTATACTGTTTAATCAAATTAATTTAACATGAATTCAAACCCTAATTGTAAGAAAAAACTTTAAAAAAAGTAATTAAATCAATCTAAGGGGGTGGTCGACGTCGCAGGGATAAATCGACGACGTCGGGAGAAGGTATGAGGTTGGTCGGCGGTTTGTGATGATTTTAATACTTGATCAAATGGATGGTAGAAGATTCTGGTGAACAACCATGGTAAGGTCAACGGTGTAAGGTGGTGGTCGGGGCTGCTGGATGGGTGGTCAGGAATGGAGTGGAAGTTGAGGGGTCTGTGGTTTTTTTTTTTTTTTTTTTTTTTTTTTAAATGAAGGGTAATGATGGAATGAAGAGATAAAGTGCGTGGGATTAAGTAAAATGGTGCGCGGGATTTAGCAATTACAATTATTTATATGCGTGCAAATTTGCATGGAATATAATCATTATATCATTATATATATTAATCTTCTAAGATCTACTCTCACATAGCATGCTAATATTTCAGCCATCCTTACATGGCATTCTGTAATTTTTTGAGCTATTTTGAGTAATTTGAACATTGCACATATCACAGAAAAAAAAGGGAAAGTTTAACATAACACTTAAATTATGATTATCAATCAATCCCTAAATTCATGAATATTTCAATTTCAGATAATCAATTGAAAAAATAGATTATAAACTAATTTACTATAGGTCTATAGGTATATGATATTCTTTCAAGCAAAACTTACGGTATATATGATTCTAAAACTAATTTATAACCGAAATTATGCAATATATTTTAAATTCCTATATTTATGGTACTCTTCCCAAAAACAAACGTACCCTTAACCATGCTAAATCTACAAACTACAGTAATGGTAAAAAAAAAATACTTCATCAGTTATTGTGGTTGTCAATAATTATTAAGTTACGACGGTCTATTACTGTGAGACGGTTCTATAATTTGGAAAGACAACTTATTTTTTAGCATTAAATGAATAGTTTTTTTTAATAAAAATGGATCGTATCATGGTGTGAGACAATCTTATTTTATAATTTTTAACTCATTAAATAAAAAGATAATTTTTTTATTAATTTAATAATAAAACTGAACGTTGTTTTTATTAACAAAAATGGACAGTTTCATACTTGAGGTTGTCTTAAACTATAATTTATGAATACATTTACAAGCATTTTTTTTCCAATGATTTTTTAATGTGTATACGAGGGTAGAAGGGCGGACTTCATTTGAGATTATTTTCCAAATAATTTTTTACACCATTTAAGTCGGGTTATATATCCTTTATGTTGTCTATTTATCTCAAACGAGTTGGGCGGGTCAGATCATACAGTCAGGTACAATGGGTTCAAATACGGGCCGAGTCATATGGATTATGGGTCGGGTTATTAAGGGCAAAGTGCGGGTCAACAATTAGTATCTAAATAAATGTAACACGAAATGATCGACTTTCGTATGACTTTAAGTTAATTAACAATATATATATGTATATATATATATATATATATATATATATATATATATATATATATATATATATATATATATATACATATAGAGAAGGGTTCTTATAAGGCCTTCATACCTTATAAGGCCCTAAGTCTTTATAAGAGCCCTTGGATGAAGGGATTGAAGGGATGAGATGAGGAGAGAGGCGTGTTTTTCGAGCAAAAAAAAAAAAAAAAGAAAATGCTTGATTGTGTGAGAGAGGGACCACTTTCACTGTTAATGTACTGCCTCCATATCAAATCCCGCGGACAATAGCAATAAACAAAGCCTCCTATATCATTTTGCATGCTTCCCTCCTCTTTTCACCATTCAAAACCTCTCAACAAGCAAAAACCCATAAAAATCCCCACAAAAACGATCCTAAATCTCAAAATACAATATAAATCATCAAAAAAATAAGAGAAATTTCAGCGCAAATGGAAAACTACTCAGTGATCATCAGATAAAAAAATTGTTATGAGATAAAGTACGTTATTGTTCATCCGTTAAAAATCATTAGCTTTGTTGAAGACAACAAAAACTGTCATTCTTCATCAGAAAAACAAGCAGGAAATGACAGTTAGTGTTTGTGAAGTGGATCATATGCAGATTGAAGTTGCCCTCGAAGGTGAGTTGTTTACTTTCTTATTTGTGTCTAGGTTATTATTGTAGCTTGATGTTCAAATATAAAGTGCTATATGTAATTTTGGATTAATGTTCATTATTGTACGTTGTAGTTATTTAATTTGTGTTCGTTATTCTTCATACTGTTGTACTTTCATGGTGTTCATCAGATTTGTTCTTTCATTTTGGTAGCTTGTTGTTGATGGCAAAAAATGATGGAAATTTAAAAGCTTGATCAAGTAGGAATTATAACTTCAGTGGGTTTTTGTAAAACTCTGACCCAAATATGTATAACTTCAATAATACAGTGTACACATGTAGTTCTTATATTCATCGTGTTATAACTCCAGAGGTTTTTTGTAAAACTCTTTGACAATTTCCTGCAACTACAGGTAACATGGTAATTCAAACCCTAAATTGTGCGTAAAAATCTTACTAAAGAACCAATTTTGATATAGTTATTCATGTTATAGGTGAAGTTATACATTCATTAAGTGAAATTATAGGATGTGGAGGGTTGTACATTATATGCTTAGAGTTATACATGCTGTGTCTAGAGTTATACATTGTATGATTAGAGTTATTCAGACTGTGTATAGAGTTATACATTATATGCTAAGAGTTATACATTGTGTAGCTAGAGTTATACATTGTACGACTAGAGTTATACATTGTGTAGCTAGAGTTATACATAGTATGACTAGAGTTATACAGACTGTGTCTAGAGTTATACATCGTATGACTAGAGTTATACATGCCGTGCCTAGAGTTATACATTAAATGCATAGAGTTATACATGCTGTGTCTAGAGTTATACATTGTATGATTAGAGTTATACGGACTGTGTATAGAGTTATACATTGTATGATTACAGTTATACACATTTTGTAGAGGAGTTATACAACATATCACTGCAGTTATGAAACAAGGTAAATTTTATAAGACAGCTATGAGTTATACAAAAAATATCAAGAGTTATACAAATTGTGTACAACAGTTACACAACACATGACTGCAGTACAGTTATCCATGTATGATTACAGTTATGAGTTTTACAAAAAATAACAAGAGTGATACAAATTGGGTACAAGAGTTATACATTCTGTGAAGTACAGTTATCCATGTATAGGTAAGAGTTATACATTGTATGACTAGAGTTATACATTGTGTAGCTAGAGTTATACATCGTATGACTAGAGTAATACAGACTGTGTCTAGAGTTTACATCGTATGACTAGAGTTATACAGACTGTGCCTAGAGTTATACATTAAATGCATAGAGTTATACATGCTGTGTCTAGAGTTATACATTGTATGATTAGAGTTATACGGACTGTGTATAGAGTTATACATTGTATGATTACAGTTATACACATTTTGTAGAGGAGTTATACAACATATCACTGCAATTATACATTATATGCCTAGAATTATACATTATATGCCTAGAGTTATACATTATATGCTAAAAGTTATACGATCGTGTCTAGGCTTATACATTAAATGTCTACTGATTATACATTCTCATGCCCAGAGTTATACATGGTATTTGCATGTGTTTTTCTCCGTCATTTGTTTTTTCTGTAATTATTATTCGCTTAGATTTTCTGCGTTTGTTAGTAAAACAAATTAAATAAAATAAAACAAAGAAGATGATGGAGAGGATAGTAAAACAAATCCACATTTAACATACATGAACTTAATTAATAGATATAGATACATAAACTTAATGCATTGCTAAAAATACAATTCTTAGATGTTCATATAGGGATGCATTCTCTTCTATGATATTCATCCTCTCCTCCTTTGCTATTTGGAGGTTTCGTTCCGCAGATGCAATATCTTCTAATAGCTGCATTATCTGCGACTCTAATAAGCCATTTTTTTTGGCGTCCTTGAGTGCGATCCGAGCATCGTCAAGGAAGAGCCTGTACTTCCTCTCGATTTCCTGCAAGCGGCGTATGAAACTTTTGTTGTACTCGGTCATAATGCATGTTAAACGAATGGTATCATTCATTATTGAAGGAAGTTTGGAGTTTATTAGGTTTTAAAGATTTAGGGTTTGGAGTTTAGGGTGGAGATAGGGATATAATGGACTGGTTATTGAGATAGTGGAATGAATTTATAATTAGTAATGTGTCCTTTGAGTTATTTTTTTAATTAATATGTTTGGGGTTTGATGCTTAAATTAATACGAATTTTGTTTAGGAAGTTGTGCCATATCCCTGCTTCAAATCTTATAACCCTTTGCATTCCATATATTGTGTCGTTTCATTAAATGTGTAACTCTTAGAATATAAAGTATGACTAGAGTTATACATTATATGCTAAGAGTTATACATTGTGTAGAATGAATTATACATCTTACAGTCTCTGCCTAGAGTTATACATTGTGTAGCTAGAGTTATACATCGTATGACTACTCCGTATTTGGAGTAAAACAAATCCACATTTAACATACATGAACTTAATTAATAGATATAGATACATAAACTTAATGCATTGCTAAAAATACAATTCTTAGATGTTCATATAGGGATGCATTCTCTTCTATGATATTCATCCTCTCCTCCTTTGCTATTTGGAGGTTTCGTTCCGCAGATGCAATATCTTCTAATAGCTGCATTATCTGCGACTCTAATAAGCCATTTATTTTGATTATGAAGTTGACAAGGATAACAGCCTTCGAAGCGCAATATGGGCTGACAGAACCGCTAGAAGGAACTACTCCGTATTTGGAGATGCAGTGTCGTACGACCCAACATACTCAAGAAATAAGTACGATATGATTTTCACGCCATTCACTGGCATAGATCACCATAAGCGATCAGTGACATTCTGTGGGGCGTTGATTGCCCATGAAGACCATGAATCCTTCCAGTGGGTTTTCAACAGGTTTTTGAATGCTATGGGAGGAAAGGAACCCAAGTACATTATCACAGATCAGGATCCGGGCATTATTAAGGCCGTACCCCTTATCTTCAAGACTGCACGCCACCGATTTTGCATGTGGCATATAATGAACAAGGTGCCATCAAAGGTCGGGGTGACAAGGGAGGATTATAAGGAGTTCGTTCAGAAATTGAACAACATTATATGGGACGACAACATAGAAGCAGGCGACTTTGACGCTAGGTGGGCAGAAATAATGGACGCGCATGGTCTTGTGAACGAAGAGTGGTTTACAGAGGCGTACGATAAAAGAAGCCAATGGGTGATGGCACATTGCAGGGACTTGAACATGGGTGGTGTAATGAGGACAACCCAGAGATCAGAGAGCAGTAATAGTTTTTTTAAGAAGTTCGAGCAGAAGTCAGGTACGTTAGTGGAGTTTTGGATGCGTTTTGAAAGCGCTATGGACCATCAGCGGCATACGCAGAAGAGACTTGACCATGAAAACCGACACTCAACACCGGCAACGGGGACGCATTTACCCATAGAGGAATATGCGTCAAATGTTTATACCCGTGAGGTTTTCAAGGAATTCCAACTAGAGGTCATTTGCTCAATCGATACATGTAAGACCGGGGGCTGTGACACCCTCACTTATCGCGGAAAAGTAAACACGTAATTCTAGAATAAAACTGCATGGATATGTTTGTAATAGGTTCAATTGGGTAAAAACCTGTAATTTTAAAACCTGAACCTGTTATAAAGATATCCAAATTGGAAGGTGTCAAACATACAAGGTCTAACTAGAAGTGTCATAACATAACCATCGCTAAAGTCGCGAATAGCAAATTATACAACCAAATGTAAAGAGGGAGACATATGTCCCTAAAATGTATGTGACATAAAAAGTGTTTAAGGGTCACAATAAAATAAAACCAATCTAGGTTCCAAGGTTACTTTGCTCGCTAGCTCGTCCATGTACCCCATATATGCATCACCTACCTGTCATTCGCATCTTATACAAATACGAAAGCCACAGTCAGTGGGGAGTAACTCCGAGTTCTCCCAGCCACGAAATGTCATAATTAATATAACATGTAAACATAAGAATATGAATACGAATCACACAATGCCTTAGCATATAGATGCTAGACAGTCGTGCTTATCATGTGAACAACAATATAACAACACATAGTCCTAGCATGTGAATACTAGACCGACTCATACTACACTATCATGTGAATCACATAACATCAGGAATCCAAACTCTATCAACCATAGCCAGCTTGCATCTCACCTTCTATGATTCATAGAATCACCATACAAGAAAGGACAATATATCAAAGACAGGCATAAGTTCTTAGTCCCGTCAATAGTCACTCAGAACTCGAGTCTATACCACGAGGTAGGGAAGGTAATCGAACCGGTATCTTGGCTCGAGGTTCTATCAAAACATGGCCAAGACACAACACAACCCTAGCCTAAAATCTGCCTGAGACCTAGACATGCGGATACACACCACCGCACCCAAGACCCACAATTTTTCTAAAACAAAGTGAGTACCCTAAGGATTCCACCAAAGGGTTGGCTAGTACTTAAGCTGACCACTTACTATCAAAATAAGTAACGAGGTCATGCCCCAACTTGGATATAATCCCACCAAGTCAGGAACACAGAGGCTATCAAGCAGTGAACATACACTCGTCAAAGACTATAATGGCCTATCTATTATGAAGGCCGAAACACTCACCTAGGACCTAAATAAAACCAATCTAGGTCCCAGCTTGAATACTTTAGCCCGCACCACACAAGACCAAAGAGGATACCCAATTAACCATAAGAGGGGCAAAGAGTCCAACTTACCAACATAAATGCTAACATTCTATCATGTGAAAGGCTATATAAATGTCTATTCAGCAGACAATCCAACCATATCCTCAATGTCATCAATAACCAAATTATAGCTAACCATCAATATCATAGTCCATGAGAATAAACTACAATAGCTAAAGGCAAACAAGACTCAAGCATAAGGCATCCAAAGCATCCAACAACCAACATGTGAAATGATAATTACAAATATCAAGGCATAACATAAAACCTCCAATAACAACCAATCTTACCTCAAAGACAAACCCTCGACCCGAGTCCCGCGACGGGTCATCGGTCAAATCGAGGCTGACTGGTTTAAACCTAGTTTGACCAAACTCGTTCGGTCAATCCGCCCAAATTCAGTCTTTGCCTACTTTGGCCCAAATCATAAAATTTATCACAATATAATTCTCATGCTATTTCTAATTTCTATCATGTGAAAAACGAAAGTAACACATTATCAATCACCTAAACACTTAACAAACAACAGCACAACATTAACTACTAATGTGACATTAATTAAATCGAGTAACTCGGAATAGTTACCTTACGCTAGCAAAGAGACAAGTAATAACTTGAGAAAGCTTCTAAAACCCAAAATTACTCTTCATCTTCAACCACATATGAGCCACCTAAAATAATTATGTGAAAGGACGATATTAACGAATTATCTTTATATAAAATATGAGACGGAAATTAATTTAATTATATTTTAAATAAACCAAACTAGCGTCAAAACAATTTATGGACACGGCTCAAAAGTTATTATGACAATCTCAAACTCGGCCTAACCACCAACTTCACATGGCCTCAAACTCGTGACTTAGCTAGGCCACGGCCATCAAACTCGCCTAAAAGCAAGCCATAAGGAGTCCGACACGACCACCACCCGACTACCCATAGCCACCCTTCACCCTACTTCATAACCCGACCCAAAAATCAGTCCAAAATGAACCCAAAAGATGCCTAAGTTCGACCCCAACTTCAAATCCTCAAATGCAAAGTGAAAACCCACGATGACAGCTCTCGCCCCTGCCCAAAACAGAGTACCAATCGTCCCCTTAAGACTCCATTCTCGCGCCTAAAAACAGTCCTAGCTGAGCCAACTAAGTCAGCATTTAAAACGGTTTTAGAGCGGAAATCCACAAGTATAAAGCAACTCAAAAACAGACCCTAAAGACTACAAAAATCGCCCCAACACAGAGTCCAAATTAGTCCAAAATAATCCCTACATGTCAATATACACCGTCTCAACTATAAAACACACCAATTATCACCCAAAACAATCCATACATGTCAAAGATACACCGTCTTAAATATACCACTTACTAGCTAGCATCCCAAATGATCCCTAGAGGTCAGTATACACCGTCTCAATCATCTCCACATATCAGTATACACCGTCTCAACTATACAACTGACTAATTAACATCTATAAGGATCCCTATATATAATTATACACCGTCTTAATTATAAAACAGACTACCCAGTATTCGAAATAAACATATTTTACATGTAATATCGAGTAATCCATAATTGTTACCTTTTTTCCGATTGAACTAATCATTTATGACTAACAAATCTTCTACAAGACCGTCTATTTTAGCACATACAACCGTCTTATAAAAAAATAAAGCTGAAAATATAAATGGGTTTGTAAAAATACATGACGAAAATGAATTTTACTTACAACGGAATGACGAGAACGACGAGAGGAGCGCTATGGAACAAAAATAGTTGAAAACGGATGACAAACGGAGTGGCAGGATCAATTTAAAATCTGATAAAAATTAAAACAGAACGAAAAGAAGAAAAAGGAAGGGAGAAGAAGAATGATGCGTGAGAAATGAGGGAGCAAATTGCACGCTGCTATTTATTATACGTACGTTTCTTCATCGTTAAGTAACTTCGATAGTTATTAAAACCGTTTCGAGTTAAATTGAACCGATTTAAGTAAAAGTTTCAGTAATAAAACGGAATCAATAATAAATAAATTTAATGAGTGAAAATAAAATAAACTCAACTAGTTAACGTAAATAATAAGAAATCGGCTTGAAACGGAATTATTAGCGATTTTTACGAAACTAACGGATATTAATAAAAATTGCTAATTTAGTGAAATAAGCTCAAAATAGCTAATTGGACGGTTTTGTTCCCAAAATCCATCTCGGGTTCACTTAAAACAACTTTCATAAGGACTCGTAAAGAAACGGAAATTATTAAATAAATAAACTCGAACTAATTTCAATAAACTCGAACTAACTTTAAATAAACTTATTAATGTTTATTAAAATTAACGTATCGAATTATGATGAAATTAATTAATTAGCTAAGCATATATATATAAATCGTTAAATGATGTAATTAAATTCAAAATAGCAATTAAAAGAATTTTATCCAACTTAATAAAATACGGGGTGTTACAGGGGGGCTATGCTGAAAGAGATGGGGTTGAAGTGACTGCCGTAAAGGATTCAATCAGACAGAAAAGTTTCAACGTAGAGTACAACCCAGGTAACAACATTTTGGCATCAACTTTATGTGGTAGTTGACTGAAGTTGGTAGATATAGTGCCAAAGTTACATTGTCTGAACATAGAAGTTATACAATTGTTCAGTGAACTGCAGTTATCTGCTGTATAAATCTGACAACATTTTGAATATTTAAAAGGCTCTGAATGTATAACTTTTCTTATTATATGCATAACTCTACTTGCAGAATGTATAACTCTTGTTGCCATATGTATAACTCTACTTTCAGAATAACATTAGGAGTTATTCAATTTTTCACTGAACTGTTGTCATTTGTAGTATAACTCTGATTACATTTTGAATAACTTTAGCTTTCAGAGTGTATAACTCTTGTTGCCATATGTATAACTCAACTTTCAGAATAACATTAGAAATTCAATTTTTCACTGAACTGCAGCTATTTATAGTATAACTCTGATTAGAGTTTGAATAACTGTAGCTTTCAGAATGTATAACTCTTGTTGCCATATGTATAACTCTACGTGATAATGTTTAACTGTTATTATTATATGTATAAGACTACTAACGGCATAATTTAATTGGATTACAGGGACACAGACTACACAGTGCAGCTGTATGATGTTTGAAAGGATGGGATTTCTGTGCCGACATATAGTATGGATTTTGTCGGCTAACGGCATGAAGACAATTCCGGTTGATTACGTTTCTACAAGATGGAGAAAGGATGCATTGCAATTCAGATTATCAGAATGTGATGGTGAACAAATGGAAACAAATAGTAGCGCTGATGCAAAAGAAGTTGCGATGGTGAAGTTGTGGTCAGAAGTTCATGCAACCATTGGTTTACTTCGTGGCACGAGTGAGACTGAAGTTGTGAACTTAAGCTCGTTAATTAGAGAGTTCAAGGAGAAACTTTTACCGTACAAGAAGGATTTAACAAAGCAGCAGGAATTTGAGCGAATCCTTGGTTGCCCCGCCAGTGACGAGGTAACAATACTTCTACCAAAACAATCGAAAAACAAAGGCAACGGTAAAAGAATGGTGTCAGCTAAGGCTAAAGCCATTGCCTTGGCTTCTAAGCCAAAGCGCATGTGTAATAACTGTAAACAAATGGCACACCACGATAAACGGAACTGCCCTAACCCATTCTCTGAGCATCCACCGTCTTCACCAGCATCTGAAGGAGTAGAAGAAGAAGAAGAGGAAGAAGAAGAAGAAGAAGAAGACGAAGACGACGAAGAAGAAGAATAGAGAAACTTAACATGCTGTAGTAGTAGGCAGTAGAAAAATACCCCCGTCTCAACAAATTATTTACAATCTTTTTTTCTTTAAAAGGTAAAAAATCTGGTGAGACGGAAGGGGTATTTAATAGCTAGCTTTTGTCTATTTTGAAGGGGATTGCACCTTCCAGTTGTATAACTTCGGTAATATGGTGTGTGAAATTTCAAGCTAATGTTGTATAACTCTTTTACATTATTTTGATGACTTCTGTTCATGGCAACATATCCAATATTTAAAAGTGGCTTTAAGAATGAATAATAATTTCAATGGCTTTAAGTAAAACTCTTACCCATATATGGATAAATGTACTTCACAGAGTGTATAACTCTTGTTCACAATTTGTATAACTCTTGTTATTTTTTGTAAAACTCATAACTGTCTAATAACATTTGCCTTTTACATAACTGCAGTCATATGTTGTATAACTCTTGTACACAGTTTGTATAACTCTTGATGTTTTTTCTATAACTCTTAGCTGTCTAATAAATTTTGCCTTTTTTTCATAATCGGTCATGTGTTGTATAACTCATGTACATAATTTGTATAACTTTACTTCACAGAGTGTATAACTCTAATACTTATATGTAAAACTTGGATTTTAATTATGACTGACCAAGATGATATAGTAACAATCTATTCCAAAAATTTGTCTAAGTTGTTAAGGAGTTTCTTGACAACATACTAGAGTTGCAAAAAAAGAGGATACAGAATCAAAAGGAAATACATTCTATTTTTTCGCAGGTTTTTTATCTCCTCTCCGCGCTGCTTTCCGTCTGGCTTCTACTTGCTTGAGGATCTGTAATTTCTCGCCAATGAAACCATTGACCTTGGACAGAACTCCTTCCCTGATGATGTTCATGTCAGCTAGGAGAAGCGTCGCTGCCAACTGGATCACCAAATATCGACGGTTCACCTTCCTCTCGAGATCAACGTGACCAAAACTATCACCCTCGTACATTAACATGTGCATCATGGCGAACAAGCCAGACTCGGTGTCGTTTATCGTTTGCTGATGCCAGGCAAACTGGATCTGACGGAACTGGAACGCCGGTATGTCTTTCCCTCTGTTCTTCTCGTTGTCCCTCGACTCCACGTAGTCGCTCATGAGGCTCGCCTGGCAGAGACAAGAACGTCAAAAAGTGAGATTGTAAAAGCGGTGACAACACTTTTTAGTTGAACATAATTACAATTTAATTCCACTTACAATAACGTGACCAGCTTTGCATATCTCCGATTGCCGCGGACTTGAATAATACTTATTGTCCAGAAGATCAATCGTCCTAGAATTAAAGTTGATACACACACATGCATAATGGGCTTCAATCTTAATGGGTACGAAGATTAAATCAGCCTTCAAGCTGAAATCATCCCCACATCGGTTCGGAAGACGTCCCACGTATTGTACAACCCGTCGGTGTCCTGTTTGTTGGACGGGGTTTCGTACAAGGTTCAAGATTATTTCTGTTCAAGTAGCAAAGATATGTGTGAGGATACCAGAGGAGTTATAGGGGTTGTGCATTGGAGTTGCACAGTAACTCTTATAGCATAATGAAGAATGCCTAAGTTCATACTGGTTGTTAATAACTTCTCAAAACAAAATGTTTAACTCCAGAGCACGAATGTATAACTTTAGACTTAATTTCCACTGTGAAAGTTTTAAAGAGGGTATGTGAAACTCTTATAACATATTAAAGGATTGATTAGGACCATACCATATGACGGATACCGAAGAAAGACGAACGAAAAATCCCGCAATCCTCTGCCTCCAATCGATTAAGCAACAAGGACCAACACTCAATCACTTTTTCATCCATTGGCGTCTCAGGGAGCATAGACAACATTTGCAACCTATTAATTGTTCCGTGCCGGCCATAACTCACAAGTGGTTCTCTGTAGTTCGACACGGTGTTAATCGTGCTATAACGTATACTAAATGGGAAGGTAAATCTATTAAAAATGACTCGCATAACTTCACATGTGAAACGTATAATCAGCTTTAGGAATGTGTAACTCCATTAACGATATATATAACTTCAGTGATGAAACATATAACTCTATGTATTACTCTAGGTATAACTTCCGGCCTCTAATGTATAACTCCAAAGTATATATTGTACAACTACGAGCATATCTTTGTAAAACTCTACGCAAAATACGGTAGAATTCCAGTATGGACATGTGTCTATATTGATAAAACTTAATATGATAAAAAATTAGGATTTTAGACAGCTTACTCATTTGGAAATTTGTAGTCATCAAGGAAAACGTAGTCAGCCACTTGTTTGCGATACACCGGGATATCCCTAGTTAATGCCTTGTTCATCTTCAGCATCTTGGCGACCACGGTAAGGTCGGCGTCTGGTTCCCCGACATATTTGGTGCAACCAAGGCCATCGCCCTTACCCCGGGAGCGGCTATTAATAGGTGAGAGGGCCCGACTAGACGGTGTCCGGCCCAGGGCTACTTTGGAAGGTGGAGTCTGATAGGTTGGACTGACTTTGGAGCAAGGTCGTTTAGCAGAACTGTTCTCTCCGGCGATTCCAACACCTCTCTTCCTTCCACTTGTGTTGCCGGCTATCCTCTGTTTATCACGCACCTCCTCCATTTCACGGTCTTTAAGCTCCTTAAAAGTCATTACCCTGGATAGCACATCTTCCCCGTCCAAGTTAATGTCACCGAGGACAAGGGTTGCGCAATTTCCGCCGCATGAGGTCATTGCTTTCCTTAGTCCCTAGGGTACGGTCGAATGGCTCTCCACGGTACAAAGAACATATGAACCATGACGTAAAGACCACGATCATTGGCGGTATGTCCCGATCCCCGCCATTGAATTTAATGTTGACAAAAGGAAACCCTTCAACTTTCTTGCCTTTGTCGAGCCCTTTGTAGGCCATATACTTTCCCATTGCATCAGCCGGCGGAAGTTAGGCAAGGCGTTTAAAAGGGGAAGACCAATTAACAAAACAAATGGAGCCGATAATTAATCTAGTCACCAGTTTTATAAGACTTACGATGTACGCGCAATCCCTCCGTATGGTAATTTCAGAAGATCGTCCTCGTAAGAACGATTATCAAGATACTCGATCTGCTCGGAGAGGAAATTTATGCAAATGCAAGAGTAATGATCTTCATCGCCAAAGCTTACGGACGAAAACCTACAAACATGCACCAATAATCTAAGAGTTATAAAACATAATTAGCAGATTAGAGGCATACATATTGTGCGTAGTTGGAATTATACATTCTATGGTTAGAGTTATACATTATATGTGTAGAGTTGTACATTCAATTTCTAGAGTTATACAAAGATATTCTTGCGATTGTACATTATGTGCGATAAGCATTTGCCTGGAGTTATACATTATCTTGTATATGCTTACAGTTGTACTTTATGTGCATAGAGTTATACATTCTATGGTAAAAGTTATACATTATATGTCTAGAGTTATGGAGTGAAGTTAGCCACTCATCAAAACTCTAAGCATATACTGTATAACTCTAGACAAATAATGTATAACTTCAGTCCTAGAACGTATAACTCTAGTCATTCTGAAAGCTAGAGTTATATAATGTATAACTCTTGCCATAGGATGTATAACTCTAGCCATAAAATCTATAACGTAAGCATATACGTGTAGTGTGTATAACTCCGTGTATTACTCTAGGTATAACTCCAGGCCTAACTCCAAAGCATATATTGTACAACTCTAAGCATATCTTTGTTAAACTCTAGGAAAATAATGTATAATTCCAGTATGTAAATGTCTCTATATTGATATCTGAGCTCACCATATCGGAGTCCAGTTGAAATGGGCTAGAACACGACTCTTGCCACATGTCCCACGAGGCACAAAAGCCTTGAATTATCAACAACCAAGTTTTTCTTCCCCCTTGCCAAATTGCAATTGCTAGGTCCTATAAAAACAATAGACGGGGGTTGGCAGCTTGTATCACAAGTTACGTACAGTTTGTCACAAAATAACTTGCGGAGTTCGAGCACACTTACAGCGTGACCTAGGCCAAAGAAACAGCGTGAACTTGAAACAGCTGCGGTGTTCGCGTGCGTAAGGCGATTGAGTAGAAACAGACCAGATCGATGACATTGGCCATAATCCGAGCCCCGGGCATCAACGATCGGAGATCAATACGCGTTATGCGGTTTGGACAGGATATGTGACCAATTGTTCCCTACAAACGATTAGCAAAATTGAGACACGCAGCAAGGGAAAAGATTCATGGCCTGTTTGACTGTCGTATTGAAATATAGGTAAAACTTATCTTCTACTTACACTTTCTTATGGTCGTGGAATTGATCAAAGATATAATCCATTACATCCTTCCTCACACTGAACACCGTCCTGAAACGTTCCTTGTTAAATCGCAACCACTGTGAGCATACGTGCTGGTCAGGTTCGGGTGCCCCGCAATCCCGAGAACAACCTAGGTTCTCGGTACAATGTCCATACACGGAAGGGGGCGGTTGAATGCGATAAGAAAGGATGGTGGATCATGTCACATCGCGGCACATAAATAGGGGGTGGAAGTGGTGCAACCGGCTCAACCCTAGCACCAGCGATTTCAACTACCAAACCTTCTTTGGCAGCACCAATCGTTCGCTCCTCAACCCCGGCAAATGCCTCATTCAAATCTGCCGTGCTCATGAAAGTCAGAGGGATTTGATTTCCACTCCATTCCGTTGAAGGATTCCCCGGGGTGTTCTCCGCACCGTCGACAACATCTACGTTTACACCCCCATTGTCAGAATGTTGTTCAACATTCTCAATTACATCCTTTTTAACAGTGGCCTGAATGAAAAATAATAAAATTAAACACCATGCTTTTGTATCAAAAAAATTACGGTAAAACTCTAAAAGTGAGACAATTGGGTCACGAGTTACACAGACCCAATGAATTACAGTTATACATAGAAGGGCAAGAGCTATACACGTGTGAAGTGTTAAAAATATGCTATCAGAATTATTCGCCCAGAGTAAGAGTTATACACATATGGTTAGGAATTGTACCAAACGTATAACGCTGGCCATAAAATGTATAACTGTAAGCATAGAATGTATAACTCTGGCCATAAAATGTATAACTGTAAGCATATACACTATAATGTATAACTCCAGGAATATAACTCCAGATATAACTCTAGATATCCCTTCAGCTATCTAATGTATAACTCCAAAGCATATATTATATAACTGTAGTCATATACTGGTTAAGAGTTGTACCAACCGGCCGTTGCAGTCGCACTACAGTTACAAAGGCCACAAAATAACTTTCAACAAAGTTATACTTTATCAACTTAGAGTTATACACGACCAATAAAAAAAAAAGATTGTATAAAAAGTATTTAGCGCAAATTAACAAACTTACCTCGCCACCAGGACTACTCCCGGCCGCTGGAAGTCCACATAAAGCTTCCTTGAATTCAGCAGTGGAAAACATACACTCCATCAATTCTTGTGTCTCCATTGGCAATTCTGGGACCTTATCTTTTTCCGTCTTCTTATCTGACGATTGATTGTCTGAAAATCTTTCAACATTTTCTTTCAATCCCTCCCCATGAACTTGCTCATGCACCTCATCACCTACCACGGGCCAAGATTCAAAGATCCTCCGACCGTCCGTCGCTTTGCCTACAATGTCTGCTGCAGTTTCATGGTCAATGTCTGACAATCTTCCAACATTTTCAACATTTTCTTTCAATCCCTCCCCATGAACGTGCTCATGCACCTCGTCACCTGCCCAGGGGCGAACCTCATCGTCCTTTGACGGTCCGTAAGTTTGGTCAATTTCCTCCTCGGTGTAACTCGCCTCCAACAACAGTTCTCTGACAGTTTGGACGGGGGTGCACACGACTTGATCCTCTAACCCTGGGCTAGCGTCTGACAACGGATTAGAAACTATTGTATCACCTCCCACTTCCTCCATAATCTTTGACCATGAAACCGCATCGATTTCGTTGGCGCGTCGGCCTTGTCCGACTCTCCACGCTTGACTCGGCATGAGGGTTACCACCCCTCCCACCCCCATCATTGGCGAGACTAGAAAGAACTTCACTTATTTGACGCGTAGATGCATCAATTCCGTCACATTTTTTGGGCGACTCACTAACTACCTCTCCAAATGCAGGAGCGTTACCAACAGAAACCTTCAGCCTTTCTGCAATCTATTCTGCTTCAGCGACGTACTTTTGAATCTTTTCACCCTCAAAGAATTCTTGAGAGGGCTGACTAGGATTTAGGCCCGTCGAATCACTAGTTACAGCTTTGATCCTTGCGGTTGCATCTGCGTACCATGAATAGAACACAATAGCGTTCCTTTGCATTTGTAGATAAAGCTCGTGAGTACACTGCATTCAAGAAGTACAGTAAGTTAGTTATATTATAATAGATGGGTACGTTCAAATGAAATGAATCCATCTGCAAAATATATAATAGTTTGAACTTACATCGACGACCCTAGCTTTCAATTCCTGGTCATCCTCGACACCTGCTTTGGGTAGTTCTATCTGAATGAACTTCTTCTCGAAGTTGAGCGGGGAGAGAGGGGGTGGGGGGCCTGATAGCAACAAAGATGGTTTGGGTTCACGCAGGTCGCTGAGGCTGCTACTGTCCAAACTCCTTCTATAAGAGAGGTCTTGAAGGCACCTCGGATACCTGGTCTTAGACAAGGTTAAAGTACCCAATCCCCCTTGACCCACCTCAAATTTTACCCTCTCTACAAGCGAAGTTTCATCCCAATGCTTAATCAAAGGTACATCGTGGAGGCACGGCTTACCCTTGTAATCATATCGCTGAAAGTAGCTTATCATGAGGAAGGGGATACAACCACCCAACATCGTTACCCCCCTTTTACAGTCTGTCCCCGCTTTCACCATCATTTCCAAAATATAAGAGCACCAGTCAAAATGCGGGATGGCTTTAGGATCTTCTACAGCCCTTAACAGCTTCCAATCTATCCCGTTGTTTGGGGTGGGTGCGAGGAATAAAGACATACAGAACAAAACAAAAAGCCGCAAAGAAAAAACCGATCGTCCGCCTCCTCGTACTCCATAAGTTGCTTGTAAACTTTTCCTAAACTTATTGCACTATTCCCTTTGCCCACCCCGTACGCTTGCCGCCATTTGTCCTTCAGCTCCTTATTTTCGGGATCGTTGGACCCCTTCTGCGAGCTCACAGGCACCAAAGGGAGAGGGTTGGGTCCAAAAGGTAACAAGAAACAGTCATGAACATCATGCTTACTGATCATAAACTCCTTCTTCCGAGAAGCCCTGAACACATATGACCCATCCGAGAAGGACTCCAAGAATAGGCGAACGTGTGCAAGTGGGAAGCTGCTAATCTTAAGCTCCAAAACGCCACCAAACCCAATTTTCTTAACGGCGGACACCTGATCCTCATTAAGCTTTTCAATGACAGAGACAAGCCTTTGAGGTCGACACGAAACCGTGATTTCATGCACCCTCTTCACCATTGGCTTGGCCTCGACCATCTGGGGAAAACAAGGACAACACACAAAATTAGACATACTGTAATTGCAATTAGAGATATTTGCAACAAAGAAATAGACATACTGTGAAATAAAGTTATACAATAGATAGTCAGAGTTATACAAAATATAAGTAAAGTTATGCATTCTGATAATAGAGTTAATCAGAAAATATCAAGACTTGTACATTCTGACAGCAAAAGTTATTCAAAATGTCATCAGAGTTATACAACAAATGACAACAGTTATAAAAAGGTCAAACTTTGAACCTGGGAATCAGCGATTTCATATAATCACAAAAGTGGACAATCTGAAACTAAAATTATCTAATGTGTAACTCGAGCCATGAATGTATAACTCTACTATTAAAATGTATAACTTCAAGTATATATTGTATAACTCTAGGCATATACTGTATAACTCTAGGCATATATTGTATAACTCCAGGAATAAAATGTACAACTCTAGGCAAATATTGTATAACTCCAGTTATACATTATGACATCGGGTTATTCAACATGTAATCAGAGTTATACAACAAATGACTCTAGCAATAGAAAGTATAACTCTAGCAATAGAATGTATAACTCTAGCAATAGAAAGTATAACTCTAGCAATAGAAAGTATAACTCTGGCCATGTAATGTATAACTCTAGCCATGTAATGTATAACTCTAGCCATGTAATGTATAAGATCAGAAGCAATAGAATGTATAACTCTAGCAATAGAAAGTATAACTCTGGCCATATAATGTATAACTCTAGCCATTGAATGTATAATCGTGGCCATATATTGTATAACTCCGTTATACATTATGACAATGACAGGTTATTCAACATGTAATCAGAGTTACACAACAAATGACTGCAATAGAATGTATAACTCTAGCAATAGAAAGTATAACTCGGTCATGTTCGTATAACTCTAGCCATATAATGTATAACTCGGTCATACAATGTATAACTGTAAGCATATACGATATAATGTATAACTCCGAGAATAACTCTAGGTATAACTCCAGGCATCTAATGTATAACTCCAACGTATAAATTGTATAACTCTAGCTATATATTGTATAAATCCAGGTATAAATTGTATATTTGTAGGCATATATTGTATAACTCTATGCATGGAAACTAATTAGAAGTATAGTTATACATATAACAATTAGAGTTTGACATTATGAGAAAGAAGTTGGTCACAGAATTAGAAGAGCTATACATCTAGAACCCAGAGTTATACATCTAGAAACCAGAGTTATACATATTGCGTACTACAGTTTTACATTAAGTAACCAGAGTTATACATATTGAGTACTAAAGTTATACATCTAGTAAGCAGAGTTAGGCATCTAGTAACGTATAAATCAAAATCAAAACTTTTAACCTGGATATCAACTCCCGTGTCAATACTTTCTACAACATCCATCTCTAGATGACAAACAATTGGGATTAGAGTTATACAGATATTTAATTGAAGTTACACATCATTCTATAAGAGTTATACCAACAACACGAGATTTTTGACCTTCGATTCAGATTTCTTGGAAGATTTCTTGGCATTTTTCTTGGTAAAAACCATTGTTAATTATCAAATGACCTCGAATTTGATCTGCACAACCATAATTAACAATTGAACAACTCAACATCAGCAAACCCATAATTGAAGATTGAAAAATCAAATGGACTCTTTTTATGATAGTTTAACAAAGGCAATAATTAACAAAAAATAAACTACAAATCACTAAATAAGGAATGGAAAAAATACCTTATAAAAAAATGGAGACAGGCGAGTTGGAATTAATTTGTAGTGATGAAAATGGCGTTTGTTAGGATGGAGTTAATTGGTAGTGATGAAAATGGAGTTATCAGAATTGTGAAGAAAGAAAAGGAAGACGAAATGACAGGAAATAGAGGGAAAAATACCCGCAAGTTGTTTTGAATTGTCTAGAAAATGAGGAGGGAAATGATCATAGATTGATGGACAAACAGTGTAGCATGCATGGGTTAGTAGGTAAGAGGAGAGAGGTAAATCAAAAATATTAGTTTAATGGGGTTTAGTGGGGTTTGATCACAAATCTTGGCCATTGGTTTGATTGATCCAACCGTCCACATTAGGACTTATGGACTTAATATATCTAAGGACCTTAGTTGATCTCTTCTATATATATATATATATATATATATATATATATATATATATATATATATATATATATATATATATACATATACATATATATATACATATATATATATAGAGGAAGGATCAACTAAGGCCATCTATATATTTGAGTCCATAAGTCCTATTGTGAGTCATTGGATGGAGGGAGATGGATGGCCAAGATCAACCTCCAAAAGTGTGTTTATGTACTAATATCACTCATTCTCTCCTCCTTCACTAATCCTTCTAATTAATCACTAATTCACTATAACTTCTTTTCCTCTCATCCACTTCTCTCATATATCACACAACTCATCTTCTCTCTAAAACCCCAAAAAATAAAAACCCAAAAAATCCAAATAAATAAAAAACCCAAAACCCAAATAAATAAATAAAACCCAAAAAATCCAATTAAATCAAAAAACCCAAAAAATCCAATTAAATCAAAAAACCCAAATAAATCATTCATTCTTCTCTTCCTCATTCACCACCACCCACCACTATCCCACCCGACACCAACTCACCGCCCACCACCGCCGCCACCACACCGCCGCCACCGCACCGCCAACTTTTTTTTTTTTTTTTTTTTTTTTTTTTGCCTCGGTTTTTTTTTTTTTTTTTTTTTCGTTTGGTCTTTATTTTCATGTTTTGAGTTGTTTTTTCCATTCATTTTTTGTTGTTGTCTTTTATTTTCTTTTATTTTGTTACTTCTCCTTTTTTATTCATTTTCTCAAATCTCTTCTTGTTATACTTTTTTTTAAGATTTCGGGTTTTAAATCTTGTTATTTGGTTTATTTTAGATTTCGGGTTTGATTGGGTTGCTGGTTTTTTGGTTTTATTATTGTTATTTGGTTTTTTGTTTTTGTTATTATGAGTTTTTTTGGTTTTTGTTATTATTTTTTTTTTCATATTTTTCATATTTATTGTTTGATTTTTTTACTATTTACGACTAAAGTTATACATTTTATGACCAAAGTTATACAAAAAAAGACTAAAGTATACAAAAATTGGACTAAAGTTATACAAAAAATTGGACTAAAGTTATACAAAAATGAACCAGAGTTATACAAAAATGAACCAAAGTTATACAAAAATGAACCAAAGTTATACAAGAATGAACCAAAGTTATACAAAAATGGACTAAAGTTATACAAATATGGACTAAAGTTATACAAAAAAAGACTGAAGTTATACAAAAATAGACCAAAGTTATACAAAAAAAGACTAAAGTTATACAAAAATTGGACTAAAGTGATACAACAATGGACTAAAGTTATACAAAAATGAACCAAAGTTATACAAAAATGAACCAAAGTTATACAAAAATGGACTAAAGTTATACAAAAAATTGGACTAAAGTTATACAAGAATGAACCAAAGTTATACAAAAATGAACCAAAGTTATACAAACATGAACCAAAGTTATACAAAAATGAACCAAAGTTATACAAAAATGGACTAAAGTTATACAAATATGGATTAAAGTTATACAAATATGGACTAACTTTAGTCAATTTTTGTATAACTTTGGTTCATTTTTGTATAACTTTGGTTCATTTTTGTATAACTTTAGTCCAATTTTTGTATAACTTTAGTCCAATTTTTTGTATAACTTTAGTCCATTTTTTGTATAACTTTGGTGCATTTTTGTATAACTCTGGTGCATTTTTGTATAACTTTGGTTCATTTTTGTATAACTTTGGTTCATTTTTGTATAACTTTGGTTCATGTTTTTATAACTTTGGTTCATTTTTGTATAACTTTGGTTCATTTTTGTATAACTTTGGCCCATTGTTGTATGACGTTGGTTCATTGTTGTATGACTTTGGTTCATTTGTTTTTGAAACTTTGAAGGGCCATAACTTTGCGCTTGGGTGTCCGATTGGGGCAAATTTTTTTTCCAGAGCGCTTATCTCGACGAGACCCATCCCGTGGGAGGTTCCCGGAGGGGACCCTGAAAAAAATAAATTTCCAAAATTCCCTTTAAAAATTGGTCATTTGGTGCCCCAAAGTTTTCTGTCAGGCACACACACACCCGCATAAACTCTTTTGTAACAAACAATTGGAGGACCAAATGAGCTTTGATTTGGGAGCTTGATATATGGTTGGAAAGCTAACTTGGAGTACTTGATGCTGGAAAAAAAAATTTTGTCATTCAGATTTTTTTTGAGGGAGTTATGGGTCTCCGAAGTCGGGTCATTTTCTGCGGACGCGACTGCTGCCTAGATCTCGGTGTGGGGGGACTTTGGGGGACAAACCACGGATGATATTGTGCAAACCTTGCATTTTTGGGTAGCTAACTTGGAGTAGTTGGTTTTAGGCTCAAGAAAAAAATTATTCGGACTCGTTTCGGTCTCGGAAACCGCGTCGGGGCGAGCGGTGTCTCTATGCGTGTTGGGTGTGCACTTTAGTCCATTTTTGTATAACTTTGGTTCATTTTTGTATAACTTTGGTTCATTTTTGTATAACTTTAGTCCAATTTTTGTATAACTTTAGTCCAATTTTTTGTATAACTTTAGTCCATTTTTTGTATAACTTTGGTGCATTTTTGTATAACTCTGGTCGATTTTTGTATAACTTTGGTTCATTTTTGTATAACTTTGGTTCATTCTTGTATAACTTTAGTCCAATTTTTTGTATAACTTTAGTCCATTTTTGTATGGTTCATTTTTGTATAACTTTGGTTCATTTTTGTATAACTTTAGTCCATTGTTGTATCACTTTAGTCCAATTTTTGTATAACTTTAGTCTTTTTTTGTATAACTTTGGTCTATTTTTGTATAACTTCAGCCTTTTTTTGTATAACTTTAGTCCATATTTGTATAACTTTAGTCCATTTTTGTATAACTTTGGTCCATTCTTGTATAACTCTGGTTCATTTTTGTATAACTCTGGTTCATTTTTGTATAACTTTAGTCCAATTTTTTGTATAACTTTAGTCCTATTTTTCTATAACTTTAGTCTTTTTTTGTATAACTTTGGTCATAAAATGTATAACTTTAGTCATAAAATGTATAACTTTAGTCGTAAATAGTAAAAAAATCAAACAATAAATATGAAAAATATGAAAAAAAATAATAATAACAAAAACCAAAAAAACTCATAATAACAAAAACAAAAAACCAAATAACAATAATAAAACCAAAAAACCAACAACCCAACCAAACCCGAAATCTAAAATAAACCAAATAACAATAAAAAAAAACTAAATTTAAATATCGTGTGTATAACTCTAATGCACGCAGTGTATAACTGTAATAGACAAGATGTATAACTTTAGTCCAAAAAAATTAAATAACAACCATCAATAACCAACAAAAAATTAATAACCAACAAAAATTATAACGTATATATAAAAAAAAAACCAAAAAACAAAGAACAAAATAAAGTAAATCTGAAAAATTAAAAAAATGGACAATGAAAATAAAATAAAACCCATACAAAAACACATATAAAAAGACATATTTAAAAAAAAAAAAAAAAAAAAAAACAAACAACAAACAAACAGGAGATCTCGACAAAACCAAAAACAACAAACCAACAAGGAGTTGTTGTCATCTAAACCAAAAAAAGGCACAAATATTGAGATGTAAAACAATAAATAAAACAAAAACAATAAAAAATCAAAAAACCAAACAGTGATTGAAAACACAAAACAAACAAGAGAAAATGACAAAAAAAGGACCAACTTTCAGATCTCCAAAAAACAAAAAAAAAACGTGAGGAGGTGGAGGCGAAGTGGTGGGTGGCGTCGTGGGGGCTGGAGTTGGCGGTGGTGGGTGACGTCGTGGGGGCTGGAGTTGGCGGTGGTGGGGCTGGAAGTTGGCGGTGTGAGGAGGTGGAGGCAGTGATAGGGTGGTGGTGGGGTCGGGTGGTGGTGGGGTGGTGGTGGGTCGGGTGTGGTGGAGTGATTTTTGTGGTTTTTTTTTTGTTTTATTTTAGTTTGGGTTTTTTTTATCAACTTGGTTTTTTTTTTTTTGTTTAGAGAGGGTGGGAGAAAATGAGAGAGAAAGAGTGAATGTGAGAAATGAGAGAGGATGAGTGAATGAGGAAGTGAGTTGGGAGATTAGAATGGTGGTAGAGTTATACACAATTAGGTAGAGTTATACACAATTAGGGAGGGAGATTATGGAGGTTCATTTGTGACCCTTGAATGAGATGTAATCTTATCCTTCCATCCCTTCCATCCAAAGGCCCTTATAAGGACTTAGGGACTCAATGGATGTAAGGACCTTAGAAGAACCCTTCTCTACATATATATATATATATATACATATGTATATATATATATACATATATATATATATATATATATATACATATATATATATATACATATATATATAGGATCCTGTGCGAACCTAAAGTTCGGTGCGAACTTACGAACTAACTGAAAAACCTTCACCCAAACACACGCTCATAAAACCATTCCCGCACCCCTTTCACATTATCCCTATCATTAAATTATTCCCACATTAATACTTTGTATCATCCTCACCTACCAACCACCACCACCCTTCGCCGGCGGCCTCGCCGTTGATTGCTCTGCCGGCGTTTCGTCGGAACTACTCTTGCCTACCTAATCTGCCTTTATTTCTTCATTTGTCCTCTTATTCACCGGCGATCAAATCGTAGGTTTATGTATGAACTTTTCATTCAATTGAGCATTCATTTGAAGATCAATATCATGGGGTATGTATTTCTTGGTCAGATGTATGAACTTTTCATTCAATTGAGCATTCATTTGAAGATCAATATCATGGGGTATGTCCCTTCTTGTTTTTATTCCTTTTTTTTATATAATAATTGTAAAATTTGATGGGTTGTGCTGCATTTTGTGTTTTTGGATTGGTTTTTGTGTTGATTACTGAGAATCTAAATCGGTTGTGTGTGCCGTCATTGCTGATTGTTAGTCAATCAGCAGGTCTTGCTTAAGACCGTCTTTAAGTATCTAAATCGGTTGTGTGTGCCGTCTTAACTGAGAATGGTCTAACCAAGAAATTGTGGTTAGATTTTCTAGGTTGAAGGTTGTTTGTGGTTTTAGATTAAGTTGATTGCTAATGATAAACCCCTGTTCGTGTCATCAAGGTTACATTTAGAAATTCTGTATGTTTTGGAAGATTAGCTGAAATCCTTTCTAATTTCTTTTTAGGGCTGTGTTTATCAGGTAGTTAGTGATAGAATGCTTAACAAGTATCAGGTTCAGGTCTAACAAACATCCAGTCACTTCCTTGAAGGAATCAAACGAAAGGGAGCGAACCTCAACTCCGATTGCTAACGAGTTTATCACGTGATTAGTACGAGCGTGCAGGGTTGTGTCAAAGGTTTGTAGAACTGCATCAGTTTTACAATATCTAATGAATATTTCTTGAGTTGTCAATGTTCTGATGGCCATTTTCAACTTGTATGAATCTCTAATTAGTGGAATCTGATGCAATTTGGTAACTTTTTTTTCCCCTTTTTAGACTTTTGGTGTGATGTGATTTTGTTGATTCTTTACACTATTTTGAATAAACTGGGAATAGTTTCTATTTGTACAGTAGGTGTGAATGCTATCTATGTCATTCTAATTATTTTCCTAAAGAAAATAATTTTCCTAAAGAAAATAAAAGTGATTTTCTGTACTTTTGCATTTGGATAGGCAGATTCATTTGGAGTAACTTTTATCAATGTACTTCTATAAGTTGTTCACTTAATGCCCTTGTGCTAGAAACATATCTCATAGGTTAGATACACTCTTTTAGCAAGATCGATAAGCTAGATACACTCCCCTAACTTGCTAGATACACACCTCTGTCAAGCTAGATAAACACGTTTATTTTCATAGATACACTCATTTACATTGCTAGATCCACCCATTTACCTTGCTAGATACACATCTCTTATAAGCTAGATACACTTTATTTTCTTGCTAGATACACATACACTCGTTAAGTTGCTAGATACACTACTTTAAATTACTAGATACATACCTTTAAGGTACGAGATACACTCCTTTAAGATACTAGATACATTTCTTGAAGGAAAAATTCTTGTGTGCTCCGGGAGGACCATCCTCCTTACACTTAAAGGAATTCCACCAAATAAAAAGTAATAAATGCTTAGGTGTAAGGAGTACGGTCCTCCTGGAGGACACACGAATTTTTCTTCTTTGAGTTGCTAGATACGCTTATATATTTAAGTTACTAGATACGCTCCCTTAAGTTACTAGATACATTTCTATAAGTTTCTAGATACACTCATTTAAATTGTTATACATACCTTTAGCTAGCTAGATACATTTCTTTAAATATAAGCCTTTACTTTGATGGATACACTCATTTACCTTATCAGATACACATCGCTGACAAGTTAGATACATTATTTTAGGTTCCTAGATACACTCTAGATAGTCATATAGCGTAGATTGAATGTTCGGCGTCTATATTATTTTTACTAATTAAATCCTTTCCCGTCCTAATTTTAGGATACCCGTCCCCCTCCGAGAGGGTTCACCCTATCTTTTTAGGGTTTAGTTTTTGGTCCACTCTCATTTTGATAATAAGGGAAAGGAGACCACACATACAAATTGTGCATTGTTGATTTTTTGAATAAGTTGGTGAAAAAAGATATTTGCTTGTCTTGATTTGAAATTAAATCATGGTTATTCATAATTTTGCTTGACAAAAAAGTTGATCCTCATCTTGTCATTCTTTGATTCATTTTCTGATTTAAGAGTGATTGATAACTAATCAATTTGTTCTTTCTAGTATTTTATTTTCTATTCTCTATACGGTTCGATGTTTCTCTATTATGTTAACGATAATAATTTAGCTTCAAGTAATTTAAATATATAAGAGCTTATACACTTATAGTTTAAATGTTGTTCACATAAAGATAGTCAAGTAATTCGGTTTTGAATATAAAGTGGTCGACTAGATTATTTGGAACCTGAGAAGTTGACCTGAATGATGAAAGAGTATTTTGCCGACTATGTGGTAAAATTGATGAGTGTTGATTACTTTACTTCTAAAGATCTGCTTGAAAAATTGATGAGTAGTTGGTTGGATAACATAATTTAGACAATATTTTCGGAAAACTTTCGTTAATGAAGTGACTAAAGAGATTAGCTCACAAAGTTAAAACTTCAAAAATTGCAATCTGTAGAACATGACTGTCTTCTCATCACCACGAAAAAGACGTATTTTCAGCCTTTGGATCAAATTACGAACTAATTTCTAGATAATGAAGGTGGATCTGGTGGCACTTGGCAGCAGTTGATATATTTCGGATGCTTGAAGGACCTGCGAAGAATGAGTCGTGGTGGTGGTCATCGGGTGAGGGGCCAAGAGTCCGGTGGTTCCCATGAGGATGATCTTGGATGACGGCCAGGTGATTGGTGAGTAGTGGAGGCCCAAGGGGTGGCTGGTGGTTTTTGGATACACAAAATACTATGCCAGGTACACCGAAGATAATGCTAAAGATACACAAATTGACTTGTGTATCTTTCATTTTAGATAAAATGTACTTGTTTATACTACATAACGTGTACTCTTAGATAAATAAATGGTACTGCCTTGTTGAATCTCTCACTCTTAGTTGAATGAGCTTTAGTCTTGTTACTTGGGTAATTGTTTCTTTTTCATGTTTATATTTTTTCACATCCATTAGGTAATTCATATAACAATATGTCTCTTTTTTACCGCAGGCGACTCCTAGATTGAGTGAAGACAAAGTGAAGCAAAGGTGTGTTGATCCCAAATCGAATGACACTATCCACTAAAAGCAGTCGCTAAGGTTCTCCTTATCCCCTTGCTTTTAATGTATAATGTCCATTGGTAGCTCTTGTAGTTATGTCCTCGAGATGTTCCCTTATGATTATGGTATTTTGGTTTTCGGATGGCGTGATTGCGGATTTGTGTGTTCAAGATGAGGTGATTTCGTGCCAAACATGAGGATTGTGGTGAAGGCTCTCCAACCTCTTCTCAATGCTAAACCACCAGGACCTGAACAACACGCTTGATCATTTTCCGACATGAAATTACTTCTTTTCTCCTTGTTTATTTCCTTTTTCCCCCTTCTGTGTATCTCTTTATACAATAGGTCTTGGTATAGACGGGTGGGGCGAACAGACGGGTAAAAACCTCTAATAAAATGGGTAGAGGGGACAAGGTGGGGCACCCTCATGTGCTTTCCACTTTATGGTAAATGGGTATTTTGTGAGGGAAAATGGTATCCGTCTATACGTATAGACGGATAGTGTCCGTCTATAATGAGAATTTGTGCTCTTTATATTCCAAAACAGTTCTCTCAAAATCTCTGAGAGTCATTGTAACCAGCCAATAGCATTTCAACAGTTTTTGTCCACTTGATTTAGAAGCACTATTTCTCCAACATCTTCCTTCATGTGAGATTCATATTTTTTTAGTCGATTTATAGTGCACTACGGCACTGGAATATGCTTTCTCATGAGGGTATAAAATACCTTGTATTTCCTTCTGGTTTACGGAGTAGATTTGTAAGCTTTCTGCAGCACAGTACAGGAATATGTTGTATCAGAAATTGTAAAGCTATCATTATCAGGCTCAAACATGAGATTGTATAAAAGAATGTACCATTTATACTACATAAAATGTATTATTGTGTACCTGGGATAACTATCATTATCAGGCTTAAACAGGAGTACTTGTTTATACTACATAAAATATAATCTTAGATAAATAAAAAGTCCTAGGTACTTACATTATACGGCTGGGATATAATAAAAATATCTTTCGTTTTAGTTACATAAAAATTGGGTGACATTCAAATTTCTAAATACATTCATTCACCTTACTAGATAGTTGATACACATCTCTCATAAGTTAGATACACTATTTTACCTTGCTAGATCGATAAGCTAGATACACTCCTCTAACTTGCTACATACACAACTCTGTCAAACTAGATACACATGTTCATCTTCATAGATACACATCTCTGTCAAGTTAGATACACTCTTTTTACCTTACTTAATACACATCTCTGTCAAGTTAGATACACTCTTTTTACCTTACTTGATACACATATTTTGTCCGGGCTCAATCAAGGAAGGCGTAAATGTACTTAATCATTGATCTGATTGATTATCACTTCTGTTCTTGCTATTTGCAAAAGAGTTGCCTTTATTTTTCTTCAGTTCTTTTACTGTTCTCACTTTGTTTCGATTGAGTTGAGTGTCACACGGCGTAGTTCAACTCCATTCAATTTTGAACACGTAATTGGAATGGAAATATGTTTATATTTTGTACTTGTATCATTCATCGTGATTTAATGTAGATTTGTACACTACCCTGACATGGGTAAGAAGATATTCAAACTGACTACGTGACAATGAGTGGTGGTAATTCAGGTTTTTTGTGGTGGATGCACAATATATGACCCTAGATACACATATCAATACTCCCAGATACATATATCAATACTCTCGATACACAAATCGATTTGTGTATCCGGGAGTTTTGATATGTGTATCTGAGATACTAACATGTGTGTCTAGAGTGGTTGTGGGGGCAAGTTGGTGTGGTGGTCACGGAATGGGATAACACAAATGGATTTCTTACTTTGTCTTGATGTGCAGCCGGAACAAAGGCGCTCGCCAGCTATCTAATGACCATGGTGTTGCCATGGGACAACCCCAATTGCCTAAAGAACAAGTTTGATGATATGGTTTTGGAGTCTAGGAAGATCAATGGGAATGGGTGTCTTTTTCCTTATTTGAGATTTGTGATTTGCTTTTCACATTTATTTGTTGTGGGTTGACATATGGCTGGAAAATGTAGTTGGATTAGGTTACTGTATTTTCTAATTGTTTTTTGTGTGAATTTTTACAAAGATCAAGCAAAAGAAAAAATGTATGATAATTTGATGAGCCAAGAACAAGCACTGGATTTTGCCTTCTGATGCCTGAGCAATAAGCAATTAAGCATTGTCTGCAACTTTGAAAAACTAGTACAATAGCATGAGGAGAAGAATGATAAATAATGGGTCACAAATTATCTTTAGTTTACTAGATACATATCTTTAGTTAGTTAGATACACTCCTTTAAACTAGTAGATACACTCTTTTAAATTACTAGATACATACCTATTAAATAATGGGTCACAAATTATCATAAAAATGATCTTATACCCACATTTGGGTGTCACAATTTATGACGTAAAAGAGCCCGTCACAAATGAGAATTTGTGTTCAATCAATAATTTACTCTTTCCTTTTCTAACAAATAAATCAATACATTAACCATGACTCTACATTTCCAAACACATCCTATATACACACTCGCTTTAAGCGAAGCATCACTATCAGAAGGGAGTATCTTATACTCTGGATCATCACTTCATCAGAGGGATGCATCTATTTCTGGGGAAAACAAATATCTGGTGAGTATAAGCGTAGAGGGTGTATCTAAGGACATCAATTTGGCGTTCTATGCTTGACTGTTATTGACGATTTGGTGATTAGCGGATCAGCTGATTGTATTTTGAAATTACTTCACTCGTCATCGCTATTATTTCTGCAACCTCTGAAATGAAGCCTTATCTCCGGCGATGATGCGACTCAACCAAATCAACGACACCCTGACCAACGGCTACCCTACCCGTCGAAACTAGATACATATCTAAACTTTATTGAAACTATTGTAAGGGTCATTTTCAGTCGAAATCGAAAATTCAATTAAAAAAGCCATTTAAGCTAAATATTTGAAATTGTTTGCAGTGAAAATTTACAAAAAAGAAGAGAATCCCCTGCAATAGAATTTCGATTCTATGAAAATTAGTCCCCTCCTTTCACTGAACTGATCTATCAGTCTTCTTCTTGTTCTAGACTCTATACGCCTTACTTTGCAACTAATCATTTTTATCGATCATCTTGATACATCATATTTCTGCGCGCATCCTAGTTGCTGCTCCACCTCCCAGCACAATCCCGTTGCAACCCCTTCATGGCATGGATTATATTTCTAAACACAAAACGATTAATTAGTGACGTTTCCTGCCTATAAGAACTCATTGTTTCCTGCCTATAAGAACTCAAGCGAAAATGATACTGGTATTTGGTCTTATTACCTCCAATTTCTTGACCAATTCTACGGCAGTTGGAGCGGATAGTATGATATGGCGCGCACTAGGACTGACGAACCCTTCTTCAACAGCTTGATCGATGAAAGACAGCAGAGAGTTATAGTAGCCATCCACATTAAGCAGACCCACCTGCACATTTTATTGCAATATTTTGCCACCAATTAGTCATCAAATGTGCTGCACTACACTTAATTTACAACACAGAGCTTAGAAATCAATGACATAGTTCAGATAATTACCGGCTTGTCATGAATGCCAAGTTGAGCCCATGTTATAACTTCTAGTAGTTCCTCCAGTGTACCATAGCCACCTGCATATAATGCAATGCTCAGGCCTCAGGCTTTAATACAGGATACAGGATACCAGTCTGCATTAACTTGGTACTATGGCATTAAACTTCGGTGTTTTTTTGGTTTCAAGTACGACTGTATGAGTTCAGAGCGAGCGATAAACGTGAAAACGTATTTTGTTAAAATACGGAATAGAAAGTTAAATGCTTACCTCGAAAGCGGAAAATCATACTCCATAAACATATATATTTTGAAAAGATTGGCGTAGGACCAGGCAAAACATAAACAATACAAGAGTAATTGGATTATTGGACCCTTACAATAGTTTCAATAAAGATAAACATCAATTATCACTTTACCCCTTCCTTTTTAGACAAAATGATTTTGTGCTTGTGCGGATACACTTCTTTAAATTGCTAGATACACAAGTCAGACAAAATGATTTTCTGTTTTTCCGGATAAACAAGGATTCCTTGTGCGTGCATAATTTGTTATGTCATTTGCATGCATGATTACACTGATAGCTTACTAAGACTAAACTTTTGATTATCTATTGCTTAAAAGATACACATGGTATTACTACTATATACACAAATCGATTTGTGTATCCAGTAGTAATACCACGTGTATCCGGACTGGTATTTCGTGTATCCACGATCAAAAGGTAAACTACGACCACCAAACTGGCCATCACAACCACCAACACTACCACCGCCACACCTACTTCCCTGGACTAACCCCACAACAAGCCCCGACCCCGCCATCAGCCCCGACAACCACTTGAACCTGTATCAGCGACATCACTGGTGACATAAACGACCACCTCAGACCGCGACGGGGACATCACCCGTCACCACAATACACCACAACATACATCTCCAAGGCCACGATCAAGCCAAATTTATAACCCAAAAACGATTAAAAAAATAAAATTTATAATGATCAATTTTTATAAACCTAATTTTTAATTAGAATTCATACCTAAATATCAAATTTCAGAGATTAAAATAAGAATTAAAGCTCACCTTTCTTCTATAATAGACTGAAATCTGTTCTTGGGTGGTAGAAGCGGCGGTGGACATGGCGGCCGACGGTGGAAGTGGCGGCCGACGGTGGAAGTGTGAGAGGCGATGGAAGTAGAGTGTTTGTGGTGGTTTGGTGTTGAATTGTTTTAGTTTGGCAGAGAAAAATAAAAGAGCGTTTGAGAATGACTTTAATAGGTCAGTTCGTACGGTTCGCACCGTACTTTAGTTCGCACCTGACCCCGACCCTATATATATATATATATATATATATATATATATATATATATATATATGGAGCATTAGCTTAAAGGTAATCATCTAACCATGAAGTATAAAACAACCTGTGAATTTAATGGGTTTAAAACTAGTTTTTAAGAATTTCACTAAGGCCTTATTTGGTTGATACGAGAATTAAATTGATGTGTTAGTTTGCAATGGACTGGAGTTTAACTCCTATATTAAAATTCACGTGAATTTTCAATGACCATGAGGGGGAAGGCAGTTAAATTCCCCATAGGAGTTTGAAACTCATAGGAATTTTAAACTCTTCCATTTTACAAAAAAATGGGGTAACCAAACAACCTTTAAAAATCCCAATTCATGGGATTCTAGTATCTCTCGCATAAAGGTTTTTTACTGGCAGCTTTGTAATGATGCAATAGCAACACGACATAATATTGCAAGACGGGTAAGGTCCTTGGTTGATAAATGTGTTCGATGTCATAATAATGTGGAGACATGTCTCCATGTTGTTCGCGATTGTGGATGGGTGTAGGAGATTTGGGAAGAGACGGGGCTTACGGTGATGTCAGGAGGTGAGAATGGTACTGTACGGGGATGAGTTGAGGAGAATATGCGGGTTATGTCTATGGGAGAATGTATGGAATTCATGACTACTTGCTGGGCAATCTGGGAAAGACGAAATAAGGCTATTTTTGAGGGAGAGGAGTGGCGGGCGTGTATGGTAGTGCGAAGGACGAAGGAGTTGCTTGTCGAGATGCAGCTAGGTCGTGAAGGGGAGGGGGATTTGGTAGCTGATGTTGAGGTGCATACGGGCTGAGTTAAGCCAATTGTGGGTATGAGGAAAATAAATGTTGATGCAGGTTGTATGGGAGGTGTTGGGGTGGGTCAGGGTTCTGTGTGTCGCAATGAAGATGGGATAATCGAATGGCGTGGCGTGGTGCAAGATCGGAGAATGATGGAACCTCGAGAGGCAGAGGCTATGTCGATACTGCTCGGACTTCAAGAGGCCCGTAGACGCGGGAACACAAGACTTATTGTGGAAAGTGACTGTTTGAATGTGGTGAAGGATTTACAGCTGCAAAAGACAGGACGAAATGAAGTTTTCTTAATTTATGATGATATTTATTCTCTTTGTTCTCAGTTTGAACAATGCTCTTTTGCTTTTAGTCGAAATTTTAATTGGGTAGCGCATGAACTAGCTCATTATGCGCCTTGGTTAGAAGGTAGTTGAATATGGACGAAGGATTTTCCTTTGTACATTGAACATTTTGCTGCGATTGATTTGGAAGTTATAAATTAGCCCCGTTGTTATTTTTTCTCAAAAATAACCTCTAACAATCCCAATCCATGGGATTCTAGAATTCCCATAAATTGGGTGAGCAACCAAACGAGATCTAAATATATAAATCTAATAAATAATCCAATGAAATTGTGAAAATCTAAATTCGTCACCACTAAATGAAAAAAATATATTTTTATTCATTATAATTATTAATAAATACATTACTTACCGGAAATGATCAAATTTTATGAAATAATTTTTTACTATCAAATCATATAAAAGAGATTGTATAATGTAAACTTTAAGATCATATAAAAGAGATTGTATAATGTAAATGTAAACTTTGAGTGAATAAAATGCTTTTTTAGCTTTTCTTTTTTAGGTACAACTTTAGAGTTTTTAGTGATGGGGTGGTAAGTAAGATAAGTTCTTAATTCAAGAAATCAATGAGAAGGACCCCAATAGTTTGGAGTATTCTGATTAAATAACCCTAAACAAATTTTTTTCTAAAGAACACAAATTCTCATTTGTGACGGACAAAATCCGTCACAAGCCTGTGACGTGAGACAAATGGGTAAGTGGAAAGGGCAAGTGGGAGAGTGAGAAGTCACAAGTTTGTGACCGTAACAAGCAAGAGAGGGTGTCTAAAGAAAGAGGATATTTGAAACTATTGTACTCCTTCTTATTCACTCTTTTCTTCTCTTTTGTTTTTTCACAATAAATAAAAAAGTAAATTTGGACCTCATGTAACACCCCCATACACCAAGTTGCCTTACTAAGACCACCTAGTGCATGAGAATGCTACCATCTCGGTTACCCGAGGCATAGTAATCAAAAGTGACCATCAAGAAACGTACTTTAAGTAAATAAATTTAAAGTGTTTCCATCGAAACCAAAACTGAAAAGTACGATACAACTGTTCCAAACCAAACCAACTAAAATAAATAAAAGTATCTTGACACAACATCGACACAACAGCGGAAGACTACTAGCTGACTCGTGGTGACTCATCCTCAGCTAACCCTCGCGCATCCAAGTCATACCTGGTCACCATCCCCAAATGGATCACCACAGGTTTTAAAACAATTAAACGAGGTCAGTTACTGCACACATAATATAAGATAATACAACAACAATACACAAACACAATTCTCCAACACCGTCACATCACCAATCACCTGGCTAGCCTAAAGGTCTAGCCCTGCCAGATTACGGCCGCAACCAGTAATCCACACCGCCAGTGGGGGACCGCAGCCGTTCCCACCTAAGCCCTGCTCATCTTTACCGAGCGCAAACCCATGTTCTTTAATGTGCACATCCCCTCTTGTAGCGGGTTCGACAAGGGGTGAATTAAGGGCGTGAAGCCACTCCCGCAAGTGACTCCACTCAGCCGAGGGCGCACCTCACGAACCACAGACAAACAACCACAACCAATTATGATATCAACATTACCAATTCAATTACGATATAGACAAATGCCATTAACTAAAAAATAAACAACCAATCAACCATCTCATATTCATGTAAACAATAACTGAGTAGAAAACCCTACCTGGAATGCAGTCACCACAAATAGACACAACAACAGATCAAAAGCGCTCCTGTAACACCCGCGAATTTCTCATTTTGACATTTATAATTTAATTAACCATTCTATTACTTTATTTTATTTTAATTATTTCATTTAATTAATTTTATTTTTAAACATGATTTTTATAAAAGTAATATTTTAAAGCTTAATTTATATAAAAATACGTATTTTAGTCGGATAGTAATAATAGTAAAAATAATAATAATAGTTTCCGTCTTAAGTAACTATAGACTCGAGACATTTTCCCGTCTAGCAAAAGACCGTCTGTGGACGCGGGCCCATGGGGGCGCTTGGGAAACAAGCGTTTGCATTTGTGGAGTCGCCACCAATTTATTGTGGAAAATTGGAAACCGTTCGAATACCTCGTGCCATGTCAAGACACAAAGTAGTGACATGAACACCAAGAACTCGTTACCCTTAGCATTCTATGTCTAGAATGACTCTCTTGGATGCCAATGAACACGGATGTTCACAGAGATTTGGAGTAAGGGGTGAGGGTACGTATTAGCAAGCTCTTTTGATCGAACACCTAATCCCGCCTGCCTCGATAGCGGCCTCTACTAATGATTAGGGAAATTGTCTATACTCGATATATTGTCGATTATATGCATGCAATGCAACATCCATTGTTTTGATCCTAACATGTGAAGAATTAGACTAAGTCGGTAAACACGTAATTTAATCATACAATTGGGTCGAAGTTGGGATCTAAATTGATTACATGTGAAAACAAGTGATACAATAAAAGAAATACAATAATAAATACAATAAAGGAAAATTACAATAATTACATCGGATTAAATGATTTATGTCGAAAATACATCTAAAACGGATAATTTGAGAAAGAAAGAACAAATAAATTAACGAACAGGAATTAGGGTGATAATACGAATAGTAGTTAATTAAATACGTAATTAATAAACTAGGTCAAAGCAACACGAGAGTTCAGGGACAGAAATCAACCAGGAACAGGCGTAGCAAAGCTGCGTCCCTTGGAAGAGGCGCAACAGTTGCTGCGTCCGTTCCTTGGCTCAGTTCTGGCTGTGAAGCCGGAATTGCAAGTTGTTAATATTCGTTGGTGATTTTAATGATCGATTAATAATATTTGACTCAGATGAAAGTGATTAACAGGTTATTTACATGTGATTAAGGGTCATAAAAACAACAAACATGGATGAAAACTAATTAGGACGAATTATTTACAAGATTAATAAGATTAATTAACAAATTAGCAAACTAAACAAATTAATTAAGCCAAACAAGTTATTAATGACGAATTAATGATGGTGACGATAAACAAAAGGTGAAAAATATATCAATGACGAATTCCAGAGACTCAATATTGATGAATCGAGCCTCTAAAACCCGAATTTGATTTTAATGACGAAAACCCGCAAATATGAATTACTTGGGATTTAAGTCGGGAATTAAAAGATGAATTAATTACTAATGATTTATTTACATGTTAGAATTATCGTGATCAAATTATTGTGTCAATAAAACAATGAACAAACAAAGAAAACGAAAACGAACAGACGACAAAAGACGAAGGAAGAAGAAAGGAAGCAGGAACTGCGACAGCCTCACGAAGAGGCGCAGCAGGTGCTGCGTCCCTTCGAAGAGGCGCAACAGTTGTTGCGTCCTTTCTCGACGGTTGTCTCCTGATAATCCGTAAAAAGGGTTTTAAAACATGGTTTTACAAATCGGTTTTATACATATTTTCGACATAAACCTTACAATATGATTACAAAAATAAAGAACAATAATTAAAAGAAGGATTTACACCCTCGGACTTACATGTTTGACGAAACGAGATGAACTAAGTATACGTTTAGTGATGCTCGACTCGAATGTACGACGAAAGTGCCCTCGTAAGAGGAAATTAAACAGATTGATTAAGTTGATTGATTGTGGAGTTGGTCAAATTGGTCGGTCATGCAAAACGAGGCTGGTACTCAGAAGGATCCGAGCTTACGTGGTCGAAAGTTCAAGCACGTAGACGCCAAAAAGTAAGAACGTGGTCTAGAATGCAAAGGGAGAAGAGAAGGGCGGACACTCGCGTGAGAAATATGTGAGACCGAAGGTCTCTATTTATACTAATACCCCGGAGGAAATTAGGGTTTTCGGAGAAACTTTGGAAGTGAATCTCGAAAAGATATGAAAAGATACGAAAAATACGCAGAAAAGGACTTGCGAAGAGGCGCAGCAGGCACTGCGTCTCTTGGAAGAGGCGCAACACTTGCTGCGTCCTTTCCCAAGTGGTTTCCTCCTGCGGAAGAAAGATTTCCGTGTTTTGGTTATGGAATAACGGATTAATCTTGTTTTCCTTAATATTTTGTGTGAATATTACGGGAAATTATTTGCCAAAGATTAAAAGATTGCGAAAATATGGAATAGAAATATCCGGAACATTCCAGAACATTCTGACTCGGTTTTAGAAAAATGAAGACGGTTTTTTGACCCGGACTCCAAATGAACTCTAATTACTGCCAAAACGATCGTATCGGCACGTAGATGACAATTAAGAGGTAGACACAAGTGTTTGAGCGATCACTTGACGATAAACTTACGAACTGTCACAAATCGTTCCGCGTACCAAACATGCGGCCCAATCATCACCGGGTGGTTTGCGGGAGGTGCAGAAATGAGGTATCTACAGAGCCCCCACTTTGACTGAGGCTTGAACAAGGCGAAAGTCAAAGTATAGCCATCAGGTCAATCGAAGATTACAACCTGACGACTATGGCGACGCGAGGCGGCTCAAGGGGTCTGAGCCAAGGACCTGTCGTCGGGAACATCTTAGAGTCTGTCGACTATCGGGGAGGGTCGTTTAAAGTCCATTAGACTACGTAAGGAGGCTCGCTAGCCATAAGAAGAGACCATACCTGAAATTCCTTGAAACTCCAGGGGAAACAAAACGCGATATTGGGAGAAGACAGCAGGACATAGTCTGGAACTGCTGGAGAAATCACTTGTGGCCGCTTCAAACAAACTTCGGAAGAGCTTGGGGTCGATGTTGATCTCCATGTCTCGAGAGGGAATGACTGTCGGTCGTGAACTCTCGCTGGGGGAACATAATCGGGAACTGATCTCCATGTCTCGAGAGGGAACGTCTATCCGTGTACTCTCGCTGGGGGAACATAATAAAGGCGTGTTGATACGTCTGTCGTGTACCTATCAAAAATAAACTAACTAAACTAACTATATAGCTAGGGAAGTCAGGTCGATCTCCTCAGGGTGGCAAGATATCTGTAGAAGTCCGTCTATTTGGTCTCAAATGGGGGGGGGGGGGGAGGTTGTTTGAATTGGTTTTCTAAACTAAAAAGTTAAAGGAAGAGAAGCAGAGAAAATAGCAGTAAAGGCAGAGAAATAGATTTAAACTATCAAATAGAGAAGGGACATGTCAGGATTTCGGTTCACTACGGTAGTCCAGTGACTCAACTGTAAACAACTCAGACGAATTAATGCAAGACGGATATGGAAAGGTCCTTTCGGTCCACTTTCTATCCTAAATTACCACTAACTTAACTTTCATCCTCGTCAGGGTAGTCTACTGTTCATAGCAGGCCTATTTAGTCCAATCTTTCGATCCAGGATTAATTTTAGCCAGATTAAAAGGGTGACTCAGAAGCGTGCACTCAACTAAGTAGGTAAAATACAATTAAATTGCTATGGTGACAGAATCTCACAATTAATTCATCTAACCTATTTACTACATCGTCACATTTCTACCGTAGATCCCCTAATCCCAACATGAAAGAAGTTTATCTACTCATGTTGCTATTAATACTATCAAAACTAACAGCAGATAAATAACCAGCATTCAACATATTAAAACGATGATTAAATTGCATAAAAAGTAAATTAGAGCAAAAAGTAAATAAAGCAAGACGAAGAATTAAAGCAAATGAAATGAAGTTTATTATTAAGAAAAGAGAAAGAGATTACAATCGTGCGAATCCGGCGTAAAGAACAATCAAATCCGAGCGAAATCAATCTCAAAATAAAGTTACAGTGAAGGAGAAAATAGTACGCAGTCTTGAATGATAGATAAAAAGATAGATGGAAAATTCGAATCTAATAACCTAGTAACGTAACGCTTAAATAGAAAAACAACTAAGTCCATAAGCTAAAATAAATTCACGGGCTAATTAAAGCCCACGCCAGCAGAAACCACTCGATCGAGTGGAATAAAACCACTCTATCGAGCAAAACTCAGGATAATCTACTCGATCAAGTAGAATAGTTACTCGATCGAGTAACCTCTCTTTACAGCACTTCCGGATCGAGTAGAAATTCACTCGATCGACCAACCAAGGATGTAGAAACCACTCGATCGAGTAACAAAACCACTCGATCGAGTCTTCTGTCTTCAATTCAGCTCAAATCCACGCCCGACTGCCTTGTAAACCGTGCCTTCACGCTTCCCAATGCAATATCTTACTCAGGAAAATCTCGTCTCCTCTAAATGCATGCAAAAAGGACGAAAAATGGTACGATTCCACTACTTTCGCGTTCATTTCTACAAAATGGACAAAACGAACCAAAGTAGCCAATTCGGGGCATAATACTATATAAACAGTACAAAAATGCATATAAATACGTGCTAAAATAGGCTAAAAAGACTATACAATATGCACGTATCAAATCTCCCCAAACCGAACCTTTACTCGTCCTCGAGTAAACTAAAATGCAACTAATGGAACGGAAATGATAACTCAGAGCTAGATTAACTTGTCTACTCGAACCAATTTAATGCAACAAAAACTAACAGTTATAGCTAAGCAGTCAATACGCAAACGAGTTATAAGCTGTTTAGAAATACAGCTGACCTATCGACCTTGCAAGACCAACAAAATCGGACTCTCTCGTGGTCACTCTTCTCTCATGAAGCAAAGGGTGAATGTTATATGTAAAAGATAGAAGGAAAGACAGTCACTCACCTAACTGCGACCTACATAGCATGCATGCAACAAAAATGAAAGACAATTCAAGTACTAATGCACACACTCCAACCAATAATGTCTGTCACAGCTGAGGGCTTACAAATAATATGGGAATAGTGAGGTTCAGGTGAGAAAAGGCAAAACAAGTTATGGTAATGTGGAGGTAAAAGCGTCAATCTAGTTCCTAAATAGGACCATATAAGACCATCTGAATCTCAACTGACTGAAAAATAGAATACAAGTGCCCTTCATTTGGCACACAACTCACTAAACTCAAACACAATCTCCTCAAAAATATGGAATAAGAATGGAGGAGTTAGACGGTCACAAACTTCCCTTTTTTAACACCGTCTAAATGAATCATATGAAATAAATCAAACTTTTTTCAAACTTTTTTTTTCTATCACTGTACACGTGAATCAGCTTCCCTTTTTTTTCTATTTTTTTCTTATTTCCACGTTTTCTTTTTTTTTTCTTTTTCAATTCTTTTTTTTTCTTTCCTCCTTCCTTTATTTTCACCAACTCCTTACAAAAAGATACGGGCCAAACTGCAGACGGAAAATCGTACCACAAAAGACATACTAAACTAGCTTGACTAGGCAGGCTCAATTTGGGATGTAGCTATGAAAGAAAAGTAGATTTATATACTTAACATATTCATATATGTATTAGGTTAATTTATCATAAAATTAAATGGTGATATTATGCATGCAAACAATAAACAATTTAAAAGAAGAATCTTCATCTTACATTGTGATTTTCGGTTTATATGGGCACAAAAGAGATCTCCTTCTCTTTTGTTCTTGTGCTTTCCTCAATGGATGAACAAAGACCCAAGTGTAGGATCTCTCCCAAGGATTTATACCCAAGACACACTCTTAATAAAATTAATATTATGTATACTAGACAATATTAATTTTGTAAGAAAAAACGACCCAAAAATTATTTGGTTTTACTCCCAAAACCGGTTGAGAGAGAGGAAGAGTAGAGGAAATTTTATCTTTCTAAAACTTGTTGTTTTTAGATGAATGAATGAATAATAATCACAAGTCTCTATCTTAGTGAATATTGGGCAAAAATAAGAAGAAAAACCACAAGGGTTTTCTTCCCAAAACCGGGTGGGAGAGGAGGAACAAAAGAGCCAATGCATGCTCATGGTTGCCTTCACAAGAACAATAGGTTTTGCATGGCTAGCTATTTTGTAATCATCATGTTTTCCACTAATATATCCAACACAATATTAGCCTAATGAGCCTCTTATTTTCGGTACATATAGATAACATGGAATCCATTTTATTTTTGTCAATTGTCAATATGTCACATGTCATATGTTACATAAATTTGTTATGTATTTTTAACATATTAAAAATCAACGTATTAATAAAAATACGTCATATACAAAAATCGACTTAGTAATTCATAATTACTTGTACCAAAATATTTTACCAATTATAAATCACAACAATTTGTATTTATAATAATTCATTCAAATTTAATTGCTTCCTTAAACAAGAATTTCATCTGAGTAATGATACAATTCGATTACTCAGACCGTATCTCATTTTAATCAATTTCAATGAGATACGTAAATATTACTTCCAAAATCGTCCGTCAATTTTAATAAAATTAATTGACTCGTAACGTTATACGATCAATTAATTGATCAATTAAGAGTGTTGCCCTATAGGTATGACCTAGGGGATCAACTGATCACCACCGTCGCACGCACGATAATGTCAAACTCTAGTCGACCAATCATTACCGATATGTGTGGACCAGTTGACAGTAAAATATACTTCCCAATTGTATTCTTTTAAAATGAGACTTAAACATGTGATCATCATGATCAACAGTTGTGATCGCATTATTGTCGGAGGAGACATATTTCAACAATCTCCCACTTGTCCTCGACAAGTGTGCGTCACCAATTCTCTTGTCCTATTACTATCTCCCACTCAATGCAAGGTGTCTTTCAGGTCGTACTTGCAAGTGATCATATCGAGAGTGGTTTCCTTGATCCGAGAATAATCGATTGACCGGATTAATCCACCATGGATACAATCCGAGCGTGGCCACGCATTTCCAGTTCATTACTCCTCAAGTGGCCCTGAGATATTTTATAACCCTGACTAGGGGTGGACAATTCCTATCGCACTCATTCCCTTCGACTAGCCACAACCATCATAACCCAAAATATGCCCATCTGACCCCATTTACGAAGGTCGTAGTAACACAAATCAAAGTTAATCTGAAACTGTGCCATCTTAGGTGAATAGTCTTTAGTCAAAAGAATCGACTCATTTGAATACTATAGTAGCTCTCGCCACGACCAGGCTATATAAATTTGCCAGAACTCTATAAGCGGTCATAAGGCCCGACAAAATATTCCTAACAGTCTGCCTATGTGATCGACTAGTCATCTCACGTGACTCTATGGCACTTGAACTTGCCATCAATCGCATCACACTCTAGTCACTTCGAGACGTCACCTCATATAAGTGACTATGGGCAAATACTATGTTAATCCGTGTTCACTTTAACGGGGTTCAATTGTCACTACAACCCGTTTGGATGTAACAATGTATAAATTTAAGATAAAAGACAAATGTGATTATGAACATGAACAAAAACAACACTTTTATTTCATTTCAAAATCTAACATAGACTTGGTACATGTTTAAGTCCCATGGACGCCATATGTCCATCATGTTTCGCCTGCGATAAAGGCTTGGTGAGCGGATCGGCTATGTTGTCATCCGTCCCAACCTTACAAATTGCAATTTCCTTTCTTTCAATGAAATCTCTTATTACATGATATTTTCTAAGTACATGTCTAGATCTATTACTAGACTTAGGCTCCTTAGCTTGGAAGATGGTCCCACTATTATCACAATAGAGAGTGATGGGATCATTGGCGGTAGGTACTACTCTTAGACCTTCCGTGAATTGCCTGATCCAAACAGCTTCCTTAGCAGCTTCTGATGCTACAATGTACTCCGCCTCCGTTGTAGAATCCGCGGTTACAGCTTCCTTGAAGCTTGTCCAGCTTACGGCACCACCATTGCGCATGAAAACAAAACCAGCTTGTGATTTCATGTCATCTCTATCTGTTTGGAAGCTTGAGTCCGTGTAACCATTAACACGAAGTTCGGTGTCTCCTCCAAACACTAAGATAGAATCCTTAGTTCTTCTCAAGTACTTAAGGATGTTCTTGACTGCAATCCAGTGACTCTCACCTGGATTTCCTTGATATCTACTCGTCATGCTCAAGGCATACGAGACATCAGGACGTGTGCATATCATGGCATACATGATTGATCCAACAGCGGAAGCATAAGGAATCGTCTTCATGCGTTCAACATCATGGGGTTCGGAGGGAGATTGAGTCTTGCTCAATATCGTCCCGGTTACCATAGGTACCAATCCCCTTTTGGATTTGTCCATGCTGAACCGTCGAAGAATCTTATCTACATAAGACTCTTGACTTAGTGCCAATATCCTCTTGGATCTATCTCTATGGATCCGGATACCTAATATGCGTTGTGTTTCTCCTAAATCCTTCATTTGGAAGTGGTTACCTAACCACTTCTTAACAGAAGACAACATCGGAATGTTATTTCCAATGAGTAGTATGTCATCGACATACAAGATTAGGAACACAACATTGCTCCCACTAAATTTCATGTATAAACATGGTTCCTCAACACTTCGAGTGAAACCATTCTCTTTTATCACATGATTAAATCGATGATTCCAACTTCTAGATGCTTGCTTAAGACCATAAATGGATCTCTTAAGCTTGCATACTTTGTTAGGATTTTTAGAATCAACAAAACCTTCGGGTTGTATCATGTACACCTCCTCTTCTAAATGCACATTTAGAAAAGCGGTTTTGACATCCATTTGCCATATTTCATAATCATGAAATGCGGTGATCGCTAACAATATCCGTATGGATCTTTGCATGGCTACGGGGGCGAAGGTCTCATCATAATGGAGACCTTGGACTTGGGTAAATCCTTTTGCCACTAGCCTAGCTTTGTAGACATCATCATGTCCTTCTATGCCATTCTTGATTTTGAATATCCATTTGCATTGAAGGGGTCTTGCCCCTTTAGGCAAATCTACCAAGTCCCAAACTTGGTTTTCATGCATAGAATCCATTTCGGACTTCATGGCTTCAAGCCATAAGGAGGAATTTGGACTAGAGATTGCGGCCTTGTAGGTGGCGGGCTCATCACTATCTATAAGCAACACATCGAGTGTCCCATCTTCTTCGATAAGTCCCACATATCGATCGCGATGGCGAATTACTCGACTCGTTCTTCTTAGTGGAGGAGGTATAACCGCGTTAGACGACGAAGGAACATCTTCTTGCGTCTCTACCTCGGTTTGTGGCTCTTGAACTTCGTCAAGTTCAAAATTTCTCCCACTCTGTCTCTTAGAAATAAAGTCTCTTTCTAAGAAGACAGCCTCGCAAGACACAAACACTTTGTTATCTTGAGGTTTGTAGAAGTAGTATCCTCGAGAATTCGAGGGGTAACCTACAAAGGTGCATTTTTCGGATCTTGGGGCAAGCTTGTTGTCATTCTTAGTCTTGACGTAAGCATCACATCCCCAAATTTTCATGTAGGATAGATTAGGAACTCTTCCTTTCCACATCTCAAATGGAGTTTTTTCCGGTGGCCTTAGTGGGACTATTATTCAAGGATATAATTGCTGTTTGAATCGCAAATCCCCAAAACGAGTTTGGTAAATCGGTTTGACTCATCATTGATCGAACCATATCAAGTAGGGTTCGATTTCTCCTTTCGGCAACACCATTGAGTTGTGGTGTTCCGGGTGGAGAAAGTTGTGATATAATACCACAACCTTTCAAGTGTGAATTGAATTCAAGGCTAAGATATTCTCCACCACGATCGGAACGTAGTGCTTTTATCTTTTTGTCCAATTGGTTCTCTACTTTGTTTTGAAATTCCTTGAATTTCTCAAACGCTTCACTCTTAAGTTCCATTAAATAGACATACCCATGTCTACTCAATTCGTCGGTGAAGGTTATAAAGTAGTCATAATTTCTACGAGCGGTGATACTCATTGGTCCACATACATCGGTGTGTATGAGTCCCAATAGTTCACTAGCTCGTGTCCCTTTACCACTAAAAGGATTACGAGTCATTTTGCCAAGTAGGCAATATTCGCATGTACCATATGATTGATAATCAAATGGTGTAATCATGTTAGTCGAAATTAATCTTTTGATGCGATTCTCGTTTATGTGACCTAATCGACAATGCCAAATGAACGCTTCACTTGGGTCACTTGATTTGAGTTTCTTTGATTGAATGTTATAAATATCATTAGTCGGATTTGAGGTCTCTAAAATGTAAATGCCATTGATGGAAGAAGCTTGGCCTATAACCAAATCATTCCTTGAAATAGTACAACGATTGTTCTTAATGACAAAACAAAAACCGTCCATGTCTAGCATGGCGATTGAAATAATGTTTTTAGAGAGTGTAGGCACATAAAAACAATTATGTAAATACAACTCAAATCCAAAGCTAGAACATAAGTTCCTTTGGATTCGGCCGCTACTCGAGCTCCATTTCCAAGGCGTAGATCCACATCTCCCTTGCTAAGCCTCTCCACATCTCTTAAACCCTGTAAATGATTACAAAGGTGAGAACCACAACCGGTATCTAGTACCCATGTCGTAGTGGAAGTATAATTTATATCAATAACATAAATTTCCTTAGGAATTTTACCTTTTGGAGTGATGATTCCTTCCTTATATTTCGCAAATACACGGACAATTCCTAAGCCAATGTCCCATGCCATAGCAATAATGGCACTCATCATTAACTTGCTTGAAGTTTTTGATTTTCTTTCCCTTCTTCTTGAACTTTTTGCCCTTTGAAGCAAGAGCTTGATTGCTTGAGCTCCCACTAGTTTTGGCATCTTTATCTTCCAGAGACAAAGACCCTATTGATTGTATGAGGTAGTCTTCCTGAGACGGGCTCACACGAGATCTAGTAGTAGTAGGTGGTTTAGAAGAAGTGATGAAGTTAAGGTTTCCATCCGAACCTATCCCAAAATGAAGTTCTCTAGTAGTGTCGAAATCATTGTTGGAGCAAACGTCGTCAAAAACATTGTGGTAAGACTCAATAGTTATCGGTGCGGTAGCATTTGATGGATTCATTGTAATGAACTACAAGTATGGAGGAAAAGGAAATATTAACATTTGTCTTTTTAAATCATACTTGTAAAAAGATTGACAAGATATGAACATTTAAATAGTGACCTCTACCCAACTATTATAAATGATTCCAAGACCCAAATTCATATCAACTTAGGCACGGGATAGCCGATGGAACCCTTATTAATATAACTCGGTGGATTAACGTTTAATCGATTCTACTTTTAGAACTCTTGGTCGATAAAATTACTCTAATGTTTATCTATAGCCCGGAACACATGCGACTACGGTCACGAATACTTCCGTTGAGGTCAATCCAAATTTCGAATAAATGTGTCCATGATCCAAATTCACATTAACTTGGGCACGGGATAGCCGATGAAACCCTCATCAACACGAATTCGGTGGATAGACATTCATCACCCACTTCCACTACGTAACAAGGTTTGTACCCCGGGATGGCCGAGTGCACTCCCTCGCGAAATAGGTTTTCATGGTTTCTACTATTTGGTAAGGCTATGTCTCAATTAATTGTTTTAGCGAGAGGTCATGTCAATTTATTATCTATCACGTTTTAAGTGAATTAAAGCGGTGAACTACGATAATTGTATTTGACACGGTCGATGAACTCGATTAGATGATGATGCATGTTTTAGTTATGGCGATTTAGCGATGCATGTGACATATAAATAAAATGCAAAACATAAAATAAATCCTAGTATGGCCTTCCTAAAAATAGAAAACTATTTAACTATTACATATTCGGAAACCAACTCCATTGGTCCCTTGAACTTCGGTTGTGGCACGCATCTCGAGGTAACACCGTCTTTATGTATCGCCATCTTGAAGAAATCCGTCTTTGGGAACTCCGGAATAAATAAAATTATATAATAAATTACATAATTTCCTATTATACATTTGTAACTATAATAAAATAAATCTATTAAATTACAAAACGGTGATACGAGATCACAATAAAATTACAACCGAATCGATATTCCCATACATTTCGGGAAATACCAATTAAAAACTAAGGCCATACTAAGTAAAAATTACATAATTCAAAAATTACATAAATAAAATTATGACAATCATAAAGAAAATGCAGCATTATAATATGTTTGAACATGCCCAATTTTATGCTAAATCGCCTTTAAATAGCCAATATCGTATATTACTCGGTTTTTACGGATTTGCGTGATTTCAACATTTTATAATCACAAAATTACATAAATTCATATTTATGCATAAGTTAATTATCCTAACCTCTTAGGACTCAAAATTTAGTCTTCACTAATTATTTGACCATAATTAACTCATATTTCTAAAATTTGTTCATTAATGGACTTAAAATTATAAAAATAAGCTATAAACTTCAAATAAATCACAAAATTTCAAATAAATTTGAAATTTGAAATATAAACTCATGAATATTCTGGAAAAATACCATGACACTCATAATGTTCAAAAACTTAGGTTAAAAATTTCAAATTTATCCTAAAAAAACAATGTTGTTTTTTATCGGTTTTAACTAAATAATCATAAAAACATGTGAAAAATTATATTCATTAACTTTTCAATTTTAGATCTGAAAAAGATAATAAAATGCAACATATAATGTTTTTCTTTAGTCATAGAGTATGTTTTATTAATATTTCACTAATAAAGTCACTATTCATGCTATTTTTCTTCAAAAATCCATAAATCATGCAAAAAGACTTCAATATAGCCTATTATTTTACACACATCTTGTAAAATTGCATGTGACAACATACTAAATTTCTATGACCAGATTCGAAATTTATCTCATATTAACCTATTTTCACCTAAATCCGAATTTAATAATGAAAAATCCATTTTTCGAGCATAAGAAGTCTAAAAATTATGAAACTTTACAGGTCATCTCAAAATAATATATGTGATAACATATCCAAAAATGACTGGAAAATTCGAAGTTTAGCTAATTTTAGTTCGAAAATGACATTTTATTCATAAAATCATATTTTTAATGTCATTATTATGTAATATGAACAATAAAAATCCATAAAATAACCAAAATATCCTAAAAACATTTTAGGACCAGAAATTTTAACATGCATAAATTAATTTCGTGATATATCATAATAACACAAATTATACAAGTTTTATATGTTAATCTTTATAACTCGGAAAAACTTTTAACCGATTTGCATGCAAACAACCATGGCTCTTGATACCGATTGAAAGAAAAGTAGATCTATATACTTAACATATTCATATATGTATTAGGTTAATTTATCATAAAATTAAATGGTGATCTTATGCATGCAAACAATAAACAATTTAAAAGAAGAATCTTCATCTTACATTGTGATTTTCGGTTTATATGGGCACAAAAGAGATCTCCTTCTCTTTTGTTCTTGTGCTTTCCTCAATGGATGAACAAAGACCCAAGTGTAGGATCTCTCCCAAGGATTTATACCCAAGACACACTCTTAATAAAATTAATATTATGTATACTAGACAATATTAATTTTGTAAGAAAAAACGACCCAAAAATTATTTGGTTTTACTCCCAAAACCGGTTGAGAGAGAGGAAGAGTAGAGGAAATTTTATCTTTCTAAAACTTGTTGTTTTTAGATGAATGAATGAATAATAATCACAAGTCTCTATCTTAGTGAATATTGGGCAAAAATAAGAAGAAAAACCACAAGGGTTTTCTTCCCAAAACCGGGTGGGAGAGGAGGAACAAAAGAGCCAATGCATGCTCATGGTTGCCTTCACAAGAACAATAGGTTTTGCATGGCTAGCTATTTTGTAATCATCATGTTTTCCACTAATATATCCAACACAATATTAGCCTAATGAGCCTCTTATTTTCGGTACATATAGATAACATGGAATCCATTTTATTTTTGTCAATTGTCAATATGTCACATGTCATATGTTACATAAATTTGTTATGTATTTTTAACATATTAAAAATCAACGTATTAATAAAAATACGTCATATACAAAAATCGACTTAGTAATTCATAATTACTTGTACCAAAATATTTTACCAATTATAAATCACAACAATTTGTATTTATAATAATTCATTCAAATTTAATTGTTTCCTTAAACAATAATTTCATCTGAGTAATGATACAATTCGATTACTCAGACCGTATCTCATTTTAATCAATTTCAATGAGATACGTAAATATTACTTCCAAAATCGTCCGTCAATTTTAATTAAATTAATTGACTCGTAACGTTATACGATCAATTAATTGATCAATTAAGAGTGTTGCCCTATAGGTATGACCTAGGGGATCAACTGATCACCACCGTCGCACGACAGTAATGTCAAACTCTAGTCAGCCAATCATTACCGATATGTGTGGACCAGTTGACAGTAAAATATACTTCCCAATTGTATTCCTTTAAAATGAAACTTAAACATGTGATCATCATGATCAACAGTTGTGATCGCATTATTGTCGGAGGACACATATTCCAACAAGCTAATGGGTCAAAAAGGCAAGTTTTGGTTAAAGTGGAGTTAAATGGGTGAAAAATATAAGAAAAGGGAAAATTTGTAAGCACCTCCCTGCATGTGACACCAACCACAAACCCGAATATGTGCATTTGACAAGAAATTGAATGTCATAAAAGTGCAAAAATGATGAACATGCTATGCAAGGAGTACTACTCTCAATTCCTAATGAACTGGTCATGAATGTCACCAGTTATGGGCTCTAAACCTCAGAATTTATGGATTAGTTTGCCAATTTATCAGGTCAAGTCTAAATAGTCAGCTATATTTGAACAAAAACTCATGAATGCAAAACAAATGCAAATGCAGACTCAAAAGGATGCAATACCCTCCCCAAACCAAAACGGACAACGCCCTCGTTGTCCTCCAGCATACACCAGCAGATATATACAGGGGAACGGGAATATACAACCAATAAAGAAAAAAAACAATAAAATAAAAAGGAGACAAAAAGTAAAAGAGTAAGATGTACATACAAAATACGAACTTCCCCAAACCAGCCAGAAAACTGGGGAAGTGAGTAGACCAGTAGCTACTCATCAGCCTCCTCATCACGGATGTCCTCCATCCTGAACTCCGGATCCTCCTCCTCCTCTCTCCTCCTCCTCTGCTCAGCTCGAGCTCTCTCCGCTGCCACCGCTGGGTCCTCGTCCTCCTCCTCCTCAGCAGACTCCGGGTACCCCTCAGCTGGGTACCGGTAAAAGGAAGGGTGTGGCCAACCCTCTGGGATCGGACGGTGTCGCCTCAAGTGGTACTCGTACAGAGGGTGCAAGGTAAGAGCTAAGTCCCTCTCCATACGAGCCTGTCTCTCTGCAATCTCAAGCAACAAACCGTCACGGCGCCCTTGGTCCATGACCGCGGACGCCACAAAGGGTAGAGGTGGTACGAAAGTGGCCGATAGGACCGGCTGTGCCTGTGTATGGTCGGTGGGTGCAGGAGTAGGAGTAGGAGTAGGGGTTGGGATGGGAGTAGCCGTGGAAGGCTGGGCACTCCCAGAAGGTGTAGACCCCTCTCCAGTCTCAAGTCTACGCCGCTTCTTAGCGGCGGATAAAGTGGGAGGTGGTCGGAGTGGAAGTTGGTAGTCCGGTGGAGGTGGCAGTCGGTCGCCCCTAGCGACAGTAGGCGAAGGGGCTAGACGGGGGAGAGTGTCACAAGGTAGGTCCACAGACAAGGAACCGTCTATCTTCCATGTCTGGTAGTCTGTGGTCACCAATCTTTGAGAAAGCATGGCATCCAGACTCAGATACCTCTCTCCCTCGAGGTACTGCAAGTCACGAGGCCAGACGGGGAAAAGGGAACGGGAAAGAATGGTGGCTCTGCCACCGCAGGCAATAGATCCCGTCTCCTTCAGCCCCTGGGCCTGAAAGTAATGGGCGGTCAGGTAGGCAATATTGAGGGTAAAAGGACCCTCACAGTCAATGTTCAGCTAACCGCCCAAGATGGAGAGCTTGGTGTTGGTGATGTTGTTCGGCTCCTTTCGGCCAAAAATGGTGCTCTCCATCAATCTAAGAAAGTAACGGGCAGGGGAAGGTGGACCTGTGCGAGCTTTCGCTCGGGAAAGGTGGTCTGGGCCAAGGTCCGCCAAAGCTGACAAATGACCCTCCTAGTGGCGGTAACGTCGCCCGTAGAGGAAAGGCCAAGTCTGCGACCAAACTCCTCCAAAGTCATCGGAAAAGTCCGGTTGAACAACCGGAACGACACAGAAGAACTAGTAGGGGTAGCATCGTGTGCCCCGGAGGAGATGGTGAAGGAGCTGAGGAACTCAAGACTCAGCTCCAGAAAGGTACGACCACTCATAGTGATGAGTCCGGCCATCCCCGTGCCCCGTAGAAGCTCACAAACTGACTCGTAGATGCCGAGTCTCTCAAGTGCCGGTTTATCTAAAAACCGGGAAGGTACAAACTCACAGCCTAGGAGGTGATAAAACCTCTTACGATGTACACCGTTAATAAAAATTACCTGCGGGTATTCCGGGTGAGAGTCGAGGGAGGTATCCCCTCGAACAGTGACCGTGCTAGAAGGAGCAGCTGAAGTGGAGGGAGCGGCAGAAGTAGAGGTAACAGGAGCTGGTGTAGAACGGGAACGTCCACGACCTCGGCCCCGGCCTCTAGAACCCGAAGTAGAAGCCCGTCCAGTGACGGTGCTAGGAACTAAGGCCGCTCTAAAGGCAGCTGCAGCTGCAGGTGAGTCCGCCACAGGTGTGAAAACAGCGGCTGGAGTAGAGGATGTGGCTGCGGTGGCCACCATTGAAGAAGAAAGACTAGCAGCAGTGCTAGCAGTGGTGGTGGCCGTAACTGAAGTGGCAGCCGAAACGGAGCTAGCAGCAGTGCTAGCTGGCGCAAAAACTGTACCTGCAGCAGAGACTAAGAACATAGGGGCTGCGGTACTAACAGAAGTGGAGGCGGTGGTAACAACAGGGACCACCGTCTTAGGTAAGGATGGACTAGAAGTCTGGCTAGTAGAGGGCAGTGAGCTAGAATCCATCCTGTATACCAAGGGCAGGGGAATTTGATAAGAAAGAGTATGAAAACAGCGTGATGATCAGCATAGTAACAACATGACAATTCCCCTACCAGTCGAAAAATTCAACTTACAGCATAAAATTCCCAACTTTCCTCAAGAATTTCGAATAGATGCATGTGAACAACGATAGGGGTGGGGTAGCAGACATCAACAGCAGCAATTAAACAACAAATGAAGTAAATTAAGCATATGACAGACCAAATTCGACTGAAAACCCAGATGACAGTCGAAAATTTCGACTGAAAAATCACCCTTATCGCAAATTTCGCGCAAGATTCGAACTAGGCAATTAAAGATCAATGAAGACATGGGATTAAGCATCAAGTAAGCTAATTAGGGCAACCAAGTTCAATCAAAGTCGAAAAACTCGACTAAACAAGGGATTTCAAACCCTAATCCTAATTAACCTCATAAAAATGCGAAATTAGTGAAATTAAAATGCAAAAAGGTGTAGGAGATACTTACTTGATGAGAATGAACCTACAAATTGCAATTAATCTTCAAACAACAAGCAAAATTGGCGATTTTTTTCGAAAAACCGCAAACCCTAAAATCCCCAATAGACCGAGTAAAATAGCACAAATCAAGGGGAAAACAGAGGGCTTTGAATGATTAATTAACAAAGAACAAGATGTAGGTGACGGATTTGGTATGAGGGCAAGAAAAATGGGGATTTGGGGGTTTTTTAATCGCCAAATAAGAAGGGAAGTCGAAATAATGGGTGAAAATGAAATAAGAATCAAAAACAAGGAAGTTAAGGAAAAACTCCCTGCGTCCCTTGCGAATTCACTCGATCGAGTGGTTTAGAACTGCTCGATCGAGGACTTTGATGATCCATCTACTCGATCGAGTAAATATTTACTCGATCGAGAACTCCCCATTTCTGCTTTACTCGATCGAATGATATGGCACTAATCGATCGAACAGAATCCACTCGATCGAGTACAAAAAGTACTCGATCGAGTTATTTTCCTCGTGTAAGCTCTTGAATTCGTCATTCTTCCTTTAAATTTGCGTAAAAATTCCCCAAACCTGCATAAAAACACTTGCAAAAATATCCCAAAATACCAAATACGCTAGGTAACAGTCTATAGTCTTTATCTACGCTAAAAAATGGTCTAAATTCTAATTGTCCTAATTAAAAGCAATAAAAGAAATTCGACGGAAAATTAAAAATTGTTTATACAAGATGGTACATGGGGCATTTCCCCGCTCACTTCCCAAAGCAATTCAGTATCCCCTCGGAGGGCTCCTGACTGGAGGACGTCACCTCAGCAACATTGATCGTCCTCTTCAGCTTCCATGAGCTTGAACTTGAATCATTCGGAGGAGAATAGTTCACATCCACATATGCTCGAACTTTTCTCACCCTTGCTCCTTTCTCACCGGCTGTAACACTGTCACTCCCAACTTGACTGACATTAATTGCACCATGCCCTTTGACAGCTCCTTCATTGTTTTCATCTGTACCTGCAGCAAGGAAAACAGACGAACTTTCCTCCTTTTTGCTCTCAATCTGAGGCGGAGGGGTAACAATAGCAGCACAATGCTCCAAATTTTCATTCGGACTGTCAATAATAAGGTCAATAGAAGAGAGGGCATTGCAAGGCTGAGCTTGCATGGGAGCCCTCTAGAACTTAGACTGATGGAATATCAGCTCCTCGTCCCCTACCTGAAAAGTCAACGTCTTACCCCCGACGTCTATTAATGCACGGGCAATGGATAATAATGGTCTCCCTAAAATAATAGGTGTATGTGCATCTTCGGGGATGTCTAATACAACGAAGTCAACGGGAATAAAGAACCTCCCGATCTTCACAGGTACGTTTTCTATTACACCTAATGGCCGTGATATGCTACGTTCGGCCATCTGAACAGTCATGTTGGTGCAATTAAACTTTGTCAAACCAAGTCTCTTAGCCAGAGACAACGGTAAGACACTCACGCTAGCGCCAAGATCGCATAACGCGTTATCAATCAAATGGGTACCGATATGACATGGAATTGAGAAACTACCCGGGTCTGACTGTTTTGGAGGTAACTTATTTTGAACTAGGGCTGTCCCCACCTCAGTCAAAGCTACCGTCTCATTATCACTAATGTGCCTCTTACGTGTTAAAATTTCTTTCATAAATTTAAGGTAAGAGGGTACCTGTGTCAGCAATTCGGCGAATGGTACAGTGACCTGTAAGCTTCTCAAGATTTCGGCAAATTTGCCGAATTGTTGGTTAGCTTTAGTATTCTGCAGACGCCTCGGGAAGGGAACCGTGATGGGTATCTCGAGTCCCTTGTTTCTCTCTTCCAACGTGTCAGCCGGATCAAGCTCTGTATCCTTTGGACGCTTCTTTTCTCTCGAACGAGGTCTTTCAGGTGATTTCTCACTTAATCGAGCATTAGCAGGCTCTCGATTAAGCTGTCCGTCGTCCATACTACTCGATCGACCAAAATTCCCATTCGATCGAGTAGTTTCTTCAACAGCATCACTCGATCGAGTAGAAAATTCACTCGATCGAGCAGTTGGCTTTTCCTGTTCACTCGATCGAGTAAAAATTCCACTCGATCGAGTACTTTCCTCAGCAAATCTACTCGATCGACCTCCAGAAACTAGTCGATCGAGTACTTTCTGTTAGAAATCTATATCTCATTACTTATCATATTCATATATGTGATGATTTAATTTAGTCATAAAATTAAATATTGATCTTATGCATGCAAACAAAAGTAAACATAAAGAAGAAATCATCATTCTTACATTGGATATTTCGGATTATTGGGCACAAGTGAGTTCTTCTACTCACTTGTTCTTGAGCTTCCTAAAATGGATGAACAAGGATTCAAGTATAGAATCCCTCCCAAGGAATAATACCCAAGGTAACCACTTAATAAAATTAATATTATTAATACTAGAACAATATTAATTTAAATAAAATTGACTCAAAAATCTTTATTTTGTTCTCTTAATTTCGGTTAAGAGAAGGAGAAGAAGGAAGAAGTTTTTATCTCTCTAACACTCAATATTTTAGATGGTGAATGAATAAATAATGCACTAAACTTAGAAGTAGTGTATTAGGCAAATTATAGAGAAAACCCATTGCCTTTATTTACAAGAGGCACTAGGTATGCATGGCTAGGTTTAGGAAAAAATGATTATGTTTTCCACTTAATTAATCAACATAATATTTATCCTAATACTCCATTATTTCGGTCCATTTGAGATAAAATGGATTCCATTTTATCTTTGTCAATTTGTCAATTTGTCACATGTCACATGTCATGTAAAATTGTTATGTATTTTTAACATATTAAAAATCAACGCATTAATAAAAATACGTCATATACAAAATCGACTTAGTAATTCATAATTACATGTACCAAAATAATTTACCAATTATAAATCACAACATCTTGTATTTATAATAAATTATTCATTCAGTTCAATTGCTTCCGTAAACAATAATTTCATCTAAGCAATAAAACAATTCGATTACTTAGACCGTATCTTATTTAATCAAATTATAATGAGATACGTAAATATTACTTCCAAAATCGTCCGTCAATTTCAAGTAATTTAATTAACCCGTATCGTCATACGATCAATTAAATAATCAATTAAAGGGTTACCTTTTAGGTATGACCTAAGGGGATCAACTGATCACCACCGTCGCACGACAGTAATGTCAAACTCTAGTCAGCCAATCATTACCGATATGTGTGGACCAGTTGACAGTAAAAATTACTTCCCAATTGTATTCTTAAAATGAGACTTAACATGTGATCATCATGATCGACAGTTGTGATCGCATTATTGTCGGAGGACACATATTCCAACACTTTCTTAGCCGTCAGCTCATTTCCTTTGACAGAACACTGTTCATCAGCTATTATTTCCTTCCTCGGGTCTGATTTCAACACTTCTGGTCCCTCATATGAACGACCGCTTCTCAAATTAATTAAATTTACCGTCTCATGTGGATTTTTGCCAGTTTGTGACGGTAAATGACCCGGTTTCCTTGCAGATTGGTTCGCGGCTAATTGGGCAACTTGAGTTTCAAGTGCCTTGATAGATGCATCTTTCTGTTGATCACTCAACTCCATTTGCTTTGTAAAAGATGACATAGTCTTTAACTCACCAATCTCACTCACCCCTCCAGAAGATGATGCTCCGTGATTGGGAGGAGGGAAGGAAGGAGGCTTCTGAAAGCCTTGTTGATTCTTATGTGGAGGAACATACGGCTGCTGTTGGTGCGGAGGAGGGGTAGGATTGAGCACATTTTGACTAGTCCACCTCAAATTGGGATGGACGGCCCCTTGGTTGTTGTAATAGAACCCCCTCCTTGCCTATATTGTTGAAAGGCAAGGACTTGTTCCTTCTCCATAAGACAGCCAACAGCAGTGTGACCGTCATTGCTCCCACACCTCTCACATGTGACGGTCTCCCCTCTAGTAAGCACATGGACCGTCTGAGGCTCCCCAGCAGAATGTAACTCCAACTTGTCAAATCTAGCATTCATGGCTTCCAGCTGAGCCACAACCTGCTTATCGACGGCATGAACTGTTCTAATACCATCCCTCGGGTTTCCATACTCAGCACTGTGATTCGCCATCTCTTCAATAAGGGCCCATCCCTTATCATCGTCGGTATTTTCCTGGAATCTCCCATTAGATGACGCATCAAGTATGGCTCTGTGGTCATCGTACAGCCCATTGTAGAACTGGTTAGATATAAACCATGGGTCAAAACCATGGTGAGGAATAGACCTCACCAATTTCTTGAATCGGGACCATGCCTCATATAAAGTCTCATCGGGAGCCTGCTTGAAACTGGTAATCTTGGCCCTCAGCTGATTGGTGCGCTGTGGAGGGAAATATCTCTTGTAAAAGGCAAGAGCAAGTGACTCCCAATCTGTAACCCCTGCAGCTGTGTGGTCCAAGTCAGTCAGCCACTCCCTGGCTGAGTCGGTCAAAGAGAAAGGAAACAAAACCTCCTTAATCTTTTCTTGAGTTACCCCCTTTGTGGCGGGGATAGTAGAATAGTAGTCTGTAAAGACCTCCATGTGCTTCCTCGGATCTTCACCTGCCACACCTCTATAGAGATTTCTTTCCACCAGATTGATGTAGGAAGGACGGATGTCGAATGTATTCCCATCCTCAGTCTGGAGATTGAAACCCTTTGGAATTGAGGATGCTTTAGGCACCGAGTGACTGGAAAGTTTCGGCATCTTTACTTGTTGATCGGCAAAAATAGGAATGTCTTCTGCGAAAAAAGAATGATGTAGCTCTGGCTCGAAAGTACTCAAGTCTTCCTTTCGTGATTTTCTCTGCAGACGAGTCTATGCCTCGAATAGTCTCTCTCGGCTCAAATCAATCGGTGAAACTAACTCAAACCATGTCGACCTGGGCATAAACAACACCTCGAAAGAAAATAAATAAGAACCGCCTCAAGGAATAAAAATTCCCTGAGACGGATAAAATAAACGAAACAAAGACAGATAGGGCAATTGCCTCCCCGCAACGGCGCCAAAATCGATACGTCCATCGTGTACCTATCAAAAATAAACTAACTAAACTAACTATATAGCTAGGGAAGTCAGGTCGATCTCCTCAGGGAGGCAAGATATCTGTAGAAGTCCGTCTATTTGGTCACAAATGGGGTGGGGGGGGGGGGGGGGTTGTTTGAATTGGTTTTCTAAACTAAAAAGTTAAAGGAAGAGAAGCAGAGAAAATAGCAGTAAAGGCAGAGAAATAGATTTAAACTATCAAATAGAGAAGGGACATGTCAGGATTTCGGTTCACTACGGTAGTCCAGTGACTCAACTGTAAACAACTCAGACGAATTAATGCAAGACGGATATGGAAAAGTCCTTTCGGTCCACTTTCTATCCTAAATTATCACTAACTTAACTTTCATCCTCGTCAGGGTAGTCTACTGTTCATAGCAGGCCTATTTAGTCCAATCTTTCGATCCAGGATTAATTTTAGCCAGATTAAAAGGGTGACTCAGAAGCGTGCACTCAACTAAGTCGGTAAAATACAATTAAATTGCTATGGTGACAGAATCTCACAATTAATTCATCTAACCTATTTACTACATCGTCACATTTCTACCGTAGATCCCCTAATCCCAACATGAAAGAAGTTTAGCAACTCATGTTGCTATTAATACTATCAAAACTAACAGCAGATAAATAACCAGCATTCAACATATTAAAACGATGATTAAATTGCATAAAAAGTAAATTAGGGCAAAAAGTAAATAAAGCAAGACGAAGAATTAAGCAAATGAAATGAAGTTTATTATTAAGAAAGGAGAAAGAGATTACAATCGTGCGAATCCGGCGTAAAGAACAATCAAATCCGAGCGAAATCAATCTCAAAATAAAGTTACAGTGAAGGAGAAAATAGTACGCAGTCTTGAATGATAGATAAAACAACTAAGTCCATAAGCTAAAATAAATTCACGGGCTAATTAAAGCCCACGCCAGCAGAAACCACTCGATCGAGCAAAACTCAAGATAATCTACTCGATCGAGTAGAATAGTTACTCGATCGAGTAACCCCTCTTTACAGCACTTCTGGATCGAGTAGAGATTCACTCGATCGACCAACCAAGGATGTAGAAACCACTCGATCGAGTAACAAAACCAATCGATCGAGTCTTCTGTCTTCAATTCAGCTCAAATCCACGCCCGACTGTCTTGTAAACCGTGCCTTCACGCTTCCCAATGCAGTAGGAAAATCCCGTCTCCTCTAAATGCATGCAAAAAGGACGAAAAATGGTACGATTCCACTACTTTCGCGTTCATTTCTACAAAATGGACAAAACGAACCAAAGTAGCCAATTCGGGGCATAATACTATATAAACAGTACAAAAATGCATATAAATACGTGCTAAAATAGGCTAAAAAGACTATACAATATGCATCGAAACACCTGTCAAAGAAGAAACGCTCATTGTGACAAGCTAGGTCTTGGCAAAAATAGGGCAACAGTTTGCTGTTGGCTTGGAAATACGGATCCGGGCGAAGAAAATACGTCGAACGGATCAAATATGTAATATGGCATCGAGGAAGAGGCGCACCAAAGATGGGCCCACAAAATAACGAACTTATAACGAATCTTCGAAAATTCCTATGGAGGGAAACTGAGGAAGAGGCACAGCAAGAGCTGCGTCCCTTGGAAGAGGCGCAACACCTACTGCATCTTTTCCTGAGTGTGACAATCCTGCGTAAAAACCCGATAAAACAGAGGGGTTTGTTTCATAATTTCGAAACATAAACTCTTAATTTATCTCTCAAATTCCAACCATTTTCGTCAAAATTTGATCCAAAAGCTTGTATTTTCCATGACTAATCTAGGTATGTGTATCAATCTTGCATTTATCTTCCGTATTTGATCAAATGAGAGCGACAAAATTAGGGTTTTCGACCCTAATTAGTCGAAAATTTGGGGCTTTTCCCCCAAACGATTTTGCCTTGCAAAATTGACTTTGTAAATGGATAATTGGTAGTATAAGGATCATAACCATGTATTTGTTTCGAATTTTCATTGAGTTTTGAGCATTTGAGTGAAATTGAGACGGTTTCACAGCTAAACCGTAAATCGCTTCGAAAATAGCCTTAGGATTGCCCATTTGTGACGAAACTTGGTACTTGGAATCCTTGTGTGATGGGTAAACTTCCTACCATCTCGGAATTTTGATTTGTGACGGCTTTTTCAGGACACTTCCTTGGGCATAATCGCCGTTATAACGAAATGCTGTCGAAATTCCGACTCGAACCCATGACTAGGCTTCAACTTAGGCTTGACTTGACCCAAATTACTACATGAGCGGACGGGTTTGTGGGAAAATTGCCAAAGATGGCGAGAAAAGGGCGATTTCGGAGCTCCGAACACTCGAAAATCCCCTAATCAAGGCTTGTCATCACTTGACACGGCCTAAATTTACCTTAATTTTGCAGGTGACGAGGCTTCTACATCCGGGAGGGATCCCATGGACGTGGACACTGCTGTTGACCCTTCTCAGATGCTTGACGAGGCGTTGGAGGAGGCTTTCACCGCTGCGCTGACGGCTGCTGAGGACGAGGTCCTCGAGGAGGAGGTTGTTGAGGAGGAGGAGGCTTTCACCGCTGCGGTGACGGCTGCTGAGGACGAGGTGGTCGCCAGCTGAGGGGAGCACCTGCGTGGGCTGAGACCTGGGACAGTAGCCACCTGCTTTGGGCTGCGGAGGGTCACCTGTCCTACATGACGGTGAAGAGCTTGGTAAATCGAACTCATCGCTCTTAATTCATCTTTTTTTTTTCATTTCTATTTGTCATTCCTTTTCTTCTTCATATGAGCTAAAGATAGCTTTTGTTTCAAATCAACCTAGGAGGCCGGGAACATCAGATCATTCTCGGGCTATACGACGGCGATGGGGTGCTACGAGAGGCTGTCGGCTGAGGAGCGAGCCATGATCGAGTAGGGAGCGTTCGGCGCCCTGGTGCAGGCGTGGAGGGATATCGCGAGGAGGAAGCTTCGGGCTAACCTCAGTCTCGTCCGAGCTTTCTTGGACCGGTTTTGGGACACGACCTCCACATTTCACATGCCTTTTGGCGAGGTGGGGGTCACGTTAGAGGACTACGGCATGATTTACAGTCCAGGTGTGGGGTGAGGTGGTGGAGTGGCCGGAGACAGCCATGAGGGTTGACTCGGCTGAGGCTGGGAGGTTGATCGGCTGGAACTTGGCGCCGAAGGCGGCTGCGGTACCTGGTTTGGTGCCTAGTTCTTACGTTCGGGACTACTTTGCGGGGAAGACCCCGACGTCGATGGTTATCGAGGGGAGGGAGACGACTCCTCCTCCTTGCACTGTAGAGTAGAGGGTCCGTTTGTGGCTCTGGTGGTTTCTGTCTTCGATCTACCTCGGAGACAAGGGAGAGAGGCTTTCGACAAAGCTCCTTCCCTTTCTTTCTGACCTGAGCTCCCTAGGCTGTTGGGACTGGGTCACTGCTAGTTTTACGGTCCTCATCCGCTTCATGAGGGCCATGGTTCGTCCGGAGTTGATGGAGAAGGGGACTTCTCCTGCTGCTTTATCGACCCGGATCGCTTGTTGGAGGTATGAACCTTCACTTCATTTCATGAAAGATCATTTCCTTTTCTTATCGAATCACGAAAGATCGTTGTTGATTATCTTGTTTTACAGGCGTGGGTGTACTCCTACTTTCCGGGCCTCGCGCCCAAGAGGACGGAGCCGATGGAGAAGGCATATCCCGTTGCGAGGGATTGGGTGATGTGTCGCACGAGGAGTCGGCGTTCCTTCCACGACGTCTGTCGGCGGGAGGTGAACGCTCTTCAGCTGGACGGCGTGAGTATTTTACCTTGCATTATTTGTCTCTCTTCTTTTACTTTTAGAACTGATCATAAGAATGACCCTTCGTTTACTTCTCTAGTGGGTGCCTAGGCCTTGGGAGGAGTACGCTGGCGCTCCTCCCTTCGTCGCTGAGGTCCTTCGACCTAGGAGCTCGAGCCAGTTGCTCTTGAGGACGTCGATGGGTCCTGTGTGGTACTTGGGTGAGCGCTTGGCTCGTCAGTGCTTTTGGGACGTCTTGACGGTTCCCATCGATCCTCCTCGGATGATGTTTAGGGAGCCTTCTGAGGCTGAGAGGGAGGCTGGCCTGGCTGGCGTCGGTGGCGACGCCCTTCTTCTTCCTGGTGAGGACTACTCGGCGTTCCTCTACGGGAGGTTGGCGTACTGGCCGGTTGTGGTAAGTGCTTTATCCTCTTTCACTTTTGATTATTTGAGAACACGATGAATGATCATCGTTTAATGTTGCAAGAGGTCGAGGCGGCGGGCATCGAGCCCCCAGGGTACCCCGAGACCCTTGAGTACACTGACGCGACGGGGATGACGACGATCTCCGAGCTACGTGACTTTGACGTGGTGGTGAGAGATGATGGCTTGGACGAGTGGCAGCATCTGATTTGGAGGGTGAGTCTCCTAACTTGTATAATTTTGTGTAAGAACACATTTGCTCGAGTTTGTCCAATCGTTTGAGAATTTTCCTTTTGAAATGCAGGTTGCGCCATCCCGGTTCGTGGCTTTGTGGAGGGTAGCCAACCGGCTGCGGGCTACTGCCGTCGAGGCACTTGCTGGCGGCCGAGGACGTCAGGTATGAACCTTCCGTTTTCTTCATTTTCGAATTTTTCTAATCTTCCTTATGTTTGAAATGATTGACATGAGCCAGTTCTTGTTGCTTGTAGAGGGAGCGCGAGCTGGAGCGAGAGCTTGCCCAGTACCGGGAGGAGACAGCTCGCCTGCTGAGGGAGCTCGAGGTCCGCGACGCCGAGGTTGCTGCTCTCGAGGCGAGAGTTGCTGAGCTAGACGGCGACCAGCAGTAGCTTTTTTGTTGCTTTTTGTTTTTGGCTTTATTTTGTACATTTTGTACATTTTTGGGACCTACATTTTGGACATTTGGATTTTGTTTTGGGGCTCGAGCCCCCAGTTTGGTGTAGATATCCCTTCTCGGTTGTATATATGATGGCCTGAGAGCCTTTGCTGCTGGGTTGCTTTGCTTGTACCTGCAGGTTAGCTTTGAACAGGCTTGGTAGATGACGGTTTGCGCCGTCATGCTGCCGTAATTTACACAGAAATCACATAGAACATACATTTGTACACATGGCCTAAATTAGCGCAAAACAATGCCGGAAATGAAAATGTAAAAATTTTGCCGGAAATGACCGGACGGTAGGGAAGGTTACCCCCTAAAAAAAGAAAAAAAATAGAAACATATAAGTTTGAAATGTAATGTGGAAGGTTGGTGAAATGATTCCCCAAAAAAGAAAATTAAAAAGAAATGTATAAGTTTGAAAATGAATAAATTAAATTAAATAAAAAATTTAAAAAGAAATGTATAAATTTGAAAAAAAAATGAATAAATTAAATTAAATTGGTGAAATGATTCCCCAAAAAAGAAAAAAAAATAAAAAGAAATGTATAAGTGTGCTAAAATGACGAAAATATCGATATCGTCTCGAAATGCGTGTCCGTGAAATTAGGAAACACGAAATATGGCAACCTGACGTATTTACCAAAATAATAACCCGTATGAATAGGAAATTATTCGTTGAGGAATTTAGGAAAGATCCAACGCGGAAAATCACAGAAAGAAGGCTGAGGAAGAGGCGCGACAAGAGTCAGGCGCGTCCCTTCGAAGAGGCGCAGACACTGCCGCGCTGTTCCCAAAGATGCATCCGTCCTGACGGATTTTAGGAAACAGCTTTTAGTATAAATAGAGACGTCGAGGGAGGTTTTATTCACATAATTCTTCCGTCTCTCTTCGTCTTATTACATAAAGCTCCCAAAATAAGCATACATCATGAATACTCTCGAAATTCGTCTAAAAGAATGGACAAATGAATTCTCTAATGTGGAGAAACACGACATGGGTACTTATAATTTTGGATCGCTTTTGAGCTTCAAGCTGATCAAGGTAGTCAAACCATTTCTAGATGCTTGTCTTGATTATTGGGACCCAAATTATCACGTATTTGCCTTCCCTGGAGGCGACATTTGCCCATTTCCCGAGGAAATTGCTGCGATTGGTGGTTGGGACCCGGAACACTCGCCTGCTATTCCCTCCACTTCTCACGGGTATAAGAACAAGTTTAGGGACTTGCTTGGGTTGGCAAGAGCTGATGTTGACCGTCTTGTGACTTCTAAAGGAGTGCGAATGTTGGACTTCGTTGATCGATTCATCAATAGGGCAGATCCCACTGTCTCTTACGTTGCGAGGCGGAGGGCATTCGGATTTTGCCTATTACATGTATACGTCCTTCAAGGGCATGTTGATGAGGATATGAGAGGCGACCCTCGTCTCTTGAGCTTGATTTAGCAAATGGAGCTGCGCAAGAGCCCAGCTTGTCTGTGCTTAGGAGAGATCCTATTGGGTTTAGATAGCAGGAAAGCCAATCGCGACCTTCCTTACTTGGGAAGTCCCATTATTTTGCAGGTAAAAGAACTCTTTTTCTCTTTTTTTCTTTTTTCTTTTTTTTTTTTCGTTTTTCGTTTTTTTTTTTTTTTTTTTTTTTTTCTAATACCTGCTTTTGGTAGGTCTGGCTTATGGAGCGTCTTCGATTGATCGAGCCCCCAGTTAATGCTCCTGTTTATCATGCTCGCTCAATTGCAATGAGGACCAGGCTTTACATGGTGGACTTCACTCGAGTTTGCAATTACTGGGAGAACAAATTGAAGAGTGAAGATGGCCCCTTAATTAGATGGATCGTACCATGGTGGCATCTCAAATCTGTCACTTGAGTATCTTCTTTGGATCCTACCCGATCTGTTCGCATTCCCGGCTTGGAGTTTATGATATGCATCTTCCCGGAGAGGTTGTTGAGGCAGGTTGGATTGAAGCAGATGATCCCGAAGCTTGACACTGTCCCGTAGACTGCCGTGGCGCTTACTACTGAGAGTCGAAGAGAATGGGCCATCAAATGGGCTCAGAGGAACATTTGGTTCTTGAATTCTTCTGTCAGTGCTCTATGGGTGTCAGATTCCTATCTGCGGTGGAGGAAAGCTACTACTCCGGAGGAACGTGAGAGATTAAGGAAGCGCGAGCCTATTGACTACAAGCTTTGCGAGGTGGAAAAGGAGAAGGAGAAGCATCCGACCGAGGGAGAGGAAGAAGCCGGATTTTGAGTTGTTCATCCTTCGAAGAAACCGAAGACTTCTCCTGCCGTCGAGATGGTGGTTGACAAGAATGGCAAAGCAAGACCACGAGAGAGACCATTGGTGATGAGGTCGGAAGTGGCGCAAGAGCGTCCGGCTCGAGGTCGGGACAAGAAGTATGATAGAAATGACAAAGGCAAAGGGAAAATGGAAGAATAGCCTGAGTCTTTATTATTATTATTTATTATTATTATTATAAGAAGAAGTTTGGGTTTTTAGAATCCTAGCCTATTTTTAGCATTATTTTATTATGTAACGTACTATTATTAGAAATGAAATAAAAAAGGTTAATTGGTTATGAAACCGTTGTGATTTTCTTTTCATTATTCTTGTCGAATTTCAAATGCATTTGCAAATGTCCTTCTATTTACATTTAAGACAATTAAATGGGTTGTATCCCGTGAAGCATTGCCTACGTATTCATTTAAAAAAATGAAATCAAACCCTTGCGCGTAGTTCGAGTAAACGTAAAAGAATAATTGTTCTAAGCAAGAGCTTGTAATGAACTTAGAAAATAAGCATGAGCTTTAGTTACTCCTGAAATGCAATTTAGTTTATTTGATGATATGAGAATGACAAATTGTCAAAGTGCAAGAGCAAGATGACATTAGCTTAATTCAGCTTGGCCAGGGGCCGTTTATTCCGTGCCACAAGAGCGACACGTGAGGTTACGCGAGGCGCGTTTTTTGCTCCTATTCTAGGCATAGTAACGTTTCAGTTGGTCAAAGTTTGTCGGGTTGGCAAAATCGTTCCCATCTAGGTCTGTGATCCTAACCGCACCCCCTGGAAGTATGGACTTGACTAGGAATGGCCCGGTCCAATTGGGTTTGAATTTTCCTCGTGGAACGACAGGTAAGAGAGCTCTAATTGATTTGAGGACCAAGTCTCCCTCCTTAATGTTCCTTGGCTTAACCCTTTTTTTAAAGGCTCGTTTGATACGTGCTTGGTATGTTTGCATATTGTGTAATGCACGTAACCTTCGTTCATCCAGGAGGATGAGTTCTTCATATCTATCCCTCTTCCACTCGGCTTCTGGGATTTGACTTTCGAGTAAAATACGCAAGGATGGTATTTCTAGCTCGACTGGTTGTACGACTTCCATGCCGTAGGTCAAATAGAAAGGGGTGACCCCAATGGGCGTCCTAACAGACGTACGGTATTCCCATAAAGCAAAGGGTATCTTGCTTGGCCAATCTGTATAGTTGTCAATCATTTTCTTGAGAATTGTGACAATATTTTTGTTTGCTGCCTCTACCGCGCCATTGGTTTGTGGTCTATATGGCGAGGAGTGGTGATGCTTGATTTTGTATTTGGCTAGCAATTGTTCAGTCTCAGCTTGGAAATATGATCCATTGTCACTGATGATCTCATGTGGGCAACCATATCGACAGATAATGTTGGTTTGTATGAACTTTGCCACGTTCTTGGCTGTAAGACTGGTGTAGGAAGCCGCTTCTACCCATTTGGTGAAATAATCGATTGCTACTAGGATGAAACAGTGACCTCCTGTTCCGGCTGGAGTGATCTTGCCGATGATGTCAATTCCCTAAGCAGAAAATGGCCAGGGAGATGTCATGGTGTAAAGCAATGAAGGAGGGACATGTTTCACATTCCCGAAGATTTGGCAATTATGGCAATGTCTTACATATTTGATGCAATCAGATTCCATCGTGGTCCAATAATACCCTAAACGTGTGATTTTCTTTGCCATCATGGGTCCACTCATGTGAGGGCCACATTCTCCATCATGGACTTCTTCCATCACTTTCTGTGCATGTGAATGATCAAGACAACGTAGGATTACACCAAGAGGTGTTCTTTTGTATAGTTCTCCTTGCATGAGAACGTATTGGGAAGCTAGCAAGCGGATAGCGCGTTGTCTCCTTTTGTCCATTTCTGGTGGATAGGTGCCATTGAGCTTGAAGTTTAGGATTGCTTGGAACCAAGGTTCCTCCGCAATTTCCTCTTCATCGGTGATTTGGTGCACATAAGCTGGCTCTGATCGTCGTTCGATGCATAAAGGCATTTCTACCATGGTATCCGGCATATTAATCAAAGATGCAAGTTTTGCAAGAGCATCTGCAAATTGATTTTCTTCTCGAGGTAGATGTAGGTAGGTCACTTGATCGAAGAAATGGGCTACTTGGTCTATTCTGGCTTGATAAGGTGCCAAGCTTTCACTTCGGTTTTCCAAGATCCCGTAATTTGATTGATGATCAAAGATGAATCCCCATGTACTCGAAGATTCTTGATGCCTAAACTTACTGCCGCTTGCAATCCAATGAGACAGGTTTCGTATTCTGCAGCGTTATTTGTCACCTCGAAGTCGAGTTTGACAAAGATTGGTGTATGCTCGCCATCAGGAGAAATGAGCAACACTCCTATTCCAAATCCTCTTAAATTCTATGCCACATCAAAAGAGAGGTCCCAGGAGTCTACATCCGTTTGGAGGATATCCTCATCCGGAAACGACCAGGTGTCTATCGCTTGTGTATCATTGATGGGATTTTCTGCGAAGAATTCGGCAACGGCGCGCCCCTTTATAACTTTCAAAGGTACATACTTGAGATCGAACTCTGAGAGCATCAAAGTCCATCTTGCTAAACGTCCATTGAGAACGGGTTTCTCGAAGAGGTATTTGACAGGATCCATTTTGGAGAATATTTTGACGGAGTAGCTAAGCATGTAATGGCGTAGCTTCTTCGTTGCCCACACAAGAGCGAGGCATGTCTTCTCGAGTGGTGTGTATTTTCACTCGTACTCCAAGAACTTCTTACTAAGGTAGTAGATGGCTCTTTCTTATTTTCCTATAGTTTGAGCTAGCATGGCGCCCATGGCCATTTCAGTTACCGTGAGATATAAACCAAGAGGTTTATCTCGTTGAGGTGGCATGAGCACTGGTGGTTTGGCTAGTATTTCCTTGATTCGTTCGAAAGCCTTCTGACAGTCATCATCTCACATGGTGTGATCTATTTTCTTTAACTTCTTGAAGATAGGTTCGCAGATCATGGTGAGTTTTGATATGAATCGACTTATGTATTGCACCTTGCCTAGGAATCCTCTAACTTCTTTCTCTGTTTGAGGTTGCGGCATTTCGATTAGAGCTTTGATCTTGTAAGGGTCTATTTCTATACCTCGTTGGCTAACGACGTATCCCAGGAGTTTGCCAGATGTCACTCCGAATGCGCATTTCTGAGGGTTGAGCCTCATGTTGTACTTCCGTAGCCTTGAGAAGAATTTGCGAAGGTTCGCAATGTGTCCCTCTCTTTCCTTGGACTTGACAATCATGTCATCTACGTATACCTCAACTTCTTTATGCATCATGTCATGTAAGAGCGTAGTTGCGGTGCGTTGGTATGTAGCTCCGGCGTTGATTAATCCAAATGGCATAACCGTGTAGCAATAGGTTCCCCATTGAGTGACGAAGGCGGTCTTATTCATGTATTCTATGGCCATTTTGATCTGGTTATATCATGCGTATCCGTGCATGAAGGATAGCAACGCGTGATCCACCGTATTATCCACTAATATGTCGATATGTGGTAGAGGAAAGTCATCCTTAGGACTCGCTTTGTTTAAGTCTCTAAAATCAACATGGATTCTCCCATCCTTTTTGGGTACGGGTACTATGTTAGCTACCCAGTCTGAATACTCGGAAACTTTGATGAACCCGGCTTTGAATTGTTTATCGACTTCTTCTTTGATCTTGAGAGCCCATTATGTCCTCATTCGACGAAGCTTCTATTTCACGGGTTTGAAACCTGGTTTGATTGGGATTCTATGCTCTGCGATGTCCCTGTCGATCCCTGGCATATCTTTGTAGGACCAAGCAAAAACGTCTTAGAACTTGTGCAGGAGGTCTATGAAATTGGCCCTTTCGGTAGGGCTCAAGGTTGTCCCTATCCTAAGTTCTTGGGGTTCTAGTTCAGTTCCTACGTTGATGGGTTCAGTATTTTCTATCACTGGTCCCCCTTCCCCCTCTTGTAGTATTTCGTTGGCTATGTAGGGAGGTATTTCGATTGAGTCTGGGTCTGGGTCATTCTCATTATCATCGTAAACAGAATTGCATTCAAGATAACATGAAGAGTAAGCAGAACCTGATTTATTCATATTAAGATTTGAGAAAAGTTGAAACAAAGAAGCTATCTGATCTGTAGTCAGTGGCGGTAAAGGGACTGCGGTTGGGACATTTCCCGAATTACCGTTGCTATTTGACACTAAGCCAGGAGAAACGAGGGGAGTGGGAATGACGACAGGAGGAGACTCTCTAGGAACTTCTCTAGACTCCGACTCTGACTCCGACTCTGACTCTGACTCGAATTCATTGTCTTCTGGTTCTCCTTTGAACATCTCTCCTTCTCCAGTGGTGAGCTTGAAGAGTCTTCCTTGATTGTTTGTCCACTTGATCGATTTTCTCCATCCTTTCTGCTGATTGGTGTTGGTTTCTGTGCCCAGCGTGGTAATGATCTCATCTATGATGCTTTCGGCGCTCTTGATTAAGGGAAGATCTTAGAGGTAGACATCTTCCTCGCTATCCGTCCATATCCCATTGATTACCTCCTCTTTTGGGGAGATAAGATGTGAGTAATCTAAGGTAGATTCATCACTTGTAATCATCAGAACTCCAAGAGGATTCTGAGTGTTGTTAGGCATACCTCCAGGTGGTATTGGTAGGCGACCGTCTTCAATCATATCTTGAAGTACATTTTTCATTTTGTAGCATTTTTCTGTATCATGTCCCTTACCTCTATGGTATTCGCAGTATGAATTCTCATCCCAGAACATGGATTTCTTTTCTGGTTCGGGTGTAGGGCCTATGGGTTGAAGTTTACTTAGCTTCATCAACCTTTTAAGAGCGTTGGAATATGTGTCCCCTAGATTTGTGAATTTCCTTGGAGGGGTACTCTTCTTAGATGGCTCGAGAAGGTTAACTTCATCAGTCTTGCTAGTAGAGCCGTAAGAACGACTTGTTGAGCCTTGATATCCACGACCTATCGTTTTGGACAAGAGCCCTTTACGGATGTCATCTTTGATCCTCGTCCCTAATACGGTTAAATCTTTGAAGGTCTTGATGTTTTGATACCTCAAATGATTTGCATAGATGGACTTTAGGTTGTCCACGAATTTCTCCACGAGGGTGGCTTCATCCGGACGTTCAACAAGTTGAGTACTAGTCTTCCTCCACCGACTTAGGAAGTCGGTGAAACCTTCTTTGTCATTTTGGGTAAGAACCTCTAAAGTGCGCATGTTGACCTGGATTTCAGCATTATCCGCATATTGTTTAGCAAACTCGATTGCGGCATCATCCCAGGTAGCGATTTTCTTGTGCTCTAGCGAATAGAACCATTGTTTTGGGATGGTGTCAAGAGATGAATGAAAGATCCTTAAGAACATCTCGGGTTTAATGCCTTTGATAGACATGTAATCCTTAAAAGTATGGATATGGTTCAAAGGGTTTTCATGCCCCTTGAATTTAGAGATATCCATCATGTTGAAGTTGGTTGGCAACTTGGAACTCACGGCCTCATATTTGCGATTCTTTTCCCTATAAATGTCATCCCCTTTGAGATACATCAATTGCTCCTCCAAGTATTGGAGTCGTTTCTCAGCTGCAGTCATACCTATGGGAGGGTTTTCGTCCCCGAAGTTGTTCACAAATTCATCAGACACTTCACTTTCTCGAGGAGGCATCCTCGTTTCCACGGCATATATTCGGCCCTCAATGGTGTCAAGGCGATCATACACTTGGTCTTGAGTAACTTGGAGACGAGCTAGCGTGGCTAGTATTTGATCATTACCATTCTGGAGTTGGTTGAAGTTCACGTCGCTTGTTTCAGGCATCTTGGAAACTGAATAAGAGATCGACGACGAATCAAAACACGATCGACCATTCTAGCACACTTACTCGAAGAGAAATGTTTTGACTCGTGAAGTGGGAGTGTGCCACTTGTGTCAAGTGAGTTTTGAGGAAATGACAAAGTTTGAAAAATGTTGGCCCTAGTCAACTTTAGTGTAGTTGTAGGAGTGGACTCGAAGTGAGGTTTTGAAATGGGTTTTGAAGCCCGAATTTTGACTCGACAATTGGACAGAGTTTCGACTGGTTTTGCGCTAATATTAGGCCCAAGTTTCGAAAATTTTTACATTTTAAAGAAGGATTTTGAAAAAAATCGTCATGGTTTGTTTTAGAAATGGTGATCACATATGGTACAAACATTATACAAGCATTATAACGGGATGCTGAGTGCATTTAAAGGGTTTTGGTTTAAAGGGTGGGTTGCCATACCGAACAATCAAACCCGAGGTTTGTGGAGAGGCTCGTACCAAACAAGAGTAAGGCTGATTCCTAGTCCATTTCCTCAAGTAGTGAAAGTTCTTGATACAAACAAGAGTAAGTACCATGGTATGGATGACGTCAATCGCTATCCATCCTTGGGCCCAAAAAAGAATTAGGACCATTTAAACGGGACGATTGGTCGAATGGGTTGGGTTGGGCCTAGGAAGGCCGAATGAAACGATCTAGGAAGACCAAGTTATGAAAACCGACAATTGTCTTGTACAAACTATTCCCTAACCTTGTTCAAGTTTCACCCTTTTGGCTACACGTAAGTGTATTATTCCTCAGCGGAGTCGCCAAACTGTGGATGCGGGCCCACTGGGGCGCTTGGGAAACAAGCGTTTGCATTTGTGAGTCACCACCAATTTATTGTGGAAAATTGGAAACCGTTCGAATACCTCGTGCCATGTCAAGACACAAAGTAGTGACATGAACACCAAGAACTCGTTACCCTTAGCATTCTATGTCTAGAATGACTCTCGTGGATGCCAATGAACACGGATGTTCACAGAGATCTGGAGTAAGGGGTGAGGGTACGTATTAGGAAGCTCTTTTGATTGAACACCTAATCCCGCCCGCCTCAATAGCGGCCTCTACTAATGATTAGGGAAATTGTCTATACTCGATATATTGTCGATTATATGCATGCAATGCAACATCCATTGTTTTGATCCTAACATGTGAAGAATTAGACTAAGTCGGTAAACACGTAATTTAATCATACAATTGGGTCGAAGTTGGGATTTAAATTGATTACATGTGAAAACAAGTGATACAATAAAAGAAATACAATAACAAATACAATAAAGGAAAATTACAATAATTACATCGGATTAAATGATTTATGTCGAAAATACATCTAAAACGGATAATTTGAGAAAGAAAGAACAAATAAATTAACGAACAGGAATTAGGGTGATAATACAAATAGTAGTTAATTAAATACGTAATTAATAAACTAGGACAAAGCAACACGGGAGTTCAGGGACAGTAATCAACCAGAAACAAAGCAGGCGCAGCACAAGCGTCCCTGGAAGAGCGCATCGATTCTTTGCGTCCGTTCCTTGGCTTTCGATTAAGGTTACTGGTGAAGCGGAATTGCAAGTTGTTAATATTCGTTGGTGATTTTAATGATCGATTAATAATATTTGACTCGGATGAAAGTGATTAGCAGGTTATTTACATGTGATTAAGGGTCATAAAAACAACAAACATGGATGAAAACTAATTAGGACGAATTATTTACAAGATTAATAAGGTTAATTAACAAATTAGCAAACTAAACAAATTAATTAAGCCAAACAAGTTATTAATGACGAATTAATGATGGTGACGATAAACAAAAGGTGAAAAATATATCAATGACGAATTCCAGAGACTCAATATTGATGAATCGAGCCTCTAAATCCCGAATTTGATTTTAATGATGAAAACCCGCAAATATGAATTACTTGGGATTTAAGTCGGGAATTAAAAGATGAATTAATTACTAATGATTTATTTACATGTTAGAATTATCGTGATCAAATTATTGTGTCGATGAAACAATGAACAAACAAAGAAAACGAAAACGAACAGACGACAAAAGACGAAGGAAGAAGAAAGGAAGCGAGAATCTGCGGCCCTCACGAAGAGGCGCGGCAGTGCTTTGCGTCCCTTCAAGAGGCGCGGCGATTCTTTGCGTCCTTTCTCGACGGTTGTCTCCTGATAATCCGTAAAAAGGGTTTTAAAACATGGTTTTACAAATCGGTTTTATACATATTTTCGACATAAACCTTACAATATGATTACAAAAATAAAGAACAATAATTAAAAGAAGGATTTACACCCTCAGACTTACATGTTTGACGAAACGAGATGAACTAAGTATACGTTTAGTGATGCTCGACTCGAATGTACGACGAAAGTGCCCTCGTAAGAGGAAATTTAACAGATTGATTAAGTTGATTGATTGTGGAGTTGGTCAAATTGGTCGGTCATGCAAAACGAGGCTGGTATTCAGAAAGATCCGAGCTTACGTGGTCGAAAGTTCAAGTACGTAGACACCAAAAAGTAAGAACGTGGTCTAGAATGCAAAGGGAGAAGAGAAGGGCGGACACTCGCGTGAGAAATATGTGAGACCGAAGGTCTCTATTTATACTAATCACATGGAGGAAATTAGGGTTTTCAGAGAAATTTCGGAAGTGAATCTCGAAAAGATATGAAAAGATACGAAAAATACGCAGAAAAGGACTTGGGAAGAGGCGCAGCAGGCACTGCGTCTCTTGTAAGAGGCGCAGCACTTGCTGCGTCCTTTCCCAAGTGGTTTCCTCCCGCGGAAGAAAGATTTCCGTGTTTTGGTTATGGAATAACGGATTAATCTTGTTTTCCTTAATATTTTGTGTGAATATTACGGGAAATTATTTGCCAAAGATTAAAAGATTGCGAAAATATGGAATAGAAATATCCGGAACATTCCAGAACATTCTGACTCGGTTTTAGAAAAATGAAGACGGTTTTTTGACCCGGACTCCAAATGAACTCTAATTACTGCAAAAACGACCGTATCGGCACGTAGATGGCAATTAAGAGGTAGACACAAGTGTTTGAGCGATCACTTGACGATAAACTTACGAACTGTCACAAATCGTTCCGCGTACCAAACATGCGGCCCAATCATCACCGGGTGGTTTGCGGGAGGTGCAGAAATGAGGTATCTACACAGTCACATTTCACTTTTGAACCTAGTTTATTCCGGACCAACCAAAAATCGACAACACACTAACCTACTCTCGTACACTCTACATTTATATAATCTTTTTATTATTATTATTATTATTATTATTATTTTTTTTTTTTTTTTTTGCAAGAAGATATACCTCATTTTATTAAAAGAGGATAAAAACTTACAAAGCTATCCACTAATACCCTAGGAGGGTACACAGTAAACTAACTCTCAATCCTCTATGCAAGATCCATGAGAATTACAAGCTAAAAGTCTAATTTTTACAACATTTTTGATTTGTTCAATGAGAGTAGCAGACTGGGTTTCATGTCCACTGAAAAGTCTGCCATTCCTTTCTTTCCAAATATGATAGATAGCAGCAGCTAAACAACTCTTCCTCCACTGATGCTTCCAATGATGTCTGCCCCTAGATTGAACCATTCATTTGAGTTCAGTGTCAAGAGCATTACTGCGAGTAGGCAAAGCCATCCAAAGCACAAGCCCCTGCCAGACTTGTTGAGAGTAAAGACATCTGAAAAAGAGATGTCTATGCGTCTCAGACATTTGCTTACAGAGAATGCACCTGTTAATCATGACCATGCCTCTGCTATTAAGGAGATCCACAGTAGGTAGCTTCCTGAGTGCAGCAAGAGTAGCAGTAACTCTATGCTTAGGTAGGATAGCAGGGCCCTGTAAAGCTTTAAACCAGGGGACAGAAGGTCTATGCGATCCCCGAACCGTCATAAGCCAAGCCAATTTTGAATTTACCATGTGTATACCAACTAGCCACCACAGTAGTGCCAGTAGAAATGGAACCAGTTCTAGCCAGAATTTCATCTTTGATCTTGATAATGCTGCACAGGCTTTCAGGGTACCTATCTTTAATGCTGAGTTGCCAAATGGAACTAGCAGGGAAAGTGTAAGCTCGATTCCACTGAGCCCAATTCCCTGCAGAGTCGTGATCAAGCATCCAAAGCCATTTAGCCAGCAGTGCTTTATTCCAAGAGAGCAATTCTTTAATATTGAACCCACCTTCTTCTCTAGGTCTGCAGATGCATTTCCAGGATTGGAAGACAAGTTTCCTTATACCAGGCTCTACATTCCAGAAGTAATCTTTGCAAATTTTGTTTATTCTTTTCAGAATAGTCTTAGGAAGCAAAGCAGTAGCACACCAAAAATTAGCCAGTCCAAAGATAACAGAATTAAGAATTTGAATTCTGCCAGCATAGGAGAGAAAAGTGTTGGACCAGTGGAGAAGAGAGTTTTGAATCTTGGTAATAAGAGTACCATAGACTTCCACTGAGTTCTTAGCAGAGTTGAGAGGGATCCCTAGGTATCTGAAGGGGAAGTGTCCCTCAGCAAAGCCAGTGGCCTGCAGGATCTGTGCTCCGACAGAGGGAGAAACTCCACCAAAATAAACTTCAGTCTTGGTAATATTAGCATGTATTCTGACCAAGAAGCAAAATCATTAAGAATATCCATAGCACCAGTGACAGAAGGCACATCTCCTCGAGTAAAGAGCATCAAGTCATCAGCAAAGACTAAGTGAGTGAGCTTGATTTTGGCACACTTGGGATGCAAACTGACCTGAGGCTTGGAGTCTAGTCTCCTTAAGTATCTAGATAAAATTTCCATACTAAGCACAAAGAGGTAAGAAGATAGGGGGTCTCCTTGCCTAAGGCCACCCTGACCCTTGAAGAAACCATGGGTAGCTCCATTGATTTTAATGGAGAACCAAGAACCAGAAATACACCCCATAATCAAGTGAACAAAAGCAGTGGGGAAGTGCAAAGCATGAAGCATATTGAGGATAAAATCCCATTGCAAAGAATCAAAAGCTTTGTGAATATCAATCTTGATTAAAGCCCTAGGAGTAAGGAATTTCCTGGAATAGTTCCTTACTAAGGATTGAGAGAGCATAATGTTCTCAAAGATACTTCTCCCATGGACAAAAGAAGCTTGCTCAGGGCCCACAAGGGAAGGGAGGATAGGCTTCAGTCTGTTTACCAGAATCTTACTAATGGTTTTATAGATAGTGGTGCAGCAAGATATAGGTCTAAAATCAGTAACAGAATTGCTAATTTTCTTTTTAGGGATTAAAGTGAGCAAGGTAGAATTAGCTTGCTTACTCATTTTACCAGTGTTAAAGAAATCTAGCACAGCTTTGCAAAAGTCAGAGCTGATAAGCTCCCAATCTTTAAAGAAACCTGAGGAGAAACCATCAGGCCCAGGGCTCTTGTCAGAACCAATGCTAAACAAAGCAGCTTTGATTTCATCCAGAGAGACAGGTTTAATAAGACTAGCAGAGTCATCAGGGGAGATACAGGAGCCCTGGTGAATTAGGGAAGCATCCAAAGGAGATGTGGGTGTAGCAAACCCCAAGAGATGGGTGTAGTAGTCAACAAAACCCTCAGCTACATCAGACAACCCAATCCTTTCAGTTCCATGTCTATCAACAATCCTGCCAATGATTTGTTGGTTTTTCCTCTCTTGCAGTCTAGACAAAAAGTATTTAGAAGAGCAATCTCCATGTTTTATATTATCAACTTTTGCTCTCTGCTTTAAGAAGCTCATTTCAGCTTGCTTTAGAGCACTATAATCAACCAACAACTGCTTTTCCTTGTGGATAAGGTCTTGAGAAAGTGGGCAAGACTGCAGCATTGCTTGACAATCCATAAGAGCAGCCTTAGCTGCCACAACTCTATTGGAAATATCACTATAGTTCTGTTTATGGAGGCCATATAAGCTGGCTCTTACATTCTTGAGCTTGCCAAACACCCTAAACATAGCAGTACCTTGTACAGGGAGTTGCCAAGCCTGAGTGACAAGAGTCTTATAAGAGGGATGAGTAGTCCAGCAGTTAAGAAAGCTAAATCTGGACTGTAAATGAGGATCATCAAACACATTCACCAGAACAGGTGAGTGATCAGAGATACCGGCAGGCAAAAATTTAGCATAAGTGGTAGGAAATTGATTAAACCAGTCAGGATTAGCTAAAGCCCTATCAAGCTTGGACCAAGTTCTGGTACTATCATCTTGTTTATTAGTCCAGGTGTATTCACACCCAGATCCACTCATATCATCCAAACGACAATTTAAGAGGCAAGTATTGAAGGCTAGGATATCATCCAGATCAGGAGGAATGGAACTGATCTTCTCACTAACATCCCTGATCACATTAAAATCCCCCAGGAGGACCCAACTTGTAACAGAATGTTGAATGGAGGAAAGAGCAGTCCAAAGATCCTCTCTGATTTTGGGATCGTTGCTACCATAAACCATAGTGAGAAAGAATTTCTGAGAAGTAGCATGGTGAGTAATGGCACAGTGAATGAACTGTGCATGAGAGAGTAGAGGAGTAACAGTAACTGTAGCAGGGTTAAAAATGAGCCAAATCATGCCATTATAATGATAGTCATAATTGCATATCACACTATGTTTGCTGAACTTATTTTTGATGATATTTCCAGCATTCTTTTCTTTTACTCTAGTTTCCAAAACACCAAGTACATCTAGCTTATTACTCCACAATAAATCACTGATCTCTTGTTGCTTGAGAGGGTCATTACACCCTCTAATGTTCCAGGAGCTGATCTTCATGAGAAGTTTTGTCAGGGGGCTCCTTATCCACTAGAGTAGCATCAGAGTTTTCAGTCACAACACTAAGTGAATCAAATCTATTCTCAGTAGGTGTGACAGCACTATGATTGGCACTGTGAGCAGCCTCAGTACAGTCTCTCTTCTTGGCAATTTGAGACCTCCTATCCACCAACCTAGGGCTACCAGCATGCTGAGGGGAGTGTGGGCCTAGCACATGGCATTTTGAGTGCATTTCAGTAGCCAGGGAAGAGGAGACATCTGCCTGACCATGTGAGGGACCAGCTAATTGCACTGGTTGTCCCTGGACAGGTTCAGGTGTAGTATCCTCTATCTGGCCAGCTGAGGTACCACCTAGTTCATGGCATACTGAGCCCAACTCAGCCTCAGGTTGTGGTACACTAGGGGGAATAGGGTCACTAGTAGGCTTGGCCTTATACACCTTCTTAGGATCACTGCTGGGTTTAGGTTGATGCCATTTACAGCTTCCAATTTGATGACCTAGTTTCCCACACCCTGAACAGTGGAAATGAAGCTATTCATAGATGATCCTCTGTACAGTTTGGCCATGGAAAGGTGTATTAAGAACAATTTGATCAGGCAAAGTGGCAGATACATCAACCTCAACTAGGATCCTAGCAAAGGACAGCTTGGTCTTACAAGTGGTGTTGAGATCAGCAAACAGAGGTTTACCAATCTTGCTAGCCATCTTGCTTAACACAGATTCAGACCAGAGGAAGGGTTCTAAGTCAGGAAACAAGACCCAGATAGGAACAGTGGATACCTTATCCATTTCCATAGAGAAGTTTGGGTACCATTGCTTCAGAATGAGAGAGCTTGATCCCAGTTTCCAAGGACCCTCCCTAAGTACATTATTCATATCTTCTTGAGTGGTGAATCTAAAGCTAAACCACCCCTTCCTGTAGTATTGGACAACAGGAGAAGCAATCTGCTTCCAAGCTTTCTGGGCAAAATCTTGAACTTGCTTGAGATTAGGTTTAGACCCAAGAAAGTTCCCCATTAAAGTATACTGCCAATAGTCCAATTCCCCTTGAAAATCCTCTATATTGACCTCAATTTCAGTAGAGTTCTTGCTATGTTCATCAAAGAACAAGGACATGCCAAATTGACTTGGCCCTTTAACAACATCATTCCATTTCCTAGGGTTATTTTCCCCAAATCCTAAGTTTGGTTTAGATGTATCAGCTGGTTCCTCAAAATTAGGGGTGTCATTTGTAACAACAGCAGGTTCAATGACAATAGGTGTGTCAGTAACAGCAGCACTAGCTGAAACAACCGTATCAGCCGCAATAACAGGGGAGTCCTTAGTAGAGCTCAAATTATTCGCAACAATGGCGGAATTTGGAGCAATAGAAGAAGTATTAACCACTAAAGTCGAAGAAAGACTAGGGGAAGAGCGTGATTTACGCGTAGAATTGTGAACCACAGTATCAACAAAATCACTGAGGAGAACAGGGGAACGAGGAGAATTCACCTGGGTTTGACAATTCTCCGAGGATTGACCAAAAGTATCCATGAAAGTGGTATGAGAAGAAGCGGATTGAGACGAGCTATCCAATGGTGGTCTTCCTTTGGGAGGGCGACCTCTTCCGCGAGCCATGCGGGCTAGGAAAAACGAACGACAACGGAGATCGCATTTCCTAGAGAGAGAAAGCTTCTCTCTAAACACAACTCCTGTTATTATTATTATTATTATTATTATTATTATTATTATTATTATTATTATTATTATTATTATTATTATTATTATTATTATTATTATTATTATTATTATTATTATTAATCCTTTTATTATTATTATTATTATTATTAT